>NW_027142363.1:8917127-9517127 GCF_026170545.1 Melanerpes formicivorus | reverse complement strand
TTCTCAAGTGGCAGAGTTCCAAGGAAAACCATAATGTTTTACTTTACTGTGCAGACTGATCTGTGCTTGAGAAAAAGAACGACTGGTTTGAAATGTACAGGTAACAAGTACTTAAAAGCAGAACTGAAGGCTAATTTGAAGCTTATGGTTCAATTCAGTGACAATTCCAGGGAGGATTGAACAGATGATCTCTAAGGTTCATTCCAGCTTAAGCCATTCTATAATTCTATGACTCAGTTTCCTAAGACAAACTTTATGTGAATGCCAACTGACTTGCAGGAGTTGCTGCTGATAAAAAACTATAAATCACTGAGAAGACAAAAGATATATAGGTTGGCATTTTTCATACTTCACATCTGCACCTCATACTCAGAAATTTTCAGTTGTATCTGAGCAAGATGAAATATCTGTGTCTCATTTCAAAAATTATGAAGACATGTCATAGAGCCAAATTTCTCTTCTGTTCCTCCCACTCCCAGTCCAAAAAGCAGAGGGAGAAATGAGATAAAATAATCATATCAAATGCCATATATGACTAAAAAGAATTTATGAAGAGGGATTGATGACCCTAATGTGCAAACACATGCAGCTAACACAATTTGCAAACCCAGAACAAGCAAAGAGAAGCATCAGCTGAGTGCCATTTAAAGTAAAACGGCCTGGGTTTGCATTGCGCAGTATGGTGCCATTTGCCTTGGATTTTGTTTTTCCAGCCTTTAAATAGCTCACATATTCTGCTTGAATTATCTAGGGCTCTTGTTTTACCTTTTCTTTTGTTGAGAAGTTTTAATTTAGGTCATTTAGTATAGCCTGTACAGGAAAAAAAGAAAAAAGAAAAGAAAAGAAAAGAAAAGAAAAGAAAAGAAAAGAAAAGAAAAGAAAAGAAAAGAAAAGAAAAGAAAAGAAAAGAAAAGAAAAGAAAAGAAAAGAAAAGAAAAGAAAAGAAAAGAAAAGAAAAGAAAAGAAAAGAAAAGAAAAGAAAAGAAAAGAAAAGAAAAGAAAAGAAAAGAGCTTTGTTGCTGTAGACCAGTGCTTGCTGTGTGATCTTTTCTGAAATTAGTATCATAATTAGTATTTGTGGTATCGTGCCCTGTGCAACAAATGAATGTGTTGTGTGAGTATCAGGCACTGTGTTCTTTCACAACTGACATGAATACAACAGAAGGATACATAAAATACATATAGAATACACAGAATAAACCAGGTTGAAAGAGACCTTCAAGATCATCACGTCCAACCCATCAACCAATCCAACCCACCCAAACAACTAACCCATGGCACCAAGCACCCCATCAAGTCTCCTCCTGAACACCTCCAATGATGGTGACTCCACCACCTCCCCAGGCAGCCCATTCCAATGGGCAATCACTCTCTCTGTATAGAACTTCTTCCTAACATCCAACCTAAACCTCCCCTGGTGCAGCCTGAGACTGTGTCCTCTTGTTCTGGTGCTGGCTGCCTGGAAGAAGAGGCCAACATCTGCCTGTCTACAACCTCCCTTCAGGTAGTTGTAGACAGCAATAAGGTCACCCCTGAGTCTCCTCTTCTCCAGGCTAAGCAACCCCAGCTCCCTCAGTCTCTCCTCACAGGGCTTGTGTTCCAAACCCCTCACCAACTTTGTTGCCCTTCTCTGGACTCACTCCAGGGTAATGAGTATGAGCAGGGAAGACTCAGACCTGAGGCTGCAGCATTTCTGAGTTTCTTATTTTTTTACCCTTTTTCTTTCTGAATCACTGTAGCAGAAGCAGATAACTCACACAGCTATCTAGTCTATGCAGGGCCAAACTGTAGGCCACAAAAAATTCTGCATATGATCATAATGGAAAAGATTAGTTACTTAATGTCAAATCTGTGCAAATCTCTAACTCTTCACTAAACAAATAATTTGGCTGTTTAGAGATTTAATCTGCTTAACAGGAGAGAGAAACTGGTAAACAGACATTATTATTTTATTCCCTGCACCAAAAATGGCAGAAGGGAAGAGGAGTGCCGAGCACCCTCCTGCTGTTCCTCTAATGTCTTCCTCAGAAGCAATTTCTTTTACTTTTCTTTTTTTTTTCCCCTACTGCCTTTCCTTACCCTTGTGCTATTATAATTTCCTATTGTTCTGTCTTTCTCTTGCAGCGGCTACCCATAGGCTCTAATTGGTAGCAGGAGCTACTGTGCTGGTCACAACACAAATACAGGTGAAGAGCACTAACAAATTAGTTCTGGCACTGAAAAACTTCAGTGGGTAGAGCTACCTGTTTTCTCTTTCTTTTCATGACTTCATTCACTTCTTTCAGAGTAGAAGTGATAGGCTATTAAGGACGTGTGAGATGAGCTCAGCTTCATTTCAGCTACAAGAGATTTTGGAAATGTCTAATATGCTGCTGGAGCTCTCCTATGAGCACAAGAGCAGAAGTAGCCTTTTTAAGCAGCCTTCATTTTACAGGAAATTACTGTTATACTAAATCATCTTCTGCATCATCTTTCATAGACCTTCCCTTCTGTAGGTTAGCTTCCTCATTTTTACTTCTGTCTGATATGCCTGTAAACTTTCAAGGTATGATTTGTGTGATCGTGTAGGGGGCTGTGTGAGGTGCTTTGCTTACGTAGCGTCAAACAGAGACTTGCTAGTAATCATCCATGGTGAAAAAGAGATAGCTTGAGAACTTTCACCACAATCAAAGGAAAAAAGAGTTAAAAAGAGCTTTTGCCACAGCATGTTTGAAAATTTTGTATTCAGGCTTTGGTAAATATATGTGGAAGACAGGTGTGGCTGAATGTATTTATTCTCCAACTCTGCAGTCTAAAAGTCACTCAGAGGGGGAAAGTGTCCTTTTCTATATCTCAGCTTATGGTTATCTCAGGCACATAAAGCAGCACAAGGGCCTCCTTGAGCCAATAGTCAAGAAAGCAAACAAAATATAGTTATTACATTTACTTCTGTTTGTGTCTGATGACCTAGCTGAGAACAGGATTCTCATTGAGGCTGGTTCTGGACCACTGTGTGGCGAAGAATCAAGACCCAGAGACATACCTGTAATGACACTTTCTGACATTGATAATACCATTGATCTGGTGGCCTAGGAAAATGTTCTGAAGATGCCCTGGTCATGTTGCTCACACAGCAGGCATATTTTGAGACCACTTCCTGCTGGGCTCAACACAGCTGGGACATATGCAAAAACTCCTGGATGAGCTTGACATGAAATAGCCTCACATTTGGCCAGGACCCCTCTCAGGCAGAGGTCACAGCAGAATTAGATAGGAGTATGCTTAATTAACACTACCTTTTGATTCCCTTTTCTTGCCCCTTCTACCTGAATGAGCTTATTGCCACAGGACATTGCACATGACATCTGCTCACCCACATAAATTCATCTCTTGTTCATGGCTGCCAGCTTCTGTAGAGCTTCTTACCCTCCCTCCTCAGCTGTGTGTGACTGCTTCAGATTTGCTTTTTTTTTTCAAATAATCCACCTAAAACAACTTGTACAAAATACCACACTGAAGAAATTTGACCACCATAAAGCTGAGACTCAGCAAGTGAAAAAAGTAAAGAGGCAGGGACAGAGAAGATGATACTGATAATACTACTTATGTGTTAATCAGCAAAAGCAAACATGGGCTGAAAGTGACAATCCTCCCATCTTGCCCAAGAGAAGATCTCCTTGAAGCCATACTCTCACACTGCTGTATGACCAGCTCATGCCTGCCTCACTCTAAGGTTAGAGACATCCCACTTTAATCTACTAAGTAGGATCTTTTAAGAAGTTTTAATATTGTAGCTCTCATGTTTCCTTGATAGTTACTAAAGTTCTTGTAATAGAGCTAATGTTTGGATGCAAAATGCTGACTTTCCTCCCACCATTTCTAATGCTGCACATTGTGATGACTGGCCTGGCTTGCTTGATGCAGCAAACTGCTTTCCAATGGTAGGGAGAGGTAAGCAGATGGCAATGTTCAAGGACCTCTTTTTGGTGGTGCACAGTAATAAGACAAGGAACAATGGATACATACTTGAACATAGAAGGTTTTGCCTCAACATGAGGAGAAATTTCTTTACAGTGAGGGTGACAGAGCACTGGAACAGGCTGCCCAGGGAGGTTGTGGGGTCTCCTTCTCCGGAGACTTTCAAAACCCACCCGGATGCATTCCTGCATAGACTACCCTAGGTGATCCTGCTTTTGGCCGGGGGGGTAGGCTTAATGATCTCTGGAGATCTCTTCCAACCTCTAACATTCTGTGATTCTGTGACCTTCCAAGATGAACAGTAGCATTAAAATAAAACATTGTGAGAGGTGCATGATAGGATTCTTTTGAAGTATATATATATGACCCTTAAAGACTTTATCAGATTCATCAACAATGTCATGGAGGCCAGTGATGGAAAAGAAAGAAAAATATCTTTGTAAATTCCATTGTATTTTAGAAGAGGTATCAATACTCAATGCTTTTGTTGCAAGGTATGTGGTCAAGTCCATAACAAACTAGAACTTACCTACAAAGCTGACCAAGAAAGATGATTAAAAAACTTTACATCTTTCCTCAGGGGCAAGGAGTGTGAGAAAGCAAAAGTCATCCTAGCACTGTCTGCTCAACTGATTAATTTCAGATTAATTCACATTAATTTCACTAAACATAGCGAACCTGTGGGAGAAGAGGTATAACTAGAAGTCAGGTATAACTAATCTGAGATAATCTAATCTAGAGATAATAACTTCTTCCTAGTTAGAGGAGTATGCTTTAGCCAGTCCTGCCTAAGTGATGGTTCTACATCCACCATTACAATTTATTGTTATGATTATTATACTTTTATGTGTTGGAAATGTACATGGCACCTTACACTGTTAAACCTATAAGTTGTTGCTACTTGCCAATTCAACTGTGAAACACAAAGCAAAGACACCAATGATATAAAAAATATATGATGCTTTCTATAATCATTTATATGGAAGAATAAAACATCTTCTTAGAAAGTATTATTCTAGCCTCTGACAATGAGGATTCCTAGCAAGAGGAAAGAACTTTGCATTAATCAAACAGGAGACAGAGATAATTTTGATGATTTACTATTTTAGCATTTTTATTTGGTTATTTTTGAAAGGAGAGAAAGGAAACAAGATACTGAAAAGGAAGGTAAGAATGCAGTTCATAACTCCTGAATTGGTTAATGCAACTTTCAGATGTTTTCAATGAGGTGACACTTTTGGAGATAAGGCCCCTGTTTCCCTTCCTTCCCTCACATCCCGCTTTTCCCTGACAGCTGAGACCCATCCTTGTATAGCAGCAGTGCATCTGAGTGTGGTGCTGGCCTGGAGCCTTGCCCAGCAGAAGGATGTAAGGGGGAAAAAAGGCTCTCGGGTGTGAAGTTCAGAATTAAATGAGGGATGAAAAACTGTTGTGTAGGTAACAGCACAGAGCCATGATCACTTTGGTTTTCCCATCTTTGGGATACCAAGCATTTTAGCACTTACTCAATATAAGACCTAGTAAAATTTCTTTACAAAATGAAATGGCTTTACCTACATTCAAATGTTTGCAGCCATGAATATTCTACCAAAAGAAGTGGGAACAGGCACTACAAAATTACAATTATAGGCAGATGTAGAAGATATCCATGAAAATGATGTTTGAATTAATTGACATAATTGATAAGTTGAAGAATGACACTTACCAAACACACAAAAACAGTGTGTGAGCATACTCATCCAGTCTGGACCAAGCAGTGTATACCTTGATCCTACATTCAAGCCTCCATGGCCACAAATGTTCACAACAAGTGGTTTCAGTAACAGGATCTAGCACAACTGATTGAATTTTGATTGTAAAAGAGTCACAGGAGACTGCTTATAAACTGTCTGAGGGAAAGCTCAATAATTAAGAGATTCAAGCAAATAGCATGCTGCTCTTAAGGAAATGAACAAATGCATCCAAGCTAAGGTTCCCTTGTGGGTATCTTGCTTTCCATTGGCTCTGCTGGGGCTGGCCACAGATGTTACTTAGTTAAATTACTCCATGTTATTTTTACAGTACATTATGTATAACCTTCATTGTTTCGCAGACACCAATATTTCTAGAACAATACATGAGCCCTTATCTTTCCTTTCTCATGTTCTTGTAGACTTCCCCATTGTCTCCCCAATTGTAACTGCAACAAAATTGTCACTGATTGCAATGTGAACCTTAGTAAAATCCTCCACCTGTGGCTTTTATTACTTAGGGTTTAATCTGTGCTCTTAGAAATAAATACGTTCGTTTGCCCTTCACGTAATTAGCCTTACAGATTGCAAGTCATTTTGAACTTACTATAAGTAGACACATTTAACAGTATGATTACCAAGCTGTTAAATCTGAAATACTAGAACCTGGAATTTTATAACATATGCATGATTAATACCCTTGTCTACACCAGAAGAAAGGTAAGTGTTATTTCATACTAATATGACACCCAAAGATGCTGCAGGTTTCTGGTGTCACAACTCTATGAGCAGTGCATTATCTGGCTGTTCATTTTCAAAACCACAACAAATAAATGCTGTATTTGATCACTTGCTATTTTATTGCTTGCTTCACCAATGAAGACATGTTAGGGGTGGGGGGTTTTGGTTAGGCATAACCATGCACTTAGATTAAAAATCCAGGATATGATGAAAATGTATAACGAGTATACCAATTTGGAAGTGTTTCTGGCATCCTGATACGATCAGACCTGAGCTGTGTTTTCCAGTCCCACTCAAGAGTCCCATGCACTAGGGATGCGCTCCTAGCCTGAAGGAAAACAAAACAGGCCAGTTGCTAAATATAGCCTTTTCTCTTCTGCCAGCTGCACTCCAGTCCCAGACTCTCACCTAACCTGAGATGACTGATACAGCAAAAGGGCCTCAGGTCTGATTCTGATTCTGCAGGAATGTTGCAGATAAAGAAAGCAAACTTTATGAAGAGAGTTCACTTTAACAAAATGTTGATTCTGAATGTCATTGTAAATATATTTGTGATCCTAGGAAGAAAAACATGAAGCAGGCTACATAAAATGGCTAGAGCGTCGCTAATGCTTCTGGCCTGTGCTCTGCCTCTGCCCTATTTGTTTTGAGATACTGAAAATCTTGCACACACACTAACATCTTGTTCAACATACAGTAAGGAAAGGCTTAGTTTAATTTCTATTCAGAATATTGACTCTAGCACTACATTTCATATTTCCATATTTCTCAGTACACTTCATAGAATCATAGAATGCTAGGGGTTGAAAGGGACCTGCAGAGATCAAGTCCAACCCACCTACAAAGCCAGACCATTTAGAGCACATCAGTGCTGGGCCCTGTGCTCTTTAACATCTTTATTGATGATCTGGATGAGGGCATTGAGTCCATCATCAGTAAATTTGCTGACGACACCAAGCTGGGGGCAAGAGTTGATCTGCTGGAGGGTAGAGAGGCTCTGCAGAGAGACCTGGACAGGCTGGACAGATGGGCAGAATCCAACGGCATGAGATTTAACACATCCAAATGCCGGGTTCTGCACATTGGCCACAACAACCCCATGCAGTGCTACAGGCTGGGGTCAGAGTGGCTAGAGAGCAGCCAGGCAGAGAGGGACCTGGGGGTGCTGGTTGATGGTAGGCTTAACATGAGCCTGCAGTGTGCCCAGGCAGCCAAGAGGGCCAATGGCATCCTGGCCTGCATCAAGAACAGTGTGGCCAGCAGGAGCAGGGAGGTCATTCTGCCCCTGTACACTGCACTGGTTAGGCCACACCTCGAGTACTGTGTCCCGTTCTGGGCCCCTCAGTTTAGGAAAGATGTTGACTTGCTGGAACGAGTCCAGAGAAGAGCAACAAAGTTGGTGAGGGGTTTGGAACACAAGCCCTATGAGGAGAGGCTGAGGGAGCTGGGGCTGCTTAGCCTGGAGAAGAGGAGACTTAGGGGTGACCTTATCACTCTCTACAACTACCTGAAGGGAGGTTGTAGACAGGCGGATGATGGTCTCTTCTCCCAGGCACCCAGTACCAGAACAAGAGGACACAGTCTCAAGCTGCGCCAGGGGAGGTTCAGGTTGGATGTTAGGAAGAAGTTCTATACAGAAAGAGTGATTGCGCTATGGAATGGGTTGCCCGGGGAGGTGGTGGAGTCGCCGTCATTGAAGGTGTTCAGAAGGAGACTCGACGGGGTGCTTGGTGCCATGGGTTAGCTGTTTGGGTGGGTTGGATTGGTTGATGGGTTGGACACGATGATCTTGAAGGTCTCTTCCAACCTGGTTTGGTTTATTCTAATAAAGGTTTATTCTAATGGGAACATAGGCAGGTTTTGAAGATCTCTAGAGAATGAGGCTCCACAACCTCTGTGGGCAGCCTGTTCCAGTGCTTTGTCACCCACACAGTAAAAAAGTTTTTCCTCATGTTAAAATG
The DNA here is from genome assembly GCF_026170545.1 of Melanerpes formicivorus. Taxonomy (NCBI): domain Eukaryota; kingdom Metazoa; phylum Chordata; class Aves; order Piciformes; family Picidae; genus Melanerpes; species Melanerpes formicivorus. Next base: position 9,508,738 of record NW_027142363.1, on the reverse strand, counting down.
GAATTCCCTGTGTTTGAATTTGCAGCTATTGCACTTTGTCCTATCACTGGGTATCACTGAAAAGAGACTGGCTTCATCCTCCTGACAGCCACCCTTTAGATTTTGTAGACATTGATAAGGTCTCCTCTCAGCCTTCTCTTCTTCAGACTAAACAGCTTCAGGTCTCAGTCTTTTCTCATAAGACAGATGTTCCAGTCCCTTAATCATCCTCAAAGCTCTCTGTTGAGCTCTCTCTAGTAGTTCCCTGTCCCCTTTGAACTTAGCAGCCAAGAACTGCACACAGTATTCCAGATGTGGTCTAACTAGAGATGAGTAGAGGGGGTGGAGAACCTCCCTAGACCTGTTGGGCACACTCTTCTCAATGCACCTAAGTACACTATTGGCCTTCTCAGTCACCAGGGCACATCACTGTCCCATGGGTAACTTATCAACCAGGACTCCAAGGTCCTTCTCTGAGGAGCTACTCCCCAGCAGGTCAACCCCTAACCTGTACTGGTGCATGGTGTTATTCTTCCCCAGGTGCAGGACTCTATACTTATTCTTGTTGAACTTCATTAGATTTGTCTTTACCCAGCTGTCCAGGTCTCAGTGAATTGCAGCACAACCTTTCAGTGTGTCAGCCACTCCTCCCAGTTTTGTATCATCAGCAAATTTGCTGAGGGTAGACTCTGTCTCTTATCTAGGTTGTTGATGAATATGTTGAACAGTACTGTAGGGACTTTGCAGAGTGTGAAATTATGTCTTAGAAAAGATCAATTATGATGATTTTTAGGTTCACTAGGTGGCATATGCCTTTGAGGTGCAGGAAAAAGTTAAACTGAGGAACTGTCTGCAATGGAAGCAGCAGAACAATTCCCTTAGGGTTCATTGCAATAAAGAGATGTCTGAATGCTTTATTCCTTTCTGTCATTATTCAGCAAAGCTAGTTGCTTTAGCAATTTCTAGGTAAAGCTTGTAGGCCTGGTACAGGTTTGCACTCATAAAATAGAAAAGATCATGAAGGGCACTCTTTCTGCCATGGCTATTACAAAACCTTCCCAGTCTCAGTCAGAGACTTAAATTATAACCTAAAGAACCAAAAATTTCAGCTAAACTGATGCTTACAAGTGATGCCTGATCAGAGTGTCAGCAAATGTGCTCAGAGATGGCATCCAGACCAAGATGTCCACTGTCTCACTTGGATCACCCTTAGTCAGAGGCATCCTCTTTTGCATCAGCCTGAGATCTCCAGCATCTGCCTATAACCACAGGGAGAAGGTGGAGGTGTAAAAGGTGCAAGTGGTCCCTCTTGGACAAGCAGCAGTTCTCTCTGATTACAGCAGAGTGGAGTTTCCTTGTCTTTTTAATGCCTAAAGAATTAATAGGGCATGATCATACTGAAAAATAAAAGTAATTCCCGAAAGGTTTGATAATAGCAGTGTTAAAAACATAATGCAAATAGGCAGAACACAGAGAAGCAAAATGAATGGGGCAGACAGCTTAATGCTTTTAACTAGTCAGTCCTGGATGGTTATGTTGCAAACAAGCCCAGGTTTCATCCTAGGATGGGCAGATCCATGTATTCATCTCCCAGGGTGCTTGTTGCAGATCACTTCCATTTGAATGCACCCAGAGGCACATTTTATAGGGACAAACCAGCAGAGCTCTGGCACTCTTCTTCTTCACTGGCTGGGTTCTACGCTCTTTACTCATCCCAACAGTCTCAGTGATAGATCAGGGCTTTAAACATTTTGCTTCAGCTAAAGGTTCATTGGGTACCTAAAAGACACATTAAATGACTAATGTATGCCCTTCTCTTCAAGTGCTAAGGGTAGCGGTGCATACTGTCATCAAGGCCTCTTTAAGTGTATCTTATTAGCATGGGTTTGTAACATTAAGTATAGTTTTAACTTTGATGGACTTGCACCATTAATATTTAGTAGATTTTTACAAGCACTTTATCACCTCATATACAGGAGGGTGACAGGGCCTTTTTACACCCAGGTCAACATTTTTAACTCACCGTGTCCCATGTTTTTGTGTCGTTCACTGCCCTTGAGAACAGAAGTAATGTGCAGAGTCCTCAGCTGCGAACAACAAGCAATGTGTCAACAGTTTCAGCAGGAGAGTGACATGTTTGTTGAACAGTTTATTTCTTTCACTCCATAAAATATAAACTACTCAGCTTGGCAGATTTGGATTTGTAGTCACAAACAAAAGAGAAAGGATTAAAAAAGCTCAGACATGGTGGTAGGCAATGTGTTTGGATTAAAAAGCAGGTGGGGGTGGCAGGAAGCCTTAGCTTTCTTTTATTTTCTGTAAATTTTTTTGTTCTTTACTGCAGGGTTCAAGGCAAGAAGGGATATCAAAACATGATTTATTTATTTTTTTTCCCCTTATTGTAAATTTTAACAGTAAGAATCTGGAAAGTGCCACGGAGCAACATGTTGCTTCAGAATATCCTGTATTGAAAGTGGTCCCTGAAAAGAGGACTCACCTGCCAGCTGGAGTTATGAAAACAGAATTGGGAGGATTAGATCATTCCTAAGATGAAGCACAAAACAATTTCACCTTTTAACCTTCTTCCTCCTTCCTCTTCCTTCAATGAAGAATAAGGAAGAAGATAGAAGGAGGCAGAAAAAGAAGATTAATAACAATTTTATTGTTCTTGGAACCAGATAGAAGAGAGTGAGCACTCAAAGCACATACTTTCTGTGCTTTGCTATATTTGTTCCCTGGTTTTCAAGCAGAATGCACTGCACACAATTTCTTTCATAATTCATGTGACAGGAATAAATGCAGCTGTGACAATCAATGAGAAGGCCTGTGCTGTACTGACATTCCTTCTGGGGTGGGCTGATCCTGGCTGGATGCCAGGTGCCCACCAAAGCTGCTCCATCACTCCCCTCCTCAGCTGGACAGGGAAGAGAAAATATAACAAAGACTCATGGGTTGAGATAAGGACAGGGAGATCACCTAGCAATTACTGTCACGGGTAAAACATATGTGCCTTGGGGAAATAGGTTTGATTTATTACCCTTCCCTTCTTCCCCGTTTTCTCTGCCTTCTCCCCCTCAGCGGCCCAGGGGCATGAGGAATGGCAGCTGCAGTCAGTTCATCATGTTGTCTCTGCCTCTCCTTCCTCCCCAGGGGGAGGACTCCTCACACTCCTCACCCACTCCAGCACAGGGTTCCTCAAATTCCTCCAATGGGAGTCCTTCCCATGGGTTGCATTTCCGCATGAATTGCTACAGCATGGGTCCTTTCCACAGGGTACTAGTCTTTTATCAATTGACTGCTCCAGTGCAGGCTTCCCTCAGAGTTACAGCCTTCTTCAGGCAAGGGGTCCTCTATGGCCTACAAGTGAATATCTGTTCCACCATTAACTTCCATGGGCTTCAGGAGCCAGCACACCTCACTGTGGTCTTCATCACAGGGGTGCTACAACTATCACTGATGGGCTTGGTGCTGACCAGTGGCAGGTACATCTTTGAGCTGGCTGGCATTGGCTCTGTTGGGCATAGTGGAAGCTCCTGGCAGCTTCTCACAGAAGCAATCCCTGCAGTCCCCTCACTACCAAAACCTTACCACACAAACCCAATACACCTTCCTAAGTCCATATTTACCATTAGCTAGTCATTGCTTTTCACCAAAGCTTTTCTCTTTCTTGATTCACCTGACTATACAAAATGTACAGATTTATTTTTTTCTTTTCATCTAAGCTTATAACACCTTGAATCTCAGTCTTATAACTAATCACAGATTTGAAGAGGTGAGAGGAAGATGCAGCCTTTCTTTACCAGAAGAAACCTGATACCATCTTGTGTGATGACCAACCCAAGCCAAGATCTGTGTTGGTCTTGGTGGCTTGGCAGAGGAAAGTGTGGAGAGGTTGTAGAGGCCTGTTTCTCACTCTTCCACTGAAGAAGCTAGTGTGAGTGAATCAACAGGAGGTGATTATAGCTTCCTCCTGGCATAGGCACAAAGTAAATTACCTTTACTCAAGCAAATCATAAAGCAAGAAAGGAAGTTTAGGTTTAGCTCCAAGAAGACATTTGTCACCCTTCCTACACAATTGCCACTGAGGAAAAAGTGCTGGTCCGTAGGACTCCAGGGTCCAGGTACAATCAGGAAGCTAAGAAGAAAAAGACCCAGTAGGTTGGCACATATTCTGACTGAACTATAATGTCCTATCTCTCAAAAGAGTAATCTTTGTATGCTGGGTTTTGATCTATTTTTGAAGTTCAAGGCATTATGAAAGAACATTAATTGAACCCAGAATACTCAGCCTCTGCAGGACAGTATATGAGTCATATTTATTTCCAGCTAAGAGAAGCTCAGTCTCACTACAACCAAAGATCAAGTGGTCTACATTTGAGACCACTTGATCTTTGGTTGTAGGGAGACTGAGCTTATTCTAAGATTTTTTGGAGAGTTTAGATAAAAACTGTAGTATCCTGCACACTCCCAAAGACCATGAGAAATAGTCTTGCCTTTTGGTTTCCTTTATTCTGATTTCAAAAGAGACTGAACTCTAAGCAAAATGGATCTATCAAGGTTTGTGTTGGACTACTCAAATACTTTAGCCCCACATTTGTGCCTTGTATTGCAATAATCAATGACTCAGCTAGCATTTAGCAGAACAATTCTTTCCTTTAGATTGATTGCAATTTGACAATTACAGTCCATCAGCCACCGACTGCTCATGTGCAACAGGCTGAATGTCCTGCTGATGTTAAGTGACAGACAATATCTTCAAACAGTAAAACATGATGACATCAACAGTACTGTGATACAGTTAACTGAGCTAAGCACTTGAGCATCACAGGCTAGAATCAAGGGCACAGATTTTTCACTGGAGCAAGGTCAATTATCACTAATAATTTTCCATAGAGGTTTAAGTGTAATAAACTGTTTCATATGGATCCTATGGTTTGGGTTATAAAGATACAGCATGCTGAGGTGTTATTTTTTTAAGGTGAGGAGCTAAGCTCAGTGCTTTGAGTACATTCTCTGCTGTGCTGTGTAGAGATGTCACTATAAAACCAGCAGTAGTGATACTGGCTGGAGTATCGGACCTGTACACTGTCCTCCACCATCTCTGGTGGTAAATCTCTAAAGGAGTGTAACACTGCCCATGCTCTGGGAGTACAACAGAGGGGAAGTTCCTCATACCTCTAACGATTTATCTCCTGCTCCATGAGCTCTCAGGAATAAGCTGAGGAAGACTTTTGTCCTTCCCAAGAATCTCTCCTGCATTCAAGCAGATCATTTGAATTCTTGCCCAAGAAGGAAAGAAATAGTACTTAGTTATTTTCCTCTGTGTGCAACACTGACTGGGTATAAGGTTACATAGGTTATATTCTATTTGTTTGAAGGGTTTTAATGTCCATAGTAAGTTCTTCTAAATTCCCCAATTCTGCTTTACTTTATAGGCTAAGCTGGTTCATTTGTTCCCCTGCTGTGTTATTGCAGATCATATCTGAATGGGTTCCTTTGAATTTTGAACATCATCATACTCAAAGTGTATGATCTATTTTTTTATCATTTATTAAACCATTTTGCATGGAAATACAGAATCTTGAAGGCAAGTTTCCAGTTCTCAGTGGAAGAAAGATTACAATATCCTATATTCACAGCACTAATACAGCAATAACACAAATAGTTTTCAGTAAGGCGGGTGAGGTTCTGGAAGCAGGCAACCACAGTAGCACAGAGGTCCATGTGTTTCAGTTTGGTTGATTTTGGTTTAAAAATAGAATAGAATAAACCAGTTTGGAATAGACCTTCAAGATCATTGTGTCCAACCCATCAACCAATCCAACCAACCTAAACAACTAACCCATGGCAGCAAGCACCCCATCAAGTCTCCTCCTCAACACCTCCAATGATGGTGACTCCACCACCTCCCCGGGCAGCCCATTCCAATGGGCAATCACTAGCTAGTGTGCATCAACATTGTTCTGCAGCTTGTGCAGACACTTCCTTGGACAGATAGAGTAAGTCTCTGTTCCCTTATGGCTTTTAAAATTTAGTTCTAATCATAAAAATTAGAAATTAATTCTAATCAAGGTTGCCATCTTAATAAAAGATACAGGACATGCTAACAACAGTTAATAGGATGTTTTGTTATACAACTTGAAGTAGAGTTTTGGTTTTTTGGTGTGTTCTTTTCTTCTCAATTGAATTTTGGAAGTCACAGGGTAAGGAACTGTGTGTATATATATATATGTATATATATAAAACTATTATTTTTTAATAGGCTGGTTTTAAAAGAAGAATTACAGGGGGGAAGAGCGTTAAAAATAATTAGTATCACAGTATCATAGTATCAGCCAGGGTTGGAAAGGACCACAAGGATCATCTAGTTCCAACCCCCCTGCCATGGCAGGGACACTCCACACTAGAGCAGGCTGCCCAGAGCCTCATCCAGCCTGGGCTTAAACACCTCCAGGGACGGGGCCCCAACCACCTCCCTGGACAACCCATTCCAAGGCTTCACCACTCTCATGGTGAAGAACCTCCTCCTCACATCCAGCCTGAATCTCCCCATCTCCAGCTTCATTCCATTCCCCCTAGTCCTATCACTACCTGACATCCTGAGAAGTCCTTCCCCAGCCTTCTTGTAGGCTCCCTTCAGATACTGGAAGGCCACAATTAGGTCACCTCAGAGCCTTCTCTTCTGCAGACTGAACAGCCCCAACTCCTTCAGTCTGTCCTCACAGGAGAGGTGCTCCAGCCCTCTGATCATCCTCGTGGCCCTTCTCTGGACCTGTTCCTGCACGTCCATATCCCTCTTGTAATAGGGGCTCCAGAACTGGACGCAGTACTCCAGGTGGGGTCTCACCAGAGCTGAGTAGATGGAGAGGATCACCTCCCTCGACCTGCTGGCCACACTTCTCCTGATGCAGCCCAGGATCTGATTGGCTTTTTAATATAGAACTGTACTTCTTACATGTAATTCCTGGAGTTTCAGACCTGAAACCAAGTGCAGCAAGTCCAAACAGCAAGATTGAATATGATGAATTCAAAATATCATTATTTTCTCTGTGAATTACTGCTCTGCATTTCAGCAGATTAATAGGAAATATACAATTGAAATTAATCTCTATTAAAATTTGGTCATGAACTTTTAGACCCAGTAAATTGTTAGGTTTCACATTTCAATCTGACTTGCATTTTGGTGAAAACCTGGATTCTTTTGCCATGTCAAGGGGTTTGGGGCAATAAATATGCAAGTAATATTTTGGACTCTTTACCTCCCATTTTATGAGAATTAATAAATTCATTATATTTTTATTTATACTACATGAGGGAATTTGATCATCCAATCTGTTTTCAACCAGGGAAGGAGAATGAATCAAAACTATTCAGAATCTCGTAGCCTGCGGCAGTGACAGGTGCTCTATTCATAAGAAGCCAGTGGATATCAGCATATTCCTCCATGACAGCACATCTATGGCTGTTTTCACAGGACTGAGGCTTGCATGGTTCTGATTCTATGAAATAGGGTGTTCTAGGCAAGGAAAAAAATTGAAAGAGATTCAGAATTTTTAACCCAGCACATGCAAAAATAAGAAGACAGGAAAGAAATTAAGTTGGTCTCTTTCTTACTGAAATTTCTTTAGTCTGTGCTGTGGAGAGTGTTTTTGAGACACTGATCACTCTTCCTACCTCATTTGGCAGGCTGCTAGTGCAGAGTATAAAACTTTACACTACTTTATACTATTTTATGGAAAACACCACTATTTTCTACCCAAGGTCCCTATGTGACTGTTTATGTTCTCAGATTCAGAGGCCTCCTGGCCTCCTAGGGAGGAGTTGCTTGGTTTCAAAACACTGGGCTAGTGTTTGATTTCCTCCCAAGCAATCCACCATGCAGCTTTTCTCATGTGCATTTCAATATTTTCTCCTCATCTATGTTTACTGTGAAAAAGTCTTTCAGAATTATTGTGTGCCTCCTACCTCACCACCTGTGATGCCTACACAAAGCCTCCCGGTAACAAGAGCTATATGAAAGACAAGCTGACACAGTGGCTTCTGATGCTTACTGCAATACCTGTAATTAAAGCTAGTTAACATAACTTATGGCTGGAAAAAAACAAAACATCTTACAAGCATTGAAAAACAAATGAAATCATAATTCAGTACTGAAATTCAATATTATGGTGGTGCTTAGAATAAAACATGGTCTGCCATGTTGGTCATTGGTAATACATCAAGTGGCTCCTGGTGCCATGCACTAGCTTGCTAGATGAAAATTCTTTCTGAATAAAGATCACAGTTATGTACAGAATAAATGAACAAATTTACACACTGTTCTCAAAGTTTCAGATGAGATTGTTGTAACGTCTCATTTGCTTTCCTCTTTTACTCTTCTGTGCTGCTCATGAGGCAGGTTGTCTGTCCTTACGCCAGCTGCCTCAATGTTAGCTTGTGTCTCCCCCTCTGCCTTCAAACAAAACAATTTCCCATTGTCAGTTCAATGTCAGCTTCCCTTTCATACCTGAATAGCTCTGTATGCTTGTGCTTACTCTCTCTTTTCCTGCAGATCTTCTATCCTTGGCCAACCTTGTTGATGTTTTTGTAACAACCTTTTGCAGACATAACAAAGTATGATTCTTTATCATAACTGAGAATTTAGTTTGTTTCTTTTCCTTCTTCCTTCTTTTTATTTTTAATCAGTGAGGAATCAATCCCTTGTTCCCTGAAACACAGTATGTTGTGAAAAGAGTAAGAAACTTCACAATGTGGAATGGAAAAGTTGCTATCCATCTTGCTGGGGCCACCCGAAAAGGCACAGGGCATGATGCGATATACTGATGTTTCATGCCTAACAGAAGGAATCCACCATGGAGAACAGGGAACCATGTTAAGCTCTCAAAATAATAGGGCAGCATATGTTTCTGTAATGTGGAAGCACTCTTAGGCATTTACCTCTCTGAAGTAGCAGGTTCTATGCCATGCACACAATGAGTAAACAAACAAAGCATGAGTGTGTATGCAATGTTCCCACAAGTGAATCTCCCTATGTTTATAGGACCAACTTGTATGGGGAAATGGAGTGCTATGTAGTAAATGTTCTCTTTCCATTTACATGTTTAGACTTTGCCTAATGATATTCTTCATTATAACATTAGTGCTTGCTTTTCTTATTCAGATATCTATGCTTCACTGTGTTTTCATCCAGCTGAAGTTACACATCATTGACCACAAGCTTATTATTAGGTCTTTTACTACATGGATGCTTGTCACTTCATTAATAAACCCATTGCAGTATCAGCTTTCAGACAATACTCTGCCCACACAAAGTCTTCCCTTTAAACCATTATGTGCTTACTTGATTCAAAAGAAGATTAATACATAAATTAAGAAATTGCTGAGCTATTCAAATGTGCCCTATGAAAACCTTTCCCTTCTCTCCAAGGAACTATAAATCTGTGGGGAAGGTTTAGCTCTCATGAAGATTAATATTCTAATAAGAGTCTGTTGTCTATATAATCACAATTGTTCTGCAGGAGGTATTCCTTTCTTTACATGTCTCTGCCTTACTGTCAAAGAATTTATTGAAGAATGTTTCTTGTTATTGGTTTTGGTTGGGGAAATGGTACCCCTCCTGCATTGCTCTGCAGCAGTGATTTCAGGCTCTGCTCTCCTGTCCCCAAACGTGTGTATGAGCACATACATCTCAATGATGAAGCACAAACTTCTGTTTATGTGTTTCATAGCTGAGACATGAGATTTCTCCTAACACTTGCAATATTTGTATGCTCTATGCAAAATAAGCATGCTTATTAAGACACTGAAAAGCAGCCTAGCTAGTCCCTAGACAGTTTGAAGCCTTCGAGACACTACTTCCAGATTTATAGTTCAAATGGTTCAGTGGCAATGAAAGATTTTTGCATATCTTTCTTAACTTTGGATCCTCTCTGACCAAAACTTGCTTTTACTATAGAGCTCTTATTCAGAAAGTTGACCCTGGGCATACATTGTCAGGGCTCTGCCTGGGTCATTTGCTCCTGGTGACCATGGTACTCAGAATGCCAGGGGTTCCTCTGGGATGCCAATGCCTGTCCCACCACCCCAGTCAGGAGCAGAACAGTCAAGAGGCTTGGGGCAGCCCTAGCCCACAGCCATTGGACACCTCTCTGGACAGCCCTAGCCCACAGCCATTGGACACCTCTCTGGAGTTGGACCAAAGGACAAAAGTAATGGGCTTGTGGGGGCTCACCTTAGAGGACCCATGGCTGGGTACGGCACATCTATGGGGAAGCTCCACTGCTCCCATCACTGTGTTAACAGCCTAGTGGGGCTGAATTGTGAATGGGATGACTAATGGCTTCTACCTGCAGCAGGCAAAATTTTGGATCATTAGGTAAAGTAGTCCAAAAGGCTGTTGTAACCAGCCTATATTAAATGAATAGACATGATCACAGCAATGCCGGTTGCTTCTCAGCTGTCATCAGAAGGAGCGATCTCTTTCTAATCATTGCGGTATGACTCAGTTTTCTGCATTTCATGTCCTTTAGAATCATTTTGAAGAGATTTTACTCCCACTGAAAATAGAATTACGGGACTTTTTCATTGTTGTTATTCTCCTGATTCTCCTTTGACACATGCTGACACTGTATTTGATATGACAACAGCTCTGTGATAAAAGAACTTAATATAAGCCCTAAAATTGTATTCCTTCAGCAGCTTATTGCACAGCTCGGGAACCATGAGAGAGCCATAGTGGGCAGACCTCTCAGCAGGAAGAAATTTTCATAGCTCCTATGACTGACAATTAACCCAAACTGAAAACTTAATTCTCAATGTGTTTAAAAATGGCATAAAGAAGTTCCATCCATTCTCTTCCTCTGTAGAAGATGTCCTGTTCATCTCTGCTGGTATTGACTTACTGTCTTTTACAAATATAAAACCTGTCCATCTTACTATTAAAGAAAGGTGCTGAAAGGCTTTCATGTATGTCTGGAGCCAGGTGTTACAAATAAGACACCTTTGATGAGTTTACTTAATTTGGTTCTTGGTACTACAACAAGCTCTCTGTGCTTATTACTCTTCTAACAAGAGAGAGCAAATATTTTTACCTTACATGCACAGCTGCGTTAACCAAGGCAAAGGAAGATTGGTGAGGTCCTGAAAGCATCCAGAGCTGGGGAAAACCAGGTAGGAAATCTGCATCCAAGGCTAGGTTCAAACACCCACAGGCAAGAGAACTACACACTGTTCTTCCCAAACCTCTTTGTCACAATTATGGGAGAATCAAATGAAGAAAATGATTGTGATGGCTTCTGAATTATCCCAGGGTGCTGAGAGCAAAAAAAAAAAGAGAAACTTGATGGTCCAATAACCTAGTTTAGATAGATGCAATGATTTGTGTCTGGCTGCCCTATGTTGTCAGCATGAGGGAAAGTTTTCATATATCCTGATCTGTGACCCATGAAATACAAAATGATCATACATTAGAAAATGGTAACAGCATGCTCTCAGAATCAAACTGGCAGTTAAAAGTCGTTTTGAAATAAGCATTGTAAAATCTTCGTGATTAATAGAAATAAGGGGGAAAGAGATACTTAAAATTACTTCTCTGGGATCATTAGAAATTCAGCTCTAATCCTGGGATCTGTGGAGGACTTGGAACAGCGAAAAGTGTGTTTAGCTGTGTGTGTTTTCACTGCTTTTAAGCAAATCAAAACACACTTAAACTCCATTAGTGACATTATTCACTTATTGCTTGGCATTTGTCAGTGTTTTGCACTACCCAGTGACTTCTTGAAAAATGAAATTCTTCCTTGAGTCTTGGAATAAGGCCTTCCTGTGCTGCAGAGGCTTGCCTCTGCAATTCGCCAGATCCAGCATTCTCCTTCACCCTCCGCATCAGAGACCATACAACTGGATCCAAGCAACAAGATCAATTACATGTATTTCTGAAAGCAAACCTGTTCATCTCAGTAAGAGAATTTACCAGAGCAGTGAGCTGAAGAACAAGTCTTTCTTGGGGCAGACATCTTTTCCAATGTATTTCTTACTGTTCTGCTAAAATGACAACTTACCTCCTAGAAAATAAAAAGACCTGCCTGCTGAAGAAAGCAGCAGCTAATGGGGAAATTCATGGTAAGGAGAGCAAACATCAGGAGCAAACTCATTTCATTGTTCATTGTGAAAGGCCCTCCCTTTAAAACTATAAAATCCAGTGTGTAGCTCTGGGTAAACAAAAGATCCATTTGTGTCTGCCTGTCAGCACTGTTAGCTATTAGAAACTGATTTTATTGTTATATTATCTCATAATAGTTGTTTCTGCCACAGTGAGTGCTTTACTTCTGCCTTTGAAGATATTTTGATGCTGTAAAAGAAATCAAGCAGCATTAGGAAATTCACACTCTCAGTGATTTTAAAGCACATGGTGTATAAGATTCATCAGATCATTTCTGAAGTGTTTCTCAGCTATTTAAATTCAGAGATAGGGACAGAAAAACTCCAAGGGAAGCTTGAAGGTTTCTTAAGAACTAACCCACTCTCAAGGAAAAATGTTATACCTGTGATAATGCTTATTGCTTTTATTTTTTGTTGGGCAGGTAATGAGTTATTGCTGTCATGCACTTTCAAAACAATAGTTCAAATACTGTAAACATTCAAATAATTCTCCTGTTTTGAACCAGATCCTGATACTTTTTCTTGCATGGAGTGTGCTCTTAATTTGTGATATCCAGAGGAGGAGACTCAGGGGTGACCTTATTGCTCTCTACAACTACCTGAAGGGAGGTTGTAGACAGGCAGAGGTTCGTCTCTTCTCCCAGGCAGCCAATACCAGAACAAGAGGACACAGACTCAGGCCGCACCAGGGGAGGTTTAGGTTGGATGTTAGGAGGAAGTTCTATACAGAGAGAGTGATTGCCCATTAGAATGGGCTGCCCGGGGAGGTGGTGGAGTCACCATCATTGGAGGAGATTTGATGGGGTGCTTGGTGCCATGGGTTAGTTGTTTAGGTGGGTTGGATTGGTTGATGGGTTGGACGCAATGATCTTGAAGGTCTCTTCCAACCTGGTTTTATTACTATTACTATTACTATTACTATTACTATTACTATTACTATTACTATTACTATTACTATCATCATCCCCATGAATTCAAGTAAACGCTTGAGGAACAACATCTGAGTATGACTGAAGATAGCCAAATTTGGATTATACTTTCTGAAAACCAAACCCTAAACATCCCAGGGCTTTCAGATAACTGCTTCATGCCTGGGAGCTTATTCGAGGTTTATAACACAAAGTGATAGCAGACTAAATAGAAATACAAATTCCTCAGTGGGAACAGTGTCTTTAACCCATACCAGATAAATGTGGTGTATCCATTATGTCCCTTTGAAATGGTGACACAGGGCACCAGACTACAGACATCCATGTCTTGAAAAAATCTTTTAAAGAGTTATAATATCTTATATAAGATATTATAGGATCTTCTAAATCTTAAAGATTTATAATATCTTAATCTTTATAATATCTTTTCAAAAAATCTTTTAAAGATATTATACATACTGTTAATAAAGCAGACATATGGAGGTAATGCATTTAAGATGGTGCAGTGTGCCTGAGTGGACACTATCCTGTGCTTTGGTCAAGGCATTAGAATGACTCAAAATCAACTTGATATTCACTAATGGGACCTACAGTGGCTTAAGTGACTTTATCTCAACATATAATTGTGAAAGATGACAAGCCATGGGGGTTGCTGGCTCTCTTGGAAGACCTCTCTATTGCTGGCCTTGGATTTGTGCTGCTTAACATTTGAAATATGACCTGTAAGGCCCTATAAAATCATTGCTAACAAAGTTTGCAGTGTACATAAGTACTAGGACAGCAGCAAACAGAGGAAAGGAAGAAGTCACTGTTTCAGTTACCCCTGGATAACAGGAAACAACCTAGCAAACCACCTCACTCTTAATACAGCATCGTGCAGCCACTGGTGTAAGTAGCAGTGAGATGTCACACTCCAGCAGCAGGTCATGGTAGCAGATGGTCAGCTAAACAGGCACTCACATGACTGATGAGCCAATGCAATCTTTGACTGCTTCATTGGACATAGGGAGGAGGAGGAGGTACACCTGATTTGGAGGGTTTGCTTTAATGCTCCATTTGGGTGTCAGTGATGCTCTCGAATCTGAGATGCTTCATATTGATAAAAAATTAACAAGCCATGTGGGAAACTGTGATGAATCTGTGGACCCTTTGATGGGCCAAGAAGAGATTGACCTCGAAAATATTGCTGTGTATCCATGAGCAAATATTGTCATGTACCTGTTAATGAATACATTGTCATGTACCCTTGAATGTCTGGGAAGTCCCTGGGCTGAATGTGTATAGTTTGTTTGAGGCAGAGAAACTGCAAGATTGAGATAGAAGGATAGCAGGAGAAGAAACCTGGACTTAGCTCAGCAAATAACTGTAGCAATGTATCACTAACCAATAAGAATCTTGAGAAAAGTTTGTTAACCCATCAGCCACACTGCCATAACATACACACAAGTAGGTGCTGCTTGCAGAAATCAACTTTACTCTCTTTGTACTCTGCTTACCACAAGTGTATGTGTTTGTTGCTTTTGCCTGTCACCTAAACAGCGACAAAGCCAGGCTTTACAGTCAGAGCCAAATACCAAGGGGATTTTTTAGGTTTAAAGAAAAAACAACTGGTAACTTAAATACCTTCAGTCAGTTCCCACATGGGGAAGAACTGGGGATGCAGGACCATCAGGACAGCGTGGTTCCCTCCTCTAGCCAGATCCTGTCTCACAGATTCCATCAGAGAAAGCCCAGACCAGATGAGACAGCAGTGTCCCCATGGGCAGAATTGTCAAACACTGGCAGCACACAAAGATGTGTATTTTCTACTGTGGGCCATTTGCAATGGGTAGCAACATTCCCCATGTGTGGCACCATAGGGACTTGGCACCATAGGGACTTGGCACCATAGGAGATCCTCGCTCAGGATCAGACCTATAGTTAAGTGAAGTTAGATGTCACACACATAAACCACATAAGGAACAAAACTGTGCTTCAGGGAAGCCATGGTCTTTCTGCAGTCCCATCTTACACTGACTTCTGACAGCAGCCTTTATGGGAGTTGTGATTTCTTGCTCCCTGCTCGCTACATAAAATTTGGCTGGTGACACAAGCTTCCTTTTGAAGAAGAGTAGTGTTACCTGGACATTTGCAGTGTAACTGACAACAGACTACTTGGGCACTGGGATACTAATATGCCTTCCATGCAGCAGTAGCAGGCACTAACTCTTGCATCTTCTTTCTGTTCAGTTTCTGTGAGCCAGAAATAACACTGAATGAATTATACCAGATAATAACCCCTGCGCCCCACATTGAGCTCACTGCCTGCAATGTTGGGACAACAAATGCTGTTAATAACCTTCTTGTCTAACATATGACAAGAAAATCTGCTTCTATTGACAACATTTTTCTGTAAGTGAAAATGAAAATTTCAAACTCTTGTCAGTAAATTACCCTCAGACAGGGAAGTCTATCCTGTCTCATATTCCATATGGATCATTGTAACTTTTCTCACTAGAGGTGGCAGGCACTCCATGCTTGGCTCTGCTTGCTTACTGGATCATTTTGTAATGCATTTTAAGAGAATTCTGCAAATTAAGACAGAAGGAGCCTTGGAAATGAAGCCAAAGGTGAAATGAGAATAGAGGGCACACACCTTTTCTACCAGAGCTGGTTTACGAGGTGGACAGGTTCCAGAAATTTGAATCTGATATTTTAAGTTTCTTAAAGGTTATACCAGAAGAGCATAAAAGCAGATACAGGCTGCACGCCTGGTGTCAAATAGTGTTCACCTTAGCAACACTCCAGGCACAGAGACACACTAAAAGATACAGAGACATTCTCCCTCTTCTATTCTGTCTTGCTTACCACCAAATAGAGAATGCTCTGCCCACTGCAGGGCTGAGGTCCAGCCTCTCCTACCTATATGCCAGAAGCAATTGCTGCTCCTGAAGACTGTTTTAAGTCTCCTTGGCAACTTCATTGTAGATTTAAAACTGGACTATGTGTTGAAGGGATAAGGTGAGGTTTGCTTACTTCAATTAAACACACACAAATAAATTTACAAGCCCTGACTTGCACAGCTTTTATCAGTAGGTATTTCTCCTTTAACTCTACTTCAAAAATAGCAGAAAGGATGGAATTATACAGGTGAACAGAAGATCTTGTGACTGCTAGAAGCTCTACTGAATATCAGATGGAACATCAAAGAGTTGGAAAGATTATGTTTTGTATGTTTTTTTACAGTTGTCCTTAGAGCCTGCCCGATTTGTACCTTAGTAAACTATGTCTCCCTGAGGAAAAAAAAAAGACTATTAAGTAAATTCAGTATGAAAAATTATCTTTCAGCATTTGAGCTGAGTTAATTAACATGAATTCAGAACACATATTACTTTCTACTGACAGCATACCATGGAATACGTAAACCTAGAAATAACGTGGGGGTTTTGTTGAGAGACAGTCTAATGGTTGTTTAATTCTGATATTAAATGCTAAGAGTGCAGAACTTTTAATAGAACCTTGCTGATGTATATAGAACATGATATGCTGAAATTAAATAGGTGTTAACAAAAGTAAAACAAACATTTCTTTTAAAAAAATGTATTGAAACTCTATTTTGTTGTCATAGCCTGTTTTCTTGTCTCTCATGCAGTCATGGGTTTATCTTTTGCATTAGAATGGCATAGAATGGCATAGAATAGAATGGCATAGAATGGAATGGCATAGAATGGAATGGCATAGAATGGAATGGAATGGAATGGAATGGAATAGAATAGAATAGAATAGAATAGAATAGAATAGAATAGAATAGAACAGAACAGAACAAAACTAACCAGGTTGGAAGAGACCTTTGAGATCATCGAGTCCAACCTATCATCCAACACTATCTAATCAACTAAACCATGACACCAAGCACCCCATGCAGTCTCCTCCTAAGCACCTCCAGTGATGGGGACTCCACCACCTCCCTGGGCAGCACATTTCAATGGCAAACCACTCCTTCTATGAAGATCTTCTTCCTAACATCTAGCCTAAACCTCCCCTGGTGCAGCATGAGACTGTGTCCTCTTGTTCTGGTGCTGGTTGCCTGGGAGAAGAGACCAGCCCCCACCTGGCTACAACCTCCCTTCAGGAGTTGTAGAGAGCAATAAGGTCTGCCCTGAGCCTCCTTTTCTCCAGGCTAAGCAACCCCAGCTCCCTCAGCCTCTCCTCATAGGGCTTGTGCTCCAAACCCCTCACTAGCTTTGTTGCCCTTCTCTGGACATGTTCCAGCAACTCAACATCTTTCCTAAACTAAGGGGTCCAGAACTGGACACAGTACTCAAGGCGTGGCCTAACCAGTGCTGAATACAGGGGCACTGAAAAGAATCATCAAGTTCAGGCAGGATCTGTATCCCTAATGACAGAGAAGACAGAAGGAAAAAAACTAAGTGGACTAAATAAATAAGGCAGACTAACTCTGGTCCAGCCTTGGAAAGCATCATGAATGCAAATAAAGAATTACACGGAGTTGCAAGAGAATATTTCCTCTGACTTAAAACCAATATCCCCTTCCTCATCCACAAGCTCTTAAAAATGCAGCTTCTTTTTTTTCCAAAGCATCACATTGTCCATGCAATGTGTTGCTTTTGGTGATAATCTCCAAACATCACCACATTTACTTCCACTCTGTCAGTTTACCTTTATGGAGATTTTTCAAATCAGATTGTTGTCTGTTGGGTGATTACTAAGATATCAATGAATTAATTAAAGAGACATTTCCATATTATATGTGACAAATTATTGCTTGCACAACAAGCAAGAGAAGTGTTGGAGGGGGGCTGCCATTTTGTGATTCATCATGTTTCCAGCTTTCCTGCTGCTTTGTATGCATCCTACTGCAAGTTGCTGCTATTGTGTTCCTACTGATGCATTTTTCACATAGGCTGTAATCTCAGTCATTGCTTACAGCAGTGAATATTGTATTTCTGTATTTTCTGCATTGTTTCAGAGGTCAGGAGACTGCAGATTTACGTGGCTTGCTGTGTTACACATGCATTTTCGCTAGGAGAAAGAACCTAAAGTTGACCAAAAAGAAGAGGCAATCTTGCAACACTCAGGCAGATAAACAGACCCAAATTCTTCTACATTGATTACACCAATATTCAAGGATAAGAAGTCTCCATGGCAACCTTATTGTCATATGGCATGCACAAAGCTCCAACTATCCTATGAAACTACTATTTAACTTTTGAAACTACTGAAGGATGGGGGGGAAAGACATATTAAGGTGTGCTTCAGTAACCATCAATACATAGCTGCATCTGTAAATAACCAGAACAAATCTGAGGTATTTACTGGAGGGATTTTTTTAGCCAGTCTTTGCACATGCAAAACATTTATTCACGATCTTGAAGGTCTTTTCCAACCTGGTTAATTCTGTGTGATTCTGTGATTAAATTCTGTGTAAGACAATGATGTTTAAGATCCTCATGAGGATTCCAAGGTCAGTCAGATTTGTTGACTCTTCTTTTTATACTGTCAAATGAAGACCTGTAGGCCTGGCATCAGCGTAGCACAAATTGACAGAACCAAGTGCCAAAATGCACACACAAATATTAGAATAAACCAAACAAGGTTGGAAGAGACCTTCAAGATCATCGTGTCCAACCCATCAACCAATCCAACCCACCCAAACAGCTAACCCATGGCACCAAGCACCCCATCAAGTCTCCTTCTGAACACCTTCAATGACGGCGACTCCACCACCTCCCCGGGCAACCCATTCCAATGGGCAATCACTCTTTCTGCATAGAACTTCTTCCTAACATCCAACCTGAACCTCCCCTGGTGCAGCCTGAGACTGTGTCCTCTTGTTCTGGTACTGGCTGCCTGGGAGAAGAGACCATCATCCGCCTGTCTACAACCTCCCTTCAGGTAGTTGTAGAGAGTGATAAGGTCACCCCTGAGTCTCCTCTTCTCCAGGCTAAGCAGCCCCAGCTCCCTCAGCCTCTCCTCATAGGGCTTGTGTTCCAAACCCCTCACCAACTTTGTTGCTCTTCTCTGGTCTCGTTCCAGCAAGTCAACATCCTTCCTAAACTGAGGGGCCCAGAACTGGACACAGTACTCGAGGTGTGGCCTAACCAGTGCAGTGTGCAGGGGCAGAATGACCTCCCTGCTCCTGCTGGCCACACTGTTCCTGATGCAGGCCAGGATGCCATTGGCCCTCTTGGCTGCCTGGGCACACTGCAGGCTCATGTTCAGCCTACCATCGACCAGTACCCCCAGGTCCCTCTCTGCCTGGCTGCTCTCCAGCCACTCTGACCCCAGCCTGTAGCACTGCATGGGGTTGTTGTGGCCAATGTGCAGAACCCGGCACTTGGATGTGTTAAATCTCATGCCGTTGGACTCTGCCCATCTGTCCAGCCTGTCGAGGTCCCTCTGCAGAGCCTCTCTACCCTCCAGCAGATCAACTCTTGCCCCCAGCTTGGTGTCGTCAGCAAATTTACTGATGATGGACTCAATGCCCTAAATATGACACTGGGGAAGATCAGATTAATTTTTTTTTGTAGAGACAGGTCATGTCTCACAAAACCACATGAGTCCTCTGAAGTGTGTTGTCAGGACTGAGCACACAGACAAGCATCACAGACTCATGGTCTACTTCATCTTCAGAATGCTGTCAGCAAGATCTCCTACTCCTCCCCAAGCAGAAAGCTCTCAGCTGCTATAGGCTAGGGGGAGAAAGTCCTCTCATGGATTAATACTCTACTAAAAGGCAGGAAACAAGTGGTGAGAACAAATGACATTTCTGCAAAAGTGGAGAGGTTGCAGAAATTTGTGCTAAGGCTATGAAGCCTAACATCCCTAAATGATCTAGAAATGAGCAAGTGCAGTCTCAATGTGCAGATGCTGCTAAATTTTACAGGGCAATGGTCAGAAGAAAAGAAGAAAGTCAGCTGTGACAATCTGCAGAAGGCTCTTAGAAGAACGATGGGTGAATTAAATGGCATATGAATTTCACTGTTTGTGAGGTAATTCACAAGAGGAAAAACAACCCTCACTTTGCATATAGAATGATGGGCTCTGAACTAGCAATTATGATTCAGAAAAGAGATCTTGGGATTATAATAAATAGTTCTGTGGAAATGTCAGCTCAAAGCCTGGCAACGGTCAAAAAAGCAAACAGAACAGAGAACAAAAGAATAAACATCCCTAGCTGCTGTGTAGATCTAGCTGGTAGCTGCATCCTCAGTAGGACACATAACCTTCATCCCTCCATCTCAAGAGAATGCAGTGCTATTAGAAAAGGTGCAGCAAAAGGTAACAACAAAGGAAATTCCAATTGTAAGGTAAAAAGGTCACAATAATGGTGTTTTACAACACTGGCTCAGGTAGAACGATTAATTTTTAGAGCCTACATGCTCTGAAATAATCAAAACATGACTGACCAAAGACATGCCAACCTAATCTGACTTTGAAGTTAGTCCTGCTTGGAGCAGGGTGTTGAATACAAGTATAGCACCTAGTTATCCTGGGATGCAAAGGGGTGCTGGGCATTTCTCTATCATTTTCAAACAGAACTGGGTGCACCTGTGCATGTGTCCTGAGCAGATTGGGGCAGATCTGCTTATGCAGCTGCTCAGAGCATCTGGAAGGACTATCTTCAAGGTCTTTCTTGATGTCTACCAAACCCCACAGAACATAAATACCTCCCAGGTGGCAGGCCCATGTATTCTTTATAGCACAATTTGTCCTACAAGGAGTAAAATTGATATATAGAAGTTGGCATTTTAAAGATGTAAGAGGAGTTTGCTTCTCACCTGTGGATATTTATAGCTGGAACATCAACTGGGAAGAGACTGGAAAAGTCTCTCTCTTTATCTTACCTTTATGCTCCATTACCTGTGAAATCTTTTTCATGTATTTGTTTTTTTGTAGTTATTCTACTAGGTAAAACCATTTTGCCCTTTTTCTGTTTGGGGGTTTCTTTTAATTGTTATTCTTTTATGTTTGGGTAGAAACCAACAACGCTTACCTTCCATTCAGGTTGGATGTTAGGAAGAAGTTCTATACAGAAAGAGTGACTGCCCATTGGAATGGGCTGCCCAGGGAGGTGGTGGAGTCACCATCATTGGAGGTCTTCAGAAGGAGACTTGATGGGGTGCTTGGTGCCATGGTTTAGTTGTTTAGATGGGTTGGATTGATTGATGGGTTGGACATGATGATCTTGAAGGTCTCTTCCAACCTGGTCTGGTCTATTCTATTCTATTCTATTCTATTCAGGAGACTGGGAAGCCTCCATCTTGGGTAAATGAACATTTATTCATACCTAAGAGAGCAAAATGACACATACCAGAGCTATTTGTCTATCAGCTAAGTATGTAATTAAGCTTTTTTTAGGCATACTATGTACTCATCAGAGCATAATGACAATACAGAAGTTACTCTACTCTGTCTGGTACACAGGCAATTATACCTTTTATTCAAACTTTTATTTACCATTTAAGAGTCATTCAAGTTCATTCACTTTTCTACAGACAGTACTCATTCCTGTATTAGAATAAACCTTTATTACAATAAACCAAACCAGGTTGGAAGAGACCTTCAAGATCATCGTGTCCAACCCATCAACCAATCCAACCCACCCCAACAGCTAACCCATGGCACCAAGCACCCCATCAAGTCTCCTTCTGAACACCTTCAATGACGGCGACTCCACCACCTCCCCGGGCAGCCCATTCCATAGTGCAACATTTCATTTATTCAGCTGAATTGGACACATATTTTGAGTTATTAGTAGGGTGTGCAGGAAGAAATATGTTATCCAACCTGACATGAAAATCTTAGTCATATGAAAAAGATGCATCTAAGGTGCATCACTTACTTTTCTGCCTGTTGCTACCTCTCTTGGGTCTTCTCCAAGCTTCTTAAATCCCTACCATGAAGCATATCTCAGTATTTCAAGAGTTACAAAAATCTTCCACAAAAATAGTTTGCCTTAGCATGTGAATCATATATATAAATATATGGTATTCTTCTTCCAACTAACGACAGGATAAATATGCAATACAGCCAGCAGTAACTGAATGTGAAAGCCTTACAGTATAGGAAAAGGAAAATTCCAGTTTTTCCCCTGAGCTTTTCCCCTTGTTTTCAGAACCATTTCATGGAAGCTTTTATGATTTAAGTTCATCCTTCTTTAGCAAACACACACATTTTCTTCCTTTGAAGTGAACCAGCATTAAGGATGCATTTGAGTGCCCTGTTTGAGCAGGTTCTTTCAGGGAGGTGATTCTCCCCCTGTATGCTGCACAGGTTAGGCCACACCTTGAGTACTGTGTCCAGGTCGGAGCCACTCAGTTTAGGAAGGATGTTGACTTGCTGGAACAAGTCCAGAGAAGGGCAACAAAGTTGGTGAGGGGCTTGGAACACAAGCCCTATGAGGAGAGGCTGAGGGAGCTGGGGTTGCTTAGCCTGGAGAATAGGAGACTCAGGGGTGACCTTAGTGCTCTCTACAACTACCTGAAGGGAGGCTGTAGACAGGCAGATGATGGTCTCTTCTCCCAGGCAGCCAGTACCAGAACAAGAGGACACAGTCTCAGGCTGCACCAGGGGAGGTTTAGGCTGGACTTTAGGAGGAAGTTTTACACAGAGAGAGTAATTGCGCTATGGAATGGGCTGCCCGGGGAGGTGGTGGAGTCACCATCACTGGAGGTGTTCAGGAGGAGACTTGACAGGGTGCTTGGTTGCATGGGTTAGTTGGTTGGGTGGTGTTGGATGGTAGGTTGGACATGATGATTTTGAAGGTCTCTTCCAACCCGGTTTACTCCTATTCTATTCTATTCTATTCTATTCTATTCTATTCTATTCTATTCTATTCTATTCTATTCTATTCCATTCCATTCCATTCCATTCCATTCCATTCCATTCCATTCCATTCCATTCCATTCCATTCCATTCCATTAGTAAAGGCTGCTTTTATCCTAATATAACAATGGAACAAACACTAAGAAAACATTTTA
The DNA here is from genome assembly GCF_026170545.1 of Melanerpes formicivorus. Taxonomy (NCBI): domain Eukaryota; kingdom Metazoa; phylum Chordata; class Aves; order Piciformes; family Picidae; genus Melanerpes; species Melanerpes formicivorus. The sequence continues at coordinate 9,485,691 of NW_027142363.1, read as the reverse complement.
AACCCTCATTTTTACATTCTTTGTTGACGAGCAATTGAGATTTTTCTTCTCTGAATTTTAGTTGTGATGTTTCTTACTATAGCACAAGTTCATCAATGTTCTTTGTGCTAGCAAAAAAATCCTTCTTTCTTTTGCATTGTGATGCTGACAATGCAAAAAATGTTACACATTTAAACTTGTTACTTAGTGATTTACTATAGCTGTAGCATTTGGATCATAAGATATGACTTTCCTTCTGTTAAAGATTCTGTTGATGGTTTTCAACATATACAAAGCAAACTAAGCACTCTGTGGGTAGCTGTTATCCTCCAATTTAATTCAAGGTTTGATAAACAAGGGATACAAAGTTCAGGGGCAGCTCACAAAGGAAATCCCTGATACTTCTGAGGTTTTTTAGTTGTTTGGTTTTTTTTGCTTCCATCTCTCTGTTCCTGCAATTTTTTTCTGTTTCTCGTTGTGGCTTCCAAAAGGCAATTGGGATTTGATCCTGTGGTTCAGTATCTTCCCAATTTGTGAGCTTGCATTTAGATTTTCCTGCAGTTTGCACCTTCCATAAGCTTTAAGCATTCACATGATAAGACACATCCTTATTTGTTGTAACTGCTTGGATTTCATTGGCTCTACAGTGGTTTGCAACAGCAGAGGCTCTAGTCACAAATCCCAAACATAAATGGCAAGTTTCAAATATCTTTCATGACTTTATTGTTGTCTTTTTTTTAATTGGAATGCCAAAGGAGGATTAACCTTGTGGGTATTTTCCTTCCCCCCCCCCCCCCCAATTATTATCCCATCATGTCCTATGAGGATATCACTAACAGGAGTCAGAACATCAATGTTTCCTGAAGAGGTCACTCCTTGACAGCTAGTCATATGGTCGCACAAATTATTGCCCAATAGCATTGCCTTTAAGAAGCCAAAACAGTATTTCATTTGATGTTCCTGGCTATGAACTGGCCTGGAAAAGAGAAGACTTAAAGGAGATGTAATAGATGTTTATAAATATCTGCGGGCTGGGTGTCAGGAGGGAGGGGACAGGCTCTTCTCGCTTGCTCCCTGTGATAGGACAAGGAGCAATGGATGTAAGCTGCAGCACAGGAGGTTCCACCTCAACACAAGGGGGAACTTTTTTACTGTAAGGATCACAGAGCACTGGAACAGGCTCCCCAGAGAGGTTGTGGAGTCTCCTTCTCTGGAGTCTCCTTCTCTGGAGACTTTCAAGGCCCATCTGGATGCATTCCTCTGTGACCTGAGCTGGATTGTATGGTCCTGTTCTGGTAGAGGGGTTGGACTAGATGATCTCTTTGGATCCCTTCTAAACCCTGACATCCTTTGATCCTGTGAACACATAGGTATTGCACATGCCAACTTCTTCTTTAAATCTTTTAGTAAAACTGTATGGGGCCAGATAGTGTAATACAGTGGTTACAATTTAGACAGCAACTTTTTGGAGAGGTAGAAATACTTTCTATTCTGACTAGAGAAAAATATCAATTATTGTGGGATAACTGTCTGCAAATCCTAATTTTCATTGACCATCACTTTATTGGAATTAATGACATGCAAGCTTATGCATAGGTTGGGAAATGTAGTTGAGATTACTGGCGTTCATTGCTACCTTTTTATTATTATTATTATTTTAAACAGAGTTGATTTACTAGCTGAGTACACAATCAAATGTAAGAGACCTTTGGAAATGGTTTTCAGAAAAGGAGTTGATTTGAAACAATCTTTCATAGCTTCAGTGGATTTCTCTGCAGTGACCTCCATTGGTCATCAACCAGTTATAATAATTCTCTCTGATAACTGCAAGCAGGTGAATGGAATTCTAAACTTGTGCTTTATCACAGGAATGTCTGACAGGAAAAGAAAGAATGAGTACAATGTAGAACGCTGGTATCTTACATAGACAGGGACTCCATAGAATCTTAGAATGGTAGGGGTTTGAAGGGACCTCTGGACAACATCTGGTCCAATGCCCCTGCTAATGCAAGTACACCTAGACCAGGTTGAACAGGTTGGGTTTTGAAGGTCTTCAGAGAAGGAGAAGGATTCTACTACCTCTCTGTGCAGCTTGTTCCAGTGCTCTATCACCCTCAAAGTTTCTCCTCATGTTGAAGTTGAACCTCCTTTGTTCTAGTTTGTGCCCTGTGTCCTGTCACTGGCCACCACTCTCACAGCCCCATCCTCATGCCCTCCACTCTTTAGATATTTATATGACTTTATAAGATCTCTCCTCATTCTTCTTATTTTTCCCAGGCTAAAGAGTCCCAGGTCTCTCAGCCTCTCCTCTCCTCCTCTAGTCCTCTAATCATCTTTGTGGCCCTTCATTGAACACTCTCCCCTGTAGTTCCCTGTCCCTGTTGAACAAGGGAGTCCAGAACTGGACACAATACAGGACAGAGCAGAGAGGGAGGAGAACCTAACTCAGCCTGCTGGCCACACTCTTCTTTAACGCACCCTAGAATACTTTTGACCTTCTTGGCCTTGGGGGCACAATGATGACTCATGGTGAACTTGTTCACCAGCACTCCCAGGTACTTCTCCACAGAGCTGCTTTCCAGCAGCTCAGCCCTCCAAATAGAACAAAGGAAATGAAAAGGATATGCTCTGCTCTCTACAACTACCTGAGGGGAGGTTGTAATCAGATGGGGGTTGGTCTCTTCTCCCAGGCAACCAGCACCAGAACAAGAGGACACAGTCTCAAGCTGCACCAGGGGAGGTTTAGACTGGATGTTAGGAAGAAATTCTTCATAGAGAGAGTGATTGCCCATTGGAATGGGCTGCCTGGGGAGGTGGTGGAGTCACCATCATTAGAGGTGTTTAGGAGGAGACTTGATGGGGTGCTTGGTGCCATGGTTTAATTGATTAGATAGTGTTGGATGATGGGTTGGGCACAATGATCTTGAAGGTCTCTTCCAACCTGGTCTATTCTATTCTATTCTATTCTATTCTATTCTATTCTATTCTATTCTATTCTATTCTATTCTATTCTATTCTATTCTATTCTATTCATTATATGTATTAGGCCTTGCATAGACATCTGGCCCAATTCTGCTCTCAGAAAATCACCCAACCAGGAAAGTTTTTTTCAAAAAAAGGAAGCAAGGCTCAACTCAGAGCACCTTCCAGGTCCTGCTCATCAGGCTACCCTGCTGATTTCCAAGCCAGAACAAGAGAAGGTAACACCAGGGGCAGAATGGGAGCATGGGTGCATAATGAGCTGGCTTCTCTTGGAGGAAGCTGTGGTGTAAATTTTTGCAGGACTGAGCTCATTTACAGTTGCCATATTGACATAATGCCATTGGTTTTCATGGGAATTGATCTGAGCTGGCAAGAGAGTCTAGGTAGCTGTCCTGTAAGTAAATTACATGATTGCATTGGTGTGTTCTTAGTAAAATCCCATACCAATCAAATTTGACACACGGGGAAGCTAGGTCCTGAAGAGCCGTAGAGACACCCTTTTCCAACAGAACAGATTTTTAGCCATTCTGTATCAATGTGTGGATATAGATTTTCCCTATGTCCCTTCCTCATCCATCATCCACCTTCCTGGCACCCTAAATAAGTCTGCACAGACTGTTGCTTTCATAACATAGTGAGGACAAAGTCCTGTGCTGCAGCACTTTTTCACAAGCTGACCCATTCTGGTGTCTAAATAGGAGCTTCAGAAAGAATGTCCTTAAAGGTGAGGGCTGAAGTCTTTGACAAAATGTTGCCCTAACTGCATCCAGTGCGTGTAGATTAATACAGGAGGGAAGAGCTTGCTTTATAAATAATAGTTACTAATTGTATACTGGGTAATCCATTGTAAAGGGATAAATCTGGATAGATGCAATTAAATCTGAAAGTACACAGAGATGTGTTCTCTTCTGATTAAGTTAGTAATCTCTTGGCATAATTCCTACAATCCATTTTAGCAAGTCTTTCATCACTCTGAAAAGCTAATTTTTTCAGTTCCAAACCGGAATGTATATGCCTTGATTATAACACACGCCTCTGCCTTATGATTATATGCCTGTGCTGTTCCAGTCCTTTGCTTTTCAGTTCCACATCTTGTGTCACCACACGATGAACTCTGCAGAATACAATTAACAGCTGTTGTGCTGTTGGCAAGGGTGACATGGCATGCAAGCTGCCTCCCAATTCAAAAGAGAAAGAAAAAAAAACTGTTAAGAGATTGAAAACCTTCTAGCCCCAAAGTTAAGCTGTATCATGAAAATTGGACCACTGCTTGAAAAAGGACCAGCTGGACTGCTATGGTGGCAAGCCAGGAAGTCTCTAGAAAATGTATTCTTCTTCAAAATGTATTTCTTAACTACAAACCTCTGAGCCTTGATCTCTGTAGGAGAGGGTGAGACCTCCAAAAACTGAAATGCCTGAAAAGAATAAAGAAGATGTGTTTGTCACTTGTTAGACACGTTGTTATTAATAGCATTTTTCATTTGTGTTAACAGCTCCTCAATTCCAGTATGTCCATTTTATGGCAAGAAGTCATTGGGAGATGTCTGCAAGGCATTTCTTAGAAGGGTGAGCTTTAATCTTCCATTTATTAGTCCTTGGCACTTGCTTCTGAATCCCTGTGCTTTTCTCTGTATCTAGCCCCTGTACTTGAAGACTGCAAGATCTCAGGGCTTAAGAAGAAAGCTTCTGTGTGTGTGTGTATGCCTGTAAAAATACTTATATATGCACACACACATATATATGCATGTATGTGTGCATTTTGTGTATTACTAGGAAGAAAAACACGTGTATAGTTTTCATATGGGCATACACAATCTCTGCATTTTGAACCAGAGCAAAGCCATACTTCTTGAAGCACCTTTTTCATTTGTATGTGTGGCCTGAGTGTGATGGCAAGGCATGGCCGGTTTTGCCAGCTTTCTCACCAGAACCTGTTGAGTTGAAACCAGTCTGCTTCATATTTGTACTGCTATATTCAGAGTAATACTCATGACTGCACTTGAACAGGAGCTCAGGATCATTTAGATGCAAATCTTCATTCTGTCACGGAGTTATAGTGATTAGCAAAGCCATTTAGTCTCTCTACCTTATTTCCTTACAGACCAGGAAATGGAACACCACTCTAAGAATACTGACAATATTTTTGTTCTAGAATCCTCTGCTTCATGAGGGTTGATACAAAGATGCTTGTACACAGCATTGAAAACAGGAGACACAATTTGTTCAGCTGAGCTTTTCTGGGAAGCTGAAAACCATCTAGCAATTGTGAGGATGCAGGTTTTTTTCTCCCCCCTCAGCTTATTAATACAAATCACTCGTTTCTATTGCCAGTTCTAATAAGCTAACAAGGTGCCAAGGTGCTAATGAGAATAACAGTCTGAATAGTAATTCCAGTGCCACTGGCCATGATGATTAGGAATATTGCTGAATATAGATGGGGTTGTCTTGACCCTTCTCTCTGCCTGCAACCTGAATGAGTTCTACCCTGCTCCATTACATTTGTCATCTGCTTTAACTGAAAAATTTAGAACATTTCATTTTGTCTTTTTAATGAAAGCCTACTGCTGCTCCTGAAAGCATCCATATGTAAGAGAGTGAAAAATGCAAAGATTTGCTTCCACATCCTGAAGTTACTCGAGGAAGAGCATTTTGACCAGAGTGGTTGTAATACTGAAGGTTGTACATGTGGTCACCTTCAGACATGTGGCTTTGAGCTCTTTCATAGTTGTGGAATTGTGATTATGGTATTTGGGTTTCTTTCTCTTCCCCATCTCATCAACTCCTCACCTACTATTGCTGTTTCTCGTATCAATTTATGTAAGAGTTTGAGATGTAGCCATGAAAGCCAAAAGAATTTTGAAAGGCAATGCACTGAGTTCAGCTAACAGGGAAGGGGTTCTTGCTTGTGTGACAATTTAATGAAATAATGTCACATACCACTCTCCTGTTTCAGTCCATGAACAGGCTACTGAAAGGGAATGGCAAGGGGCAATTACTATAGGGTATCCACTGATCTAGTGACATTCCACCAGCATTTCCATGAGGACCATGTTGGACTGATGTCCTTTCAGATCAGCCATGCCTACAGTCCCTTACACTTCAAGGGGAAAACGTAAGCTTTTCCCATTGCAATGGTTCCTGTCAAGTTGCGGAATCTTGAGAGACACTGAGAGCTGCATATATTTTGTTGCAACTATGCAGATTAAAAGGATGCAATACAAAAGATGGACTTTTAAAAGTAGCAAATAACCATCTTTGCCCAAGAAATTATGTAAGAGCACAGCATTACAGAAGACTAACTGCTTTAGTTCTGCCCTGGTTTTAACTCAGCCGGCAGCTAAGCCCTGGCAGTCTGCTCACAACTGAGGGGTTTCTCCTTTCCTACAGCCTCCTCCTCTCCTCTGGGTTAGCGAGGAGGACCCGGGAGCCAGAGATGTTAGTTGAGATAAGGACAATTTACTACTTTATTGCAGGAATATCAGATTACACAAAAGAAAACAGAAATAGCAGCACATGCAGCAGAAGGGGAACAGACAAAACATAACCGCCTGTACCTGTGAAACCAAAGGACTGGAGAAATGGACATACCTCTGCCTGGATGCTAGGAAGAGGAAAACAAACAAACAAACCAAAACCAAAACCAAACATGAAAACTCACAAACAAAACAAAACCAACCAAACACAAACACAAACAGGAAACTTTGCAAGTTATAGACTATACTTCAAGTTTTGTAAATCTTGGTCAACCCCTTCCTGTCATACAGTGATCATGATGTTAGCATGGTGCAAAGTAACAATCCAGCTTGCACTGTGCCAGTGCAGCAGGGTAGACCGGTGCCTCATCCCTTCTAGTGGGGACAGTCAGCTTAAACTAATACAAACCCCTCATAACTGCAGGCCAGGGCCTAAAGGGTCATAAGAATAACTATTTCCTCCCTCCTAAATACAACAACATACAAATCCTACCCAGTGTGCTCCTTTTCATTTGCCACCAGTCTTAGCTGGTTTCTGCTACTTGCAATTTCATTTTTGTTCAAGTAAGTAAATGTAGTCACTGGTAATCCAGTATATCAGCAGGCTGAAATCACAGTATCACAGAATCACAGTATCACGAAGGTTGGAAGAGACCTCAAAGATCATCGAGTCCAACCTGTCACCACAGACCTCATGACTAGACCATGGCACCAAGTGCCATGTCCAATCCCCTCCTGAACACCTCCAGGGATGGCGACTCCACCACCTCCCTGGGCAGCACATTCCAATGACAAATTCTTCTCACAGTGAAGAACTTTCTCCTCACCTCGAGCCTAAATGAATGCTCTCTAGTCAGCGTTTGTTTCTGTAAAATATTTTCTTAAATATATCTGCTCAGCAAAGAAGGAAAGAAAATTCATCTGTATTTTTCACAAAGATCTCTGAAGGTCACAGACAGCAGCCAAGCACCACTAACTACAATGGACACTGATGGGGTAACTAGAGGCTACTCACCCTCTGTACTGGATGCTGCAGGAAAGCGTAACATTTGGCTGTTTGCACTCTTCATTTCTCAGGAAAAATAATTTCAGTAGCTTCACTGTATGAAGAGGGAAAAAGTTTCCAAAATGAGAGACCTTCCTACCACCCCTTCCTTCTGCCCTTATCTTAACAAACAGAGATAATATATGATGTGTTGGAAAGCACAAGACAGAGCAGACTTTGTAAGAGAAAACATACCATACCAGACAGAGGTGCTCCTTGGACTCGAATGCATCCTTCACCAGCAACTGCTGATCTAACGAAACCGCCATCCACCTACCCACAACACCAGCTTTTAAAATCCCACTCATCACTGAACAGAGGAGGCACTGGGGCTGTGCTCTCTATGATTCTACTTAAAATTTCAAAGACACTCTATTTGGAGCAGAAACTTGGAACATCACCCTGTTCATTGTTTCTTAAGTGGGGGTATTCATCTGCTCCTCATAAACACTTCCTTAATATTATCCTTGGCCATGCTTTCAGAGGTCTTGCTTTGTTTTCATTGAATCTGGCAGAGGCTAACATTTCCTATGAATGTTACAGGACAGTAATATTCACTTGTAAACAATCAACCTTATTAATGATAATATTTAGTATTTTTTTAGTATTTACAGATTCCAGGTCAGATTCTTAGGTGTGATATCCCTGAAACAACATGAGAGAGCGCTTAAGTAATATCCATGGTTCCCTCACTCCTGGGCTGCTCATTTTTTTCCTAAGACACAAAACTAAGTAGGAGAAAAATGTTAAATCTTGACTGCTGGTAATAGCCCCTGATGAACTATGGGGATTTGTGGCTTTCTGGGGCACTCCCTTTTCCTGGCACTGAGATAATTTGGTACAGAGCCCTGCATGTTATTTCAATGCTTTCTAACATAACTGAAGGTTTGGCTGATCTTTTAAATACTCTATAGAATGCATGTGAAAAATAACAGTGATGAAGACATTGATACAACATTTTAGCTTGGTAATCTTTACCATGTTCCTCTTCCCACTGCATTCTTTCCCCACTGACTGTTCTAAAAGAGGATGCTCTTCACAAAATCTTACCATTTTCCCTTAAAACTATGTGCAGGGCAAAATTTTCAAGTAAAATCCCTGAAATATTAAAGGGGAAAAAAAATTAAGAGGATTATTAATTAGACAATAAGCATGGTTAGTGGATTTTCTCCAGGTCTTGTTACTGTTTGCTAAGCTTCCCGAGTTCTTCTGATTAGTTTATTCTATAAATGTTTAATTAAGGAAACCAAGTGCCTGCATTTTTACATATCTGAATGAAAATCAGCCTTTCAGCAGATGCCTATTGTCAGCCTAGGCTTATAAATCACTGTCTGGTGCTCCACTAGAAAGGATTCAGCATTTTTCAGACATTCTTTGCTCTTAATAGCAATAATGCCCAAGGTCTTCTACTCTTTCCCTTCCTGATAGCAAATGCATGAAGATGATACAAAAAAGGAAATGTCTACCTTGAAAGTAATTTAAAAGACATTCACCTATCCTCTCTGTGGCCTTAATCTTGTCTAGAGGCAAATGGTAGCCAAAGATTTCACCAGCTTTTATACAGGTTTACAAAAATAATGTCTCTACCTGTAGTATCAGAAAAAATCTGCAGAATATAACCATTATAACTCCAGAGATTACATCTGCCTTAACACAGTAGATGTAACTGAAAGGGCAATAGGGGGATGTTGTTTGCTGCCTGGGAATAGCAGCACTCCTGCATTATGCTTTTTGCAAGCTTTAGCAGCACACAGCAACAGGCAGGAGTGTTGAATACATTCCTCATGTGACAGAGACTGACTGTCTGCACAGAGAAGAACAAGACTGTCTCATAGCCTTCTAGGAGCTCTGTGATAAATTCTCCAGTGTGAGACACTGGTAGAAATCAGAAATCCCAGAGGCAACAATAAGGTGGCTTGTGTGGAGGTATGTAGCAAGGTAATCTCAGAATCACAGAATCACCAAGGTTGGAAGAGACCTCAAAGATCACCAAGTCCAACCCGTCACCACAGACCTCATGGCACCAAGTGCCATGTCCAAACCCCTCTTGAACACCTCCAGGGATGGTGACTCCACCACCACTCTGGGCAGCTCATTCCAATGACTGACAACTCTCTCAGTGAAGAACTTTCTCCTCACCTCCAGCCTAAACTTCCCCTCGCGCAGCTTGAGACTGTGTCCTCTTGTTCTGGTGCTGGTTGCCTGGGAGAAGAGACCAACCCCCTCCTGGCTACAACCCCCCTTCAGGTAGTTGTAGACAGCAATAAGGTCTCCTTTGAGCGTCCTCTTCTCCAGGCTAAGCAATCTCAGCTCCCTCAGCCTCTCCTCACAGGGCTTGTGCTCAAGGCCTCTCACCAGCCTCGTTGCCCTTCTCTGGACATGTTCAAGTATGTCAATGTCTTTCCTAAACTGAGGGGCCCAGAACTGGACACAGTATTCAAGGTGTGGCCTAATCAGTGCTGAGTACAGGGGCACAATGACTTCCCTGCTCCTGCTGGCCACACTATCCTTGATGCATGCCAGGATGCCATTGGCCTTCTTGGCCACCTGGGCACACTGCTGGCTCAGATACAACATTTTTGCAAAAGCAAGCAAGAAAGCATGTATTTTTTGTGTTATAGTTATTACATAGTGCATGTGCAACTATATGCCAATACCACAATAAACTTAATATGTGCTAATGGAGCAGTGAGGGAAAGACATGACACTCTGTCAAAAGAGGATAGACTTCAATATTGAAAATCCATTTTAAATATTGCATTTAGTATTCAGGCTATCCTCAAAAAAAAACCCAAAACACATTAGGAGAAAGAACATCCCAAAGTGGCTATGAAACTGATCTGAAGTGTGAAAAATTTTCCATTTAAAGGAGAAGAAAAGATTAAGACTTTTTCACTAGTGGTGAGGTAGGTAAAGGGAGACAGAAGGGGATCAGAAAAATTAAAAGCCCAGGTCAGCTAAGAGTAGAATCATTGGGAAGCCTTTCTTCAACTTCAGCAGAGGTTGGAGTATGTCCTCTCTCAGCTGATCCTGGTTGTTATTTCATGGTGTAGGAAAAGAGAAGATACTAAATTAAATATGAAATGAAATTATGCTCGCCATCCAAAGTATAGTGTATCGTTGTACTCCCTACTGCTAGACACTGATGCAAGGCACCTACAGGAAAACAAGGGCAATATTTACATTTCTCCCAGTTAGCAGAGCAGATACAGGCACTGTTCCTGATTGAGAACCCAAATCTTACAAAGCCAGGGAGGGTGATGGTGCTCTGAGGTGCATAACGTTCAGAAGATGAGACTACCTCTCCATGCCATTACCTGGTAACATGAGGCAGAATTGAACAGACATTTTTCTCACTGCTCCTCTTTATAGAACCAAGGGTTTGCTCAACTAAGCAGCTCCCCTGCTGCTGCAAAACCTCTACCCTGACTCCTTTGGAGATGCTCAGAAGTTGGCTGCCTTGTTACATACTGGAAAACATGCAGAAAACTTATCATTTCCCATGGTGAGCCGGTTAGCAAGTTAAGCTAAACAAGAGATGTCTTTAGCACATATATAAGATATCCTGTTAATTGTTTTGAAGTGATTTCTCCAGAGGTAGTCTAGAGGTAAGGAAGTTTAAATGCTTGTCCTAAGCACATGCCTGTTTCTCTATTAAGATTTCTCTAGTGCTCTACCTGTGATAATTACTGTTTCTAAACTGCTAATTAAGCTTCTGGAGAAAGAGATGCCTGATTATAGTGAGTTTCAAAACAGTAGTGCACTGGGAGCAAGATTTTCTCCTTGAACTGTGCCTGAAGATTAGCACTTCAGGGATTATACACTTAACATAATGTTATCAATCTTCCATGCTTTTCAAAACCATCTCTCAAAAGCCATTTCTGATATGAGGTGATTTTCCCATCGTGTGGTGCTGATAGGGAGTTTTACAAGGAGAATTGTCATGGCTAGGATTTTAGCTCTAATCTATTGTTGTTATTTGCTGTGAATTAGACTTCCTTTACAAGCTGAGAACATAAACCAGTTTTTGGTCCCAGACGGGCCTCACCTCAACCCAGCACAATGAAATTATACCATCCCGACTTTTTTTCCCCTACTTCTCAGCCTTCTACAAATGTCCTCCACAATGCTGAAAGCAGTGGAGAGGACAGAATAGAAGACAAATTGAGCTTTGAGAAGCTGTGTTTATTTGCAGAGCAGATGGGACAGCTAGAGTGACAACCAGGTCTTTCTTTAGTGCTTTGCTCATTTCTGTGGGGGCTCTTCTTACCTGGGCTGCCCACTGAACAACCACTGGAGATGCCTGGACATCTCCAGGACAGGGAGGTGACTCAAGACAGCCAGCATGCCTTTACCAGGGACAAATCCTGCCTGACCAACCTAGTGGCTTGCTATCAGAAAGTGACTATGTCAGTAGATAAGGGACAGCCTATGGGTGTGATGTCTGGACTTCTGTGAGGCCTTTGACATGGTCCCCCACAACATCCTATTCACCAAGTTGGAGAGATACAGATTTGATGGGTGGGCTGCTCAGTGGATAAGGAATTGGCTGGATGGTTGCATCCAGAGGGTAGTGCTCAATGACTTGAAGTCTAGATAGAGAGCAGTGACGACTAGTGTCCTTCAGGGGTCTGTGCTGGGACCTGTGCTATTTAATATTTTTATCAAAGAAATAGAGCACCATCAGCAAGTTTGCAGATGATACCAAGCTGAATGGTGCTGTCAGTACACCAGAGGGACAGGATGTCATCCAGAGGGACCTGGACAAGCTGGAGAAGTGGGCACATGTGAACTTCATGAAATTCAACAAGAGCAAGTGCAAGGTTCTGCACCTGGGCTGGAGCATTCCTTGTTATCAATACAGACTGGGGAATGAGGTGTTAGAAAGCAGCCCTGTGGAAAAGGACTTGGGGGTGCTGATGGACAAGAAGCTGGATATGAGCAGACAGCGTGCAATGGCAGTGCAGAAGGCAAATCACATCCTGGGCTGCATCAAAAGATGCATTGCCAGCAGATCAAGTGAGGTGATTCTGCCACTTTGCATTGGTCAGACCTCACATGGGGTGCTGCATCCAGGTCTGGAGCCCTCAATATAATAAGGACATGGACCTGATGGAGTGGGTCCAGAGGAGGGCCACAAAAATGATCAGAGGGTTGGAGCAGCTCTGCTACAAAGACAGGCTGAGGGAGCTGGGGGTGTTTAGCCTGGAGAAGAGGAGGCTCCGGGGAGACCTGATAGCAGCCTTCCAGTACCTGAAAGGGACCTACAAGACAGATGGAGAGAGACTGTTTACAAAGGCCTGCAGTGATAGGACAAGGGGCAATGGCTTCAAACTAGAGAAGAGCAGATTTAGATTGGGTGTTAGGAACAAGTTCTGCACCATGAGGGTGGTGAAACACTGGAACAGGTTGCCCAGGAAGGCAGCTGGGGCCCCATCCCTGGAAATATTGAAGGTGAGTCTTGACAGGGCTCTGGGCAACCTGATCTAGTTGAGGATGTGCCTGCTCACTGCAGAGGGGGCTGGACTAGATGACCTTTGGAGGTTCCTTCCAATTCAGACCATTCTATGATTCTATGACCACTTATATCAGGAGCTGCACCACACCACAGGCTTTCTTACCTTTCTTGAGGGGGTAGCATAAAGGCAAATAACAATGCCAGAGGATGAATTCCCCATGCTCCCTCCTCTCTTCCAGGAAAAAACAAAACAAAACCAAACAAGAAAACAAAAAATGACAACAACAAAAACAAACAAAAACATAGGAGGAAGTAAATAAAACCTTGGATTGGAAGTTTCTCATGGATTGTTTTCAACACTAATGTGAAGATATATTTCACTTTGTCAGAAAGACTTCTCAATCATTTGTTCAAAGGACAGTACTTGGGAAGTAATAATTATGGCTGGGGAATGTTAGAGAGGTTCAAAGGACTTGCCCTCTCCTGTCAGAAAAAAAGTAACTCTGGTCCACAAAGTAGTTATGGGCAAATTAGTACTGAAATCAAGCACATGGAATCACAGAATGTTAGGAGTTGGAAGGGACCTCTAGAGATCATTGAGTCAAACACCCATGCCAGAGCAGGAACACCTAGGGCAGGCCACCCATGAACACATCCAGGTGGGTTTTAAAAGTATCCAGAGAAGGAGACACAACCTCCCTGGGCAGCCTCCTCCAATGCTCCATCACCCTCACTGTAAAGAAGTGTCTCCTTGTGTTGAGGTAAAGCCTCCTGTGTTTTAGTTTGTACCTGTTGTTCCTTGTCCTATCACTGAGCACCATGGAAAAGAGGCTAACACCTTGAGACCCATCCCTCACATATTTACAGACATTGCTTTCAACTACCAGGCAGTTTTACACAACATTTTTGTGTAATGCTGAAATATGACTTGATGAGAGAGCTATGGAGAGGACTGCAAGGGAAGAAACCAACAACAAAAATGGAGAAGCAGAAAAAAAATACCAACAAAACAATTTTCTAAGATAGCATGGTGATCAAATATGATTAATTACAACCAAAACCTGGAGATTGTCAGAGTTTCTGGGAGTTATCTACCAGATGTGAGACTCCTTTACCTGATGAATTCTTTCCCTTTACTACCATTGTTATCTATTGGCAAAACCAGATTATTTTTTCATGCTTTTATTCAGGGATGCACTGTAGCCTGTGAGCAGACAAAGATAGGAAGCATAGCCCTATGAGGGGAAACTCAGGGAGCTGGGGTTGCTTAGGCTGGAGAGGAGGAGACTCAGGGGTGACCTTATTGCTCTCTACAACTACCTGAAGGGAAGTTGTAGACAGGCACATGTTGGGTCTCTTCTCCCAGGCAGCCAGCACCAGAACAAGAGGACACAGTCTCAGGCTGCACCAGGGGAGGTTTAGGCTGGATGTTAGGAAGAAGTTCTATACAGAGAGAGTGATTGCCCATTGGAATGGGCTGCCTGGGGAGGTTGTGGAGGCACCATTATTGGAGGTGTTTAGGAGGAGACTTGATGGGGTGCTTGGTGCCATGGGTTAGTTGTTTGGGTGGGTTGGAAGGGTTGATGGGTTGGACGCGATGATCTTGAAGGTCTCTTCCAACCTGGTTTCTTATTATTATTAGTATTAGTATCATAGAATCATAGAATCAATACAGTTGGAAAAGACCTCAAAGATCATCGAGTCCAACCTGTCTCAATTCCTTTACTCACCTGATCTCAGTTTTACTCTCAGCACCTTTCATGTAACAGAAATTTTCTTTTACACATTAAATTCAGACTGTTGCATAAACTAAGAGATACATACTGCAGGGTACGTAAAAAAAAACATGCAAAGCTGTTTTTTCTTTGTTGACAGTCAGGTTCTGCCATACATTTAAAAAATGTTTTGTCTGCATTGATAAGCAAAGCAACCAGCTTTCAAGCTTGCTAGTTCGGAGGTTTGTTGTCATCAGTGTTGAACAGCTACATTCTTTATAAACAATTCATTATACGTTTCTGTGTGAGCCTTCCCCTCTAAGCTGCCAGCAGCAGGAAGCTCTTTATGAGCAGAAACACCTGTGGATGTTTCTCATTTTTGCGTGCATACTTCAAACATTCAAAGCGCATTCCTCAGCTTGCAGCTCTTCGTGCAAAGTCAGAGCTAACCCTTTTGTTTCGTGAGACTACGATGTGATTTTGGCCCGAGGGCCCTGCCTGTGGAAATTCTCGCAAGACGTTAATTATGGCATCATTTACACCGTTATCAAAAACGACTCTTGAAATATACTTCAGACCCAGTATGTTTCTGGCCTGGTCACGGAAAATCCTCAATCCTGAGGGCCATGGACAAGCATGTTTGGGTTTTTTAGTCAGCAGAATGGTCACATTGCGGTTCCCGGTGGCAGCAGACTGCCGTGAGACGGCTTCAGGGCGAGCGCGACAGGCAGAGGCAGCCGCACTGGCAGCGCTCCGGCTTGGCTCTCGCTTCAGCCGCCACCCCAAGCCTTACCACAGCGCACCACGTCCCGCACACGGATTCCGCTCCTGCCTTTACAAACAAATCACGGTTTAAATCCTAGTTTACAATCACTATTTTAATTGATCCCACTATTAATCCCATTTAAAAAACAAAAAAAAAAACAAAAAAAAAAAACAAAAAAAAAACAAAACAACCAACAAACAAACAAACCCCCCCCCCAACACCAAAGCAAAACCGCTCGAATGCAGCGTCCGAACGAGGCAGTGGGAGGACGGCTGTGGGAGCCTTTCACACCCCTTCAGGGCTCCCCCGCGGGCCTAGGCCCTGCCAGGCGAAGGGCCGAGCTGGACAATAGGCGGTGGGAGGCGGGGAAGCGTGAAGGGCCGCGCCGCGACGGGGCAGCCCCGCTGCAGCCACCCGCGGAGTCGCCGGGCCAGCCTGGGGGCGGCAGCGGCGCGGCGGGTTCGGCCCGGCCTCGACGGCGCCGCCCGCCACCGCCACTCTCCCCACCCCGGGTCCGCCACCGCCCCCGGCCCGCCTCCGCCTCCACGCCGCACCGCGACGGAGCGGTCGGCGGCTCGGCGCCCGCCGCCGGCATGGAGGCAGCGAGGCGGCGCGGCCGGTCGGAGGGGTGCCCCCCCTGGGGCGTGCTGCTCCCCCCTTTCCTCCTTCTCTTCCTAGCAGGTCAGCGGGGCCGGGCGAGTGCATGGGGCAGGGGGGAGCCGCGAATTCGCAGGCAGCGGATGCGAGCGGGACTGGGAGGGCGGCGAGGGCCGGGCTCGTCGGTGGCCCTCGCTCTGCCCCCCGCCGGCAGTCGCTGCGAGTACTTGGGACCGGTGGTTCAAGGCAGTCGCAGGGACTTTCCCTTGCTGGTGGTGATTGCGCGCTAGCGCGAGTTGGGAGAGGCTCTCCAGAGTGCCTCAGAAGACCGCTCTCGCATGAGATGTGCTGTCTGCGAGTCCCCCTTGTGCTGCAGGGAGTTTGAATGTGCACCCTCCGAGAGAGGTGCCCTGAGGTGTCCTGGTTCCACGGCCCTGGGCAGGGCGAGGGCATCCTTTGGCAGCGCCGGCCTTGGTGAGCACGCAGGAGCGGATGCCACAGGCGGCTGCTGTGCTCCTTCAAGTAGCTGTGCTTGCCAAGCGTATTAGGGGTATGCAACAGGCGCTTGTGCCAAAAATGGGTAATGATGCCAAAGCCAGAAGCTGCTGGCATGTGAAAGCCTTGGCGTGAGGAATCACGCACTGCAGTCACTCCCTGGTGCAGCTCCTTTGCAACGGGGCCCGTGCCAGGTACTGGCCTCTCCTCTCCTTACAGAGATTGCAGTCCCTCTGACTTACCTGGTTCACTTGTTGGGAGGGCTGGTCTTCAGACCAGTGGGTCAGCTGTACCCCTTTTTTCTGGATGCTCAGTTCTGTGGTGCAAGGGTAATGGCACAGGGTTAGGGTGCAGCTGCGTGAGCTGGCCTGCATTGCTGTTTTACAGCCCTCTGTGGTCGTCACCCTCACTTGATGCTTGTTTTCAAGCAGAGACCAAGCATGAGCAGTGCCCTTGCTAAAATCTAATTGGCAAGATTAAGCTTTTGGGGTGGATCAACAGCACAAGCTGTTAGCTGTGCTGTCAATGTGCAAAGGAGCCATGGTGTGAGGTGAGAACTTGCAGTAAGAAATGAGGTGGGAACGGGAGTGTGGCAGCAGCTTAGATGAGGTGGATGAGGTCCAGCAAATCAAACGTTGGGCCAGCAGAGATGGAAGGCAGTAATGGGAATAGGAGAGTGTGGAGCTCTTACCATGATCAGCTAGCTGCCCAGGAGCAGAGGCCACAGCATATTGGGACTGCAGAAACATTGTCATCTTCAGGCCTCTGCCATGGCAGGGTGTATGTTGCCAAAGAGGTCAGCAAGGGTGACAGTGTGCAGGGCAAGGAGTCTGTTCGGATTCATCCAGGCTGTAACGGAGGCCCTGGCAGTAAGGAAGGAGAGCCCCGGATGAGATTCAGGAAGCATGGGAATCCGTGAGGACATGTTTACAGTGCAGTAGCAGTACCCAGAGACCGTATGATGTTATTTATTTGGGAGGACATGATTTAGGGCTTTGAAAACACTGAGCTGCAACAGCACAAAAGGCCAATAGCTTTAAAATAACTTCTCCTGGCAGTAAAAGGGTACGTGTTCTTTCATGCTGCTTAATTGCAAAGAGCCCTCTTACTGCTGTGGAACAATTTCCATTTTTCCTCAGTTCTGCAGAGAAGAGTTTGCTGCTTGAACTGTTAGTGGCCCTGGGCAGGACAGTCTTTGGAAGTGGGGCAGAGAAGGCACCGCTGACCCCTATGCCACGCGCTGGTGTGCCACATTGGCCATGGGCCTGGAGCTGGATCAGAGTGCGGGGAGCTGCTTCCAGATATCAGGAGCTGAGGGCTGATTTACACCTGGGGCTGGGCAGGGACTGGGGCATGTAGTCATTTCCCAGTCTGCTTCTCTTTTGCAGCTCAGCGTGATGGGCAGTCTGGCTGCAGGTTTCACATTGGACTTCTTGCTGGAATAGCTTGAAAGTGGTCTTTTTCATTTTCAATTGTTAAATGTGAGAAGGAGCTGATACAGGCAGCTACAAAATACCAATACACAAAGTACCTAACCCTGGACTTCCTACTGAAATGCAGAATAGTGGGAATGGACTGCTGTTAGGATTACAGGGTCAGGTCATCCCTCGAGTGAAGTCCTGTGATTGTATAAAACTGTTAGACTGCATTTTCTTTAAAGTTGTGCTGTACAGCATTTTGTTGGTGCTGTCGTTTGACTGTGGGAATGCTGTTTTTATTCAGCAGAAGATTGTCTGGCTCAGTGTGCTAATGACTGCAAAGCGTACTGCTGTGATGGGACTACTCCCTACTGCTGTTCATATTATGCCTACATTGGGAATGTCCTTTCGTAAGTATATTTGCACTTCAGAAAAAAACCTGATGTGCTTTGTTCCTGGGCTTAATATAAACTTGGCTTGCAGGAGACTGTTTTGGCAATAAACAGTGGGTAGAGTTTGGCGTGGATTTGGGTTTTGGTTCTTTTTTCCTTACTGCTAACAAACATTGGTATTTCTTGAAAGCCTCACCTTGGATATGTTTTTGAAGCACACAAGAAGGCTTGCTAAAATTGAGGGTTATGTCCTTGTGTACAACAATATAATATGTGGAAGTAAGCTTTAAAGGTGGTGAGAACTTTGTTCCAGGCTCTTCAGACAAAACAAAAACCTCCTGGGTTTTGTGGAAATGCTTTGTTACAATACTGGAGTCAAACCGCTATTGAAATGACGTAGACTTGAGATGTTTTTTTTGCTCTGAGTACTTCTTTAATCTGCTTTTCTTTTCTGTTGACTTGTTTATTTTTGTTAATTGATGTTTTGGCTTTTGGTGGAATGTATTGAACAGATTCTAGGTGAGAGTAATCTGACCCTTTAGCACTGCAGTATGGAAGGCGTGTTCCACGGTGCTTAAAAAAAGCTCACAACACAGCAGGTGAAATGGGGTGCCTATGAATATTTCCTATCTAAAAAATTGGCATAAACTGTTGATGAAAAACATAGATTCCAGTGCAGCTATTTATCTCTCTGCATGGGTATAGAAGAAGCTTGTGTGCTAGTAGACATAGGCTCTGGACTTCATTTAAACGACAACCCCTAAGTATTAAATTCACGTGCGAGGACAAACCTGAATGAAGCATAAAATGTTGTTCTTCAAGATAGGACATCTTTTCTTTTATCAGCCACACCTGTAATTTCCTTAACCTTTAGCAAGCAGTCTGTGGCATGTTTTGGTTTAGATTCTTGACTAAAACCAGGAAAGGAAAAAGAGGTGCATCATCCAGACTGCTCAGTGCTTGGGGAGGAGTGAGTGGGAAGGTGGTAGTTGCTTTTTCTAAGACGACTCCTCTGGTGCAGGCTTTGTATGAGCCGTGGTACCTGGGGAACATGCCAGTGTTCCCTTCAGTGTATTTTTATAGCACTTTGTAGGAGCAGGCAGAATGATGGCATTTTAATTAAAAAATTGATCCACCATTTTTAAGGCAGATCAGACACTTCCTGGGCTAAAGTAAATAAAATGATGATGGAGCACCAGAATCTTTCATTCCTCTGGAAAGCAAAAAACATGCACTTAAGATTGATTACTGTTGGAGAATGACAAGTGATTTTTTTTCCCACTCCCCTGGGGAATGTCTGCTGCTTCTTCTTTTTATTTTATTTTCTTTTTTCTCATTTCAAAATTGCTTTCCCATTTACATGCATGGAAGTAGGTTCTGGTTTTTAATACTTCATTCCAGTTCACAGGTGGCTAGGGATGATGGACACAATAGCATAGGATATCCCATCGTAAGAAGGAGACTTCCCGTACAGCATGTGGATCGCTTACATGTGTGCATCACTGGTGTTTGTCTAACCAGTCAGAGCTGTGCTTTGGGAAGGAATGACCTGGGGATTCTCTAGAGTGACTGCTGAAATATTCAAACCATGCCTTCTGTGCCAGGGTGACACCTAGTCTTTTGTATGTTTATTTAACGAATGTAAACATTTATTGAATTAGAGCCCAGTGCAAGTGGCTGTGACACATCGGAAGGGTTTGTGTGTTTCTGAGTGGTTTTGATGACTGGAGGGGCTCTTACAAGTGCTGTTTGCCACTACATATCTCAGAGGAAATGTTTGATTCTTGTATTTTGTTTTTTATGGTTAAGTACTCCAGTTCACAGACTTGAAGACCAGCCAGTAGTCATTAAACTTCTCTGACCTGACATTTCGCAGGATTCAGCCATAGATTTAATTTTTTTCCCCCTAAAAGCTGTTTTGGGTGTGTCTTCTGTAAAAATGTGTAATCACAGTTTGAAAACCCCAGGCATTAATGAATTGACCATCTGTCCTGTAAACTGTTCTGTAGTTCATTTACTATGGCAGTAAAATTTTGCTGTGAAATGAAGGTTGAAATTCCTACTGTCAGCTCTTAACTTATCTGCGGGTTTGAAACGTGGCCCTTAAATAGTCATCATGACAGCTTTCAACCTTATCACTGAGCTGAGTGAACTCTTTCAGCCTCACATGTAAGATTTGCTTTGTTTTGTTTTTCCCTGCCCAGGGGTCAGTTCTTTGGCCTTCCTTTGAGTTCTTTCTAGTAGTTTAACATCCTACGTGAAGTGTGGCTAGAAGGGCTGAGCGCAGGCTATTGACAGAAGCTTTGCTAGAGTTATTTTTTCCCTGTGTCTTTCTTTGACTGCCTGTTTGGTAGCAGCTATCAGTGGTGATCACAAAAGACATAAATGATTTTAGCAATCTGTTCCATCTCCAAGTCCTTAAGTTACAGTCTTCAAAGCACGGCTACTACTTTAAGCCGGCAAACTGTTCTTTGCTAGGGTTACTACCTTAGTTACATTGCAAAAGATATTATTGTGGCTTAATCCTCCCTAAGAATAACCTTTCCTTTTAACTTTTTTTTTTCTTTTGCAAGATATTGGAGGTCTTTTTTGTTGCCTTTGGGTTTTTTTTATGTTCAAGCTTTTCCTGCTGAAGTTTCGTGTTGTCTCACTGCTAAATGGCAAAGCAATGACATTGCTTTAGAAGACAACACAACCTCAGGAATTTGAAGATAGCCACTAGTGACCTACCTGCTTATGTCAGTCTCTTAATGTAATGACTGTGTATAGAAGTCTTCTGAAGAGCAGATTTTCATCCAACAAACTATGTGTCCTGATCATTCCATATAAAGCTGTCTCTCTTGTCCTACATCATAATTTTTTGATCCTGCTGTCTGCAGCAAACAATGGACTTGATCTGTGTGAGTGCTTTCAGAAGCACCTTTTTTACTGTCTTAAATACCATTAGGAGTCCTCAGTTTTGTATAGGCTCCTCTGCTTCTTTGGAGGTTGTGTATGCTCCTTTATTTGTTTGCCACTGATTTCTCTGCTCTCTCCATACTCTGTAATTCTGCATGCCTTTCTGAAGTTACTATTCTCTGTTTTATCTGTTGGTTGGGTTTGGTTTTGGTTTTTTCCACAAACATAACTGTCTCTTGCACTTTTGGGAAAAGCCTTTTGGATAGGATAGAATAGAATAGAATAGAATAGAATAGAATAGAATAGAATAGAATAGAATAGAATAGAATAGAATAGAATAGAATAGAATAGAATAGAATAGAATAGAATAGAATTAACCGGGTTGGAAAAGATCTCAGAGATCATCAAGTCCAACCCATCACCCAACGCTATCTTATCAACTAAATCATGGCACTAAGTGCCCCATCCAGTCTCTTCCTAAACACCTCCAGTGATGGCAACTCCACCACCTTCCTGGGCACCACATTCCAATGGCCAGTCTCTCTTTCTGGGAAGAATTTCTTCCTAACATCCAGCCTAAATGCAGTAGGTTCTTTTTAAACAGTTCTGTGTTTTGCTTCATGCTTCTCAATCTTCTCTTTCTAGAGCCATATGCCAGCAATTGTGCAGATTAACAAAGTCAGTGTGACTAACTGATACTTAAGGTGCTCGTAGCTTTTAGATGATGAATGAACTCTCTTCACTTGTTAAAATTATATTCAACATTGAGATATTCCATGTAGAGTTTAGAATTTGCTATTTTGAGAAGTTGCTATCTTCTTAGGACACCGGGGAATTTTTTTTCTTCACTCAGATGAAGTTTTCAGCAAACAACCTCCAGGCTGTGTGCATCTGTGATTAGCTTGTTTTTATTTCCACACATGAGGCACAGATGTAGAATTATCAGCTCATGCTAGTATTAGGATTTGTAAGAGATGTTGCAGTAACTCCAGTTTTAGTTGGACTGCAGGTATGATCTGTGAGCCTTCAAGGTCTGTGAATGAGTCATCTATAATTCCATGAGCATCTCTAATGTAAAGTAACACATCCTTAGTCCTCCTCCTCCCTCTGTTTCATGATACCCTTTTAGAGAGAGTTGTTACAGCATTAATGTTGGAGCTGTATTTCCCTTCCTACTAATTTTCAATAGCTACATCTTGTCATTTCCTCTGATGCATATGCATTTCCTCCTGTTCATTTGCTTGGCATCTACTGCTTAATAGTTAGTGCTTCTAAAAATGTTTTTTTTTCTTGGACAAATTACAGATTTATATTTGGACTTGTGCAACATAATGGAGCTGTGTCTGTGGGATGAAGGAAGAAGTGCAAAGATGCTTGAGTGCTCAGGCTGTTCCTCCTGCCTACCTTTTCACTCCCCACCAAAAGAAGGCTTGGAGGCACCCTTCCCAGCCTTCAGCATCATTTCAGCTCTTTGAGTCAAGAAACTCAAACTACCTTCATCCTCAGAAGCTAGTTTCTAAGCATCTGAATCATATGTGCCTGACACATAGTTTCCCTGTGCTGCATCTGCTTCTACAGCTTTCTACCAGTCTATGACCTGTGAGGACTGCAGTGTGTTTCCTCCATATCAGATGCTTCAATTTTGACCACAGTAAGAGCATCTCCCTAACTAGCTAACCAACCAACAGCATTTTTCTTTCTGTCACTCAGAGGAGCTGAAGACATCTGGTTATTGCTTTCAATTCCAGCCTTAAACTACAGAGCTCCTCAGAGGCAGAAGTTGGTATGAAAGAGGTTTATTCTGCAGAACACAAATTTTTATGTGTGTTTCTGACAATGCTCTCTGGATTTTCTCCTGAGAGGTCCCAAATTTTCTGGCTCTCATGCTTATCCTGGTGGCTGATGGATTTTGTGTGGGCTAATTTCCAGTTTAGTCTTTGCCACCATGTTGTGCTTTGCGTTTATCACTGCCCATGGGAGACTTTTGAGCCACGGGGAGCTCCGTGGGTGTAGATGTCAGTAGTTGCATGCTGCTGCTGGTGGTTCTGGCAGCAGCCTTTGCTCTTTCACTGCACTTCATGCCTTGCTACCATGGGTAGATGTAAAATAATCCCAGATTCTAGGTAAATAGTGGAGCAAAGAGGGCAAGTGGTCCAGTTGTTCTTTCAAAGGAGTACTGTTGGGCCACTTGAGTATTCAGTAGAAATGAAAGGACTTACACCCAGGTTTGGTCCATGGTATTTAGAAAACCTATTCATAAAATATCCAACCTAGGTGATTGGTGTATGTTTTCCTGGGTTAGTCTTTTAACAGTAATAAACTGCAATACTGTCTTAAGCAGCAGAAGAAAGCTAAGATCCAGTGCTGCTACATTATGTTGCCCATGGTATGAAGTTTCTTGGTAAAATCCTCAGGATTACTTACTGTGAGGCACCTGATTCTGAAGACTTCAAGTCTAACTGGAGGAAAAAAATAAGTACAATCTTCAAAGAACTGTGATCTCATTCCAGGTAGTAAATGATGATTTGCAAGAGGGTAGATGGAAAAATCTTATCAAAAATAATGAGGAAGCAGCAGCCTGTTCTGTGACAGCTAAAATAAACATGAACTTAATCTGTATTGCAGGGGGTGAGGTTTTTGGATGGGGTTTTTGTTTTGTTTTCAGTATAGAGGTTGCACAATGTGGCCAGGAAGGAAGGAAGGCAGACAGAATGGGAGGAAAAGAGGTGGAGAAGACATTTAGTATAAAAATTGTGTACATACCTCAGCCTGCAAAACTGAAGGGAAAACAGTGTGTAGTGTATCTAAGTGTGGCGTTTGACATGAAGTACTTTGTATCTGGTAGTGCTTTTGAGAGAAGCAGCTGACCTCAGAGTATGCCATTTTTGTCCATGATGGGAAGAATGTCCCTTAAGATGATTCACTTGATATGGGAATATGGGCTGGAGAGTGGGTATGGAGGAGTGTACCAAAGAAGGGAGTCAGAGTTAGGAATGTAGAGATACAGTCTCTGAAGTTCATAGTGAAGATAAAAACAACCAGCCAAACAGGAAGCTTGTTGTTTGCTGTAGATTCCAAATAATTAAAATTAGACACTTTCAGGCATCCCACAGTAAATATGTGAAGCAGCATATGGATTTAGAAGGGTTCTGTGTCTGCACTACAGTTTTATGAGCCTCTGCTTAAAATAAAATTGTATTCCTTTTCCTCAACGTAATGTTAACATTTTCCCCATGATTGAAGCACTTCGGGACAATATGTAAAGCTGCAATTTACCCAGGAGCTGCCATTTCATGCTTCAGGCTGTGTGACTTCTGGTGCAGTGCCAGAGGTGTGCCAAGGACTCGTTCAATATTTTTTCCATTTGGCTTGAGTTGCATCTTCTGAGAAGAGTCTTCCTGAATGAGCACATAGCGCAGAGCCTGAGGATGCTTGTGCTGAGTTCTGGAGGCAGGCTATAAACGTGTCATCGGTAAAGGCAAGGCTCTGATAATTAAACTACAGCCATTTCCCCTTCATTCTCTCTGAGAGGTGAAGAGCAGTTCAGCCTTCTAATCCTGGATCTTCAACATTTGGAGTATCTGTGGAAGCATGCTATTCATGCCTCAGCTTGGGAAAACCTCCACAAGAGGCATCCAGCACCTTCTGTGCAGGGAGTTGATTAATCACAGCTTAGAGGAAGATCGACTACCATGTTTCCTTTGTAAGATCTGCTGGAGGGAAATCTGGTATTCAAAATATGACCTTTCTGAAGTGTTTGAACTTCCAGTTGTTTTTTATTCCATGCCTATTGTCCCAGTTCGTATCCTTTAGCGGAGAATGTGCCATCAGATTTACGACCAGAGTAGTATCTGCCCTTGATGATGGCTGCAGAGGAAGCTCTTGTCAGCACCCGAATTAAAACGCAGGGCTCCTCTTCTTTAGTCCTTTGTGTTTTCATTTCTGACCCTGTGTTGTGACAAGCAGCTCAAAATGGGAAAATACTGTTTGCTTGCCAAACAGCAGCTCTCAGAAGATAGCTCCCACTTAGTCTCCCACCTCTTTTTTTTTTCTGCAGGCTGTCTGACTAATTATTTTGAAATGTTTGGGACTAATGGAATCAAGTTCCTTTGTTTGAGCCTTTTGGTAAGTTTAGGGGGTTTTATTTTAGCAAGTAGCTGTAAGAACTAGAATAGTTTTTTTAGTAAAAGCTGGAAGTCTTTGCAAACATGCAAGTTCAATTGTTCATAAGAAGAAAAGCACGGTTCTGTGCTAAAGCTTGAGTTGTTGGCATCTCTGGATCATCTGGTTTTCATCATTTGGAAGAATTTGTTAGAATTTGGCCTGAAAATGGAGGCATTAAGGTATAAATCACTGCAATGCTTTCTGTGGCTTCCAGAAAACTCTTAAGGGGGAAAAGTAAACATTCATACGGAATTTGGTGACATTAGCTTGCATATACTGCACTGGTTTATTTTAAAAGGATTTTTCAATGAAAAAGATAATTTTGTGTTTATCACTTGAAGTGATCTGCTTTGGAAGCCTGCAGGGTTTTCCCATAAGGTTCAGTCATGTAAGAGAGAAATGTTTTCTTAACACTTAGTAAGTCTGATGTAAAGACTGAGCCTGGGGATTATGTTGATCACAAGAGTACTGTCCTTTCTTTGTAAGATTTTTTACCTTCTGTCTGTTAATTTTATGCCCACTCACACACCTTTCCCTTTTTCAAGTTGCAGTCCACCTCTGAATTTGGCAGGAATCCGTAACTTTCTTCAGTCATGTGTACATCCAAAGTTTTTGGAAGAGTTCAGACAGTCTGCTAGGCACCAGTTCAGCAGAGGGGTTAAATGCATTTGTAACCTCAAGATGGTGAGTGGATGTAATGGATAGAGTCTTCTTCCTACTGAAATCAATAAGCTAATTACCTTACTGAGGAGTTCATGTCCTTGGCTCTAGTGGGACAAGTTGTGAGCAGGGCAGATTTAGATTGGGAAGAAGTTCTTTACTGTGAGGGTGGTGGAATGCTTGAACAGGTTTCCCAGGGAGGTGGTTGAGGCCCCTTCCCCGGAGACATTCAAGGTCAGGCTTGATAGGGCTCATAACAACCTGATCTAGATAGGGATGTCCCTTTTTACTGTAGAGGGGTTGGACTAGATGACCTTTAGAGGCTACTTCCAACCTATTGCATTCTATGATTCTATGGTTCTGTCCTATGGTAGTAATACTGCACCAATTCAGCAGGACTGCTAATGAAGATACTTTTGGGTCAAAAGCTGTGCAGGAGGGCTGTTTGATGCTGTGCACAGTAATTGCAGCCAGTTGAAATAAAACCTGTAGCACTAATTCAATGTTTGAATGATACTGTCCGAGAAAGATAAACTCATTCTGAATAGAATAGAATAGAATAGAATAGAATAGAATAGAATAGAATAGAATAGAATAGAATAGAATAGAAATAGAATAGAATTAACCAGGTTGGAAAAGACCTTTGAGATCATCAAGTCCAACCTTTCATCCAATAACATCTAATCAACTAAACCATGGCACCAAGTGCCTCATCCGGATCCCTCTTAAACACCTTCAGTGACGGTGACTCCACCACCTCCCTGGGCAGCCCATTCCAATGGCCAATCCCTCTGTGAAGAACTTCTTCCTAACATCCAGCCTAAACCTCCCCTGGCACAGCTTGAGACTGTGTCCTCTTTTTCTGCTGCTAGTTGCCTGGGAGAGGAGACCAACCCCAAGTCTAGCAGGATAGAGACAGTAAGGGAGATCACAGCATCTTTTTGTGCCTCTTTAAGAGAGAGAAACAAAGTTTGGTGTGTATAAGTAAGTTATTAAAAGTTAAAGGGAATTAACTATTAATTCACAGGAGAGTTACAAGTTCCTTTGAGATTTATAACAACAACTTGCTGGAAATTCCACAGTTAGCATCACCTTTAGAAATTCAATGAAGTTTTCTCAATGATTTTTCTCTTATTTCAAAAAGAAGAGAGTTGTGATGTTTAAGAATCACATCCACTATCATAAAAAGCTTCTTTTCCCCCCTGTAATTATTTTTTGTTAAAACACAAGATCTCTCCTGGGACTTACTTCACATGTAAGTATTTAGTATGGGATGGAGAGGCACTGATACTGCAAACTGGGCAGGCATGTTTCATCATCGTGTCTCCCTCTGTTGGCTCATCCACACAGATAAGAGATTTTTACTGCTATCATTAAATGGAGTTACTCCTGCTCACAGGGGAGGCTCAGTTTAATGCTGAATGTTCCACCTTCTCTCTCTTTATTGAGGCCTGTGGTACAGTTTGGCACAAGCACAAGAGGTACTAAGGATCTACAGCTATCGTTGTTACATCTGTTCATCAGCCAAGATGCAATCAACCTTATTTTTAGGTGCCTTGTGGACTTGCTGTGCCACTATTGAAGTGTAAAGGGACTGTGCAAACTGTCTCTCCTCCAATCCTTCAAATAGTCCATGGCCAAGATGGTGCAATGAAGATATAATTAGGGTACTGCTGCTCTGTAGCTGTTTCCAGCTGCTGAGCAGCCCATAAGGCACCAGTGTTTGTAAACTAGGAATAACATATAAAATGCAGTCCTCAATGTGTGTGCTTGTGCTATCACATTAGCTGCAGTTTTCATCTCTGTTACTAGGTACTGCTTATTCCTGTTGTACTCCTGCATTTGACTTTTTCCTTCCAACAGCAGGGTAAGAAAGGGTGTGGATGTGAGCAGTGCCTGTTTCTTTTCCTCCCTCCTCTCATCCCCAGTAAACTGAACAGAATAAAAATAAATATTTGGGACAGGAGGGAAGCAGTCAGCCTTGGAGAGTAGCATGATGGAATGGAGGGCATCAGGTTCACCAGTGGATGCGTTGCGCTTCAGAGTCCCCCAAGAGCATTTTGTAAGCCTCCAGGTAGGGTAACAAAACAGAGCAGGAGGGTTGTCAAGGAGAGAGCAGGGAACTGCAGCTGCTGCCTGTGATCCTTCCTACATGACACATGTATGTGTTACACAGATTTATGTGTGTGTATGTGTATGCAAACAATTGCTATCTTATAACATATTTTCTTCTGGAAGTCTGCTTTTCCATTTCCTGCAACATTAAAGCTATCTAGAGTACTGGCTGGCATTAGGATTCTGTTTATCTGTATTGTTGAAGTACCATATTGGTGTGGTTCTTCAACATTTGGAGTTCAAGGCGCTGTGGAGCCTGTGAGACCCTCTTGCCAGGAGTGCTTCAGGCCAGCCAGCCTCTGCAACTTTACCTGGGATGGGAAACAGGGAACAGAGAGCAGGGAGGAACAAGATGCAGGGTGCTTGTTCTGGTATCACAATACTTCTGCAACAGACCTCTAGGGAAAAAGAGAAGCAGAAATACTCTGATAGCAGCCTGAGGACAATTCAGAAATGAAGACAAACAATGAAGAGACTCAAAATTAATTAGTTATGTGTAAGTAGCACTTAGAATAGGATGCTGTTCAAATGGTACATGACAGCAGCTCTTAATTCTTTTGTTTGGATCAAATCCTTCATGTCCCTGAGCTTTTTTGGGCCTCCTCTTCTGCTGCTTTGGAAATGTAAAGCAAAAGGAGAAAAAATGAGCAGCCAGCATACATTTAACACTTAACTTTTCATTGTTGGGAATAAAGCAAATGCAATAGTGTTTTGTACAAGACCTTGAAATACATTTCTTGGAATCTCTGAGATTTTCCTGGAAGAGTAACAAGTATTTTCTTACTGCTCTATTTTGCATAAAGAACACAGCTTCTTCAGAATTATCCTTGCTTTCCACTCATGTGGCATATTTACTTCCAAAGGTTTGGAAACACATATCAGTGACCATTGTTTCATTCTTGTGCTCACAATAACCTGTCAGACAAGGCAACAGTGTCTGGGCATCGTTGCCTGTCTGCCACCCACATAACATGTAACTCCTGCTGGTGATGATTTCAAAAAGCAGCATGAACTGCCACAAAGAGAGATTAATTATTTGGGTTATGTTCAGAATTTTGGCTACTTGGAGCTAGAGTTTTGTGGCTGAATATAGACATTGAATGTGCCACGGATAGGCATAATCAGATGAACAGCCCTTGGATGGAGAATGGACTTGTGTGTGAGGAGTCCTTTTCTGCTGTGTCGAGTGCAAAAGCGCTCTCAGCTGTCAGTGAGAAGCTATGTGAGTATTTAGTATCTTCCCTGCAAAACTCTTTTGTCAGAGCATCTCATGTACAAATATTGCATTCTTTTGAAGCAGCAGTTATTTTTTTCTGTCTCTTCTCTGGGGCACAGCTTCTCCTGCACTGCAGCGTTCCAACCATTCGCTATGCTGTGTGGTCCTAGTCCCCAAAGACCTTTGTGAGTCTTTGTCCAATGATAGCTAATATATTTACATGGCTGAAAGTTAATATTGTTTGTTCAGTCTGCAGCAGTAACCCTGTGTTTGTTTTGGCAATGGATGGCCTATTTACATAAACTAAAATTATGAAAATGGATGACAGGATCACCAGTCTGCTTACCTTGCATTGCTTTCCTCCAGTGGCTTCTTGCAGGGATAATTTGATAGTAAATTCCAATGGAGAGCTGCCCTGGTTAACATAGCCCACTTTCACAAGCCCCTCTCCTCCCACATAGATGGGAGGGAAAGTAACAGGCAAAAAAGAATCCTGGGTTGAGATAAGGAATTTACTGAGATAATACAGCACACAATTTCCTTAGCCTGTTTGCAGGGAACGTGCAGCAAAATGCATCAGCAGCATCATAAGCCAGCAATGAAACAGTGTCTCCCCCACAAGCATGCAGCAGCCAGCCTAGTGAAAAAGACCAACACCCCAAACCCAGAAGCCACAACTGGAAAAGGAGGCCTCTCATGTTACAAGGTGAACTTCAAGCCCCATGATACTTTGCTCCAGCCAGCACTTGAATTTTAAAGCTGGCATGATATCAGCATAGTATTGAATATCATCAGCAGATTCCACTCAACCCATGACGAGAGCCAAAGAACAGAGCTTCAAGGGGGTGGAGGATGGATGAAAAGTTATGGCTCTCATTCTCCTTTCTCAGTAACATTTTAAATTGTCTGAAGCAGAATAGAATAGAATAGAATAGAATAGAATAGAATAGAATAGAATAGAATAGAATAGACCAGACCAGGTTGGAAGAGACCTTCAAGATCATCATGTCCAACCCATCAACCAATCCAACCCACCTAAACAACTAACCCATGGCACCAAGCACCCCATCAAGTCATCTTTGTTCATGGGCCTTCATGACTGTTGAATGAAACCTAATGCTTGAATGATATTTCCAGAAATGTAATAAAATGTCAGATTGACAATGATACTTTCCAAACTGCCATGTGATAGGGGTGCTGTAAGCAGAGTGGCATATCTGCTGGACGTCTTGAATCAGGTACTACATTAAGATAACCTGCTGAGATTAAGAGGGAAGTGATGGTATTTCAACTTCTGCATTTGGTAAACTTACATTGTTGCTGCCTTCAAACTTGATTTCTGTTTTGCTTAAGTTGTGCCAGGAGAGGTTTAGATTGGATGTTAGGAAAAAATTCTTCACTGAAAGAGTGGTGAGGTATTGAACAGGCTGCCCAGAGAGGTGGTGTTGTCGCCATCCATGGTGACATAGAATTGTGTAGATACATACATAGAATACATACATAGAATAAACCAGGTTGGAAGAGACCTTCAAGATCATCGTGTCCAACCCATCAACCAATCCAACCCACCTAAACAACTAACCCATGGCACCAAGCACCCCATCAAGTCTCCTCCTGAACACCTCCAATGATGGTGACTCTACCACCTCCCCAGGCAGCCCATTCCAATGGGCAATCACTCTCTCTGTATAGAACTGTTTCCTAACATCCAACCTGAACCTCAGGATATAATTTAGTGGTCATGGTATTTGGGTTATGGTTGGCCTCAATGATCTTGAAAGTTTTTTCCAACCTTAATGATTCTCTGATTCTTTTGCATTAAAATTCCATAGCAAGAGGAGATTTTTTTTTTCCCCCTGCTCCCTCCTCACACCCCTCCCAAGTCATCCTTTCTTCTGAAGTAGGTGAGGATGAAATGCCCTCTGTGGCATGGCTGCCCGTGCTAGCAGAGGGTGGATTTGATGACCAAGGAAGTTCTTTTCACATTAGCCGGATGTGGGTTTGCTTGCACCCCAGCAAATTGGAAATTTACCCCCTTTACCCATGGGGGCAAATTTACCACACTTTGCTTAGAATTTTGGAAGTAAAATGTAATTAAGTTTACAAATTCAGATTAGATGTAAATGTATAAAATTTAATAAACATGTACAAGGTATATTCACATATATCTGCAATTCAATCACAGCACAGTACCCCCTTGTGCAGTAATTCAGCTCTCTCTCCCCAACTCTGAACACAAAGCCCAGAGAGGCTGTACACAGCCAGCCTGCTGTCCCTACCCCCCTGTACTTCAGCAGCCAAGATCATCATTCAAGGTCACAGGAGATACAGTAGCCAGAAGTGAAGCAGGAGATAGCAGAGAGCGACCCAAAACAAGTTTGTGCTGCAGAATGTAAGTCATTCAGCAAGCCAATTGGATGAGATAAACTGATCTTGCATTATTCTGTGTCTAGCCTCTAAAGCCTGTCCATCTCTAGACTTTGAAATCTCTGGAAAGAACAAATTCAGTCATAGCCTTAAACTGCAACAGCCACAGAAGTAAGAATTTGTTCTGTTTGGGGACTGGGCTAATAAAACATTTTGAAGCTCTCAGCAAGCTGGTTGGTGCAGGGTCTCTCTTTTGTATTCCTCTGCAGCAGGCTGGCAGCAGCTGCCTACAAGCTGACCTCCAGGCTGGCATTTGCACAGCAGACAGGGATCTGATCTTTTTTTTCATCCAGCAGGGACAGTCACCTCTGCGTGTGAGCCAGCCTGCACACTGCTAAGGAAACAGCCCTGGTTTACATCACTCAAATTTAGCAAGTTACAAAGCAACTTTGTTCTGTTTTTTGAGCCGTGAGTCCTTGTGTAAAGGAGGGAGAGTTCTGTTTTTCCCTCCTACAAAGGAAGCTTTGTCCTGCATATCTGTAAGTACATACCCAGAAGAGACCTGTGATGCCCTCTGAATGGCTGGGAAGCTCTGCCAAGGGATCCTGCTTGGGCAGATGGGCAGTGGGAGGCTGCAGGGAGGCTGTTGTGATTGCCAGCCAGGGCTTCTCCCTGGGCTCTGAGTATCCACTAGACTGTCAGGTATTTTTAGGAGTCCAGAAAGAAAACACATGTAGTTTATCTCCATATCATATGAAATGTAATGTACAAATACAGTTAGGTAACTCTCAGACAGCATCAATTAAGTTTCTTTATACTTCTGTATTTTCACTCTAGAGATTTATTGTTATCACAGAGCTACTTGCAATCCCAAATAACCTCAGGAACTTGCAATTTCTAGATCAGACAGACTCTCATGAAAGGTTGACTCATCTCTTCTGTGAAGAAGTTGCATTACTTGGAAGTTCTTGTTGCTTAAAACATGGGGAGGTTGCTCCCCAGTGGGGAGGCTTGCTGTGCGTTCAGAAAATCCTCAGGATTCTTTCTGCAGAGCTTGCAGCTGCCTGGACTGTATGGGGAAGAGCAGGGCTGTGTTGAAGAAGGAAAACTGCTGCTTGGTGCTCTCTTGCTGTGCCTTGTCATGTACTGGGCTTGAAAGGAGAATTGTTCACAGTGTTCGTGCTCCATAGTTGAAAGAAGAGGGCAGACTGTTGTCTTGGTACTTAGAAGCTCTTCTCCCAGGCGTGCTCATTTGATCAGGGCTTGACCTCAGTGCTTGTCCCTGTCCTGCCCATGGTGCTGTGCTCTAGGAGGGGCACAGTTTTGAGTGTGTTGTTCTAGCCTGGTGCTCAGCCTTCATGTAGCAAGTAAGGGCTGGACAGAGGGGCTCCCTGGGAGATGCTGAGCCATCAGTTGGGAGGATGCAGAGGTGGTGTGGCTGGGGAGAATGTTTTCTTGTTGCATGAGTGCCCTCTTGCAACTTCCTGGTAGGCTCTCAAACCACCCCCATTGGGATGCAGCCCTTGCACTGAGGGGAAAATGCAGTACTTCTTTTAGCTAACATAAGAGCAATTACTGCTCTATGAGACCAGTAACTGGAAAGCAAGATACCAGGAGCTATGACTCAAGTCAGAGTTTGCTCTTTGGCTTTGTTTTGTGTCAAATAATGTATGTTTTGTGTCAGTAATGTATGTTGCAGTTACTGATGGGGCTTTGTAATGAGATGTTGTTTTTCCAGACTGAATACTTGCTGTGCTCACACAAAACACTGAATGTGTGGATATGTGAAACCAGTCAGCTGATTTATTATTCTTATCTGTCACTTGCACTGAATGCCAGAACTAACACTTCCTTCATAATGACCAGTAGCACCCCTGTAGTTGCTGTACTTTTATTGCTCTCATTTTTCCCAGCTTGTGTCAGAAGATACAAACTGCCAACTGGGCAAAGCCCTCAAGTCACTTGATTTACACTGACACACACTGAAAATACAGTCCAGCAAGAGATGGTGTTTTCCTCCAAAACTGGCAAACAAAGTGTTTTGGGCTGTCTCTAGCCCATCCTGAAGAGTATTGCAGCAGCTCTGCCACCGCAAGGGTTCCCAGCGCTCCACTGGCCCCGCTCAGGTGTGAGAAGAACCTTCTTCCTTGGTTTTGTCAATGAAATCCTCATATTGGCTTCGTAAGAGCAACACAAATCTTTCTGTCCAGATACCTGTGCCATAAAAGAGGGATTGGAGGTTTCTGCCTCTGTGAACTCAAATCTTCAACGTCTGGGTTTGCACTCTGATCTGCTTAAGAAGGTGCTTGAGGCTGAGCTTCAAACTGGCCCCTCTTTTGTAGCCAGATGTTTCCAGTTCTGGTTTATTCTTCCATTTTTTAGCTGCTGCTTCTTCAGAAAATGGCCAGCTGATTTTACTCGTCTGTGCCCCACCTGCCTGGCCTGCCAGTGAACTTGGAAAGTCCTGGTGATGACTGCAGTACAACAAAAGCCTCAGCTGTGAGCAAGTGGTTTGGAAGAGTTCTCACCAGTGTGGCAGCTCCAAACAGGCCCAGGAGACAAAATGAAAATAGTTTGGGCTAGAAAGTGCAGCTTGTCCCCCATAGGACCATAATGTTTCAAAGGGAAAAGCTTTCCTTTCTCTTTTTGCATAGGCTGAGCATCATTGCTGCTGTTGCTGTGGGGGCATGATTCTGCGCCTCTCACGTTGTAGGGGATGCATGGAGGCACAGGTCAGACATCTTGAGGCAGATCAGGCTGCAGCCACTGGTTGGAAACTGTGAATGCCTCCACCCAGGGAGCCATCTGCAAGCAGGACATCTCTTTGGAGGAGGTTGTGCATTGCAGCAGTGTTACTCCTTACCCTACAAGCCTGCTGCTTCTTTTCCCATCCTCTTCGAAGGTGTTTGTCCCAGAGCTGTCCATCCCTGTGAGCGGGATCCAAGCCCTTTTCTCCCTGGTGCGTGCCCAGCGAGCGTTGTCAAGGGACAGATTGGTGACCTTCCATGGGACGATGCCGTTACATAACTGCTCCTTCATTAAGAAGTTAAAAGGATTAAGAAGTAGCTGACATGTCAAAGTGGAGACAGCAAAGAATTATTGTGTAATATGAGGGTTGTTTGCAGTGAGGTTCTTCAGGGATTAGTAATAGCACTGAAAATTTTCCAGTGCCAATCAGGAGCTAGGATGTAAATGCAAAATCCCCAGACTTAAATGTGTGTGTGTGTGTGACAAAGATACATTTTAAATGAATGCACTTTGGAAGTTCTCAGATGATAGATTTGGGGGGGGGTTCTGTAACCTTAATTTCTTCCTCTTTTGTGTAGTTTGTGGTGCAACCTTCAATTACATGGTTTTCACAGAGCAGCGGGGTTATGACATTTGTATGTCTTCCATGGTGATGTTTTCAATGTGTAAGGGCATACATATCTCCATAGAGATTTAAACCTGCCCCCTTAGTGCATATTGCATGTAGAAGTGGGAAAGCCCCTCTCTGTTCTTTATATAGGAGATAGCAGACCTGAAAGTGACCAGCCTTTTTATGGCTGAAATCTTTACCAGCTCATATGAAATGTGTTGCTGGCCTCATTCCAGCTTTTACTGAATACAACCAACATTCATCACAGCTGGTGCCAGGCGAAGTATTAGTTGGATAGCTCAAACCAGCAGCCCAAGCGCCAGAGAACTGTGTGCAAGGGACAAACAACAACTTGCAAGGCAGTGCAGGGTTGTTTGTTTTTTTCATGCACACAAACAAGATGTGTTCTTTTGTGATTCCAGCAAGTTAAGACAATAAGGATTTCGGTATAATTGTCAGTATAATTGTAATTTTTCTTGTGGTGTTTCAGAAACTCAGTGACAATACAGTGAGAAGTTATCCAGGCAACCTAATTAAAAATTTAATGAAGTACTTTCCAACCCCTACATTCAAAAGTGTTTAGGGATCCCAAATTCCATTTTCATGTATCAAACAAGCGGCATACTTCCAGAGGAAAGGTTCTGGGAGGCCTATGAGGAGAGACTGAAGGAGCTGGGGTTGCTTAGCCTGGAGAAGAGGAGACTCAGGGGTGACCTTATTGCTCTCTACAACTACCTGAAGGGGGGTTGTAGACAGGCAGAGGTTGGTCTCTTCTCCCAGGCAGCCAGTACCAGAACAAGAGGACACAGTCTC
The DNA here is from genome assembly GCF_026170545.1 of Melanerpes formicivorus. Lineage (NCBI taxonomy): Eukaryota > Metazoa > Chordata > Aves > Piciformes > Picidae > Melanerpes > Melanerpes formicivorus. The sequence continues at coordinate 9,449,780 of NW_027142363.1, read as the reverse complement.
AGGCTGCGCCAGGGGAAGTTTAGGCTGGAGGTTAGAAGGAAGTTTTACACAGAGAGAGTGATTGCCCATTGGAATGGGCTGCCTGAGGAGGTGGTGGAATCACCATCACTGGAGGAGACTTGATAGGGTGCTTGGTTGCATGGTTTAGTTGATTAGGTGGTGTTGGATGATAGGTTGTACACGATGATCTCAAAGGTCTCTTCCAACCTGGTCTGGTCTGGTTCTATTCTATTCTATTCTATTCTATTCTATTCTATTCTATTCTATTCTATTCTATTCTATTCTATTCTATTCTATTCTATTCTATTGCATTCCATTCCATTCTGTTCTATTCTACTCTATTCTATTCTATTCTATTCTAGAAGACTCAAACTTTCTGCAGGTGGTCTCCTGTGGAGTCACCCCTGTTTTTTTGGGACACTTGCTTTCTGTGAACTCAATTTTACCCCCTGCATTGGAAAGCTGCATGTCTTTGTGTACACTGATACCAGTGCACTTACTCCCAGACTTTTTAGTCTTGGCACCATGATTCTTTTCTGTTCCTTTAAAAAAGGAAACAGCCCACACCTACACACCTCAAAAAGCCCTTGCATTTTCTGCTTGCTCAATTACTCTGGTTCTTGGTCCTTCCTTACTTTCCACTAGTGTATTTGCATTATTTCTGCTAAGCCATTCAATGTAATAAATAAACTCTTAATCAGATGTGACTGCGTTCCTATTTTTGAAAGCTGTCCAAGATGGTGAATTAAATGAGCGGGGGAGGGTTTGGATTGCACTGTGATCTCTGATAGTTGAATGCAGGTTGAAAACTCCTTTGAATTAGTGCCATCAGATGTAGTATCTGGAGATTCAGGGCATTTTCTCAAATAAAGGTCAAGAAGAGAGTGAAAATAAGCTCTATCCTGTTTGAAATAGATTTCAGTGACAATATACTTATTCTCTTAAGATACTTAGCATATTTTTTGTAGCAGTGTTATATTTAATCTGTGAAATAGGATTTTTTTTTTAGTTGTATTTTTAGCAAGATATTTTCAAGGCTGACTTGAAAGAAATATAAAGTCAGCCTTTCTATATCTGTTTCAGTCTTAATTTCTACAGATTTCCGAGGCACACAAAAATGACAGCTTGATTGAACTTGAAATCAACAGGAATCCTCTTGAGGATGGAGAACTGAACTGGCGATAAATGTCTGTGGTCCATGTCAACAGTGATGGTTGATGCATGGTTCATGTGTACCATTTGAATCTGTGAAATGAAATAGATGGAGGTGATTTTTTGAGCTAGCTCATTTTAGCAATGGGCTGCATCGAGACAAGTGTGGCCAGCACGTCAAGGGAGGTGATCCTCCCCCTCTACTCAGCTCTGGTGAGACCCCACCTGGAGTACTGTGTCCAGTTCTGGAGCCCCTATTACAAGAGGGATGTGGAGGTGCTGGAACGTGTCCAGAGAAGGGCCATGAGGATTATCAGAGGGCTGGAGCACCTCTCCTATGAGGACAGACTGAGGGATTTGGGGCTGTTCAGTTTGGAGAAGAGAAGGCTCCGAGGTGACCTAATTGTGGCCTTCCAGTATCTGAAGGGGGCCTACAAGAAGGCTGGGGAGGGACTTCTCAGGATGTCAGGTAGTGATAGGACTAGGGGGAATGGAATGAAGCTGGAGGTGGCGAGATTCAGGCTGGATGTGAGGAGGAAGTTCTTCCCCATGAGAGTGGTGGAGCCCTGGAATGGGTTGTCCAGGGAGGTGGTTGGGGCACTGTCCCTGGAGGTGTTTAAGATCAGGCTGGACAAGGCTCTGGCCAGCCTGATGTAGTGTGGGGTGTCCCTGCCCATGGCAGGGGGGTTGGAACTAGATGATCCTTGTGGTCCCTTCCAACCTTGACTGATACTATGATACTATGGTAGCAATGCATTATTGCTGTAAAGCCTTTGTGGCATTCTTCCACCTCTTCATGAACCAGGATGTCACACCATCCAAGTTCATCCAGTAAATGGGCTCTAGAAATTTGTCTGGAGACTGTGTTTGCTGTAGGGAGCTACCTTTACTGTCTTTTACTGCATGGATCTAATCAACTTCAACGTTGCCTTGATTTAAAGCATCTTCCACCCACACTCAGAGTGAATTTACCATCTTAGTTCTTTTTAAGTTCTCGAAGTGCTTGATTATTCCTTGGCAAATCAGTTGTTGCCTGCGTCTTGCCATTTAATAGATCTGTTTGATTTACTTCACTTATCTGTGTCATTTCATGGTAAAGTCACCTGTCTGGAGGAGCTCACAGAAGTGGCAGCAAGGCTCAGCAGGCAGGTAGGAGAAATGAGGGGTGAAGGTGGACTGTATCTGTTCCCTTCAGGGATGTTCAAGGATAGGCAGACAAGGAGTGACAGGGGTTGTCATTCTCTCTATATATGAAGTGCTGGTTCCCAGGGATGTTTCTTCTGGTTTACCAAGCAACCTGCAGAGTGTGGGAGCTGAGAGGGGTTGTAGAGAACATCATCTACCTAACCCCACTCCCTCTGGAAGCCTGGCTTCTTTTCAGAGTATGAGAAACTGGCCAAGGCCATTTCATAAATCACCTCCTCTTTCTGCTAGGTTGCTGGCATGCTGACTGCATGAGCAGCGTGTGGAAAGGCAGCTCCTCTGCATGCCCAGATCACCCATGCCTCTATGGGGGTGACCATCCACCCCCTAGGTCTCCTATCCCGCTTCATGAGGGCAGCAAGGAGAAGAAGGCATTTTATTCTAGTGGGGTCAGCAAGGCAGGAGGAGAATGTGCTTTCAGATAGCCCACTGGGCTGATTCTTACAAGAAAAGGGGAATAAGAAGCAAGCATCTATTGTGAAATATGTGATGTCTGAATCTAAGTGACCTTTCCAACTCTTGTACAAGTTTCTGAAAGCCTTCATATTTAGTGGGAACCAGAGTGGTCTTATGCTAGGGTATAAGATAACATTTCTTGAATCATTTTACAAGGGACAAGGTGTTATTTAAAATACTGTTTCTTTTGAAGGGGCAAGTGATTGTCCTGGGACAAATCCTGTATGGACATCACTGTAACCTATGTAACCTATGTAGATAGTTTATTTTTTGTTTGTTAGCTTGTTTCATTTGTGATGAACTAAATCTGCTTGGTTTGTACCTGGGTCCCAGTTCTGTTCCCAGGAAATTGGCAGAGTTTCACACTGTGTTTCATGGGATGTGGAGGAGATGTGGTTCCTAGCAGTAATGCTATCCTCTCCTCCTCCATCTGAGCAGAAATTGCATTGCTTTTCAGTCCTGCTTCTGACTTGAGCAGTCATGACTGATACCAGTTATGGTGGCTTTAATAGTCACTTATGGGTATTGGGAGATGGATCCCTTCCTGCTCAAAAAGCGGAGTGCAGCTATCAAATCATTTCTCTGCTGATCTTACAGCAGTATTTCTGAACTGATACATGGATGCTTCAAGCTCACAAGCAACACATTTAAAGATCAGTGTAATACTCATTTAGAACCTGAAGCAAAGTTATACACTAAGCACAGATTTGGGCTCCAAGGGAAGTACTTTGATGTAAAGTGGTGAATCTCTTCCCTTAATGCCAGGAAGCAGGATGGAGAATATTGCAATATATAGTCCATGTCTGGCAGTTTGCAGTGATTTAGCTATAATGCCATGCAGAAAATGTGTAACAGAGACAACACCTGCAATAATAGCTAGTGTGCTGTTGCCTTCAGGGCTCCATTTAAAAGGCAGGTGGTAATGGAAGCACATAATGTTGCTCAGACATGAATATGTCCTGCCATGGTCTGCAGGTCATGCTGTAGCTGCTCTCAATGTTTAAACAGGTACTTACTGTGTGCATCTTCACCAGGTTCAACATAGGTTTAGCTTCTGCTGCACTGAGTGAAGTGGAGACTTTTTAGTTGGTGATGGTAAGAGTATGTCCAGCAAGACAGATAAAGTACATCATTTTATTGCCCACATAGTAGCTTTCACTGCAGTGTCTACCAGTGAAGATGATGCTCTGTGGAAAATGAATGACCAAAGGGGAGAGTTGTGACCCCAGCAGAGAAAACAGTTATCAACTTCAGCAAATGGTTGATTTCCTGGAAGATTCCTTGTACTGAGATAAGTGAGGAAAGCCACCCTTAATGAAATGAAAGTGTAATCTTTTTAGCAACTCACTTTAGTACTCTCCTATTACCATTTCAGTAAGGACCTGGAAAAGTCTCAGAGTTTCAAAGGATTTGCATCTGCTAGTTCAGCTGTGGTACATCAGTCCTCATGTTTAACCACTGCAGTTTCTAAACCAGAAATTTAAGATTCCAGGGATAAACTTACAGCTATTTTTTAGTGTTCTGTCACTAGGTTTCAGCTTTTTTTTGTGTGTGTGGTCTGTTTAAATTACGATGTTTAGGAGTTGCCCATTCCCTCTGAAATCTGTGCTCCCCTTAGCTGGCAGAGGCTTCCTGGCATGTTTGGACAATCAACTCCATGCACATCCTTTGACTTGCCTTGGCTGGATCCACAGTGGTCCTGGCATTTATAAGGATCTCTGCACAGCCACTACCTCTATAGAAGTCTATTTATAGTGCAGACTTGAGGGAAATATAAGGTAAGGCATACACTGGCAGGTAACAGATACATGTTTTAGGTCTGAGCAGAAAGGCAGGTGAGTTAACTTTTGTTTTGCCAGATAGGAATTACTATCTATCTATCTATCTATCTATCTATCTATCTATCTATCTATCTATCTACACACATATATATGTAAGTATATATATATGAAATCACTCCATGTTTAATGAAAACCAAAAGTAATTGGTTATTCTGTCATCAAATTGCTTTAGATATGCTAGGCATGCTTTAGATATGCTGCAACTGCTGTATTCCTGCTTGTGAGGTCCTATGCATCTGGAATTGTTTTCCTGGATGTTTCAAAGGAAGTAAAATTGGGTTTGTTCTCATGAGGGTCAATTAGTTGTCTGCTAGTAAATATTTCTGAATCTGTACATAAAAACAGTGTAATGTTTCATCAGTGCTACGGAGAACAGGTCAACTGTGTTACTGCTTCTGCAGAATTCATTAGCAGAGTAGCACATCAAAGCAGAAGGTTAATTTGCAAACATCTGTGGTGCTCAGCCCCAAGTCCTCCAAGCTACAAGGCTACTATAGTTGCTGAGGACCCTGGTGCCCACAGGGGACCAGTTTGCCTGCAGGTTTTTTTGAGTCCCATCTTCTGGTTTCTGACTAAACTAGGAGTTATGTTTTACAAGTGTAATCTGGTAGAGTGGCTTCTTCCACCACCTGCTTTGTATTATGAGAATACTGATTTGCCCCTTAAATTGTCAGATTTGCCACCATCAATCCTCTATGGCTTTCCAAGGATCAGTTTTGTGACTGCGTGTCGCCGTAGGCTGTGACTATGATTTTGATTTGAGAATACAAACTACTGGCAGGGACAAGATAACTTCTCAGGATCTCAGGCAGTGATAGGACTAGGGGGAATGGAATGAAGCTGGAGGTGGGGAGATTCAGGCTGGATGTGAGGAGGAGGTTCTTCACCATGAGAGTGGTGAAGCCCTGGAATGGGTTCCAGGAGGGAGGTGGTTGGGGCGCCGTCCCTGGAAGTGTTTAAGCCCAGGCTGGACGAGGCTCTGGCCAGCCTGATCTAGTGTGGGGTGTCCCTGCCCATGGCAGGGGGGTTGGAACTAGATGATCCTTGTGGTCCCTTCCAACCCTGACTGATACTGAGATAATGCAAATGCTATTTTTAAAAAATTCCCTATTAAAAATATGTAGGTGTGGTGTTGAGAGCTAATACAAAGGACAGCAAAATTATCTCTGCAATATTAAAATGATTATACTTAGTCTAAGTTCAATTTTTTAAGGAGAAATTGGTTACAAGGCAAGATCCCATCTCCTTTTCTGTGGATGGGCTGTTAAACCCAGGCTGTCAAACAAGTTGCAGGCTCTCACAAGCTGCACTCATACATTAAAAAGAAGTTCATTATACTTTTTAAAAGAAGGAGCCTGCCCCTGCTCTCCAATTTATAAATATTTCATGCTGAAATAATGCACGAGGTAGCAAACCTCACACCGCGCTGCAGGGCTGGAATTGCTCGTTCGAGATTCTGATTGAAGTGGATCGCTGGGGAGCTGCATGTATGCTGAAGCCCGCGTACCTAAATCTGCCGCTGCGAGGTTTGCTTCTCAGCAGAAGTGTTACTACCGGCGCTGGGTGTGGTCTGTGCTGCTTGCGAGTCTAGGTTGATGCAGAGATTGAGCTTTAAGAAAACAGGGGAAACAAAGTAATGTGTCTAATGCCATTGTGTAATGCAATTACAACTGCATTGCCCTTCTCACCAGGTAGTGGATAAGTGAAATCAGTGTAGGACTCACTGAGAAAACCGCTGCCTTCCCCCCTGGCCCCCCTTTTCTGTTCCAGAGGTTCAGATTTTGAGCTGCTGGTGGTTAAGTAGGGTAATTAAAGATCTCGTCTCAGGGGACAGTTATGGGAAAGAGAGGGAAACCCTCCTTTGCTTTTTGTGGCTTTGAGGTGGAAGGGTAGATTTCCCTGCCTATGAAGTCACAGTGCTTCATGGAAATGGGGTTTGGCTGCAGCAGCAGCATGTGGCGGTGTAAACCATGGGTGGGTGAGCTGCCCCCTCCCTGAGCACTGACAGCCATGTGGGGAAAGGCAAAATGAAGTTCTGGGAATGCTGTGCAAGGAATGCATGAATGCCCATTACAGCTCGTCATTTATCATGGAAATTAGGTGTACAGGGCAGAATATATAGTGTAATTTAGTACTATTTGTATTCCCCAAGTCAGCTCATTTCATCTACATAAAACACTTCATTTCCTGTGTTCCATCTCTCCTAATACTCAATTTTGTCATGAGCCCCACGGAATATGGGGATTCCTAGAGGTCATCTGTTTCTAGTTATGTGAGGGGGGGAGATGTAAAAGAGCTGGAGCTGAAATAAACTTTCTGTCAATTAAAGTATTATATGCTTCCCTTTCTGAATCACTAGTAATTTGCATGATCTGGTCAGAGCTACTGGGAAAAAGCCCTTGGAGAAATGCTGCAAAATGCCCAGATGATTTGCATATTTAAACAATTCATTCAGCAATCTGTTAAATGATCTGTTGAAACTGAAAGTATAAATCACCCAATATTTCAGTGCAAATGAGGTTTCCATGTCCAAAGATTAAACTTAATTGTACATTGTGATGTTCTGTTAGGAGGAAATTTTATCCTGTTAAACCTTTATAAGGTCAGTAATTAATTGTTTTACCAAGCCAGTGGTTTGCTGAGGATCCCCCGTTTCTGCTGTGTGGGAGAAAAATATGTTCCAGCCAGACTTGCTTTTTGTGATTCATCAGAATTACCTCAGCTAAGACTAGCATTTCCTCCCTCTTCATTTGGTTTTTGAAAGCCTCAAGGAGAGAACTTGGGCTGAAGTGAAAGTCACAGGTATATTCTTGGCTCTGACATTGATACCCTGGGCAGCCTTGGGCAAGCTGTCATCATCTCAGCCTATAAACACATGGAAAGAATGAGGTGTTCCCAGACCTGTGAGTGTGTATGTATAGTCGGGTTTGTTTTGTTTTTCCTAGCTGAGTAGGTTCATAGTCCTGGTTGAAACCCTGTGGTACTCTTAGTTATAATAAACACTATTCCCTGCTTACTGGATGCACTATGACAGAATTTAAGAGTGAAATTAAATCAGAATTACCTCCACATTTTATACTGACTGCAATCCCAGAGCTGGTAGGAACCAGAGACTGCTTTACAGCTCCTTTGGAAGTAGCAGAAAATAATTTGTTCCCTGGTTCTCTCCCCCATATTTGTAGTGTGGCACCATGGGATGAAGTGAGTTGTTTAGCCATTTTAAATGAGCAAAGGATGGAATTATTTCACCACTCACAACCATTTCTCATGATGTCTCATCCCTTGCTCCAATAACTGCATGTCTGTGTCAGTCTTTATGAGATGCAGATTGGTAGGGTTTGCTATAGCTAATGAACTCAGTCCTTGCAGACAGCTAGTTGGCCCTAATGTTGGCATTTGGTTTCTTTAGAAGTCATTCATTGTTTGCAAACAAACAGGGTGTTCTGGCCACTGGCATGAGAGACAGAAATACTGACTGGCTAATTTGAATGCAGAAAACAGACAGGTTAACATCCAAGTACATACATGATACTAGTAGCTTTTAAAGTTACTGTAACCAACTAATTTTGTGGGGGTAGTTAAGTCCTTGAAATTCTTTTGTCTTACATTCGCTATTTCAAGCACTAGGAACAGGATGGTTGTTGTTTCTCTTTAAACATAAACTCATAACTGGTTTAATAAGTAAAAATACTGGCAGACTGGCAAGGAAAAGTTACACAATGTGAAACTTCAGTTATGAGAGGATAGATCCAGTACTGCTACCTTATCAGCCTGAGTTGTACTGATACCTGTGTCTCTGTAGTAGGTTGGCTTTGGCCAGTTTCCAGATGTCCACTCAGCTGCTCTCTCACTCCTGATCTTCAACAGGTAAATAGGGAGGAGAAAATAAAATGGAAAAACCCATGGGTTGGCATGAGGACAGGAAGATCACTTACTGGTCACTGTCATAGGTGAAACAGACTTGACCTGGGGGAAGTTAATTTTGTAGAATGGTTTGGGTTGGAAGGGACCTTAAAAGTCATCTAGTTCTATCCCCCTACTATGGGCAGGGGCATCTTCACTAGATCAGGTTGCTTAAAGCCCCATCCAACCTGGCCTTGAACAGTTTCAGGGAGAGTGCATTCACAACTTCTCTGGGAATCCTGTTCCAGTGCCTCATCACCCTCACAGTGAAGAATCTCTACACTCACTACACTCCCTAACAGAGTCCCTCCTTTAAGTACTGGTAGACTGTTATAAAATCTCCCCAAAGCCTTCTCTTCTCTAGTCTCAGCAACCTCAACTCCTTCAATTTGGCCTTGGGGAGGTGCTCCAGCCCCCTAATAATCTTTGTGATGTTTTAATTTGTTGCCAGTCAGAATAGTGATAATGCAGCACATTTTCTTCAGCTGGGGAAGGCTGGAGTTCCAAGGATTAATAGTGCCTGGATCTTGATTTCTCAGGTAGCAGTAAGCTTGATTGCAGCACCCTTACTGAAGTACAAGCATCTCTGTCATGAAGAGGTACTGGTGTAAACCAGTGCTATCAATTCTGTGAACTGAGCTCACTCTGAAGGTTTGAAGGTGCTCTAACCCAGACAGGGATGGGCACAGAAGAAAGGTCCACCAAAGTGTCATGAGGTGGTGTTGGGTTCACAGCCTGGAGACAGCCATTGTCCAAGGACAGTTGCCCCAAACTGGGTTGATCACCCACCACATCCTGTCTTTATATCTGCTGTCCTGGATGATCTGGGAGAGGGATCACAGCTGGATGCAAAGGAGGAAATGGACTCCTGTCAGCCTTTCTGGGCTTAAAGCCTTTGCTATTTCCCTGCTGTGACTTAGGAGAGGTGGTGATGAGCAAGCAAAGAAGGTATTGAGAAAACGCTGAAGACCTCTGTGCTATCAGTATTCCTTCTGTTTCAGCACCCATGTGGCTGGAAGCTGTGTTCTTGTCTCCCCTGTCTCTGTGGTAATCTCCTGAGGCTTTTCCAGACAGCCTTGCTCAATGGCAGGTCATCCCTTACTATTGCAGTGACTGTCACTGATGAGGATGTGACAGTTGGAAATGTAAGGGGCAGGGTTGCCTGGTTTTTAATCATGACATTAAAATTACATTAATTGGATTTACCACACAAAAATCCTCAAAAGCTTTTTATAAGTGAGAAATGAGTTTTATAAATCCTTCCATGCCTTTACAGTACAAATCCTGCCAATAAATCCTAAATATGCTTTCAAATATAAATCCTTTCTTTATCCTTGGGATGGAAATCACTCATTTATGAATCAGAACAGCAAAGATCCTGAGGGTCTACCAGGTTTACAAATCCTGGCATAATTTTTAAGTGGAAAAATCTGACCTCACATTTCTGGGTTTTGTGTCACTGTCTCTGGAAGAGCATTGCATGATTGGCATCTGCTTCTACTTCTACATGCACTGGCATAGGTCCTGGAATTTTATTTCAGCCTGATTTATCAGTAAGAAACTTCCTGCTGGTAGGAAGGACAGGTGTGTTTCTTCATCTGGAGACTTTAAACAATTATATATGAGAGGCTAAGTAGTGTGATTTGTTGCTGGTCCTTCTGGCTGTGGCATGACTCCCTTTGGCTGCTGCCTTTAGACGTCATCTTCTCTCAGGACTGATAGTCCAGGCCACCCTCTTGCTCCTCTCTGCAAAATGAGAGGCAATAGTCATAGAGGTGAGGATTGACAAGGTTTGGAGCTCAGTAGCAGCTGTTGGTGGGTCAGCCTGGCAAAATTCAGGAACTCGCAGCACAAAAATAATCCTGGAAGGTTCTCAGAAGGACACGTTGCTTTTGCCAAGACCGTAGGGAATGATACCGTTAGGTACTTGAAGTGATTTCTGATGCAAGACAGAATTTATTTCCGAATACAGTGGAAAATAACTTCTGCATATAAGGAAAGTTCTTTTCTGCTCTTTGTGTTTGTGTCTTCCTGCACACTGCCCATCTTCTCTACTATTTGTCTTCATCCCTGCTCCCCAGGGCAGGTTGTTTAGGTTCTGCCAAAGAGAAGAAAACATAACTGCAGGGTAGCTACAACTGTGCGTTGCACTCTGCACAGATGCAAGCCTTTGCTCAGGGCTGAACGGGTGGCCTTCTCCACACATCCATCACACTTGACTGTATTTGTGTGAAGAGTTTGCTACTGCTGCAGCTTGGGTAGCACAACTGAGTGTGGTGGCTTGGCAGTAGGTAACTTGGCAGTAGCAGCGCTCACCTTGTTTCTTTGCACTTCGAGTAACTTTCTGGAACAGCACCAGAGTCTCTGTGCATGAAACTGCATTTTCAGAGGTGTTGCAGAGGTGCAGGTACCTCAGTCAGCAGTGGTTTTATTGCAGCACATCCCTATATGGGAACACATACTTTCAGATGCTGAGTCCCTTCTTGTCCTCTTTAACACCTCTACCCCAGGACCCTCACAAAACTGAGCACTGGAGTTTCCAGGGCATGCAGCACTGCTGCAACATGCAAACTCACTTATGGCGTGCTGCTGCTCTATGCAAACAGCCCTCCACAGCGGTGATATGCAGACCTAAGATTGTTGTCACTGATTAGCTCCCATGAAATAGCCATATCATCTTTCTGTCTTAGGTTTTAACTGAGCAAACTCATAAGCACAGGCATATAAACCAGGAGGAAGGAGGTGTATACAAGGAAAGAAAGAACATAAACAAAGCATCAAGGAAATCTTTGACCCCTATTGTTTGAGATTCTGAAGTGAAAGCAGACCTGATTTTGACAATTAACTCTGTTTTAAAAATCACAGTGGTGAGATGGGAAAAGCAAATACTTCCCTCCATCAGTAGATGCATTGTCACTGATGGAAAGCTACCCTAAAGACCTCTTGGCTCTATTTTGAAACTGCCAAGAAATTGTCACGTGGTATTCTGCATAATTTTCTAGTACAAACGTTGTCATTGTACTCCTTGTACTATCCTTGTATTCCACATAAGCCTTTAAAGAAGTACTGACTCAGATCCGATTAACAGTGAGGGGAGAACCTGATACACCAGGGTCAACAGCTTGAATGTTTGGCAGGCCCATGCTGGCAGCCGTTGTCAGCTTGACTTACGCACCACAACTTATGTGGTGTGCCCTATGAGGAGAGGCTGAGGGAGCTGGGATTGTTTAGCCTGGAGAAGAGGAGGCTCAGGGGTGACCTCATTGCCCTCTACAACTACCTGAAAGGTGGCTGTAGCCAGGAAGGGGTTGGCCTCTTCTCCCAGGCAACCAGCACCAGAACAAGAGGACAGTCTCAAGCTGTGTCAGGGGAGGTTTAGACTCGAGGTGAGGAGGAAGTTCTTCACCGAGCGAGTCATTCGTCATTGGAACGGGTTGCCCAGGGAGGTGGTTGAGTCATCGACCCTGGAGGCGTTCAAGGGTAGATTGGATGTGGCTCTTGGTGCCATGATCTAGGCATGTGGTCTGTGTTGATAGGTTGGACGCGATGATCCTCGAGGTCCTTTCCAACCTAAGTGATACTGTGTGACACTGTGATATTTGTCATGCTCACTGTGCTATTATCTAGTACACAGCCAAGTGTATATTAAATCATACTGACTTCCTCAAAAACACCTTCTTGGAAACACCTTTAAAATAACTTTCATCAGGTGAATAGTTGCCAGTGGGACAATTTAGAAGAACATGTTTGCAGGCTGTCTTTTATTATCTCAGAGGCTTCATTTTTTCTCCATTTGAACCACTTCTAGCTTCTGGAAATTATTCAAACAGTTTTAAAACAGAAGAGGGTAGATTCAGACTAGATATAAGAAATTTATTTTACTTTTTTCTTAATGATGAGGATGGTAAAACATCAGAACAGGTTGCCCAAAGAGACAGTAGACACTGCATGCCTTGAAACATTGATGGCCAGGTTGGACGTAGCTCCGAGCAGCCTGATCCAGTTGAAGATGCTCCTCCTCACTGCAGAGAGGTTGAACTAGATGACCTGTAAAAGCGTCATCCAGCTCAAACCATTTGATGATTCTATGATCTGTCAAACCCATCTTTGGGTGGTTTTCTGTCATGCCCACAGTAAGGACAAAATTTCCATGGTCTACACACCTCATGAGCAGACATTTTACCATTGACACAGAGACAGTTGGCATCCTTTGAAGGTGTCCTTTTCCTGAATATCTGCAGCCTTGCTGCGTCCAGGATGTACTACCCTTACCACATGTATGCAACACAGTATGTATGCACATTTTTCTTCCTGGGAACAAATACTTGTTTTCAAGGTGATTAATGAGGAGCTTAGGTTCAAAAAGATGGCAAAGTGAAGCTCAAGTGTGACACTGTTTTGCCTTATTAGAGTGTGAAGCGTATTAGCAGAATGTAGACTTCAGTGCTTCAGAGGAAAATTGCTAGCTTGCCTCGGAGTTGCTTCATTTTTTATTCTGTTGCAGCTAGAGTTTACCCCAAGAATGACTGATACATACCTTTTTTATAACACACGGTGTTCCTTGTAATCTTTCTGTTCATGTTGTAGAGCACGCTCTCTCCCTTAATGTCATTTTGAAGGTAGTATATGAGCAATACAAACTAATTCAAAACTTTATGAAAAGGAAGAACAGGAGTAATGCACACTGGTGCCAAGCTTTGACTCAGTGCTCAGAAATGGTAAATAAAAAAATAGTTGAGAAGTCTTTCTTTATGAGAGGTGAAAGATTTGGGCTTTTTCCCTTCTCTTTACCAGGACTGTAGAGCTTCCACAACAAAGGAAACAGGGAGTAACATAATGTCAGTAATCCTGTGTCCCACTCCAAGATATGTATTATGCATGAATAGTTTTGCCTGGCAGGCAATACATTTCAGAAAAGGTTGGATTTACACCACATAGATAACATTGAAAGAATTATGTTGCCAATGCCATCGTGGCTTCCAAAGCATTTTATGTTCATGCAGACTCAATGCTGAGGCAAAATAACTCTTTCAAATCATCAAGTCCGGAGCCAAGAGCCTGCCTGGTTCCTGAAATGCATTAATAGTTCCTGGTTTATTTGAAGCATGGGGAAGTTGATGGAAGGATTAAAAGCACTGAAGTATTGAAAAGGGGGAAACATATTGGCAGGGATTTTCATCATCCTTGTTCTACAAAAGCTCACTTATATTTTATTACATACCTTCTTGGCTTTTCTGCATGGTTCAGAAGCGCACAGCAGTGCCATTAAGTTTCACAGGGCAGCAGGGACATTTGCACCACCATTTCACTCCTGGTTTTTAAGGTCTGGGCATGTAATAATCAACTGAGAAATGCATGTTGCTTGTCAAATAACTCACCCTCTGATACAGCACCAGTTGCATGAAAGAAGGAGCATCCCAGAGATTGACAGGACCTTAGGGCTATGCATATCTCATAGGGCTTGAACAGGGTCCCATCAGAGCAAAGTCTCAGTATTGTGCTTAAAAGACTCTTATACAATCTGCCAGGAGGTTTTAATGGAAACATTACAATCTCCTTTTTTGTGCTACTTCTACCATGAATGTTTGATTATCTTTTTCTCCTCCACTGCTTTTCATCTTGCCTGTTTATATAGGAACAAAGTGTCTGTAAACACCTACCCTTCTGATTTGCAGACTTCTTACTTTCATTGCACATGGCACTAAAGTACAAAACACTGTGAGGAATGAGATGTATTACCTGATTTTCCCCCTGTTTATTAACAGATAGGTGTGTTTTCTTACATTCCTCCCAGTTTATTTGCTCCATGACTAAGTGCTAAGTAAAAGAAACATTATGTATTTACCCAGCCCTCAGCTTCGAAGGTTGGAGGCCTTTTCTCCCCTTTTGCATAACAAACAAACCTACAGCATAACTCCTGCCTTGTTCCATTCATTCTCTGTTTAAAGGAGGAGAAAAAAAATCTGAGGATTACTGTACAGAGAATAAATGCCTGTAGTGTACTACATCCAGAAGCTACAGCAGCTTATCTGTAGCCCTCAATGCTTATGTATTGAGCATATCAAGGGTTAGTGTTTCAGTAAGTATCCTGTTCTCACAGAGTCTGTGGCAGGAGAAGCACCCAACTTTTAGTTGCTTTAGAAGCAACTAAAGTCTGGTTTTGAATAGAGATTGAAACTACCTGCAGTCCATTCTGAGGCTACATTCTTTTTCTGTTTATTGCCAGCCTTGCATACACATCAGGGCTCTAACCAATAACTTCTTCAGTTTCAGTTTGTATTTATCCCTGATCCAAAGCAATGGATTGTAGTAATACGGGTGTAGGTGTTCAATCACCCTAGAGTCACTACAAGCACAGCTTCCAGGCCAAGATGTTAGCAGTCAAAGATGTTTATTATGTTGCACAGGAAAGTTATACACTCCTTTAGAAAGCACACGTGTCACATCTTAATTGGTTGTTTTCTCCTGGTGTGTGTGTAACTAAGGCCTACAATAGGTTAAAATAACAAAACAATATTTCAACACATCCAACCAAATTCTGGCAAGTCTTTCTCCTCAGTTGCAAGATGCTTACATTCTTTTCTAAGTCAAAGACTAAACATGGCCTTCTCTAACTCAAGCAAGGGCAAATCTTCCCCTGCATTTCCCTCTTTCTTTCTCTCAGTTACTGATAAGTTGTGCTTTCCTATCTCAAGGGCAAAACATAGCTGTTGCAAAGCTATCCAAAAACAACCCTTCTTCTACAACGGGTCATGGAAATTTGCTGATAGCCACAAACTGCTGTACATTTATTTATGACTGCCAGCCTTTTTGGGTGAGAGCTCCTTGAGAATAGTGAAGGAAATCCAAGCTTGGAGCCAAGCTGAACCACTGGCAGCCTGGACCATTTTTTTTTTGAGTATGTGTTGGACCCTTTGAATGCATATGCTAAGGGAAGGAAGAGATCTACAGCCTGCCTCACGCTGTATTTCTGTACAGGTCTTTATGCTCTCTGTGTTGAGGAAGCCTCTAGCACTGCTTTTCAGTATCTCCACATCACTGCAATATAACACTTGGAAATTACAAAGCTCTATTTTACAACAAGGAGATGGATGCCTGTGGGAAGCAGCTAATATGTAAAGGATTGCAAATCCTGGGTTCTTTTTCAGGAACTGCTGCAGCTCAACCTCTTGTGCCTCCTTTTTCCTTCCTAAAATGGGGTTGTTGTTTGCTTACTTTACATGCATACTTCTATAAAGGTAATTTGCTGTCCTAAACAAGATTTGTAAAACCTAGTTAGGGACACCAGCATCAACTGCTACAACTTAAAAAAATGTGATTTCTAGTATTTATCTTGGCAAACCAAACTGAGGAGTGAATGCATAAATCTATTTGTCTTCACATACCAAAGAGAAGACAAGACAGGTGCTGGAGGCAAAACCCAGCTTGTGCCCTCTTGTTTGTCCAGCCGTTCCATCACTCCATTTTATTTGATTGCTTCAGTCAAACTTATTCAGTTCCTGTCCCCAGAACTGGAAGATAGTAGAATGGGAGAGGACTAAATATTATCCACTTCTCTCTGTTAGCCCCAGGACAGCAGCAAATCTTCCTGCTACCACTGCAGCTTCTAGGCTATCATTTTCTTGGCTGCATTTTCCAACTTCGCCTTTCCAGCACCGATTAATTTCTTTACAGCTCCACATTACAGAATGCTGCACACATACTTAACAAAGCTCCTAAGATGTCCCTGTGGAAGGTTAGTAGGATGGGCACAGTCTTTGTGACATGGTTTAGTTGATTAGGTGGGTTGGATTAGTTGATAGGTTGGACGCGATGATCTTGAAGGTCTCTTCCAACCTGGTCTGGTCTGGTCTGGTCTGGTCTATTCTATTCTATTCTATTCTATTCTATTCTATTCTATTCTATTCTATTCTATTCTATTCTATTCAGTGTGATCTATCTTTATCTTCACAAATTTGGATGATATGCAGTTGTTTGCAGAGTTCAGGCTTAAATAGACAATGTGTTGCCTTTTCTTTTGTAGTGCTGGAGTGGTGTTTATTTTTCTCTCCACACACTAAATCATGGACATTTGGGGTTTTTTTCTGGAAGTGATGGTTAGCCAGCTACTGTCATGTCTTTTTAAATGGTATTGAACTGCTAAATATGGAATTTTTTTTTGCTCCCCACACCACTTTTGCTTTCAGTTTAAACTGTTGTCACTTATCTCCACTTTTTCAGTATGACATTTTAATGAATGGCCTGTTCCCTCTGCTCAGCTCACAAAAGCTGTTCTACCTCTGGTTTTACGTTATATCAGCTTGAGACCAGAATAGGTGAGCTTAACCTCTGAGCACCTGTGTGTTACATTTTTTTTAAAGTATAATGAATTCTTTGCTGGTTTGTGCCAGTTCTGATATCTCTATAGTGAATTGCTTTTTATTCGCCCTCACCCAGCAGAAAATTTTGGAAGAGGCAGGACTTTCTACTGCCATGATTCAGAGGTCACATCAACATTACCAAAACAGCACTAAAGAAAGCCCAGACATTCGATGAAAAATATGCCTCATGTCTTAAAATTATAGTCAAGCTTCGTGCAGTTAAGGTGCACTCATTCCATTGTTGTGTTGTCTTAATAAATCACAATGTCATTTGTGGCAGCTGAGTAAGTAATTGGCAGAAACCTCAATGTGGATGGGAGAAGGTGGAGTGAGCAGCTAGGGATTATCCTGGGAGTTTCGAAGATCATCTCTTTATTCAGTTAAATGACTCCTCCTGGCATGGGTGCTGGGTACTTAGATATTTTGAAACATCTCTCTCTGAGTGCCTGAGTCATTAAAGAATATTAGAGTTAGGGCCCTAGATTATTCATTGCTTGTGGTGGTTTGACCTTGAGTGGCTGCCAGATGTCTACCCAGGTGCTCTCTCTCCCCCACTTCTCCTATAACAGGAAAGAAAATAAGATGGCAAACCCTGTGGGTTGCCATGAGGATAGGAGGATCACTCGCCAGTTACCATCATGGGCAAACCAGACTCGACTAGGGAAAATTAATTTAATTTGCTGCCAGTTAAATGCAGAGTTGGATAGTGGCAAACAAAGAGAAAGGCTATCTATCAGGCTCAGCTTTACCCTTTCATCTCCAAATCCTCTGCCTTCCCACCCTGAGACGGACAGGGTGGATGGGGAATGAAAGATGTGGTGTGGCCATAATAGCTTGTCTCCTCTGCTCTTTCCTTCTCATTTTTCCCTTGCTTCAGCATCCATTTTTAATGGTCTGCAGTGTGGGTATCTGCTCAGTACAGTGCTGCAGGAGTTGGACTGTAGTTTTACACAGAAGATGTACAGTAAGGGTCAGTTGAATGCTACTGAGGAGAAATTATTTTAAAACCCTCTGAGCTAAGTCCTTGGCTGGTGAATATCCACATTTATATTTGTCACCTTTCATAGACCTACATTCTTTCAAGCCAGATGGGGATCTGAGGCAGCTTTTTTGTCCTTTGGAGAGAAAGGAGAAGCTATTTTCCATATTGTGAATATTGTCACATGTGCATAGTGTTGATTAATTAAGAAGCTGGGAAAGAGATATCTCTTCCTCCTTCAAGCTTTCCCTCTCTCTGAGATGGTTTGTTCACCTGAGGCTGAAGGTTGAGTAATAGAACCAGAAGTGCCAGTCAAAGACAGTCAAAGCTCCTATTCTGGTGTGCGTCTTTGGAATTCAGCTGTAAGGCTAGGAAAAGCTGAATATTTGATGATGGATTATGTATTGGATATGCATTTAAACTCTCACTTCAAGTAAGACCTAACTGCTTCCTGGTAGTCTAAACTGTCAATGATTGAGCATCATCTACATTTTGGTTTTGTAGATTTTAATTTTATAAGGAGCCAAATAAGGTAAATGAAACAGCTGTCTATACAGTTAATAAATGAGGAAGAGGCAAAATTAACACATGACAGTTCCCTTTGACAGTAGAATAGGAAGAAAAGAACACTATGGTTTAAATCGTACGAGCTTTCAGCTAAGCCTCTCATTAGTAGTGAAAACCTCTTTCTCTGAAATCTCCTGAGTCCAGTTCTTGAAGGGGGGGGGGGGGGGACAGGGAAAAGCACTTTGTCAAATTGCTGGTTTGAAATGGGAGGATTTAATTTATCTGTTTCTCTGTTTCCCCAAAAGTTAGTGTTTACAGCAGGGTCTCTGGACCCCCCATAATCTGGTAATGGGCCTAGCACAACCATCGGCCTCTCAACAGGTGTTTATCTGTGCATTATGTGATTCCCTTGGGGTGGGAGGGTCTGTTAATCTCCAAACCCATTAAAGAAATGAAGTGGTTATAAAAATATTTTTAAATGGATGAAACACCTTTCAAGAGAAGTTGCTGATAAAGGAAAGCTAAAGCACAATGGGGCTGAAATGATTTCTTGGATACTTCATGTTACTTCTTTGGCAGCTGCAATATTTGTATCTGATTGTGGTGACTGTGCTGTGAGGCATGTACTGAACAGTACTTCCAAGACAAACATCTCTGATGTTAGAAATAAAGACAGACTACTTTTTGGTTTACTTTCTTACATTAACTTTCTACAAAAATGAAGTTGCTTCTTAAAAATAATAGTGGGTTTGTCATTGATGCAGTCCTGGTAGAAACGGTTGTCTTTGGTGAGTGCAGGAAATGAAGGGTGAAATTCAAGTGCTATCCTGAAGTTTGCAGTTATAAAACATGCAAGCATGTATTCTACTTTGTCCACATGGGTTCTCTGATCAGAAAATAGATGTCTTTGTAATTCCCTATAATAATAAAGCAGGGTAGGGAAAAAAAAAGCATGGTGGGGGAAAAAAATCATTAAACAATTCCATAAGGAAACTAGAGAAACATTACAATAATTAAGTAGCTAGAAAATTGCATACTTCATTACTCATAACCTAGCAGACCATAAGAGAGGCACAAGTGCATTTATATGGAAGGAAATATGTCCATTGAATTACACCATAAAGTCACATACACCAGTCATTGTAATTCTCTTTCTTTATGGGGTTCGTATTGACTTTACCTTCCATTCAGTGCTGTAGACAGGAGGGTAGCATTAAAGACAGGCAGATAACAATGTATTTACCTGATTGTTAAGTCATGTTCTTTGTTCAGGCAGACATGCACAGTTGAGTATGAAATAGTGAGACTACAAGAGAACCACTACAGTGTAAGCTATCCACTGCAAAAGCCTGAAAGTAAAATGACGTGATAGATCACCTTCATATTTTCCCCTGTTTTCTCTAGTTTCTTCATTATACACAGGCATTTTGCTTTCCTTCAATTTCTTTTAAGCCTTATATTTTTTTTTTTCTCTACTGCTCCTTATTTCTTTGTGCAGGGATTACATTTCCTCAAATACAAAAGTGGCTAATTGATAATTAATGCAGCTGACACCTTGCTAAACTGCTGTTCCTCATTCTGCATTGCCCCTTTTGCAATTTGTGCCTGGATCTATCTTTATCATGTGGCCAAAACATGGTGGACTCCTGTGACAGGATCCCATTCTGTGATGTGGGAGCATGCATGAGGCGTTCAAGAGGGGATTGGACGTGGCACTTGGTGCCACGGTCTAGTCATGGGGTCTGTGTTGATAGGTTGGACTCTATGATCCTCGAGGTCTCTTCCAACGTTGATTATACTGTGATACTGTGATACTGTGATATGCATGGTGATACAGCCATGGGTTTCTAATGCATTTCTTATACTTGTCAGTGCTCTGGTGTCGGGCAGCTGGAATACGGACACTTTCATCACCCTCACCTCGCTCCCTCCCACAGTGTGTGTGCCATTGCTGTCCTGTTCTTAAAGCATGCTTCTCCCAAACCTTCAGTCTGGTTGAAAAGTTCACTGTTCACATAAGGGGTGAGAAGTATCAGGGCCATTGTTTGAAAAGTGATGCACAATCCACAAGTAGAGCAGCACTGCTTCTAACACTCCATGTTAAACAAATCCATGTGCCTCATTAGCTGCATTTAACTTCAGGACTCAGCTCTTATGTAATCTAGGCTGCTGGTACATAAACCCCTGTTAATTCTTAACTCTCTTCCAGCCTTCTTCCCTTTCAGCACACATCACGTGTTAGATGCAGTGCATTCTGCTACTGCTGCCAGGTCCAACATACTGCCACTCTTTTTTTTGTTTCTGCTTTCCTCATTCCCTTTAAGTGCCAGAGTCCCAGTGCCACAAAGCATAAGCGTATGTCCAGCTACGAGTGATGAAGTGTTTTGCTGAGTCAGGACCTTTGCATTCAACTTGACCTGTTTGTGAGTAGCCTTTGAAGTTTGAAAGGCACAAGGAGAGATCTTCAGTGGCACAGAGGGGACCAACTGATTCTTTCTTTTATTGGTCTCTTTGGTTCTAATGTAGTTGCTTTTAGATTCCCATTTTTACTTTTCTTTGCCTTGTACCTTCTGCCTTTTTACTTCACTTCACTCTGTTCTTCTTTCATTCACCACTTATCTTCCCCAGAGTTGGGAAGCATAAGTCTGCTTTGTACCTCCAGAAATTTGCTGCACAGTGCAATTAGTTTAATTGAGGTGGCAGTTCAGATTGACTGTCTGTGACATGTTTCTGGTTCCATCAGACAGGAGACCAAAAATGCCATCCCATGCCATGTGAACTGTCCAAGGGTAATAATTCACTTCTGTTTGTGCTGATGGGATAAAAATATCTCTGCTGGAGTGAACGTTTGCTCAATACAAGAGTGTTCTTGTGTTTTGTATGGGAACAGTTGATGCATGCAGCTGCTTCAGAAAGAAAAGAGTGGAAAATTTAGATAAGTTTGGAGTGGAGGCTGCTAATTAGATCCCCCTCTCAATCTTTGAGCCCAGAGCTTGCCTGGAGCTTTGGTGACTTAGCGGTGACTCAGAGACATGAGCAGTTTTGAGGCCTTTGTGCATTTGTCTTTCTTTATACCTACTGCAGCCTAGCTCTTAATCCAGAACTTCTGCTAACAATGCACTCCTGGGTCACTGCCACTGGGCTTTTGCTATCGCAGGCAACCTCTCATGTGATGGCTTTCCTAAGTGTGCCAAGCTCAATATTCACTCCTCTCAAGCAGCTGACCCCTGCTGCATTAGCTAGAAAGCTGTTCCAGAGCCATCCTCTTCTGATAGTTTCAAATCTTTGCCCCAAGCTTCCTCTACGAATATGTTAATCCTAGTAATACATCTCTGACTGACCCTGCATATGCCATTTTGATAGGAAACTGTGAAACATTATTTGATCCTTTCTCAAGTGATGGTTTTTCCAGACTTCAGTTGTTTGGGGGAGCTGCTGTGTGGCAAAGTACATGTCCTTGTATGTGTCACAGTGTTCCTCTTTGTTGTGTTAGTTAACTCTGTAGGCTAAAGTACATCTCCTGATTCAGGAGTGTAATTCTTGTTCAATCAGTGGGGTACATGGCTTGCTTATGCCAAGGGACAGAATGTGGTCTGTTTTCCTGGGG
The DNA here is from genome assembly GCF_026170545.1 of Melanerpes formicivorus. Taxonomy (NCBI): domain Eukaryota; kingdom Metazoa; phylum Chordata; class Aves; order Piciformes; family Picidae; genus Melanerpes; species Melanerpes formicivorus. The sequence continues at coordinate 9,427,772 of NW_027142363.1, read as the reverse complement.
AGGCATTTTTCCATGTTCCCTAACCATGCTGTTGACTGACTGGTCAGCTCTTTCCAGCACTTACACTGATATCTGACATAACTGTTAGAAACTCTGAGGCTTTGAAAAAAACCCATATGCTCCCATGAGCACATATCTTAATGGAGACTGTATTAATATGTGGTTTAGTGGTTGTGGATGCTTGTGATGCTGAGCATTTTGAAAGCCGTATAACAGCATTTAGTCACTCCCTTCACTGCATTGCAAAATGGTGTAAAGTTTAGATTAGTAGCAGGTCGTAGCATAACAACAGATCTTAAAGCCTCAAGGAACACTTACAAAATGTTATGTTTACAGACTGTTCTCTCAAAATAGCTCAGATTGTCACTGCATCTCTATTTTTGCTACCAGAGATACTTACATGGATATGATGCCTTCTGGCTTGTGGATACTCTTGTTTCACAGAGCCATGACAAGCCCTCAGCCCTGTCAAGGACCATGAACTTACTACAGCATGCAGTATGGCAAAGGACACCTGAAGGTTGGCTGGGCTTTGGTGTTCCCAGTTGTGTTAAACTACTGTCAAATGAGATAATCACAGCATGAGAGAGCCTTCTGCCAGGCTTCCCCACGTTTCCAAGAGGAGGGAGCGCAGCATTGCTTTTCAAATAGTCAAGCGAATGTCAGAGCTGTTACCTTAGGCAAAACTAAAAGGGAAGGATAACATTTTAATTGTTTGTCAGACAGTGGAATTAGGCTTTTATTCAGCAAAGCACATGAAGTCTGTTGACTTCATTGGGAGTGTGATATTTAAATCTAAGCATATGTTCAAGTTCATTCCTGAGCTTTCCAAATGAGGCCCTTGGGTAAAGTGCTTCTAACCTTACCTGCGTGAGAGGGGAAAAGGCATTGGGCTCTGTGCCGATAGAAATCAGGGCACTTTGTTTGCTGCATCTCATTAGCATAAAAGGCAAGGTAAAGTGACACCAAAACTGTGAGGAAGGGAACAAGGTGTGCAGGTGTCTTCACAGCTCGACAGGAATAAGCATTGTCCCATCTCCTGGGAAAGGGGAGGAAGACACTGGGTCCTTAGTCTGGTCTCCCTTGGTGCTTGATAGGATTTTTCTGTCCCTCATCTGGGCTGCTTAGAGAGATGAACAAGGATTTCATGCACTTGCAAGGGAAGTTATTGCTGATTCATAAGTAGCTGGCTCTCCTCCAGCCCCAAAACAGCTCCTAAGGTAGAAAAGGTCAAATCTAGCTCAAAGTTACTTAATGTAGCATGTGCACACATTTTTATAGTGCAGTGACTTCTGCATCCTCAGCATAGGTACATTCAGATAAGCGACTTTCATCATTTTATGGACCCTGTAAGAGCCACAGCATGCTTTTGTACCTACAGTTTAATTTACAGGGTTTTTAAGTTTTCTGACTCATAGTCCTTGTCTCCAGAAACATAAAGTGATTCACATATCCAAGCACTTAACTCCTTTTACATTTGTAAATGGCACTTCATGCATGCTTAATGAGGGTATTCCAAACCACTAAACCCATAATTTGCTTGTGCTGCATACCAAGGTTTCAATCCTGCAATGACTTATGTAAATACTTCATGGTAAATAGTTCATTGTGGGTTTTTGCAACTGATGACTTAGAGCTAGACTGTCCACTGGCTTAGGGTGAGCCTTCGTGGTCCTCTTAAACTCTTGACACAGCATCTGAGAAGAAAGAATGAGAAAGAAAACTTTAGAATAAACCTTAGAATAAACATACTTAGAATAAACCAGACCAGGTTGGAAGAGACCTTCAAGATCATCGCGTCCAACCCATCAACCAATCCAACCCACCTAAATAACTCACCCATGGCACCAAGCACCCCATCAAGTCTCCTTCTGAACACCTCCAATGATGGTGACTCCACCACCTCCCCAGGCAGCCCATTCCAATGGGCAATCACTCTCTCTGTATAGAACTTCTTCCTAACATCCAACCTAAACCTCCCCTGGCACAGCCTGAGACTGTGTCCTCTTGTTCTGGTACTGGCTGCCTGGAAGAAGAGACAAACCTCTGCCTGTCTACAACCTCCCTTCAGGTAGTTGTAGAGAGCAATAAGGTCATCCCTGAGTCTCCTCTTCTCCAGGCTAAGCAATCCCAGCTCCCTCAGTCTTTCCTCACAGGGCTGTGTTCCAAGCCCCTCACCAACTTCGTTGCCCTTCTCTGGACATGCTCCAGCAAGTCAACATCCTTCCTAAACTGAGGGGCCCAGAACTGGACCCAGTACTCGAGTTGTGGCCTAACCAGTGCAGTGTACAGGGGCAGAATGACCTCCCTGCTCCTGCTGGCCACACTGTTCCTGATGCAGGCCAGGATGCCATTGGCTGTAAATTGTGCTGTAAATCTGATGAAGAAAAGAATGCAGAAGAGACTCTTTTGTTGCTTTCACAGGGGTTAGAGTTGAATATTAAAGTGCATTAGAGAAGGGACACGGGAAGGGAAGATGAAAAACGTGTCTTTTTTTTCTTTCACTCTGCTCCAGAACTTCTAAAATTGAAGTCTCAGTGTCGTATTATTTTTATTGGAAGATATGAGGGAAAAATCCATATGCTGGATAATTCAAAGACCAGATAGATTTATTCTGATTCAAAGCATACTGTACTAGCTAGGGCTGCCTTTTTAAAAAGCTATTGCGCTGTTACTCAGGCAATGCAAGTAATTTATGATTTTCTTCTTTAAATGGCATCAAATAGCTTATGATGCTGCGGTTTTAATCTCTTAATGCAGACTTTTTCTCCCAGGTCTTCCAGGAACCATTTAAGATTTTTCAGTGACCAAAAAAAGACTCCTGCCCCTTTCTTTATTTGTCTAACAGGCGGAATTCTACAAGCTGTAAAACACTCCCAGTTTGAGTTGAAATGCAATAAATCATACATGCTTTTTGGGGCCATGCTTTGTGTTTTGAGAGTCAGATTTCTGGAAAAGTCAAAAATCTTCTTTTCAGGTCCAAAAAGTAGTGTTGTTTGCAGGCCTCGAGCACAAGCCCTACGAGGAGAGGCTGAGGGAGCTGGGATTGTTTAGCCTGGAGAAGAGGAGGCTCAGGGGAGACCTCATTGCTGTCTACAACTACCTAAAGGGAGGTTGTAGCCAGGAGGGGGTTGATCTCTTCTCCCAGGCAACCAGCACCAGAACAAGAGGACACAGTCTCAAGCCGTGCCAGGGGAAGTTTAGGCTGGAGGTGAGGAGAAAGTTCTTCACAGAGAGAGTTGTTAGCCATTGGAATGTGCTGCCCAGGGAGGTGGTGGAGCCACCATCCCTGGAGGTGTTCAAGAGGGGATTGGATGTGGCACTTGGAGCCATGGTTTAGTAGTCATGAGGTCTGTGGTGACAGGTTGGACTTGATGATCTTTGAGGTCTCTTCCAACATTATTGATTCTATGATTCTATGGTTTTCAGATAATTTATTACTGTGTTTTATTTTATGCTATCTTCACTTTGTCATTGTTGTAGAAAAGGATTTTTAGTTACAATCTTCTTTTGTGCATGAAAAAGCAAAATTCTCTCCATCTTCCTCCCTCAGTCTCCAAGAATTTAATACATAAATAAAGGAAATCAGAAAGAAAATGAAGAGTTAATAAGCTTCTGTTCCAGGATTAATTTGTAGCCCATTTATGTCAGTGAAGGAGTACATCTGAAATAATACTGTTAGTTAGGAAGGGGCTATGAGTTGCATGTCACATGCATTGAGCTTGGCAGCTTTTCACATCAAAGCTGTTCTCTAGTTGCAGGTGTAGTCATTGGGTAACTGGCACTTGCCCTGACATTGCTTCAACAAGTGGGTCCGTGTGCTCCCTCCCTCATGCTGCTGGTGTCCATGAAACCTTCCATTAAAAGGAGCAGGAGTGTTGCTGGTCTTTCCAGAAGGTAGAGTGAGAGCCAAAGCCTCCAATTCGTTTGTACTCCTTGGATGCTTTTCCAGTGATGTTGTGGATAAATATGGTTTGCATTCTTGGCATTGCTGTGTTCAGGTGCCTGCTGTTGTCTCCCAAGACAATGCTTACTTCAGAGAGACACAATTTATGAAAAACTGCTGTCTTCCTGAAAAGAAGTTACTCTAAATGATTCAATGACCCTAAATGTTCTGTAGTTTTAGAAATTTTAGTCCCATACAACTTTTAAGGTGATGAACATATATCCAGAGGAAGATTTGTGATCTGCCTTGAGGGAGCATGATGGGCTCGTGAAAAGTGGGTGAATGAGCAGGGTGCATTTCAAGGATGAAGGTCTCTGTGATGCTCTTGCAGTTCAGTTTGCACAAGAAAGAACTGCAGGTGGCTTTGTAAGATCTATGGCATTAGCTTGGTGGCTTCTCCCTCTGCATTCTGGTCTTCACTCCTCTGAAAGTTCATATTTGGCTTTTGCTGTCTTTGTCAGGAGCTGATAGTGATCTTCTTTGCAGTGACTCACCAAGTATTTATTTTGGGGCTATGCTGCATCTAGGCAGAAATCTTTCAGTATTAAAATATGTTTTACTTTGCAGTTTGCATCTGCTGCTCTATTGACATACAGGTTACTTTTGTCTTCAAAGCTGACCACCAGTAATGAAACAGTATTTCTGTTGGCCTCATCTTTTCCATAATTGGGAAGGAAATCCTAAGTCAGCAACATGCAATTTTATGCAAAGCATGAACTGAATGCAAGATACCAAGTTTGGGCTTTCTCTCTGTTGGAGTGTCTGAAGAGTGAATGCCAAGCCTTCCTTGGGAGCCTCTCAGGGAAACCTAGAAGGTCTGAGGTCAAAGCCTAAAAGCGCCACATTTGCATGGTGCAAACAAGTTTCTCATTAGCAACCTAAATGCTAACATTGCTTTAGAATGATATTGAGTGGCATTTGGCTTCTCAAAGACAACCCTGTCATGGGAAGCATTTGACTGGCAGGGAAGTAACGGGGTTTTACCTCAGTTCGCTCAGTCACTGAGTTTCAGTCAGAAATACACAGGTCAGCTGAGTTTGATATGTTTGTGCTGCCCCCAGGAACGGACAGGGGAAGCCTTTTCCAGTGCTGCTCTCCTGAGGCACCCAGCCCTTGTCTCTTCTGTGCCAATGTGAGCACTTGTATGAAATGCCTGGAGGATGCCTTGCCCAGGAATCAGATCCCAGCTCTTAAGAGCTGAGGAAAGTCATCCTTATGTCTGTCCTCTTTCACCCTGACACCCAAATGAAACACAGAGGATGGTGCTACTACTATTTTTATTGTTCTTTTTGTTGTTTTTCAGAAGCTGAAATAAAAAGGTGTGTTTGTCATGTTTCACTGACCAAAAGCCAGCTAGCTCTATGCAGGATGTTCACTGGCATTCCTCATACAGACCTTTATCCTGGTTTATATTAGGAATAGTGTAGCCAGCAGGAGTAGGAAAGTGATCATGCCCCTGTACTTGGCACTGGTGAGGCTGCATCTTGAATATTGTGTTCTTTTGGGTCCCTCACTGCACAAAGAACATTAGGGTGCTGGAGTGTGTCCAAAACAAAGTCAGGAAGCTGGTGAAGGGTCTTGAGAAAAGTCTTATGAGATGCGGCAGAGGGAGCTGGGATTGTTTAGTCTGGAGAAGAGGAGGCAGAGCAGAGACCTCATTGCTCTCTACAGCAGCCTGAAAGGAGGTGGTAGTGAGGTGTGGGTCAGTCTCTTCTCCCTAGTATCCCTAGAACCTGAAGTTGTGCCAGGGGAGGTTTAGATTGGATATCAGGAAAAATTCTTTTCTGAAAGGATGGTCAGGCAATTGGAGTAGGTTGCCCAGGGATGTGGTGGAGTCAGTGACCTGAAAGGTGTTCAAAAAACATGTGGACATGTCACTTTGGGGCACGTTTTAATGGCCATGGCAGTATTAGGTTGACAGTTGGACTCAGTGGTTTTAAAGGTCTTTTCCAACCAAAACTATTCAGTGATTCTATGATTCTATATCAAAATCACATCACATGTGGATGGCTTGGGGGTTTGTTGCAGGTGCAAAGCAGGGCAGTTTTGACTGTCAGTACCTCACAGATTGCAGGATCTGACAGGCAAGATGTCCAGATGTCACAATAAGTCAGGCTTCTACAGCAAGAGTTTCCTGGGAGGGGAGCTGCAGGATTCTCCTGTGTTGAGCTCATGGATAGTGCAGAGTCAACCATTTGCAAAAGCTGGTATAAATAAACACAATCAGAAAGACTCTGTCAAGAATTACCAGAAAGAGAATATTCCTGGGATTCCTCTAGGTGTTCTTCTATTCAGTAACCCAGCTGCCAGAAGTGAGGTGTTAGTGGGGGTTACTAACTTTGTGGTCTTCTTGGAAGCCTACCATATTGTCCTGACCTTTTGTGCTTTGATGCTCAAAGAGCTGGAAGTCGAGCAGCAATTTCAGTCTCTCCTATTGCTGTTGATTCAGAAAGTGTTTCAAATGGCAGGCTCAGCCAGCAATGCAAACTGCAGGCATAAAAAAGAACAAAATATCCCTAAATTAAGCAAAGGTTACGTCAGGTACAATTGTGCCATAATTTTCTACTTAACTCAATGTGAAGTTGGGCCTTGGGTTTGTGAGCACAATGAATAACGTTTTGGAAACTGGAAATTGCATTATGGCTTCTGTTTCCTTTCCAGGGAAGCATGTGAAGCACAGCACAGAGCAGGGGAGGGTCATGATTGCAGGGAGCAGCACAGGATGTCTGAGAGGGAAAGGTGGGGCCAGAGGAGCTGCTGCAAAACGTGGACAGAGAAGCAGCAGGAGAGTATGAGGGTGAAAAATGGTAACTGGAAACCTTGCAATATCTTAAGCAAAATTCTTTCACATTAAAGATAAAAAAAAAAGAACTTCCTTTCCCATTCTTTCTGTATTTCTGACTTTTTGTAAGCTCTTGTTTTAATTTAAATATGCATTGCTTGTTGTTTTGTGGGGCTTTCCTTGTTCACACACACACACACACACACATTCTGGCAATGTTCTGGAATTTTTGAGCTGCCAGACAGATTGAGTGCTTCAAAACCAGCATCTGCATGTGTGCATGGATTAGTCTGATGGCAATGCTGGACAGGCTGGAACTGATCAGTGTATTTCCTTAGCCATGATCAGTTAATAACACCACTGTGTGTCAAGCATTGTGCTTGCTATATTTGTGGCATACACCTCTCAGATACGTTTCATGCATCATTCCCTCTGTCCATAGATTAGTTCTGAGCCAGCCCTGCACTGAGTCTTAAGCAAGGTGGAATTGATGCCGTTACTCCATCCACCTCCACTGTCTAGGGCAGCAGGAGGATCTCAGACCTGTTGTACACGGGGAAGCAGTTTGGAAACCAGCTAGAGTAAGAACTCGTTTTCTCTACTCTCCTTTTCCAGCTAAGTTGGCCTTTTGAGAGTAGCTTATTTAAAGCATTTTGCAGCATTACAGGCCAAGCAGTGTGCATGTCCAGCAGTGTGGTGGGGAGAAAAGCATATGGTTTTGCATAAAGGAAGCAAGCATAAAATGTCTATGTATTTCCCAAAAGGCAAATTGTCTGAAAAGTGTGTCTGATGATAGCCCAAACCATAATAAGGTGTAAATTGCATATCCTTTTGGTTTGCAGTTTGTATGATTTTTCTCTCTGGTTTTGCAGTTGTGCCGTCGCTATGCTTTAGTGGTTCAGCAGCCTTTTAGCAATCTGCAGAAGGTACTCTGTTGCTCAGGCACTGGCAATGCTAAAAGACAGAACAGAGTATTCTTTAACCCTTTGTAAGATTATGTAGCTTAAGAACATGGAGCAGTCCCAAGGTAATGACCTGTCCACAAGTAGCAAGGAGAAAGGTCAGAAGTGGGATGATTACCCTCAGTGTTTTCATTGCACAGCTTCTGCTCAGAATGTTTTGATGCTTGAGTTAATAATCTTCCAAATATAACAAGGTGGACAGGGTATAGCACAGAGGAAACTATCTGGAAGGATTAACCATTAACAACACACCTTAAATACAACTGACTAGGAGTAAAAGGAGAGAAATACTGGCCAAGTCCAGTCTGTGCTCAGTTTCAACAGGTAGATTTGTTTATGGAAGCAGACAACCATCTCTTTCCTCTCTGCAGTAAAACATGTATTTAAAGGAAGTACTAGTTGGAATTTTGTCTAAGTACAGCTTGCAAAGTAAAGCCTCAAAGAAAGCCTGCTCCATTTGAGTTGCTCCTCTGTAAAATAATGATTTAATTTAAAACAAGAGGCAGCAGCTAACTGTCTAATTACCTGATTACCGAGTTCAATGGCTTTTCAGTCCTTGCTACTCCTGTCTCTGCATTCAAGGGCTGTAAAATTCAGTGTTGAGAAGGCCACCCTGGCTGATTCACTTGCTTCTCCATCAGCTTTTGCTGTGGGATTGGCCAGGTACCCCAGCCATAATGCCAAAATGCCCTGGTCAGCAAAGCCAGCCACTTAGAGGATCACTCACTACGTGTGTTTGTCCTTATGAAAAGAAAGGGACGATGGTGCAGTGGGACAAACCACCCAGAATGAGTCTGCCTGCTCTGGGAAAAAATGGCACTGCTGCACTTCTGTTGTTGGTCTATGTAGATTGGAGTTTGCCAAATAGCCCAGTACCTCTTCCCTCCAAGTAACATGAAGTTTGATCAAGAGCCCAAAGAGTCATGTTTTAAAACCACCAGTGGCTGGATCATTAGATCAAAGACCTTTGGTTTATTAAAAAAATATATTTATTTTATTTTACCTCAGAGAATGAGTTTTGAAAATCCCTTATCAATTCCTTTTGGAATGCCTGAAAGGGGAAAAAATTAAAGGGTATTTAGCAGTAATATTCCAAAATGTATCATGTGCATTATTGTTACAGTTGTTCTAGTGATACAGTGCCAGCAACTCACAGATACAGAAAGTTAGCCATAAAGTACTGGAAATTGACAAGGATGATGAGATGGGAGAGAACAGCTAAGCAAAGTGAAGACTGAGAATGGTATGTCTTTCTTGCACTAATGTGGTAATGAAACATAGTGAAGGCAGAGTGGGAATACTGATCTTCACACCCTTCTAACAACTTCATGCCATACTTGCTCAAATTGCTGCAAAATCACTAAGATGAGCTATTACAGGATGAAAAGACCTCTATGCCAGCATAAAGGCATCTCTGGTGAGGAGCTCTGGTGCTTCTGCAGTGGTAGTTTTGAAATTGATTAAGTACTACAGAAGGAGCTGGGCTTTGGGAAAATGAGGGGCTTAAGTTCACCTCTGCTATGTTTAGCCTGTGTTGTCCAGTAGAGGACATGAGTCCAGGCACCACGGCAGGAAATTCAGGGCCTATAAACACTACATCATGCATACAGGGTAAAAAAACCAACCCAAACTCCTGAAAGAATTAATGGGCTCTGGATTGACATTACTTACCAGAAATGAGATTTGGTATTATGGTAAATAGTGCCATCAAACCTTAGTTTCCAAATATTTGACAGTCAAGAAGCAACAGATCTAATACCACGGGTTATTTAAGAAGAAAATAGATAAGTAGAGTCTTCTATTGCAGTTCTCAAAACAACAGGATGAGAAAAAGTGTAAGGAGGGGTGGCCAGGGTCATCTTAGCGTTATGAAGTGGTCCCTGTACGCAGAACAGCCAAGTAGGACATAGCTCCTGCACAGTGGGGAAGAGTTGGCTACCCAGCATGATGCTAAAGGTCTGTAAAATCACAAGCAATGCAGAAGGCGTAGCTGGAGATGAGCTGAGAGCTAGGAGGCTCAGGTGAAATTAACTGGGCATTGAGTTCAGAATACTTCTTCAGATATGTAATTAAGCTGGGGAGCTCTTTGGCACATGAGGCTATGTATGGTAAAATTTACATGAGCTAGCGATGAGGCTGAGCAGGTTTGCAGAGGAAAAATTCACTGAGCAACACAGTTGAAAAACAAGCCAGCTTCTCTGGTTGAGTAAGTTCCTGAGCTGTGAATTATTGAAAGAGGCCAGGAGAGAAAGTTTTCTCCTTGTACTCTTCTTGAGGTGTCCTTTTGGCTACTTGCCCATTGTGGCTTCACTAGTTTAAGAAAGTCTTTAAAGGTGGTCCAGAGAGGGACAGGGCTAGAGGAAAACAGGAATCAAGAAAAAAACATCTGCTTGTGAAGGACAACAAATGCAAAAAAAAGGGTAGGGGTGTGAGGGTTGCACAACCCAAATGTGAAGGGTTGGGAGCATGCAAGTTACCAGTGCCCTGTGGGAGTGGTTCTCTGACCACAGACACCTTAGCCACACCAGCTGCAAGAGGAGTGAGAGCCCTGCCTGGCTCCAGCAATGCCAAGGCCTTGGTGCCACCCAGGGAAAGGCATGAACCCCTGCACAGGATTCTGCTCAGCCAGAAGTGTTTTGCTGTGAATGCTTCTTCTTTGAATATCTAATTGTTAAGCCAACAGTATCACTTGACATTTCCACAGCTTTACAATTACCTTTCCCCTCTCTATATTTACTTTTCTGTGTGGTTTTTCCATGATATTCTTTTTCTCTTCATTGTCATTGCATCTGTAAAGGACTTAACACAATGTTTTCCTTCATGTCACAGTCTCAAGTTGCACCAGGGGAGGTTAAGGCTGGATGTTATGAAGAAGTTTTTCACAGAGAGTTACTGGCCATTGGAATGTGCTGCCCAGGGAGGTGGTGGAGTCACCATCACTGGAGGTGTTTAAGAAGAGACTGGATGGGGTGCTTGGTGCCATGGTTTAGTTGATTAGATGGTGTTGGTTGATGGGTTGGACTTGATGATCTCGAATCTCTTTTCCAACCTGGTTAATTCTATGCTATGCTATGCTATGCTATGCTATGCTATGCTATGCTATGCTATGCTATGCTATGCTATTCTATTCTATTCTATTCTATTCTATTCTATTCTATTCTATTCTATTCTATTCTATTCTATTCTATTCTATTCTAAGTTTCCCCTTTATTTCAAACCTTCTATTTGCTGTGTTGCTCTGGTGTGTAGTTTGTAGGTCTTCTTTTGCTTTACAGTGGCCATTTTCTCTCAGGCACTTCCTCTTGCACAGCTCTGCAGCGATGCTAGCATGAAAAATTGCTGTATCCCTCTATGTCTCTATACAGAAGTCTAAAATATCAGTGAGGATTTTTTTACTATGAAATAAAGGATCTTTACTTACAGGATATTCATTTTCAAATATTCCCTAATTGCATGGAGAGAAGCTTTGCCGTTTCATAAAAAACATGCTTATTTTCCTTCATACATTCTAGTCATACCATAGTCATTCCACAAAAAGAGCAAGCCTTCATTTTTGTGCAGTATATTCACAACAGCTACTGCACTACCATCATCCTGCCAGGATTTGGTGTTGAGAAAGTGATGATTAAGAGTGCTCCTAGCTTTGATAGCAGCCTTTGTGAGTGGCAGGGACTGCAGGTCTCTGAATCAAGATAGATTTGCTTTGACTCTCCATCAGAGAGTTGTATAGTGTTATGCATATTCTGTTGTACACATCTGCAAGAGCACATGTCTTGAAGTCCTCTCAAACAGGTCTTTTTCCAGTTAAGCACTAGATTCCTGGAACAGTTTCACGTGCATGGCACTGGGTCTGATCTGAGGCTCACCAAGACCAGCAAGTGCTTTTCTGCTGCTGCCCACTCAGACTTTAACTGGATTTATAAAGTGACCTACATCTTATGCTCTGTATCTCAGGCTCTCTTTTCATAACTGTCCGTAGGTGGTCTAAATTTACCACCACACTGTGAAAACCTGAATCCACAAGCAGCCATGGGTCTTGCTATTTAAACTTGGGTTTGTCCTGGTTTCAGAGCCATGAGCAAGACTTGCACTTGCCAGTTTTGTCAGCAAAGAAAGCTAAGCTGGTGAATATTTTCTTTGGTGACCTTTTTTGTTTCTGATTCATGGCTATACCAGCAGGACCAGCAGACTATACCTGATAGAGACCAGCAAAAGAATGCTTTAGCAGATGTTCCTGACCTGGCTTCACTAGTCCGGCAGAAGTTTCTTACTTTCCAGTACAGCTGTGTTTTGACTCCTTCAACTCAGAATTTTTACCAGTGAACTTCAGCCCTTTTTACATTTCAGATGCAGGCAGACATGGAAGGGCTTCTTACAGCTCTATCTTGCCCTGCTGCTTTCTCTTTTTTGCAAAGGCAAGGTATTGAAAATCAGACACCACCACTAAAGAGTTACTAGGAGAAGCTATAGGTGAATCCTTGGAGCTCAGATCTGCCACCCAAAGCAAGCTGGCAGATGTGTAAGTATCTGCTAGTATCTCAGGAAAGGTAGAAACTCTTCTTGAAGATGGTATCAGCCTTTTTGTCATCTTTTTTTCTTTCTTCATGAATACCTAGGTAAAGTCTCATGGAGTTGTCATTTAAGTTAGTGGAGTAATATTGCTTTGGAACAGTTGCTGTTCATGCAGAAGGGGAGAGTGGGCTTTGGGTGTGAGGCCAAGGTCTCTCATAGGCACTGGCACATGAACAGTGCACCCCATTGCTTAGGGCAGGTGACTGAATGGCATCTGTCTGACCACTTCTGGAATGGATGGGGCACCTTTGCCTTTGGAGATGGCTGAGGCAAACACTATTTAAACTGTGTTTAAAATAAACCTTATTAATACAGAACTTCTAACTAGTACTGGGAAGGTGGCATGCTGTTTGTTACCCACTTTTGTCTGCCTTTAGGCTGGAGGTTTGTTTTTCCTCATGGTGCAGCTAGTTTGAGGTGCAAAACACTGTTGTGGCTTCTGGAGTTTGAGCAGATCAGCTAGGCAGAGCGTACCTAGGATGCAGGAGCTGGGCAGCAGCGGACCATGTACAAAGCAGAAATACAGTGCAGGACCCAAGGCCAGTGGCTGCTTCTGCTTGTTTCATTTGGGAGAGAGATTATTTAGGTCTGCATATCAGAGTTCCCTGTGACTCTGTTCCCAGCAAAGGGCACAGCCATTCCTCTGCTGAGTGGATGTAGCAAAAGCAGCAGCAATTCACTGTTGTTACAATAGGGACACCATGCACTGTGGCAGGTTTTTAATTGTGATGTTGTAAGAAAACTTTCTGGAATGAAGAGAATATTGTGTTAAATTGTTTTCTCATGTGGCAGTTTCTCTCAAGGTAGTGATAGCATCCCAGAGAGACCAGGATGGGGAAACTGGAGGTCTCTTGATTGCATCTCTCAAGAGCATCAGGCTTTCATTTTGTTAGATGCAAACATATCAGGGATGAAGAGGGAGCAGGAAGGTGCTTCTCAGTTACTCATGGTGGTTAATAAGAGAGCACTTGATCACATCAGTGTTTTGAGCTACTGTTTTTATGGCCAGGTATTTTCTGCCATGAGTTAGGGTTTTGTAAGTTAGGTCTCTATATATTCTGCAAAATATTAACAGCTTTACTCTTCCTGCACACTCTCTGTTCATTGCTACAGAACAGCCAAGAGCAATTTAGCTCCCTGGCAGTGTGTTTTAGTAAGACAGCAAATTGTCTGTGTTTACTTAGGCTACACAGTTCAGTAGTTGTACTGCAAATCTTGGTCAGGTTTCTGGATAGCTGTGGGCTAAAATAAAGTGCTTAAATTCATATTTGGGTTCCGAAATAGAAGGTCTGATTTGTCAAATATTCAATTTGTCCTAACTCTTGATGGCTTTTTGGAAGCCAACAGGCTGTCAGCATGTTGAAAATGAAGCCTGCCATGTGTTCCCATGCTTGTATGGGGAAGCTAAACTATGGCTGGGAGTCCTTTAAATATTTCTTCTTGTGGTATTGCAGTGCCTAGTTTGCTCTGTATGTTGCAATAATTCCTGGTGGAGCTGATTCCCATTGACAAACTATCAATTTGGATTGATTAAAATGTCCAGTAAAAAGTTACCAGCAAGGTTGCTACTTGAAATCTTTACTGGAAGATGAAGAGTTGCACAGAGTAAGATTATTTCTGACTAGTCACTGTTGGTCATTTTTTCCATGAAAGGGTAGGCTATAAATACCATCTTTCTTACAACATCTGCTTCACTGCCTGTGCCTGATGACAAACCTGAGTGAACTAAGGCTCACCAGAAAGGCTGATTTTGCCCTCAGTATTATTGGGAGTTCTTCAGTCCTTCGTGGAGTGGTTTTTCTCTCATGTGTCAGTGTAATAAGGCTTCCTTTCCTTTCTCTATATAAGTCAAGGAAAGTCTGATTCATTACTTCGGGGGTTGAGCTAAATTCTTTCCTCTGGACTGTCTTAAAAGAAATCTTTTAAGTCTCAAATACTTGTGTTGGCTGCAGCTGCAGCTGTCTGAAAGAGTGGGCATTCTCTTTGCTTCTTGCTGCTCATCCACAAGAAAAGGAAGTTCTCCTTAATCTGTGGGCTCAGAAGCCCAGCAGAAGGACTTCTTGACCTAAGATAAAACAATGACAAAACTATTTCTGTGGAAGCACAGCCTGAAGGCGCTTTGGGAAGCTTCTGGAATATATTACTGGGGATAAGTTACTCTTTATTTTCAAAAGAAAATAACACTGATGCCTTTAGGAAAAAACAAAAAAAGTTGTGTAAAATGAGGGGGAAGGGAAGAAATTATTCCTTTTAATATCTAAGAGTTGTTAGGTTAAAGAGGCTCTGGAATGGGGGAATTTAATATGCGTTAAATCAGCAGAGTGATCTGGGCTATGATTGCAAAGGTAGCTTGGAAAGAGTTTCTCATTTTGGTCTTAGAGATCTTTCATTTCTTTTATCCAGACACCTTGATGGACTAAAGTTTGCAGCATTTTCAGTAACAAAGAGGCACTTTTTTTCCTCAAACAGAGGTCGCTCCTGAGAGAAGAATTTTGTTTCCTAAACGCTCTTTGGCTGAGACTGACTGCCTGTTTCCATTTCCTTTGCAGAGGCACAGCAATAGCTGGAATTGTTTTTGGTATAGTATTTATAATGGGAGTGATTGCTGGGATTGCCATCTGTATCTGCATGTGCATGAAGAACAACCGTGGGACTCGAGTGGGGGTCATCAGAACTACACACATTAACACTATCAGCACGTACCCAGGTAAGGAAGTGAAATGACACTCCTGCAAGAGTGTGTGTGTCCCTGGTAGGAGTGTATCTGTGGATAGTTATGGCTCCACAGGAAACAGGGGATGTGAATACAGCAGGAGGCCATTCTCATTCTGAGGGGAAACGGCATGATGCCCTGCTGAGAAACTCAAGACAGCTCAGCATGCACACTGTTCATCAGTGCAGCACTCTGCCTGGGCTAATTTATTCAGCTACTCAGTGGGGTAATGAGATCTGGACAGGTGCCATATTCACACAGCTGTATGGCTTGTGGTGCCCACAGCAGCACATTGACACCTCACTCAGAGCAGTGCTGCATTCTTACCGACAGACCTTCTCCCTGTGCCAGAGTCTTTCTGGCAGTGGGTCAGTTGTTTTGTGTTCTGGTTCTTGTATTTGCTCTTTTTCACATGCAGTCATCTCACATTCATCATCTAATATAATGGGGGCCCAGCTTATCACAGGGGGGAAAACCTGGACAATAAAATCTGTGGATCATAGTGCAGACTTCAAGTGCTGCCATGTGGAGTCTAATGCAGCCTGAGCTATCTGATACTCAGCCAGAGCTCACGAGTCCTGCTGAGTGCTGTATGATCCCAGAAAACTTCTACAAAGGCACACAGATGTCTTTGCGGGGTGCTTTCTGCTATGAATCCCAGGAGGGACTTCTGGCTGGCACACAGTGCTGAGTCTGAGCTAGTTCTGCAGCCACCTGGCACTATGCCTGAACTGATTGGAACTTGGAGCACAGTGCAGAGATACCCATTCTGCCTTGATGAAAGTTAGCTGAGTGTGGGATGCGCTTGTCTTTGGGTCAACATTGTTTTGGTGTAATGCTTTTTTAGGTGCAGGGAAGCACCAGAGGATGAGCAGTGCCTAAGTCAGATCTGTCACTGAGCTAATAAGCTGTTACAGGTTCTGGGACACCCCTGGGAATAGTAGGGCCCCCTCATAGGTCTGTTCCAGTGCAGTTGTGCCCATACTGAGTACATCAGTTAGGTTTGTGCAGAGCCACGCTCTGCACCACACTAGCCAACTCACGTCAGTCTAGAATTGGGGTATAGGAGTACCAGAGGTGTATCTGCACAGGGCCAGCTGGGACCTGCAAGGCTCATTTGTCCAGACTTCTCACCACATGAAAGTGGCCACATTGTTGAAGAGCAAAGCTGCCCCTGGAAACAGCCTAACAGTGGTTATGCAATGCAGCTATGTCTTTGCTTCAGTGACATTGTTAATTACAAATCCAGGAGCAATTGCCTTGGGATAACTTAAGACCTCACTGCAATAAAAAGCAGTGGTGCCTCATGGATGAATTCCCCTCATCCCACTCGTAGACATCCTCTGCCTTTATGTTCCCTCCTATTGCAAAGATTCCTGCAAACCCCAGGTGCATTGTGCATATGCAAGTGATATAATATTTATTGTGTATTTATCACATTTACTGCTCTCAGTGTCTGGTTTTTCCCTCATGCTCTTACATTCCAGTTATGCTAAAGCCATCTATGATCACCCTTATTGTTTCAACAACATTTTGCATAGATAGACAAGTAATGAAAGAAACCTGCAGTATTCTCAACCATAAACTGCTGGAGAGCTACTTCAGAATCTAATAGTCAGTGCAAGCTGTAAAAACAAGAGCAAAATGAAGACTCCAGGGCTGTAGCCTTTCTCTTCCCAACTCTGCTCCTGCAGTGACTCACCCCTATCGCTCCACCTCCAGGCAGTTCGACTTTGCATGCTCCTGGCTCCTGGTGCAAACATTACTTTGAACAGTTCTTCTTCTCAGCAGCAGCAGGTTTTGGAGGATGGGGAAGCTCTAAAATTATTTCTGCATTTCCCACTGTCATAAACACTTCTGGAGTAATGACTGACCTGGTTTTGTCAGCAGTGTCTGTGACCAACACTCCCTGCTGCCTTTACCTGTTTTGGACAGGAACAAAGGGATGCCCTTCCTTTGGCCTCAGCCACAGCAACAGCTGGGTTCTCAGAAAGCAGGGAATGCTTTTCATAGCACACTGGGATTTGAGTCTCTTCCACCTATCACAAAAATTCTAGGCTTCTGTTCCCTCTCTATTCAAGCACCATTTCACTGCCAGTTTTCTTGAGTCATCTAGGGAGGAGGGGATAGAAAAGCATCCATGGTGGCATAAGCAGAGACATGAGCAGACTCTGGACCTTAAAATCTGTAGAGTCTGCTCAAATGGGGTCTTGTTACAGAGCCTTCAGTTCTTACTGTGCTGCCACTCTGCAGCATTTCCTGTATTTTCGATCACTGCATTAATTCTTCTTCTCTCAGGTTAGTAGAAGTCATTGCAAAAATGTTTTCAGCTGCTTGTGAATATTTTTGTTGTTTCCTGGATGCCTAGTTTCCTAAATGTCCAGTTGTGGTGGACAATGCAAAAGCTTTGGTCTTACCCAGCCCGAGCCCTGGGAACGTCCTGGGAAGATGTCTGGTATTTGCGCTGGGAGTGTGATGGTGCTGTGTTTGGCATGGCATGTCACACAGCTCCTGGGGATCCAGAGGGTGTTGGAGAGGTCTGTAGGCATAAATCCATGTTGCTGAATAAAGTGGAATGGAACTGATCAAATGAAAACCCAATCTTCCTTCCCTGGAAAGGTTTTGCTCTGCCACATCATCCTGGTATCATCTGCCATACGTCCACTCAAACACTGTTACCAGCACAACATGTGGGTGGGCACACAGCTAAACAGTGAAGGAAAGAGCAATAAGCAAGGACTTGCACTGACATAAAGTGATTGTGTGATGACTGGAAAAAAAAAGTGAGCACATTGACAGAAGACTTGACATCTGTTATATGGAAGTCTGAATGTCAGCTAGAGAACACTTGGGGGCCTGCATCTGAAACAAAAAGATGTTTAACTGCGTCTTCTCTTTTCTCACATTTCAGTGGCTCCACCACCATACAGTTACGAATACGAAATGGAGTACCCAGCTGACCTACCTCCACCTTATACTCCTACCCCACAGACTTCTATACAGTATCCCCCACCCCCTCCATACCCTGGATATTCAGGGAAATAATTACATGGCTTCACGTGGATATTGACTGCCTGTTCAAACTGCCAGCACCGGTGGGACGGATATTATTGTCTCAGGGACTAAGAGCATCCCATGACAGGGTCTGCATCAACACATATGGCCAGGTGTTGAGATAACCTGGGAGGGTTGCCATGGCTCAGGACAAAGAAGAACACTGTCTACTCCAGACCATCATGGTTCCTGATTAAACAGAGTGTGACCAAAGAAACAGTTCCTGGAAGTTAGTGCCTGATGGGCAGTGCTTAGCTCCAGTGCTTGGCTTCAGCGGGGGCCCGTTACAGCACGTGTGAGTCGGGGGCCTTCCTATGTAAGAAGGTGCAAGTGCTGCACATGGTTCACCAAGCTTGTTTTGAAAACACAAGAGGCATCTGCTGGGGATGAACTCTGGGGTAAAACTCCAGGTGCTGTCTTCAAGTATCTGTTACACCTTTCCTTGAAACGAGGAGAATAAGGAAGAACAAGGAAGACTGAAGCTATTTTCAGTTTCTGCTTCAGGCTGATAATACCCAGTGATCAGCTGGACATACTGGTCTGAGAAGCATATTACACTAAAAAGGGCTATTGGAGTTATTCAGTAGCCAACAAAAGGATGGGTATTTTTGTCCAAGTGCAGGTTGTTCTAAGTGCCTTTTCTAAAACAACTTAAGAGTATTTTGTGACCTAAAATGTAAACCTTAAGAGCATTTTTGTATCTGAAATGCACTAATTTATAGCTCATTTACCTGGACTTGAATACTGTACACATTGGAAACATGCTGTAATGCCTTTTTTACCACCAAGTGAAAACTTTAGTATTTATTTTTCAATATTGAATCAGGAAAACTCAAAAATGGGAGAAGAAACACAGACAAAATGTTGAAACACCACAGATTTATCTTCAGCTGGTTTGCATAAAGACTTTAAAAACAAAAAAAACCCCTGTTGTTTACCAGTAATAATGATCACCAGCCCAACCAAAGAGATGAGCATAGAGACTGTAAACATCAGGTTACTTTTGAATATTATCTTGGGCATTTTAGAACTGCAAGTCACCAAATAATACTTCATGCATTTGTCACTACATGAAGTGCAGACCTTTATGACTTAAAATGTTCTATGTAGTTAAGGGACTGCCTGGAATTCATAAGTGACTTCAGAGCAGAGTATCCCTTTACCTAAAGCATCATCCCTCAGTGATAAAAGTAGTATTTTTCTCAGTTTCATAGGCAAACCACAATGGCAGTGGTTCTCTTCAGGAGTGTACAAGCACTGAATGCCCTTAGTTTGAGCTGGGTGGCTGGGCTGTTTGAGGATGCTGCTGCCAAAATAGTGGAAGGTGACAAAAATAGGGCACCTAGAGATCAGGACAGCTGTGGTCCATTTGAGAGGGAGAGACTGCAGTTTACTGCTGAGTCCCAGAGATCAGAACACATACAAATGTTTTCCAGTGAAGCTCTCATCTTCCTTTCAGGTTTATCAGTGAACATATTAATGAATAAAAAAGCAGCTTGCAAGAGGTGGTAAAATATCCCAGAGATGTCAACTGACAGCCACTCATCATGCTCTGAAGTCTGATATTTTTGGCATTCTGTCCTGATTCAAGGAAGAAAAGAAACCAAACCTTTTGTCCTTGAACACAAAAGATATTCAGAAGCTTTCTTGTAAACAAGACCTTATTGACCGTTCTTGCTCATATTTTGTAGTTGTTTCCAGGCTGACTGAGTTTATCCTCTTGAAACTCCACTTGAAAGTGCACATGACCCCAGATCTTGCCAGTGTAGGCTCAGAAAAATCTGTGCTGTGGCAAACTGAGCAATGAGTCACAGGCCCATTAGCTACTTAGGCATTTGTCACCCAGTCAGAGGAAAACTGAGTAGTGTCACAGGTTTTGGTTGCTGCTGGTTCCTTCCAAGTCTTCTCCATGAAAGGAAAGTTACATTCTCATTCCTCTTCTGCTGTTCAGAAGTGACAAATGCTGAACTAGGTTATCTTTACAATTACGTTGACTCTGGGCTGTGTATTGAAACATTTCTGCTGGTAGCCTGACCTCTCAGGAGAGAGGTGTTCCTCAGCTGAAATCCTCCCATGAAGTGCAAACTTCTGCATGTGGTGTTTTGGCAGTCCTTACTCAAACCCACCTGCTGGTGTATCGATGTGCCTGCCAGCGTAGTGGCCAGCATGTAGAACAGAACAAGCATAGTTTGCTCTACATGAAATCCTGTTTCTGCCTCATCATTCTATGCTTGTGCCTCAGCACTTTCCAATTGATCACACCAGATGATACTTCTGTGCCAAAAAATTACCTATAGACAAAGAGCATTGGCATTTTTCCCCATTCTTCTGTCTAATTTCTTCGTGGTGAGTGTGCAGACACACAAATCAAAGAGCAGTTTGTATTTGATGGATCCAGTCTTATGAAATACACAGCTATCCTATAGACCACAAATCTTCCCACAGAGGAAGAATTTCTCCAGCAGTGACATTTGTCAGAACAAGTCATAAAGCAAACTTGTTAAATGAGAAGGCATTTCTGGAAAATAAAAGTCTTTGATCACAGAGTCCCTCTGTTTTTCAGCTTTGTGACTATGGGTCGCCTCCGAGGACAGCTGCACGAAGGTGGTGTTGGATGATAGGTTGGATGCGATGATCTTGAAGGTCTCTTCCAACCTGGTTTATTCTGTTCTATTCTATTCTATTACAGATTTCTGGATAAGGTCATAGTGACCAAAGCACCTACAATGTATGCATAACTTCTTCCAGGGGAAAATTATGGAAGTAGGAAATGGAAAAATTAGTGATGGAGAGTAATCTGTTTGCTGTGAAAATGCTAGTGAAGATGTTGGGTTTAGTATGTTAGTTCATGTTCTGCAGATCCACATGTGTTGGACCATAACAGACCATTATTTTCCTCTCAAAGGACACCACGTCTCTTGTCCTTGCTAAGAGGCTGCCCTTCGCACAAACCAGGTTCTGAGTAGCCTGTTTTCAGAAAGAGGTGATGATTGCATTGGAAAGAAGTAAAACTGAGAGAGCCAGAGAGGAGTCTGAAAAGATTTATAAGAGTAAAAGAATAGAACAAAGTTGCTGCATAAACAAATGGAAGCATTTGCTAATGATGAAGTGATATCAGTTGAATTTAGTTGAAAAAGTTGAAGTGTTCTTATGTCTTAAGTGTTATTTTCTTTGTGTGGAAACATGCAATTTCCCCAACACTTCCACATTCAAAGCTCCTGTGGTGCAGATACTGCTGGCCAGTAGTCAGTGACTGTTTCACATGAATAGCTTGCAGATGAGTGGGTTAGTACAAAGAGTTTTTACTTAGTCATGCTGCTGTGTTTCACTCCCATGCCCTACATCATATTGTAAAGCAAGGGGGGAAAAAAAAAAGAAAATCTAATCTATGACTAAGAAAGGCCAAATCATCTTTTGCTTTTCATACTTGGCAGTGGACATTATCACTGATTTGGTTAGTGACTGCAGCATTGCCTTGGGCGGTTTGCATACTTCGACCAAATGCTTCTAATCTTCTTGCGGTCTGGGATTGCTCTGCCTTTGGTTGATGATTTCTAGGCTCAGTGGGGGAGTGCAGAGAGGGAAGATCACCATGTCAGGAGTACAGAACCTGATCCCATGAGCCTTTCTCCTTGGTTTCCTAGTTTAGCACATTAGATGGTTGCTTGGTTGCACAATTGCTGTTATGGATTGGAAGCAGCAGGAGTTGCAGGCACTCACTAAAGCACATATGCTTGCATATGCTCTGATGCCAGTCCTCTTTTGTGGAGGAAAAAAATTCTGTGTGATGTCTTAGTTAATCATGTACCTGGGATATTTCAAGCTATGATTAACTTCTTTAACTTCATCAGGCATTTCTTTAACTTCTTTTTCTTTTCACCAAGAAGAGCTGCTTCAAACCCAGTTATCTCCCTGACAGCCTACTGTTCCTCGAGTATATACCAAACAGCAGGAGAAACCTATTTAAGAGCTAATGATCCATTTGGGAGACTTTACAAATTAGGTAATAATCAGTTGGAGGAGTTAAAAGGCCAAGGCAAAACCAAGGGAAGTTAATGTGCTAGGCTGCCATTACCTAAATGACACACTCCCAATGAAAGGATCATTAATGCTATTATGAGCCTTTTTTAATTAATGAAAAATGTAACAGTTTGCTTTTTTAATGTTGGTAACTTTGAAGAATGCAGTTGTACCAGTGGGCAAGACCAGACTCTCAGTAGTGCCACCATGAAAGGGTTAGATTGCTCCACACAGTGCCTGGATCAATATTAAGTGTTCTTGGTATAGTAGGAATAGAGTCTTTCAGTTTAAAGCAAATGTTTTCCAGACTCTTTGTGAAATCACAGTGATATTTTTGGGAGGTAATGGGATAGTTTGTAAAGCACTGATGGCTGTCTATTAGACTGTTAAATATTTGGCATTTCTGTATTTGCTTTCATTCCAGAAGCTCTCCAAATACTTTAGCAACTGGAGAAATAATATTTCAGTCACCTTGAGTAAAATGCAGCAGGTGTTTAACAGCACACAGTAATATTATGTAACACTCTGAGGCAGAAATGGCACAAAAGAATTAAGGGAAATTGAATAAATTCCTTCAGGTTTACTAAAACATCACTGCTTAGACAAAACACCTTGAGAAGATAATGATCAGCTCCTTTTATCAGGTGGTCCCTATTACTGCTTTCCAATGAGTAGCCACCAGTCTGGTGGTGGTTTTAATACTGCAGCAGCATCTGAGGTCTGGAAAGCAGAGCCTGGACTGTAGTGCACCCAATGTAAAAAACATCCCTCCCCCTCTGTCATGGTTTTGGGTGCTGCTGAAAGAGATGAACCAACAGGGGACTAAAGAAATGAGAGGTGGTGGTCCCTCATTTTGCTACAGGGAAAGAGAAATTGGGAAAACCAAAAGGGTCAGAACTTCTTGATTTTGTATGACCTACAGAGGACAGCTCACTGGTGCTGCTGCCAGTGACTCCCAGTGTAGGAAGAGTGAAAGCAATAAGCACAGATTGTGCTGAAGAGCTGCCACACAATCAGAGCAGCCCAGAGAAGGATCCAGGGAGCTCCAGCTCAGGGAGCATGTAACTCAAGGTGCTGGAGGCAAAAAGTAGAGCAGAAATGTTTGTCCACTTTGCTTTATTGGGTGGTCAATGTTTATATAGCACTGGAAATGGAAAATGTTGATTATTTTTGTTACCCTATCCACCATTAGTATTTTTCATCCTTAGTGGAGAAATGGTGGGCTTTGGATGCCATTGCTGCCACAGTGATGACTAAGAATGGACTAAAGCCAACAGAAATGAAAGGAAAGCCAAACACTTAGGTGTTTCTGAAGAAAGTGGGGTTTTGTCAGCCTAGCATATGGAGCCAGTTCCTTCATGGAGGCGAGCTGGCCTGCTACCAGCAAAGGCAGCTGATTTTAAACAGCTGAAGCCTGCAGGAGGGAGGCTGAAGTGGGAACTGCATAACGCTGGTTTTCCCCAGGCCTGGAAGTTCTTGTGACCCCTCTGCTCACCCACAGGCAACCTGCTCAGGCAGAGAGTTCAAGGCAGTCCTGTTTCTGCATTGATGCTGAGATGGCCATCTTAGCCCAGAACCTTTGCAGCACAGCCATGATGTGTTTGTTTTCAGGAGCACAGGCAAAACTCTTTTCTCATGGCCTGTAAGCAGTCTCCAAATTTCTCTCAATAGATCCCAGGTTGTATTGATGGCAAGTCCTCCGTTACAGGAACTAATCCAAAGACTGGTGCTATCATTTGTCAGTTTCTCCACATTGCCCCATCTTTTTTATGTTACAGCCTATTTACTCATCTCACTGCCCTTATCTTACATGCTCACTCAAGACCCCTCAGGGCTGTGTCCTTATTTTACTGCTGCTTGCCAAAGAGCTTTTCCGAAGAGTGCTGATCACAGGAAAACATTTTCCAAGCAGACTCCTTTCCCTGCCACCCTACATCACCACTGCCAGGAGCTGCCAGGGGAGGCTGGGCTCTGCGGGAGTCATCCATGTCTTGGTTTTAAATATCACCTCCTCTGCAGGAGAGGAAGGCCAGATGTTTGGCAGCTGTCCTGAGATCACCCTCAGCCCAAGCTTTGCTTGTGATTAAATTCTCACTCTCTCTGTCTCTCTCTTTCCAAAAATCCAAATGTGCTCACTAAGTTTAGAGAGAGGAAAATGGAAGAAAGTCTTGCCCACATCTGCTTTCTGGTTTAGCTCACCTCTGAGAGCTGTCTTTTTCCCTGTGTATTGCCAGCTGTCTCAGTGATGATGTTTTTCTTCACTGTAGAGCATCTTTAACTGGAGGTAAGTGTATGCTATGCACAGCCATGCAACTGCAAAGTCTAAATGTTCCCTGGAGCTGCCTTGTGATTTCAGTACCTATGGCCCTCTGCATCTGCATCTGGACCTCTATGAACAATCACCCAACTGGGAAATTGTGTTTACCCTTTTTGTTGGAGTATAATCATAGAATCACCCAGCTTGGAAGGGACCTCTAAAAGTCATCTAGTCCAACCCCCATGCCGTGAGCAGGATCATCCTCAACTAGATCAGGTCACCCAGAGCCCCATCAAGCCTCACCTTGAACATCTCTGGGGATGGGGTCTCAACCCCCTCTCTGGGCAACCTGTTCCAGTGCTCAACCACCGTCATTATAAAGAACTTTTCCCTAACATCCATTCTAAATCTGCTCTTCTCTAATTAACATCTAGATATCTGATATCCCTTGGTCTTACACAGGCAGTAACTTGTTGGTGACTGGGCTGTGCTTAATTAAACAAAATGTTAATCTGTGGCTGGGAATCCAGTGAAACCATGCAGTGGGACTCAAACTCTTCCATTATATCTTGAAGCCTGACTAATTGGCAACTACATATTATATAGATTATAGAGCAGCATATGTGGAACATACACATAGAATAAACCTACTTACTTGCAACTAGCCCTTATCTGAGGCTAAGTGTCATAGCATTGAACTACATTGTAATGCTCTTGGGCTGGTTGATTACTTGCCAATGTGTAAAGGGATACCAGGCTCCCTGCTGTTTATTGACAGCTAAGAGTCAAGGTTGCTTCTGTACCTAATACCTCATGTGACAAGAATTGATGTAATCATCTGGTTGGGCTGCTGTTGTCAGTTACCATCATCATTATTTCTTTGTTTCAAAAACAAGGTAGAGTTATTGTGGGCATTTATCAAAGAAGTGCTGTGGTAGGGCAGTCTCCACTACTATGCCTTGAGAGTTGGGAATGAAAATAAATACATACATTCTGCATTGCTGTTCCTCATTTGGTGGTGCTCTTCCTCTGATGTGGACGGTGAGAGATCAGACACCTGATTCAGGACTTGAAAATCAGCTGATACATGTGTGTGAACAAAGTGATGAACTTGGAGATAAACCATCACAGCTGGGTAATAGATTTGGACTCCTTACCAACAAACTCTGAACCTATATTTAAGAGGTCTGCCACAGCTACACCATCACTGTATATCTATCTTCATCATCTACAAGAGGCTACAGCAAGGTGCAAATGGTCCCTTCACATGTATGAGACACTGGTAGAGTAAAATGAAGTTTCCACCAGCTCCACTGTATTACATGATCAAACTAGGGCAGTTTGATAAGCATTCTCTCCTGGGGAGGGCTCCCTTTCCCCAGCCTGAGTCCTTGCACCCCACTGTACAAGCAGCTCTGTAGTGTACAACCTCTGTCCTGCAGGGGTTGGTGTGTGGCACCCACAGAATGACAAAATGAATAGGTGACACAACAGTAAGTCATCTCAGCGACAGCCAATAGTTACTTGCATTGAAGGATGTATCAAAATTCACCTTTTGTTTAGGTTGCTGGTGCTTATTGCTGATTATAATTTCTGGTCAGCCTCTGTGAGTGAAACTGAGGACAAGCTGTGACTAGTGATGTGGTGCAGAGAGGGGATGCTGCATGTGCTAAGAATTGGAGTCCTGCAGAAAGGTAAGATTGACCTGATACGAAACCTGGGAAAAGTCAGCGAAAATGTGCAGGTTCACTGTTTATCATTACAGTGAGAAGAGTAGCATCCTGATGTCCCTATCCTTCCCACACCTGTCCTACTGTTTTAAAAAAGATCAGCATCCTAACATAGGTTTTTTCTCTAGCCTTTGAGTACAGAGAAGTTCCTTTTTAAGCCAAATATACTGAGTGGTAAGCTTGGACAATGAGCTTTCTGACGTGAACAAGGATGATAAAAGGGACTGATTCATAGCTTAGATCTTGGCCTTGGGAAATGAGGGAAAACTAGTTGGAGATCAAGACTCACTGGATTTTTCAAACACTTCTCCATCCCTGGATAACAAACTTAGTTGGATCATGCTAGACAAGGGACCTGATGAGAGTTTTCATAAATGAAACAGAGCAACAATGATCAGTTGTCTATGATGGAAGAAGACTCCTGGTCTAGGCAGAGCAAGTGTGCCCTGTTCCCTGTGACTCATGTAAGACTGGCAAGAGTGATGAAGTTGGACTGAGCAAAGTGGGGCCTACATTTAGTTATTTTGTATCAGATTGATGAGCTAATATTTTCAATCTTTGCAAGTGAAAAGGGCAATTAAGTCTCTGCCATTTGCTTCTTCCATACTGCAGGAGTAAGAAAGGGAAGTACAGGCTGCCCTGAGCTGAGGCAGTAGCTCTGCCCATCCTTACCCTCCTGTAGAGCCCAGTGATGGTGTGAACAGAAGGAATGGACGCAGATCTGAGCAGCTGCATCCAGCCTTGAGAATGTTCCAGCAATTATATGGCCAGCTCTGCAATCTCTAGATCGTTAGAATTTGAGACATTATGGTTACTTTTGTATGAGTTGTCCAAGAGTTGAGAATATTTTGTTTGACTTCCCATCCTCCTTCCTGTATGAATGATACATTGATATAAAAGGCAGTGGATCTAAGAGCTAAACAAACAAAATTATCAATCTTCCTTGGATTTCACCTGAAGACTTCCCTCAGTTTAGGTCATTAGCTCTAGTCCAGCCTGGGTACAAGGGCTGGAAAATGACAGGTAAGGATTTGTGCTAAAGGGAACTTCTCATGCTGGGCAGTGGGAGTGCCTTTGGTGCTGCTGCTTTGAAATATATATAATGCAGTGTGTAGTTTGGAAATATTTCATTCTTGCTGGTTACAAAAAGGAAACAGAACAGGAGGTAGGGGAAATTCTCAAGTGCAGATAAATCTTTCTGTTCTTCATATCTTGGAGCTCAGTGTTTAAAAGTAAGAAGCTACAGATAAACATCTTCAGCAATTTCCAGTCTGCTCTTGCCTATATATTTCCCAAGTGGTTGTCGAGTATTATATCTTCCTGGGTTTGTCAGCTGCTATTGCCTGGTGCATGATATATATTTTAATTGACAACCGCTCCAATCACAGTGAAAATGGTATTTTATAGCCAGTGTGGATGGAAGTCATAACTTGAGGACATGTCAGTTACTTGTTGGAAATATGAATAATTGATACTGTACACAGTACCTTTCCACAGTCTCTATTTATTAGAGACAATGCAATCACAAAATAGTTTGTTGGGGTTTTTTTAGAGTGTTTTCCTTTATATATAATTTGCTAGTCTGTGTACTTCAGGATGAAAACTAGTCAGCATCTAGTTAGGGTCTGAGTGGAGATTTGGACTTCCCAATGTAATTTGGCATGACAAAGTATTCCGGTTTGCCCATGGAAATACTGAATGCAGGGTTGGCAAAGTGCCTTGCTAATGCCCTTCATTGAAATGCGCTGACAAGGCTTCAGGTTAGGCCTGCATGGCAACATGGAAGTGTCATTTTCACACATCCTTCTCCTGGGAGGGTGACAGACAGGACACAATAATCAGACTCACAGCGGTGAGGTACACAGAAGCTCTCAAGAGACTGCACCACACTCCAAGACCACTGTTACAAGCCCCTTACGCCCATGACTGTGTTGCTGCCATTACTCTTGCGGTTACTTGTAAATTTGAGTTGGGTTGAGTGAGATCTGATCTCACCAAAGGCAGCATGAGAACAGGGTACAGCAGGAAAGGTGATGCCTTTTAAAGGAACCTTTTGGCCTGAGCATCCATTCTTATGGAAGATGAAACTTTGTCGCGGTGCGGGAAGCATTGAACAGACAATCAATATGATTGGTAATTAAGCTTCAACTTTATTGCTCGAAAGCATGGCTTATAGAGCATCTCAGCTAAATATGCTAAATATGCACAAGTGTCATTATTCTATTGGCTATCAATACAGGGTTACATTATAATATCCAGCCTACTTCGAGGTCCTTTCCAACCTAAGTTATACTGTGATACTGTGATACTTGCAGTTAGACCTACGTGCAACTTCACAACCTCCTTTCTCAGTAGCTCTTTGTTTCACACATACTTTGTATCACATACTGCTATCTTATAAGTAACTATTTCCCATGGTGCTATCTGCAAGCACAGTCACAAAGCTGTGGTGGCCTTGCTGCATCAGCACACCAGCTAAGCTGTGAGTAGTAAACAACAAGATGGAGTCTGGCCTACACACTCTGTTCAAACAGCTGTTCCATAGAACCATGTCCCTGCAGTTCAAGCCATTCCTCAACAAAACTTCAATGGTGTGTTTGGGTTCACTGGTGCTGACCATGTTCTCTAATACCTGTGTGGTGTTTCTGAGCTAGGCTAAAGCTCACCGTTGTCTCTGTTACTGATAGTGTGGTTTATTTTTTTCATGGGCTGTAGTGTGGTACAGAGATTTATCTGTCTAAACCTTTTGCTGTGACATCAGTTCTTGTGATGACTGCAGGCCACCACACCTGTCCTAAGCCCCTTGGTGGGAGGCTGCATGTTTACCCTTGTGCACACTGCAGGGGTGATGTCAAGATGAGAAGGAATTTAAACCATCTAAGCGGGTTGAGAGGAATCCCTTGGGGTTTTGTACCTGAAGTTGTAGGTTGTACAATAGAGAGCCCACAAGAAGGTTGTCTTTTGATAAATGAAGGGTGAACACTGGTTGGATAGGACAATTTTCTTTAGTTTATCCTGAAATGAGCAGCTGGCCTGTGGCTTTGGGGAAAGAAGGAATTTTTGTTTTCCACTGATTGCTGAATGCTGAATAAAACTCCAAGACCTGGAGACAAAAGTTATGAGTGTAATACAGGAAGCCTTTCCACCCACTCTGGGTTGGTAGCCTGCTTGGGCTAAAATGATCTTTTCTTCAAGTTTCCATGGCTTTCTTTTCACGTGGTTTCCTTATTCACCCAGAGGGGTTTTCTTGGCAGACTGTGAAGACTTTCCAGAGTTTTGCTGAGAATATGCAGCAGACCCCCTGAAGCCACTATGCAAGAGCCATCAGATGAAAGGCTGCTGCCTGCTGCATGGGCCTGGTGGGTCTAGGAAGGGGCAGAGAGGTCTTAAGCTCAGATGATGCCAATTGTCTTTTCCCTGTGGTAAATTCATTTTATCTTCGAATCAGATTTACTGCATTTTTGCTGAGCTTTCCAGAAAATTCAGATTTATTGCTCATGCATTCATATTTCTGGCCAGGAAATCTCCAGCCTTGTGTAAAAGTTCCTAGGGAAAAAAAGAACCACAACTACCACAACTAATCACCAGTCCTAGTTATATTACTGCAAAATCAAGTGGAAATAAGAATCAGAGTTGCTTGATTTAATATTGACAGCAACTTTCCTCAGCCCCACACTGTAAATAACAGGCATCACTCCCCCACACCATTTCTCAGTGAAATAATTAGATAGCTAACAGGATTTTAAAGAAAGAAAAAGGCAAATGCACATCTTCCACATAGGGAAGATACACTCTCTCAAGTATCTCATCTGAGCTGAAGAGCTCCCTTCCCTGAATGGAAGCTGCAAGTTCAGTTTTTGTACACCAAACAGGATGGGTCCTGACAGCTGCCCTGTTGCAACAAGGCACAGCTCCACAGAGCCTCACTTTCTCAGACAGTGCCAGTGGCAGCTGCATTTGGTGTGGACCCTGTGCAGTGGGGGAGGCAGGGGGAGATGGTGGAGCTGATCTGCATTGCCATCTGCCTCGATCTGAAGGTTGGGAAGGAGACACAATTCTTCTTTGAATATCCCCGTGAGTGAAACTACGGCACAAATGAGGCCATACACCAAGACAAAACTATTTATTAAGGAGAGAGAGAAAATAAACAGACAGAGAAAGGAAGGAAAGGGAGAGAGAGGGAGAGGGAAAATGGAGTAGAAGAGAGAGTTACCACCCGATCATCCTTCTTGCTGGGGTTGGGAGGGAGAAACATTTCTAGGCTGCTGCTTCCAGGATGAGATGTCCATGGTGATGTTCCCCCAGGTAAGCTGGTGCAGCTAAGGGCTTTTATACTGTTCATTGTAGCTCCACCTGGCCCACACCCTGTCACATTACAGTGCATATGTGACTGCCAGATGTGCTGTCTCAGTAGGCAGAGCTGACACATCAGGCAAGTCGTTTGTGATGATCTTTGTTGAGACACTTCTCAGTTCTTAATGCAATCACTACCATCACAGGGTGACTTGCGTGTTGAGAGACACCTCTCTCACCATCACATAGCCATAGAGTGGGCTGGGTGCCCCCACCAGTCCCTGTCCTAAGAGCGCCTCAATCCCTGGTCATTGGCACCTCATATCCAGCTGGGATATGCCAATTTCTTCACAAAACGTTGCCATAAATGTAAGCTTAATGAGACTGGAGTCAGCAGGTAGCTTGACAAATTATCTTTTTATGATTGTAATTTATTTTCACGCATCAGTTCACTCTCCCTTTCCTCGGCTGCTGTTGGGCAAAACTATGAGGAGGGGCTGAGGGAGCTGGGGTTGCTTAGCCTAGAGAACAGGAGGCTCAGAGGAGATCTTATTGCTGTCTACAACTACCTGAAGAGAGGTTGTAGCCAGGTGGGGGGTTGGTCTCTTCTCCCAGGAACAAGAAGACACAGTCTCAAGTTGTACCAGGGGAGGTTAAGGCTGGATGTTATGAAGAAGTTCTTCACAGAAAGAGTTACTGGCCATTGGAATGGGCTGCCCAGGGAGGTGGTGGAGTCACCATCACTGGAAGTGTTTAGGAAGAGGCTGGATGAGGCACTTGGTGCCATGGTTTAGTTGATTAGATGGTATCGAGTGATGGGTTGGACTTGATGATCTTGAAGGACTTTTTCCAACCTGGCCTGGTCTATTCTATTCTATTCTATTCTATTCTATTCTATTCTATTCTATTCTATTCTATCCTATTCTATTCTAAAAGTCCCTTGACCCCAGCTCTTCTGATCTGAGTGTAATTCCTCCTCTCAGCAGGGTGAGCCGCTTTGAGCTTTTTGCTTCTCTTTTTTGAGAGAGGACAGTGAATACACTGACAGGTAAAATCTCAACACAAAATGGCTGACTCTTCCACAGATACGGTCCTTCATTCTGTCACATCAAAGCAAGGACAAGAAAATAACCAAAAACCCCTCACAAACAGAAATATTTTACACTGAGACCTGTGCTCATTTGCTCTCACCAGGCAGTCTTCTTATGAACGCCCAAGACCAACTCCTGACAATCCCCAGAAGAAATGGCAACCAACATGTTTGCTCTGGAAAAGACCCCTCCACTTCTACAGAGCAGGGACCACTGCTCTATGATTGGGGGGTGCATCCATCCCCATAAATATCTTCTTTCTGACTTTGTGCTTTATCTTGAGCTGAAATAGTTGTATTTTATTGGGATAACTGCCTTAGTAACTGAGGTAATTTTCCTCTTTTCTCCATTTCCCAACGTATAACCAGGATTTCTATTGGCATGTGGGCACCTCATTTGGCTACCTTGCACTGTTCTGCCTGAGGGAGAGTAACTGTAACTTAAAAAAACCAACAAACCACAAAACCAACAAACCAAAAACCCAACAAACCACAAAACAAACAAACCAACCAACAAACAAACAAACAAACCAACAAACAAACCAACCAACCAACAAACAAACCAACCAACCAACCAGTTCTTACCCATTTTCAAACGAATGGATGGATTCTTTTCCGGTGGCATTTCCCAAAGGGCAAGAAACAGCCAGATGCTGTTTCTCTGTTCTGTGAGGCCTCAGAGAAACCCCAGGTTTAGGAGTTCTTAATAGAAACACTGTGACCTAAAAGGGCATGGGTGAACCTTGCCCACCACAAGGGCGCAGAAGGGCCTTTTTCAAGGCAGAGAACAGACAGTGTACAGCATACCCACCAGCTCTGACTAAGAACCTACAGTACATTTATTTTAGTCATCCTTTTGGGATGGATGGTTAAATCCATGACTTAAGAAAAAGCATCTCTAAAGTTTAGTGGATGAAGAGCTTCTCTCATTTTTGACCCTGTTCTCCTCACCAGATAATAACAGTGCGTTTCAGGATCTCTGCAGAGCTCAGCAAAGCAAAGAGTTTTTCCGCTGACAAAAGGGAATGCCACATAGGTGTAACCTTGTATAACCTCGCTGTATTTTCAGGAGATAGCATTTCAGAAACAACTTTTTTCCATTTTTTTCTCTCCTTTTTTTCCCCTTCTTTTTTCATTTTTTTAAAAAATTCTTTTAAATATAGATTCCCTACAGGGATTCTAGGATAGGAAAGATTTTTACAAGCAAACCGCTCATGCATGCCAGCCCTCCTTGACTAGGCACATGTGTGCAAGAGGTTTTGGCTCCAGGGTAGACTGGTGGCGTGGTACTCATCTCCCCAACCCTAAAACATCATAGCTCTGAGGGTAATATTTCTGTTCCCTCCCACCAAGCTGGCCTTACAACTGGGGCTGCCTGCCTGCTCAACCTCTGGCACTCCATCCTTCAAGAGCATCCTCCCCATTGCTGAGCCAGTGCTCCAATACTAGGTGCTCTAGCATAAGTAGAATGTGTCTCAGCAACACGGACTGTCTGAGTATTTCTGATCTGTTCCTCACTCTCCCCAACAAGCTAGAGAAGAGTAAGTCAAGGTCGAGGCATGCAAAGGCATGGGGTTAGTAGTGATTTCAGGAGGAGCTTGGGAAGACAGGTGCAGACTGGCACACTCTGGGACTGTGGACATTATTAGTTTTCTTTCCCCTTGACAGAAAAAAAGAGGTTTCTGCAGTGGCCATCTATCTCCAGAGCCCAGGGTCTTCGTAAACCTTGTTTCCATTAGGGATGAAATGTGTATATGTTAATTAAAGAACTGGCTCATGAAAGGCAGCATTAGTCTGAGCAGGAGAAGGGCTCAGCCCCTCTGGCTTGTGCTGCCTCAGGGGTGCTGCGCTGTTAAGGGCCATGTCCTGGTTTGCATGGGGAGAATAGCTGAGTCCACCAAAATCAGTGGAAATATTCTCACTGCAACATGTAAAGCACCCGCCGTGGTCTTTTATATCTGAGAACCTGTGGCTGTGATATTCCTTTCTTGATGGCAATCTTCTTTTACATCAATTATTTGAAATGTATCATCCTTCCAGCAAAGTCCTTTCTCCTCTGTGTGCCATTTCTCATGGTTTCAGATCAAGAAGGCCTTGTGATAAGCAGGTTATTTGTTACACGTACGTTGCACGCTGGTGGGTAGCCTAATTTCTCCGCAGCGCAGGGAAGAGGTGGAATAGTTAATATCCCCTTGCTCTGAGAAAGGCTGCAGAATAATAACATGGGAAGCTGAAATAATCATTCTGCCATCAGTTGTTCTCCCTTGGGCCTGCCCACAAGAAGTCATCTGAAGAACTGTTAGAGGCAAGCATGGCTGAAGATTGCCTGCTAATTTTACTCTCTGTAACATAATCTGTTCATTCAGAAGAAGAGCTCTATCTTCTCTGCTGTGATTCGGAAGAATCTTAATCTGACATGACTTCTTTCATTCTCTCTCCCTAGTAATTAATATTGCTGCATGAAATCTGAGGCTTACTCTTTATTGCAAGCAATATATTATGAAGTGATTCTTCTTGCTGAAGAAAACATAATCTATTCTTTATTATTAACTCTCTAAATCTGCTTTTCTTTCATAATAATAGTGTCGCCTTTTGAGATGGCAGTTAAGTGTCTAATTTTGGAGTTTGTTGAAAAAAAAAAATGATTAAAAGGGGAGCAGGAATAGTCTAGAAAGAAAAATGTCTTTGAGTTTCTGCTTTCCAAAGGTGGGTATCTGTTGACAACCCTATTTCTGAGATACCCAAGGGACTGTGGCTCTAGTTTGCTTTGCAGAGTGGCTGGGTTTCCTTTTTTACCTATTGTGCTCCAATTGAGTTTGGCCTGAGTTTCTAGAGCTTGGGTAAGAAATAACTGAGACTCCCCCAGTGAAAAACTGAGTTGAGCTTGCAGCCTAAGGAAAACCAGCACTAGCAAGCTTGATTTATGTGTCAGTTCCCTGGGCCAGGTAAGTCTCTGCCACGGTGAGTTCTCCATGATCAACTTGAGATAGGTGCAGTCAGGTGCCTCCTCAAGAAACTTTTTTCTCCTCTACACTTTGACACACATAACTGCACAAGCAATTGTTCTTCTGCAATTTCAGTATGTTCTGCCTAAACATCATAGAGGCAACATCTGAGACTTAATACTTCAGCCAATCCAGGAATCAATTACTGTTCAGGACTCTAAAAGGGGCAAAGATAGGTGGTTTAACAATAAAAATGGTACAGCTCTACAGGCCTTTTGGGAGAGTCACTCAGAGGGTGATGAGAGATATCCTTGCTTTGTTTCACCTTAAGGGTCCTACTGGGGCCTTTGTTTTCCTCCTCCCATTAGCCATATGTCATTATTTTAATGTTCTTATTAATTTTGCTTCAGAACCAAAGCACTCTGCATAAATGATAGCCAGACTAATAATAACATCATTTTTCTGTGGGACATACACTCTAGTGAGTTGAGGATTGCTCTGTGTATTAGCACTGTAAAATAGTTTGCCATATGACTGTGTTGGATTAAATCATCCAAGGAGTCTGAGGAAACAGGCAGGATGGGAAGAAAACAGCCACTAGATTCTGGTTTGGTTTCCCTTTGAACCTGCAGGAACTCATTCCTTGATAGTCCATCCAGAGAAAAGAAATGGGGAAGACTGAGTGTTTCTTCAAGAGATGTTTCAGACAGAGGTGTGTCACCTGATTATGAGCTTCTAAATATAAGACAGCAGTTCATGTGCATGGTTCATGTGCATGCAAGTCCATTCTCTGTATATCAGAATGGGTTGATCCTGCTTTTCAAAACAGTGTTTTGAGTTATACCACACTGTACAGGGATTAGTGAAGGAAGACCAGGACACGCCTGAACTCAAGCAGATCTGTTGGATCAGCACAGTTAATACACACCACACTTGTGTCAAGAGCACAGCCAAAGTGGTAACAAGTGTGAGGTTGCTCCAGGAGCAGATCTCAGCAGTTTGCTGAAGGGGAGAGATCAGAGTCAGCACTGCAGCAGTGGAGTTACACCCACAGCCATGCCACATGGGTCACTAGTCTCTGCAGGCTGGCCTATCTCCTATGGAACCTCATTTCCAAGATAAATGTTGTCAACAAGAAATATGAAATGCCTGTAAGCCAGGCAGAACTGGTAGAGCCAGCTGAAGTCTTAGAAAACATGAATGAACATTCATGCAAAAAAAAGTTTTCTGCTCTGACTTTGTGGTACTCTGATGAAAAAAATGGGTTGCA
Organism: Melanerpes formicivorus; assembly: GCF_026170545.1. NCBI lineage: Eukaryota > Metazoa > Chordata > Aves > Piciformes > Picidae > Melanerpes > Melanerpes formicivorus. Next base: position 9,392,138 of record NW_027142363.1, on the reverse strand, counting down.
CTAAGCACAGCTTTTCAGACTACAGTTTCCTACATATGTGTCATTCTTTGGACTTGTAATAAAATATTGAAGAGACAAAGGAGACTTGGCAGGCCATCATACAGCAGTCTAATGTCATACAGCTTCTCTGAAAGAAAGATGTTCTGAAACAGATGAGATAAAAGTACTTAACTTGAGGGAGAGGGGAGGGAACAACTAAGCATTCACTGGACAAATACTCCCATAATATTTTATCATCAGTACAAGAAAAACACTGCTTCTAAAACATCTGACTGTGGCAATGGCAGTTGAAGGTCCATGTTAACATTAAAACAGATTTGTGCAATGGAAGTTTGAGTTTTCAAGGGCTGACATTTTTCTGTTTCTCTCCAACCAAAATAGGCTCAAAACAGTGGGAAGCCAGCTTGCAGACTTCTCTTGAGCTGTGGATTCCTTTTATGCAGTGATAAGTAAGAGTTTCTTCAGGTTCTCCTAGCTTATGGTGAAAGGCCATCTTTTCTTCTCCCTCCTATTATGATTTTCAAAAGACTCTCCAATAAAAGTCTAGCTATAGAACTACAAATAATTATATCTGCCTCAGTAAAAATAAAGGGATGCTGTCTGCCTTTCTCAGAAAAAGGGATAAACCTGGTGCTTTCCTGGAAGCTTTTGATAATTACTCATCCCTGTATCCCTGACCTCTCCCATTTGCCTTCCACTGAAGACTGTTGAGACTGAAAGAATGAATAAATAAATGTGGATTTTTAAAAGGTTTACAACTACTTGAAATGTTCCTGCCACAAACAGCCCCTAGATAAAACACCTCCCTGGGCAGCCCATTCCAATGGCAAATGACTCTCTCAGTGAAGAACTTTCTCCTCACCTCCAGCCTAAACTTCCCCTGGTGCAGCTTGAGACTGTGTCCTCTTGTTCTGGTGCTGGTTGCTTGGGAGAAGAGACCAACTCCCTCCTGGGAGGGAGAGTTGAACATCCTTGGGATTATTAGTGTTAAACAGGAGAAGCAACTACAGAAAACCTCATGAAAATGCTTAAAACAGCACAAAGTGTTCTTGAGATGCTAGCAGTTCTAGAAAACAGGAAAGAGAAATGTGGAGCCTTCTTAATCTCAGTCACAGATTTCATTAAAAACTTCATTTGCTTTGTCTCACATGTCATCTCTAAGCACAGGCAGGATCTCCTTCAGTTGTAGCAAAACTGAATGTCTGAATACTGATGCAAATTTTGGGTAGCAACCCACTGAGTAAAGCATCTCCTGTTCCTTCAGCACACAGCTCTCTACCTTTTGCACGACTGGATCCTCATCTTTCTCGGCAAAATCTCACTGCTCTATTTCCAGATGCTTCTGCAATAGCTCCCTTGCTTCTGTTGTGGATGCCTGGTTCTTGTGTGGAGCAGATCTGCAAGCACCAGGGCTCCACACCAGCATTGTGCATCCTCTTTGCATCATTGGAATGGGCTGCCCGAGGAGGTGGTGGAGTCACCATCACTGGAGGTGTTCAGGAGGAGACTTGATAGGGTGCTTGGTTGCATGGGTTAGTTGATTAGGTGGTGTTGGATGATAGGTTGGGCACGATGATCTTGAAGGTCTCTTCCAACCTAGTCTGGTCTGGTCTGGTCTGGTCTGGTCTATTCTATTCTATTCTGTTCTATTCTATTCTATTCTATTCTATTCTATTCTATTCTATTCTATTCTATTCTATTCTATTCTATTCTATTCTATTCTATTCTTCTGCTCTATTCTGCTCTATTCTATTCTATTCTTCTGCTCTATTCTATTCTGCTCTATTCTATTCTATTCTATTCTATTCTATTCTTCATTTCTGCTATCTTTCCTTTAGTATGTGGGCCAAAGAGGCACTGAGCCTGACACCAGCCTGAATGAAGAGTTCCTCGATACAACTAAGGGAGTTAGTATACATCAGGGAGCATAGCAACAGCCTGCCCAGAGCTAGGCTACACAGGGGAGCCAGAGCTCAGGGTACTTGATGGGTTCAGGATGCTAGATGGCTTCTGGTTCTTGGGCCAAGCAAAAGCCATGGATAGGTTTTATTTACTATTATTTACCTCCTTCCTACACGTACTGGCTTTGATTTCAAAAGCTGCCATATAATTTGGATCTGTGGCACATCCTTTCTCCAGTATATGGATGCACAGAGCAAAGAAGGATTTTGCTTTTCTCCACAAAATTTGAGGTTTATATGTCCAGAGGTTCATGATAATAATAATATAATTTCATCATTGGGTCCAAAATAATTGGTTCCTGAGTTTTGTTCAGGCCACTCTCAGTTTGCCACCTTGGGGTTTCTTTTTATAGGCCAATGAAATGGCCTTCATGCAGGCTGCAAGTTCAAACTGGTGCCATTAAAGTAAACAAGAACACAAATAAAAGCTTCATCTGTCATGTTGCCTCAACTGTATTGATGAGAAGGGAAACCAGACCATAGAAGTGGTTATGTGTGTCAGCTATCTGGCAGCCTATGCTGCTGTTATGGAATTTATTTCATTTATAAATGATCTTGCAAATGGATATTAAGAAAACTATTAATAACTTTTATTAATATGGGAAGTTGCCAAAAATGTGTTAAATAGGTTCCATGTATGGTTAGAATATATATTTACAGAGGGAATGCACAGTACTTAGGCAACTGTAACAATATTAACAATTCCATGCAAACTAGGAGGAAGTAACAGAAAGGGAGAGCCCTGGGAGCGAAATGGTGCTCGACCACAGCGGGGGGAGACTTGACAAGAACCATTAAGCCAAAGAGGCAATACATTAATTATTCACAGCTGGTTCCACCCAAGTGGGGAGTGCTGTGGCTGTGTGTAGCTGTTGAGGCTTCTGGGGTGCTCTCATGCGGTGCCAGCACGGCTGGTTGCCGGCAGGAAGGCCAAGCGGTCTCAAGGCTGGTCTGGCTCCAGCAGTACAGCGGGCAGTTTCAACGTGTTCTTCACAATGGGCACTTGCTTTGCCCTGGGGAAACTGAGGCACAGTTTCTAGTTGCAAGGGGAAGTAAGGCTTGGCTCAGGCTCCAAGGTTTGTGGCTTCTCTAGCTTGCAGCGTGTAGGCTTGTGGCTTTATCCCCGGCTCTCGACCAGGCACTCAAGGCAGGGCAGGGTAGGGTAGGGCGACTCAACGCAACTTCAATCCAGACAGGTTCAAGCAAGGCAAGGCTTAAGCAAGGCAAGGAAGACTAGAGATCAGCCTGTATATATATCTTGCCCAAGATTCAATTGGGCCAATAGGGCAACTGAAACCAGTGCATAGTTACCCAATTAAACAGGGTTCTGCCAGGCTGTGGCCATAAAAGGGAGAAGCATAGGCCTGGTCAGGCAGGAGCAGTGGTCAGCACATGTGCCCTTACCCCAGAAGGAGAGTTGTTTACCAGACACACGTGGTCCTGTCCCCTTTGTTCCATTTCCCATGTTACCCCAACTTTCTGCAGGAAGGAGGCAGGGAGAGGGGGACCATGTCTCGACACATCAGGGTCTGTCTGGGTTTATACTGGAGCTGTTTGGCCCTACCATGACAGCTGCCACTGTTCTCTAACTTAAATACTTCCCTAGAAAGATACCAATACTGTCCCAAAAACCCCCAGATCATCTGAAAAGGAAGTGTGCCCTGTTTTTTGAGGGTCTGGACTTTTTCCCTTCTTTTTAATTTTTTTTTTTTGTTTCTTTCTGTTTTGTTTGTTTCTTTTCCTTCCTACTATCTTTAAGGTAGATAAAATTGAAATCTACTGACCTTCATAATAATAGCAAGTATTAGCACATCTCTTAAAATATACCTTGTTTAGGCTATCTGACAGTGAGCTCCCAAGAGAAAAATATGCCTGTTACAGGATAGCTGTTAGATAGCTGTTAAGTGAGATGAATCACCTGCTGAAATCACCTTGTTCTCATCATTGCCTGCAGGTGGATTCTAGATAAATGTGTAGTCTAAACACCTGGGCTTGCATTCAGTTGCTTAAATATCAGTCCTCATATGATTTCAGTTTGTTTATGTTCTTTGGGAGAGCAGTTTGGGGTTGGCAGAGATGACCTTGTACTGGTGGATCTATGTATCCTCTGAAGCAGCAGGTAGATTAGGCTGAGGGTACACAAATGATACAGTATGCTTGTGGCTTTCTTGTTGGTTTCTACCTAGAATGCCATAGTTATCAGGGGGAAGTATTTGCCTGGTTTCACTCTAGGTGTTTGTTTTGAGTGTGGCTGAGCTGGAGTTAATCTTCCCCAGAGTCTCTTCTGTAGTGCTGTGCTTTGCAGTGCTGTAGCTGGGTGTTGATAACACAGCAGCATTTTGTCTACTGCTGAGACAATCATTGAGGCTATGCCTTTCCAACATCTTCTCCCTAATAGTAGGCTGATGGATGGGCAAGATCTCGGGAGGGGACACAGCCAGGCCAGCTGACCCCAACTGACCAAAGGGTATTCCATGCTATATGACAGATAAAAAACTGAGTGAAAGAAGGAAGTGTGGGGACATTGGTTGATGGAGTCTCTTCTCCAGAGCGACTGCTATGTGTATTGAAGCCTTGCTTCCCAGGAAGTGACCCAACATTGCCTGCTAATGGGAAGTAGAGAATAACACCTTTGCTTTACTCTTGCTTCTGTGTGCAGCCTTTGCTTTTGCTTTTTGTCCTATTGAATTACTTCTACATTGACTCATGGGCCTTTGGTTCTGTTTTCTCTCTCCCCTGCCCATCTAAGAAAGGGAGTGGTAGAGCAGCTTTGGTGGACATCTGGCTCCCAGCCATGTGACAGCAATGAAAGTGGCAAGGTGGGGGGGGGAAGGTGTATATGTCTATAAACTGTGGTCATTCTTTGTCACCATTGTAATTGCAAGATCTCCAGACTAGTGAAGTTCTTGAGATTCCAGTTTCTGTTCAAAGAAACAAAGCATCTGACTTTTTACTGGAGAATCCTTCTCTGGAGATATTCAAAACCCACCTGGACACATTCCTGTGTGACCTACTCTGGGTGATCCTGCTCTGGCAGGGGGGGTTGGACTAGATGATCTTTCAAGGTCTCTTCCAACCCCTAACAATCTGCAAGTCTGCAAGCAGTGACACAAGTAGTATCCTGCTGATCAATGCTTTTTCTAGAGTTCCTTAACCTTATACACTCTGGCTGTGGTATCATAGAGCTATAGAACTGTGGAGGTTGGAAGAGACCTTTGAGATCATCAAGTTCAACCACTCACCCAGAGCTCACAATCACACCACTGCAGCTAAGCCACTGCCACTGAATCACATCCCTCAGTACCACATCCACACCTCTTTGAAATCCCTCCAGGGATGGGAACTCATTAAGACTTCTTATTTACACACTGGTATGGTGAGTCATTAATTTAGCTTAGACCTCCAATTACTTGTCAGGTTTTGTTTTCTGATAAGTAACAATCTTTTTGCTGTAGTGCCACAGAAACAAGACCTGCTTTGTATGTAAGTATGTATTTACACATGCATGTGAACAAGCATGTACCTCTGTGTATGGGTGTGTAAAACCTCTGCAGGGAGATGAAGACACAGAAAGAATTCCCCATCACAGTAGTTCAAAGGGAAAGGAAGATGCCTACAGCTGGGAACTGAATCATTTGCCAGCACATAACCTTCTGGGTCTTACATGCTCAGGAATGTGAAGTCTGCTCCCTCTCCAGCATGCAAGGGGAGAAAAAGTTTAAGGAATAGGAAAAGTAACAGTTTTGCTCCTGTCAGTACCATTTTCTGTAAGTTATTTTTCATGCTTCTGCATTTCTGATGGAAATAATGCTAGTGGTAAAAATGAAAGCAAACAAAACCAGAGGGAGGGATAACTGTGGAACAAATCCAGTAGGATCTCACAAAACACATCAGGAAGATGTATGCTGTGAAAGTCTTTCTCCCTCTTTTCAGCTGCCTAGTGTTGTTGCTGAATATCCTGAATGCACTCACAGATGGTTGGGTTTTTTTGTTTGCTTGGGTTTTTGTAAGCAAACATCTACCATGTGGCAAAACTCCAACAACCTCCACAGAGCTTCAGTGCTGTACCCTGTTATAGACATCATCATGGGCTGAGACTGGGAGCTGTGCACCTCATTCAGTATTCAGTATCACTAAGGTTGGAAGAGACCTCAAAGATCATCGAGTCCAACCTGTCACCTCATGACTAGAGTAGGGAGGACACTACTGCCCACTTCAGGCTTGAACTCACGACCTTCCCCTTAAGGGTCTGATGCGCTACCAACTGAGCCACATCCTGACTCCCTCCCAAACAGGGCCAAGTCCTCAGCCATCACAGAATGTGTTGGGCTGCAAGGGACCCTCAATGGTCATCTTGTCTAACCTGACTGCAGTGAGCAGGGACATCACCAACTACATCAGGTTCCTCAGGGTTGCATTAAGGTTGACCAGGAATATCTCCAGGCAGCCTGTTCCAGTATTTCACTACCTTCATTGTGAAGAGCTTCATAACGTTCAAAGCTCCTGCCTTATAGATCTCTGAAGTGCTGGGTAATTCAGCTCCCTGTCTGATCATCATATTTTGTTTGATATAACTTCTTAATTATACCAGGAACATGTGAGGAAGCTGCTCATCTCTTTGGAGTGTGAAGATTAAAATTAAAACCATCATCTCATTTTTCTGTTATCTTGTGGATGTCAGTTCAACAAACTAATATGGAGCAGGCAGCTATCAGCTGAGACGTCAGGAAAGGCAGTCATTGCAGCAGCTGGAAAGGCTGCAACTGACTTTATTGCTGAAGGAAATGTTTGCTTAGTCTGTGTCTGTGGATAACAATGAATCTATTAAAATAAACTCTGGATTAATTTCCTGGCACTTTGCATTTCTTGAATGCCTACTCTTTACAGTAAATGGAAATGTTTGGGTTTCAAGGATGAAACATGAACAGATCTCCTAAGACTTTTTTTAACACTGTGTTTATTAACAGTAGCTGTGAGGGAGCCCTTGCCTCTTATATTTATTGTTCTTCTTGTCAGCCAGGAGCTGCTGTAAACATTTTGGATCTGCTGCGTTTCAGGAATCCAGTTACTGTGTGATCACCACTGCTTTGGTGCTCTTGGTGTGTATTAAACTAAGAGGAACATTCACTCTTTTGGGTTTAATCGTTCAGTCTTAGCATTCTGGAGGCAACGGTGTGCTAATTCAGGTAGAAAAGGAGTGGAGGATAATTTTATTCACCTGCTCTCTGGAGGTAAAAGTGCTGTTCCACAATGAAAGAAAAGGGAAATACAAGAACTGTCAGGGTATTCTGGGACATGGCTTGGAAGGCAAATAAGGCATATCTTTGTGTCACCTGCATTCAGCAGAACTGATTTACTTCATGTTTGCTGGTTAGTCATTTGACTTTTATTTATGTAAGAATGAAATCTAATGATGAGCTCTCTGGCATTAGAGATGCCAGGTGTTCTGAATATAATTTGTCTTATAACTAGCCAATCTTCTTACTGCAAAAACACCTCAAAAGCGCCAGACAGTATTTGCTATATTAAGTGTAAGACTCGGTGTGGCCCTGGGCAGCCTGATCAAGTTGAAGGTGTCCCTGCTTGCTGCAGAGTGGTTGGACAAGATGACCTTTAAGGGTCTGTTCCAACCCAAGTCAATCTGTGAATCTGTATCTTCCCCCTGATTCTTGCCAAACAGCTGTTTGGCCAGGGAGTTCTTCTAAATGACTACTGGAATACCCGAGTTGAATGTAGTTTGGATTGTTAAAAGGCAAATCTTCCAGAGAAGTGAAATTCCTACTTACTGAATTTTCTCTGCTGGTCAGGAATGAGTAGCTATTCCCAAAAATGTGTGAGCTGCCTAGAGTACCTATTTAATTACTCTCAAAGTGCTGCTAACACCTCAAAGTGCAGAGGTGCAAGGTCACAATCCGCTGGAGTGTGGAGGAGGCACCCTGACCCACTAGAACTCTGGTATGAGTCATCCCTGAGGCTTACTGGAGAAGCAGAAAGAAGTATGACTTGGGCTCTGCAGGTGTTTTCCTTTGGCTGCCTCTGGAGCACTGGAACAGGTTGCCTAGAGGAGCTGTGGAGTCTCTTTTTCTGAAGGTTTTCAAAACCCATCTGGATGTGTTCCTGTGTGGCTTGCCCTAGGTGATCCTGCTGTGCCATGGGGGTTGGGCTTGGTTTCCAGAGGCCCTTTATGATTCTGCAATTCTATGTCTGGTTAAAAGTGGCCTTTTTCTGCCATGTGTCTTCCCCTGTGTTTAGCATTTCACTGTTTCAGCCCTTGATGATGACTTATGTGGGTACTAAATTGACAGTGAAAGACTGGATTAGTCCAAATGTATTTCTTTCTAGTCACAAATCATCTTGAAGTGGAATCTGGTGCACAGACCATTAACCACCTTTAATCAAATGAGGCCCAGTCCAGCCCCTTAATTGCTGGGGGATGTCTTTTGTACATGTCATGGTTCAACCCCAGCCAGTAACTAAGCCTTATTCAGCTGTTTGCTCACTCCTTGCAGAGAGATGGGGGAGAGGTTTGCAAGTGTAAAAGTGAGAAAATCCTTGGGCTGAGATAAAGCTAGTTCAGTAGGCAAGGCAGAAGCTGTGTGCACAAGCAAAACAAGACAAGGAATTTGTTCACCACTTCCCATTGGCAGGCAGGCATTTGACCATCTCCAGGAAAGCAGGGCTCCATCACATGTGATGGTTACTTGGAAATGCAAACACCATCATTCCCAGTGTATTCCACTTCCTCCTTCTTCCGTGAGCTTTACATACTGAGCACAATCCATATGCTAGGGAATATCCCTTTGGACATTTGGGGTCAGCTATCCCAGCCATGTACCCTCCCAACGTGTGCACCACCAGCCTACTTGCTGATGGGGTAGTGTGAGAAGCATAGAAGGCCTTGACCTTGGGCAAGCACTGCTCAGCAGTGACGAAAACATCCCTGTGCTGTCAACACTGTTTTCAGCATGAATCCAAAACACAGCCCCATCCTAGCTGCTATGAAGAAAACTGACTCCATCCCAGCCAAAACCTTCACAGTACAGAAGCATAACATGCAGAAGTACAGAGTTCACTTGTAACGTTTGTACATCAAAATGTGGTGGAGTCACCATCCCTGGAGGCGTTCAAGAGGAGATTGGACGTGGCACTTGGTGCCATGGTCTAGTCATGGGATCTGTGTTTATAGGTTGGACTCGATGATCCTCAAGGTCTCTTCCAACCTTAGTTATACTGTGATACTGTGATACTGTGAAAATATTATGTGACTTAATGAAAGAGACAACACACACACACACACACCAAACTACTGCAATGCAAATAACTATTGGAGTGCTTCAATAAATGGGAATAAAAACGCTAAATACTGCCTCTACACAGTGCTGATAATCATGGCTAGATCAAAAAAGCTGTGTATTGTGAATCTCAAGTCTATCCTAGAACACAAACTAAAGAGTCTTCTGTGTAGATGGAGGGGAAAATCTGTTCTTCTCTATAAACAAATTTCCAGATTTACATTTTTGATTGAACAAATGTGTAGCATCAGAAGTTTGGGGGGAAGAGGGTGTGTGTGAGCATGTGGGTGGCTCTTTTCCCAGACACTGGGTAGTTGTTGTCACATGATTTTCATTCTCACAGTGCATGAAAAGAATAGTTTTGAGGAGACTTTCTAAATGCAAAGCTGTTATGATGTGTTGTTCAAACATACTTCCTGACATGTTGTCTTTGAAGCAGAAGAGAAGCAGCCGGTATGCTGCTTTGAGGGACTTAACTAGGAAATATTCTGTGCCATTTCCTGTGTATAGAGAAACTGAACTTAAAGAGACCTAAACATCTACTCCAAGTAAGTGCTTTGATGTAGACATGGCGCTTGTAGTGGTTTGAGCCTTAACTGGGAGTTAAAAGCCCAAATGGAGAAAAGGCTGACAATCTCTTCCCCACTCCCCCCCCACCTCATCCCTCCAAACAGAGAGGGAAAGAAAAAGGGGTAAGGAGCAAATCCACTAAACAACAATCTGGAGTCGGCTTGGAAGTAGAGAGGCAAATAATTTTTCTTTAAACTATGAATATATATGACAATATCAGGAAAAGTTCACAAGGGCAAGGAACAAGAGTGGATGGGAGGGGGACAGAAAAGAATAATACAAAACCAGTCTTTCTCTGAGGACATGCAGAGGCAGCAGGGAAAAGGATCAGGTCTGGCCACGTGGCTGAGGAGCAGCAGGGCAGCTGCAGTAGCTCTCATCCAGCAGACGCAGGAGCTAAAAGGAGATCCAACAGCTATGATGTCCTGCTTTTTATACCCTGACTGGGCAGGGAAGGGGGAGTGGAACAGACTCAGCTTTCCCAGGGGGAAACGCCCTGCAGGGAGGGTAAAGTACCCGCAAGCCCTCCCCCCTGCTTTGGTTTTTTGTTTTCAGAAAAGGGCATTAACCCACCACAGCGCTGTAGAAGGATTCTCTGGTTTGGTTTTGCGTTTGGTTTTTTTCTCTCTCCAACCATCAAGACTTTGAATATGAACTTAAAGTTTACCTACTCAGTGCAAACAAGGCTTTGGAAAAAGAGGAAATACTGGATTAAGCTGAAAGCACCATTAAGTATTGAAGAACACTTGGAATTGCAGAAGCCTGGAGGAAAGACCAACACTTAGTAGGACAGTTATTAATGAAAATGTCATGTTACGTTCAAGATAAGAAATTACTCAATAATCTTAGAGCCTGGATCTTCTAGAAGCAGGTTAAAACCCAAAGTTTAGATAATCTGAGTCCATCTCAGAGGAGAGATACATTTCAGCTGGCTGTCATTTTCTCTAGAACATGAGTCAGCAGTGTGCTTAGTTGGCCAAGAATACCAACAGCATCCTGGCCTGTATCAGGAATAGTGCAGCCAGCAGGAGAAGGGAAGTGATTGGGCTCCTGTACTCGGCACTGATGAGTCTGCACCATGAATACTGGAGTCAGTTTTGGGCCCCTCACTACAAGAAGGACATTAAGGTGCTGGAGAGTGTCCAGAGAAGAGCAACAAAGCTGGTGAAGGTTCTAGAGAACAAATTTTACAAGTAGCAGCTAAGGGAACTGGAATTATTTAGTCTGGAGAAGAGAAGGCTCAGGGGAGACCTTACTGCTCTCTACAACTACCTGAAAGAAGGTTGTAGTGAGGTGAGGGTTGGTATAGGTGATAGGATGAGAGGGAAGGGCCTGGAATTGTGCCAGGGGAGATTTAGACTGGATATTAAGAAAAATTTGTTCACTGAAGAGATGGTCAGGAATTGGAGTAGGTTACATAGGGAGGCTGAGTCACTGTCCTGGGAGATGTTCAAGAAACATAGGGACACAGCTCTTCAGGACATGGTTTAACAGCTGTGGTTGTGTTAGGTCAGTGGCTGAACTCCATGTTCTTTGAGGTCATTTCTAAACTAAACAATTCTATGATTCTATGATAAAAGTTTGCCCTTGAATAGTCCCAATACCAAGCTTTGGCAATGTTGTGATTGTACCCCCTTAACCTTGGTATAACTCTTTACTCAGGAATGAATGCTACTGTTTTGTTTGCTGCCAAGATTCCAGTTGCTGGAAAGGATGTGGTGATGTTTGCTGTTCTAACATCTGGAGTCTGAGCTGGTGTGGAGGATGTGGAGTGATTTTCTTCTTTAACCCCTCTGAGAAGGGTTAATGAGCATCTGTCTCGCCCCTTAAAATGAAGACTCTTGCTTTTTACCCTAGGTGTGTTTTTAGCCTCTCTACAAGCTCAGAGGAATTATCACATCTGTTTATACCATCGCATTTTAAGTTTATCTCACGTGGTATAGACAAGAAATGTAACTTCAAATTAAAACCAGCTTATATACTGGAATGCATTCCTTTGCCAAGAAGCAAAATTGATTTTGTGGTAAACTTTACAAGCAGGAAGTCTCATGATAGGGCAATGAAGCTGGTGAAGGTTCTGGAGAGCAAGTTTTATAAGGAGCTGCTGAGGGAACTGGGATTATTTAGTCTGGAGAAAAGGAGGCTGAGGGGAGTCCTCATTGCGCCAGGGGAGGTTTAGGCTGGATGTTAGGAAGAAGTTCTATACAGAGAGAGTGATTGCCCATTGGAATGGGCTGCCCAGGGAGGTGGTGGAGTCACCATCATTGGAGGTGTTCAGGAGGAGACTTGATGGGATACTTGGTGCCATGGGTTAGTTGTTTAGGTGGGTTGGATTGGTTGATGGGTTGGACACAATGATCTTGAAGGTCTCTTCCAACCTATTCTATTCCATTCCATTCCATTCCATTCCATTCCATTCCATTCCATTCCATTCCATTCCATTCCATTCCATTCCATTCCATTCCATTCCATTCCTCTTTACAGATACCTAAAAGGAGGTTGGAGTGAGGTGGTGGTTGGTCTCTTCTCCCTAGCATCAAGTAACAGAACAAGAGGAAATGGCATGAAATTGTGCCAGGGGAGGTTTAGATTGCATATTAGGGGGGAAAAAAACTTGTCTGAAGGGTGGTGAGGCATTGGAGTAGGTTGCTCAGGGAGGTCGTGGAGTCAGTGTCCCTGGAGATCTTCAAAAAATATATAGCCATGGCACTTCAGGACATGGTTTCATGGTCATGGTTAGGTTCTTAGGTTGACAGTTGGACTGATCATGGGATCTTAGAAAACTTTTACAACTGAAAGATGTCTTTATGATAACAGAAGCCGAATCTAGTGTCACCCTGGACCTGGCGACAGCAGTGTCTTGATGGAGAATGAAAAGGATATGACATGCAAACCTCAGAAGATAAAACCACAACTATATATGGGGGTATATTTTACAGGCAGGGAAAGATACAGAGCTGATGGTTTTAAGAACCATTCCAGCTCTTAGGAATTTTTGCCCCACACTGAAATGATTTCCTCTTTGTGCATCCAAGTACTCCCAAGTGAAAATGCAGGAATGGTAGTAGCAACCTGTAAAGCTTCTCAGTGCCTCTCTTTCATGGGCCACTTGAAATTTTGTCCTACGTGCTTGCTGTGGTCCCTTTGGCTAGCGCTGGGAGGAGCAGCTCTAGCAAAATAGGCACATGCATCTACGAATTGACTTTAAAGTGGTCATCAGACACCTAGAAAACACCTAGAAACCCATGGCTTCTGTGTCATGGAAGCACAAAGCCGACTGTGAGAAACCCTAAAGGCAGCCAGAGTTACAATGTGACTGATGCAGCTATTCCAGTGAGATACAAACCCACTGTGTTCAGAGCCAGGCCCTGCCATCAAACTCACAGAAGAGCTCAGTGTATCTGCATTATAATTCAGAGGATTTCATCCTTCTGAAGGAATATTTGTATGACTGCAGAGAAGGGAACCTCTTACCTTCATTATAAGATGTTATAAATAGCTCCCCAGGAAAAAAAGAAACTTTGCTACATCCAGAAATCTAATAAATGTAATATTTTAGTCTTTTTGACACAGCATGACTTCAGCCACTGATTAGATCTGTGCCCTGCATATGCATGCACAGAATGCAGTGACAGAGATGAATATGCTTTCTCAACTGAAATAATACAAATTTTTCCTGATGCTGAATTATTTCAAGCATGTAGTGCAATAAGCTTTTATTTGGTTTATCTTAATTGTTGAAGCAAACAGACAGAAAATGTGTGCCAATATTTTGCCTTATTCCTTTTCTTGGAACATTAATCTTCCCACTGACCGTGTCTGCAGCTCTCTTTCTGAGCTCAGCAGGAAAGTGAGATGCCTGCTGAAGGCCTGGTTGGACCCAAAACTCTGTGTTTTGAAAATGTTAGATCTATCAAGGGCTTTCTCTCATGAATTCTTATTGGAAATAAAATGATCCTGGGGGAAAGGGGAAATGCTGAGGGGCTGGAGAATAACAAAATCACAGTCCAGCATTTCTAGCAGTGCTCGTGCATTTGCAGCCCGGAAAGCAAATCAGATCCTGGGCTGCATCAAGAGAAGTGTGGCCAGCAGGGCAAGGGAGGTGATCCTCCCCCTCTACTCAGCTCTGGTGAGACCCCACCTGGAGTACTGCCTCCAGTTCTGGAGCCCCTATTACAAGAGGGATATGGAGATGCTGGAACGTGTCCAGAGAAGGGCCACAAGGATGATCAGAGGGCTGGAGCACCTCTCCTATGAGGACAGACTGAAGGAGTTGGGGCTGTTCAGTCTGGAGAAGAGAAGGCTCCGAGGTGACCTAATTGTGGCCTTCCAGTATCTGAAGGGGGCCTACAGGAAGGCTGGGGAGGGACTGCTCAGGATGTCAGGTAGTGATAGGACTAGGGGGAATGAAATGAAGCTGAAGGTGGGGAGATTCAGGCTGGATGTGAGGAGGAAGTTCTTCCCCATGAGAGTGGTGAAGCCCTGGAATGGGTTGTCCAGGGAGGTGGTCGAGGCCCCATCCCTGGAGGTGTTTAAGAGCAGGCTGGATGAGGCTCTAAAGCTTGACGCTGGGGCTCACTGGAGCCCACAAATACAGAGAACTTGCATGACCAGCCCCTCTATATTGGTTTTGTAAGCCTGTTGGATTTTTGGGGGGGGTTGGTTTTTTCCAGTCTGCTGAGATAGCAGCTGATCTTTGATAGATGTATCCTCAAAATGGAAATATGATTAAGGAGACAGGATATAGCAAGAGATGATAAAGGGCTTTATTTACTTCTCAGTGGGTCCTATTTAATGAATATTTTAATATTCTTTTAAAGTAGATGTATAAAAATATAGAGAACCACCTTACCTTCAGCCTGCAACTTTAAAAGTGCTATGAGGACTAGTATATTTTTTTCAGTGCTTTCCCTTGCTACCCTCCAGTTCCTGATGCACTGCTCACTTCTCTTAGGCTAAAATCTAGGGGAAAATTTCTAGGCTAAGTTGATGATCATATTTCCTTAAGTGCCCTTTGCTAATCAACAGTAATTGCAAAGTTAGAAGGGTTTCACTGACAATCAGTTAAATGCTTCTTCAGTCACTTGGTGTTCTGCTGGCTCATTCTCATGAGGTTGGGGAAAGCCAACTGAAATGGAAATACCAGATGTTTTGCAAAGGTTTTTTTGTTGTTGTTTCTTTTGCTTTGCTTTGTTTTTCTGAAAACAATTTACCCTAATCCCAGTGCAGAAAACCTAACTTAATGCAGCAGGAAGGTAATTTATGTTAAACCTTTGATGCTCAGTAATCAGATCGTTAATACTGGATGATGAAATTATGTGCCAAGGGTATTTTCAAGCTAGAGAAGGAATATCTTGACTGATAAATTTCATTTTCTTCCTTCAGCCAACACTTTTGCCATAGAAATTACTTCCAGTATATCTGACTGCACAAAGCAACTAGGACAGTTCCACAACTATTTTACCCAATTATTTAAGCTACATAAGGAGCCTTTTTATTCAGTGTTTACTGAAATAAACCAAAGAATTGAGAAGCTGTGATGTTTGTACATATTCTTGGCTTAACATATGTAGCTTTGAGAGACCTGATTGTAATTTCCCAATTTTTAATTAAAACTGCTGCTTCGCTCATTTTCAAATAAAAATAAAATGGTAGGAAAAAAAAATTAGAAGGTTGTGTTTTCTTCCTGCATAAAGGCCTATTTTACAGTTTAAGGCAGAGCCTCCCTTGTCTCCTACCAGGGCAGAAAAACCGAGACTCAGACAAATGGACTGCAGAAGTGATAGAACAGAACAGAACAGAACAGATTAGAATAGAATAGAATAGAATAGAATAGAATAGAATAGAATAGAATAGAATAGAATAGAATAGAATAGAATAGAATAGAATAGGTTGGAAGAGACCTTCAAGATCATCATGCCCAGCCTATCATCCAACACCACCTAATCAACTAAACCATGCAACCAAGCACCCTATCAAGTCTCCTCCTGAACACCTCCAGTGATGGCGATTCCACCACCTCCTCGGGCAGCCCATTCCAATGGACAACCACTCTCTCTGTGTAAAACTTCCTCCTGACCTCCAACCTGAACCTCCCCTGGCGCAGCCTGAGACTGTGTCCTCTTGTTCTGGTGCTGGCTGCCTGGGAGAAGAGACCAACCTCTGCCTGTCTACAGCCCCCCTTCAGGTAGTTGTAGAGAGCACATTAGAGAGCATTAGGCCTAGCCAGGCCCAAGAGGTCTTGAGATAACTCCCCTTCCATTACCAGATAGGGAGCATCTCCCACAGGGACAACAAGGGAAAAAAAGAGGAAGTGTAAGACCTTGCTGGTGGTTTTATAGGGAGCAGGACATTATGGGATGAAATACGCAGCTTCCTGTGTCCACCCACTGGGCTGGACCCTTGGGACACCGGGGGGGTGTCTTAGGTGGCTACAGCAGGGGGTACCCAGCCCGAACTGCTACAACCTAAGATATGTTTTTAACTTTTATAAAATAATTAGGAAAAAAAAATTTTTGCAGCTCTCCTTTAAAACACCAAGCTGCTAAGGTTCTTCCTGGGATCAGTGTTTCTGGGACAGCAGTGGTGACGCTGGCCTAAGGGAATATTTGACATCAAAGCCTACCTGTGAAGATACAGCACAGTTGGCCTTGCAATATGAAAATCACACTTATTGCATAAGAGAAGTTTATTAAATTGTTTTTCCTCCTTTCCACCTCTACCCCCCCCCCAAAGAAAAAAGCATAAGCACTACATCTGTATATAAAAAAAACCCAAAACAAACCCTGCTTGCTTCAGTGAATTCAAGTGCACTCTTTTTCAGTTTTTAAAGTTCTCTTCAGTGCCTGCAGACCTCCAGCTGCAGGGGCTTGTTACTCAGTGCTTTAAACTTGAGCTGTGGAGGAGGCTAGCTGGGATTGATCTCGAAATATCAGCCTTGTTTCCTGACTGACCAGACAATGCCATTTTGTTTCTTTTGCCAGCTGCATGAGGAGTGTCCTGTACTCACAATGAGGGTGCTGCTGCGTTTCTGCGGAGGAGAGCGTCAGCTGATTAGGAGTAGTTTTAAAATCAAAAGTCTCTTCCTTTGAACTCCCACAGGTCTTGTTTCTGGGCAGGTTAGGCTAATTTAAGACTACTTGCTTCAGGTACAAATTTAAAATGTAAGGAGGGGGTCTCATCGCATTCAGATAAGTCTCTTGGTACAAGTGCATAGGTGCACGGAGAAAACGCCGACTGTTTTAGGGAGCTGCTGTTAGGTTTTGGCAGAAGGCCCGGGCTGAGTGGCCCCCACCAGAGCCACAGTCCTTTCCCTGCTGAGAAACCCTGGCTGCTCAAGTTTGGCTCTTTTGTTTTTTTTAAGCAAGTGTTACAGGCAGTTTATTCATAACAAAACTACCCACTTTGCACTGCTCAGAAGAGCTGTTTGGAGGAAAGAAAGTGCAAAAAGTCACCTATGTGCAGATTTCCAGACTTGTCTAACTTCTCAGAAGTTGAAGGCCACCGGAAAAAGTTGGAAAACTTAAGTGCCTGCAGCTATCCCTGATACTGAGATTACACTGGCTAGATTAAATGCACCCTCAATCACTTATTCTTACACAATGCAGTGAAGTGAAGACAGAATTGAGCACAGGGATTTACTATTGCAGCACAGTCATGAGTCTGCAACTGCAGAAACTACCAGGCATGAATGTGATCCTCCACCTCTGGAGCAGAGGATACCAAGTGCTGAAGTCACAACAGCGTAACAAGGACTATGAAAGCATAACATCCACTGTCATGTTTATATTCTGAAACTTAATAACTTATTTCTGTCTTCTAAAAGCAGTCTTTTCTCCTTCAGAAGCTTTGATTTAAATGTTGAAAACCTGACATTGTGCTCTTCTAACTGGTGAAGCACAAAGCACTGTATATTCTATGTGTCAGCGAGCTTTACTCTGAGTACTTTTGCTTAGCACAGAAAATAGTTGTCTCAGCTTCAGCTGATCTTGGTGATCTTTGCTAGTATTTCTTCAAGTTTTAGTTTCTGGGAAACTGTTCTGTGAGGCAACACTACCAAGATTGTCTGCAAGTGTATTTCACATTGATGTGTTTTTTAAGTCTTTACTGTGATTTTGTTACAGCTTTACTGTTTTAGGCTGCATTGATTGTCTCGTGTTCTTTTAAAGGAAGCACTCAATGGAACTGAAGCAAATAAAAAATAAGTATCCTGCATCAGGCATTCTCATAAAACCACCCAGAAGTTATTCTGGCTGCTAATCAAACAAAGAAATATCTCAGTTACTTCCTCTTAATGCCCTTCTTGTGGGCTTTGCCTGTCGTATTCTGCCCTCACACAGACATAGATTATCAAGATTTATACCAAGCTATACTGATTTGCAAAGCAAAGCAATGGCCCATCTGTATTTGAACTGTCATTTGAAAAATTGCTGCATCTGATAGAATAGTGTCAGTGTTATACACTGGTGAGAAATTGAGAGAGGAAGAAAACATCCATGTGAGCAAAGCCTTACAAACGTATACGGTTACAGCTCCCAGTCTCATTAATATTGTTAGAAGTTGCTGACCTCCTTATAGTTACCAGCTCTTCAGCTGAGGATGCTAGGCCTGCACATCAGCATGCTGAGGTCAGATTGTAGACTAACGTTGATGCAACCTCACTGACTTCACTAGATATGACCGAGAACAGCATGTGGCCAGCTAGACCATGGGATGACTTAGAGGGTAGGCCAGGCCCATTCTTTCAGCAGATAACCATAGACCTGTCCCCTAGGAAGCTGCTTGTGGGTTATAAACACAAGACAGAGAGAAACCTCTGTGTAGCCACAATTCAGGGCAGTGACATCCACAGGAAGGCAGAACTCGGATGCACAGATATTTTCTGTTCTGACCTTTAGACCACCTTTGAAGCCTCTGAATTGCAAGCAACTAAACCTATATTGGGTCAGCAGATGATCCATCTACCCCCACTTCATGGAGGTCGTGCAGTCCTGAAGCAGTTTGTGTGAGGGTTTCATTGAACACATCATGTTGCCATCTGCAGTAGACAAAGCTCAGAGGCTTCACTAGGAACTCATCCTTCCCTGTAGGAAGAAAAAGTGAAAACTTAGAAGGGTGTTGTGGGTAGTGAAGGGCACCCAAATCACTTGCCATTGCAACATGAAATAGTCCCTAGTCACAAGGCAGAGCTGTCTCTTGGTAGATTTGGTGCTCAGCTCTGGACCCTATTCTGGATAATAAGTCCCTAAAACCTGTGGGTGTGAACATAGATGCTGGGTTGGATCAGTGGTAGATTATTTTTTTCAAATCATGATAAAAAGGCACTATAGTTTCATAGTTTCATAGTTTCATTCAGGGTTGGAAGGGACCACAAGGATCATCTAGTTCCAACCCTCCTGCCATGGGCAGGGACACCTCACACTAGAGCAGGCTGGCCAGAGCCTCATCCAGCCTGGGCTTAAACACCCCCAGGGACGGGGCCTCGACCATCTCCCTGGACAACCCAATCCAGGGTCTCACCACTCTCATGGGGAAGAACCTCCTCCTCACATCTAGCCTGAATCTCCCCACCTCCAGCTTCATTCCATTCCCCCTAGTCCTATCACTACCTGAGATCCTGAGAAGTCCTTCCCCAGCCTTCCTGTAGGCCCCCTTCAGATACTGGAAGGCCACAATGAGGTCACCTCGGAGCCTTCTCTTCTGCAGACTGAACAGCCCCAACTCCTTCAGTCTGTCCTCATAGGAGAGGTGCTCCAGCCCTCTGATGTTAGAGAGTTCTGCTCCTATGCCTGGGATGGCTTGTGCAATAAATTCAGAATTACGATCTGAATATTAGAGTCCAGTGAAGCTGGTGCTGGGTTAGAGTAAAAACCCCACAATGATGAAATGCAGACATCTTTATACAGAAGCTACAGGTATGGAAGGGAATATGCAAAGTCTGTATGTGAAAATTTGTTTGCAGCACTCTGCTGTTCGTACACTTGCTTGGGTTCTCGGCTTAAGATTTCAAAGCCAAATATGCCCGAGTGATTGTAAAAGACATGCTGTGTTTTGTATCATCATTTGTGGCTGCGGATTTCCTTCCACCTCTAAACTGCAATTAAATGTTCCTGTCATCCTGTAAATTAGCCTTTCTCTTTTAAACATCACATTTGCAACTCTATGTTCATATAATCCTGTAATTATGTAACTATTTTCATTTCAGCACTGATTCAGCAATGTACTTGCGCATATGAATAATCTCTCTGAACCCAATGGGACTCCTCACATGCTTAAAATTAGGCATGGCTTAATTACTTCGCTAAATCAGCAGCTATACTGACATACAGGAATGGGGATAAAGGAGGTAGCTTGCATCTACTCTGTAAACACCATTATTTAACTGGACACTTTAAAACTCTAATTCTACCTTCCTAATTTAGTTTTTTTTCAGCTGCATTGTAGTGCCGGAGAGATCGTACGTGAGGTATTCAGATTGGATCACATCTTTTAAAACTATATTTTCTCTAAAGGCAAAGCAGTTTTAAGAGGCTTAAAGCCCTCCTTTGCCCTGTGTGCTCTCTTGAAGCTGACTGCCCTTTCAGGCCTCCCATTACAGCTGATTGCAGATCAGTACCAGAGAGGGCTGCTTTTCCCCTAAGTGCTTATCAGGATTACAAGAGGGTCTCCTATTGCATAGGTATATCTGAGAACGTGGTAAACCTTGATCAGTGCACAGGAACTAATAGTGGAGATGGGAGGACTTGAGGCTACACCAGACCACCACACTATTCAAGAAAATATACAAAAATATCTACATCCTGACAAATTTCCACTGTAGTCTTTTATCCTAAAATTGTGGATTGTCTAGGACCTGCAGCGTTAACAGTTTAGAATAGAATAGAATAGAATAGAATAGAATAGAATAGAATAGAATAGAATAGAATAGAATAGAATAGAATAGAATAGAATAGACCAGGTTGGAAGAGACCTTCAAGATCATCGCGTCCAACCTATCACCCAACACCACCTAAACAACTAACCCATGGCACCAAGCACCCCATCAAGTCTCCTCCTGAACACCTCCAGTGACGGCGACTCCACCACCTCCCCGGGCAGCCCATTCCAATGGGCAATCACTCTCTCTGTGTAAAACTTCCTCCTGACCTCCAGCCTGAACTTCCCCTGGCGCAGCCTGAGACTGTGTTTAAGCTAAAACACGTGCCCATGCAGTTACCTTGCGTGAATTTGGCAACTTGAAGCGTAGCCACTGAGTTGGAAGTACAGTTCTACTATATTCAGAAAGAAATAGGACAGCATGAAGTACTCTTGAAGAAAATGTGCTATAAAGAATGAAATGAAACATTGTAGGCTGCCTTTTGTAACACAATATGAAAGTCTATAACAGGTATCTCCAGTTTTTACATTACGAAAGAGAGGCAAACAGGCTTAGTTCCCGAGAGTTAAGTAGAAATGACTGAATTCTCTGAAGCTGAATGTTGTGATAATTTTAAGACATTTTTCATACTGTCTAAATAGAATAGAATAGAATAGAATAGAACAGAATAGAATAGAATAGAATAGACCAGACCAGACCAGACCAGACCAGGTTGGAAGAGACCTTCAAGATCATCGCGTCCAACCTATCAACCAATCCAACCCACCTAATCAACTAAACCATGGCACCAAGCACCCCATCACATCTCCTCCTGAACACCTCCAGTGATGGCGACTCCACCACCTCCCCGGGCAGCCCATTCCAATGGGCAATCACTCTCTCTGTATAGAACTTCTTCCTAACATCCAGCCTAAACCTCCCCTGGCGCAGCCTGAGACTGTGTCCTCTTTTTCTGGTACTGGCTGCCTGGGAGAAGAGACCAACCCCTGCCTGTCTACAACCTCCCTTCAGGTAGTTGTAGAGAGCAATAAGGTCACCCCTGAGTCTCCTCCAGGCTAAGCAACCCCAGCTCCCTCAGCCTCTCCTCATAGGGCTTGTGTTCCAAACCCCTCACCAACTTCGTTGCCCTTCTCTGGACACGCTCCAGCAAGTCAACCTCCTTCCTAAAACTGAGGGGCCCAGAACTGGACACAGTACTCGAGGTGTGGCCTAACCAGTGCTGTGTACAGGGGCAGAATGACCTCCCTGCTCCTGCTGGCCACACTGTTCCTGATGTAGGCCAGGATGCCATTGGCCCTCTTGGCTGCCTGGGCACACTGCGAATGTCTTGTCCTAGCATAGAAGAGCTTTCAGAAAGCAATGGTCTTACCCTGAATCAAACCAGGGCTGGTAGATTTGCTATCTTTGATACTGAAACTATTATTATTTTACAAAAATATCAAGACAAAATCAAAATTCACTACAACTGAGGAGGCGAGGTCAGAATTCTGTCCCACAGTCAGAATTTAATCTTATTGCACAAAGAACACACACACAAAATTCAACAAAATATGCTTAAAGCCTATTTCAGAGACACAGAATCCATATAACAGCTATTAAAGCACCTGCTTGCAGCTTAATATTCACTCATGGACTTAAGTGAAGCTGTAAATAATGAAAGACTACCCAGAAAAATATTTGTGGAACAAGGTGTCAGTCTGTAGGGAGCCTGGGTCTTAATTAAAAAGCCAGAGCACAGGCCCATAAAAAAAGGTGACAAAAAGAGTGGAGGACAGATATTTGTCCTCCTTGGCTAGGAGATCTATTTGGAGATGTTCACAAAATGAGTGGGAATAGACCCCTTATGAGGAAAAAAGGCTTGAGAAAGGATCAAACAAGAAAGGATTTGATTTATTTCTTTCCAAGATTAGGTTGTGGAAAATCCATCAGTCTGTAAAGAAAAGATGTAATTATTGATTTATAGCTGAAGTTCTGTTTCATGCAGATTTTTATGGCAGTGGTCTGGTGGTGGCAACGCTGCTGCTAGCAAAATGAATAATGCCCTGGAAGGCATTACTGAAATAATTTGCTTACAGAGCTCAGTCCATAACTAAATATGTTTTTGCAACAAACCCTTACCTTCTGCTTGAAGCTTTGACATTGATTTACAGGTCTGCTTGCATAGTGTCTGCTGGAGTATGGATTTCAGGATGTACAATTAAGAATTGACTTTAGGGTAGTTTTAATGGCAGTATATGAAATACCTCCTAGTGATATTTAACTGAGTGGTTTTATTTACAAGCATTTATTTCACACATAATTCTCTGGAATGCACTCTGCCCTTGTTAGTGCTCTTCTCCCATTTCAGCTCCCTGATGTTCTCAAAACATCCTTCAAAAACTGCACTCAAGTTACAGTTTTGGCAAAATGCTTTATCAAAATTAAAGGACAAGAGGTTCATTAATATTAATGAACAATGAATCATAGGATGTTGCCCTTAGATAAGCCAGCCATAAACATTAATACAAGTGACCATTTAATGTAAACACAAGTATGATGTTCTAATCTATTTTCTGTTTCCTTATGTTTGCTAATTCATTGATGTATTAAATTGCCTAACTGGAAAAAAAAGGCTTTGCAAATAACAATTTCATTTGTTACACACTTCTAAACGTTTAATATTAATAGTTGAGGAATCAAGGAGTGGAAGTCTGCTGGAATGATGCTAATCCCGTACAACATTGTTTTCCCAACTTGCCCTTATCTTCTCAAGATTTGGATCAGCACAGGGCTTATGATAATCTCTAACTCATGTGTACTCTGTGCAGAACAGGGATGAAACATCTTAGAAGAGCCTTCTACCTACCATGTGTCTTATCATCTATGTGAGTAACTAGTGTACTGAAGGGCTGTATACATCAGAATTTGTTTGTTCTGTTGAATTGTTTGCTGTGTAAGGCACATAAATTTTATGCTTGGTACAGCTGTTGCATTCTTTCTAGTATTCCCTTGATTTGTCACTGCTTAGTAAGGAATTACTCACACTTGTGATGAGCATCATACAATGATGAGTCATATAATAACTTTTTTTGTGCTACATCTTTCCAGTATTTATGAAGCTGTTTGGTTTTGCTTTATGAAAGGAAAGTGAGTCTGAGTAGCTGCTCAGCTCCTGCCTCTTCCACCTTACTTTCACTTAATTTTCTCATGACCTAAGTGTTCAGATGTTGGCTGTAGAGCTATTGTGATGTAACTCATGATCACATTACTGGAATGATTCATTATGAATTACAACCTTTTACAACAGGAGGGTGTTTTTCAGCTGACAAGCTTCAGTGCAGCTAGACTCCAAGCAGTTACCTCCATTTCGCTTTGCTCATGGAAAACACTTGGAGTGGAGAAGCTACCTGATGAAAGCTCATCAGTGACACAGGGTTTGTGAAGTGTAAGCAAGCAGGTATCATGACCAGCTCTCAGAATCAATCTGTTCATTCAAAACATAAGAAGGAACAGGCTTTTCCCTTTCTTAAACTTTGCTTAGGATAGCCCTTTTCCTCCTTTTGTTAAAAAAAACCCCAGACACCTAACTTTTTCTCATTTCTGTTTAATTATCACTCCATGTTATGACTCATTTGATCTTCATCAAGTTGTATCAGTAATTCATTTGATCCAGTCAATTTAAAAAGCAATAGACTGTCCCTTGTTTCTTTAATACTTTTTTTTCTTCACAACTTGCAAGCTGGTAACAGTCTTATCTTGTACTATGAATACATGGATGTTTATCTTCACATGCTTGAGGATCATTCATTTACCACATCCTAATAACTGCCCTGATTATCAGAAGGCCTTGATTATAACCCATAGGCAGCACATTGTCTTCACCCTTCTCTGTAAGAATATCCTTAACATTTCACAATGTTATTCATAAATAGTAAATTTTACCTTTTTGTCTGTGTTTTGCCTTGTTAGGAGTCATTGTCCCTGCCCTATGGCCAGCATAGTTTCACTCAGGCTGGACGTGAGGAGGAAGTTCTTCACCATGAGAGCGGTGAAGCCCTGGAATGGATTGTCCAGGGAGGTGGTTGGGGCGCCGTCCCTGGAGGTGTTTAAGACCAGGCTGGATGAGGCTCTGGCCAGCCTGATCTAGTGTGGGGTGTCCCTGCCCATGGCAGGGGGGTTGGAACTAGATGATCCTTGTGGTCCCTTCCAACCCTGACTGATACTATGATACTATGATACTATGACTCAAGGCATTTAAAATATGGTTAAATCTGTTTTAACCATTAGAGCCCAAAACTGCCTCAACATCTTTTGTGAAAACACTTTCCAGGGGCCAAATTAATCTTTGGAAGTGTTCAAAGGCAGGTTGGATGGAGCTTTGAGCAAGATGGCCTTGTGGAGGAGGTCCCCACCCATAGCAGGGTAGTTGAAACTAGATGATCTTTACAGGTCTCTTCCAATCCAAACCATTCTATGATTCTGTGAAAAGGTAGATTAATTAATTTCATGCTGCCTGCAAGAGAAAGGAATGGCTTAGTCATTTATATAAAAGCACTGGTATATGAAATTAAGAAAAATGTGACTGTTGACTTTTGTTCTTATGTGCTTTTGAAGAAAAACCTCTGCAGAGTTTACTTTTCTACTTAAAGTTTTGTTTTAATTAACTGTAGCCTGCCTTTACAATATTGTGACTGCTGCTCAGGCCTTGCAGGTAACTTTCTATTTACTGTTAGCACTCCACCAAAGTTCAGAATTGCTGCCTTGTAGCATAGCCACAGGGGTATGGTTTTTCAGACTAGGTATGCCATACATTTTCCATGAAAAATAATGGAAGGTGTGTGTCTTGTCTAGGAAACCTTAGCCAGGGCATTTGTTGCATAGACTTACTTGGTAAAGCATTCGAGGCATGTAATCATTTGAGATGCTTCATAGACAAGAGAGAAGTGCTGCTACATACAGGTGTGTTGCTGATATTGATGGGCAGATAGTAATGGTTTGCTGTTACTGGTAGCATGATGTATACTTAAATACACACCCTAAGAGCAGGAAGCAGGGAATGGTGGATTTAGAATGATAGTTTCAATAACATCTTTGCTGTTCTGTTAAATTCATAGATTCAGCGAATAGTTTTGGTTGGACAGGACCTTAAAGATCATCTAGTTCCAATCCCTCTGCCATGGGCAGGGACACCTTCCATTAGACCAGATTGTTCAAGGCTGCATCCAGCCCAACCTTGAACACCTCCAGGGAGAGGGCATCCATGACCTCCCTGGGCAACCTGTTCCAGTGTCTCACCACCCTTACTGTAAAGAATTTCTTCCTAATAGCCAGTCTAAATCTACCCTCCCCAAGCTTCAATGGATTCCCTCTCATCCTATCACTACAAGCCCGTGTAAAAAGTCCCTTCCTGGCTCTCTCACAGGGCCCCTTCAGGCACTGGAAGGCCATTATAAGGTCTCCCCGGAGCATTCTTTTCTAGAGGCTGAAGAGCCCCAGCTCTCACAGCCTGTGCCCACGAGGGAGGTGCTCCAGCCCTTTGATCGTCTTTGTTGCCATCCTCTAGACCTGCTCCAGCAGTGCAATGTCCCTCTTATGCTGGGCACACCAGAACTGGATGCAGTACTCCAGGTGGGGTCTCATGAGAGCAGAGAATCACCTCTGGTCATGCTGGTCACACTTCTTTTGATGCAGCCCAGGATTTAGTTTGCCTTCTGGGCTGCAAGCAAACATTGCTGTCTCATGTTGAGTTTTTCATCAGCTGACATCCCCAAATCCTTCTTCTCAAGGCTGCTCTCGAGCCATTCCTTGTCCAGCCTATGTTTGTGCTTGGGATTGCCCCAACCCAGGTTCAGGACCTTACACTTGGCCTTATTCAACTTCCTGAGCTTGGCTTCAACCCGCTTCTCCAGCCTGTCCAAGTCCCTCTTCATGGCATCCCTTTCTTCCAGTGTGTCAACTGGACCACACAGCTTGGGTTAGCTTGGCCTAAGTGCTCTGGTTGTCTATTGTACAGCCTCCAGAAAGCTCCAGGTACACTCCAACAAAGTGTTTCCAGGTCACCACTCCTGTGCAAAGGCCCCACAATGACCTCCAGTCAGCTTCCTCTGCCCTGTGCTGCTGCTTTTGGGTTTGCTCTTTCCCCCTAGCTTTGTAGCCCCACAAAAAGGGCCCCCTGGGACCTGGCTGTACCCTGCTGCCTACCTGCCACATAACTTCCCTGCCCTTTCTCCTCACCTCCAAGATTCAGGGGAGAGAAGCAATGCTCAGGGCCTTGCTGTGGTGTGTGTCCTGGGCTGGAGGCCACCTGTCCTTGACAGCTGGGGTCCCTACAAAAAGGGAGCTACTCAGTCCTTCAAAGCTGTGACACTCTGGCCTCCAAGCAAAGATCTGCATCTTGAGGAGAGCCTGCTCCTTCCTTCACCCAGATCGTGGTTCCCCAGGTTCTGGCTCATGGGCCATTTAAAACCTTGTATCCCACCAGGATGGGTGTCTGAAAGGATACCAGGCAGGACCAGAAAAGCTTTTCCTGGGGCAGCCCCTGTGGTGACAGTGGTTCTCCCTCCTGCTGTAGCTCAGCCCTGGGGTTGCTGAGCCGTGCTGCTACTGAGCGTGTTGACATCCCACATCTTCATCAGGCAGGATGGCCACCTCTGCCAGTGCCACACTGTGGGGTGGAAGGGAAACACAGGCTGCAAGGGAGAAGCCTAGAACTGCTACATCTATTCTCTGCTGGGCCCTGGAGAGAGATGTTAGAAACAGTGAAGGTGGAGCTGCCCAACAGCCCTGCAGGCAGCATTTGCCTTTCCTTGCAGACTCTTTCTGGAAAGACTGCTGAGCTCCTTGGGGAAACTCCTGTATGAATCAGTCACTCAGTGAAAATGTCATGAACTTCCTTACAAGTGTACATCTCAAGTGAGAGAGGCTGAATTTTGCAACATTAGCCCTTATGCTCCCTGCCCCCCAAGGCAGAGGATTACCATTTCTCCCACGTGCACAGATTTGTGCTGTATCTCTAGCCTGACAAGCGTCTTAGCCTGGATAAATCATCCCACTGGCACTGGCTGAGAGGCTGGCTGCTGCACAGCCATGGTGCCTGCTTTTGAAAAAATTTCTTTTAGCCAGTGTTGTGAATACAAACTGAGGCATATGCTGCATCTGCTGTCTCCTGATCCTTCAGATGATCTGTAGCTGTAAAGGTAGGACACATGGTATTTTTACTTCTGTATCTGTCCACACCCTGACCAACAAGTAGGCCTCTCTTGGCACACTGCTCTCCAGGAGATCATACATGTTGAATGTTTTCCAGTGAAAAGATATATCTGGCACAATACCTGGGTTTTGTTATCCAAAATGAACAGTGCATTACAGCCAAATCAAAATAGTTTGCTCAGGGTAGGTGTGAGAAGAGAGGGAGAGAAATGGAAAACAAAGGAACTACATTTGTAGACTTGAGGGGAATAGTGTTGCCTTTCCCTCTAGTGCCTCAACTTTCCCTCTGAATGCTCTAACCCTGTGCTTCTGGGTAATGCAGAGGCAGTGGTAGCGTCCCTAGCTGTCTAGGAATTCAAACAGAGTCAAGTGGCATATTTTGAATGAAATCAAATGTACTGTGGAGGATTTTCATTCCTGTAGAGCAAAGATCTAAAGGTCTTACATTTTATCTGAATTATATGAAACTTTTTGCTTCTCACATTATCCAACTGAAAATAAACCTAGCTTTTGCACATCTCTGTTATGGACCTAACAGAACAGAGAAAGGCCTTAGATCCTCAGACACTGTTAATATATGGTTTTGCAATATGAGACTCTCTGGTTTGCCTCCTCATGTAAAACTCTTTCTTCACAGAAAGAGTTGTTGGCCATTGGAATGTGCTGCCCAGGGGGGTGGTGGAGTCACCATCCCTGGAGGTGTTCAAGAGGGGGTTGGACATGGCACTTGGTGCCATGGTTTAGTAGTCATGAGGTCTTGGGTGACAGGTTGGACACGATGATCTCTGAGGTCTTTTCCAACCTTATTGATTCTATGATTCTAAATATTTATGAAGTACCTAATCTAAAAGGGATAGAAGACAGAGATGCAGCTCTTGGAGTAGGACCTTATTAGGGCTTCTATAAATGTTTGCTTCAGAGGAAATCTTGTTCTTTAATTTTCAAATTCCAGTTATAAAAGTGAAACCACAAAATTATGATTAGATATTCTGAATAACTTGAGAATATTACTGACATTCAAAAAAAAAAGCCTAGGCCAAAATTAGGAATAAAAATTCTGCCATCCCATTTAAACACAGCACAACCTGTTTCTTTTCACTTAAATGGTTATAATCCCTGCAGTTGCTACCTGCTCCTAGGTATTGTGCCTTACCACCTCTCTGACCTAAATCTGAAGCTCTAGAGAGCAGGGGGCAGCGGAAGACCAAACACTGAGTGTTTCTAAATATACAAGTGCAAATGTGCTGGGTCTGAACCAGATGAAAATCTGAAACATCCAGGGAGAAAATACTCCTTTTCACGTGGATTTCTTTTCTCCTTTGGGATCATTCTGACAAACTGTTTTCAATTCAGGTGGAAAAACCTATCTGCCCTTCCTTCCAGTTCATTTTAATTCCCCCATTAGCTGCTGCTAGCAAAGTGGCAGATAGGGAGGGCCTGGTGAGGAATGGGAAGCAGAGGGCAGGGAAAATGCTGATCTTAACAAATACTACAATTGCTTGCCTAACCCTGTGCATGTATGGTTGGCTTAGAAGTCACACTACAGGGGGAAAAAAAAATCAATAAAAGTTGTTCACAAGGGTTTGAAATCAAAACAATTATGAAATGCTGGTAAAAAGCAGGTCTTGTCTTCAAGTTTTTTTCCCTAACCAAACATCAGTGGAAATTTTCATGAGACTTTTCAGTTTGCAACAAATGTTTGGGGGGTTCTTGTTTATTTAGTTAGTTAGTTAGTTAGTTATTTCTAGACAGGATTTTTAACATTGGTCAATGATTTTGACTGGGGAAAGACTTCAATGTGCCTTCAGGGTAACAGTTAACAGAATGATGAATTCCTGTCTTGTAAATACCTAGATCTTTATTGATGTCACAAGGCAGGCAATTTTATGACTGGTTTTTCTACAAGACATTCAAAACAATGCATTCAATATAGCCTTGGAACATGTTTCCTGTGCCATCTGTCAAATGCCATTTAAAACGCTTCCATTAATGCAGCAATATATCTTTTATTAAGTCTATCTCTCTTTAACTTAATTAAATAAGTTCATTAAGTAGGAATCTGAGGGTCTGCAGATGAGAAGTATTTTATTTCATGAGCTGTCCTTTGAGTCAACCAGTATTCCACTTGCCCTTGCTAAGTGAGCACAGATACGTGTTTGCACAGCAGCAGTGCTTTGGATTTTATTTTGACAACAGAAGTCATATCAGCATCAGGATGAAAAGCTTCCCTCTCAGGCTTGTTGATGTTAAAAAAAATCACTGGGATCCAAAGTGAAAGATGACTCTTTGAAGCATCTGATTACACATAAGAAAATAACGTCCTGTGACTTGGTTCCTTTGACTTTTAAATATGTACCCAGGTGAAAAAGCATATCCAAATTCACTGTCATTGTCTCTGCTGCTCTTGGTGTTCTGACTGTAATACTGTATATGCTATGATATGATATGAAATATCATATCTCCCCTATTTAAAATTCAGCCTTGGGTTTGGATGCATGCAGGCTGAAATTCACTTACATTTGTTATACACAAGGCTGCTGTGGTAATGGACCTCTTAGAGTGTCTAAAGTAAACTGTATAGGAAAGTGAGGCAGAGCCTAGAAGATGAAGGGTTAAGTGATGATGTGAGCAAAAATTCAGCTGTTATAAATTGAGAAAACAGCATAGCTTCAAGGTGGTTTATGGCTTGAAAAGCTATTCATTCTTTCCATAACATAACCATTAGTTACCTATGTAGGCTGTATTAAAATAAACCTGGGAGTTAACTGAACCTTACATTTTATAGGGGAACATTTAATTAAATTGTATGTTTTATCTGTAGTAATAAAACATGAGAGTCATCTGAGCTAACACACAGTTTTAAGGTCTGAAACATCTCCAGCACCTTCATTCAGGGCTGTTTGTTATATGAGCCATAACATCCATTGTGAGAAAGTGCTAATCTCCTAACCTTTTCATTTGTGGCTAGAAAGCTATCCTGCTCATCGTGCTGACGCTGTATTAAGCAAGTAAATAAAACAGCTTCCTGCTCTGGAATGAAGTGAACCTACAAACTCAAAAGAAAATTCTGCTAATCACTGTGGAGCACTCAGCTTTGCATATGATTTAAATCAAAAAGCACCAACACAGACAGTACTATAAAAATGTATTCAAGCCATGGTTTGATAGCTTTCTAGCCACAAGCAACTGTTTCCTGTTGATGTATGAGCACAGAGGAGGACACTTTTATATAAGGTGACATTGCAAGAGAAACTCTTATCTAACCATCTGCCCTCTTCTTGCAGTGCTTTGTTTCTAGCCTTTGTTGACAGTGAATAATCTTGGTTTGTGTGGTGTTCTTTGGTTATTGGTGGAGGGGTTACAGGGGTGGCTCCTGTGAGAAACTGCTAGAAGCTTCCCTACCTTCAACTCAGACCCACCTCTGGCCAAGGTCAAGCCAGTGACAGTGGTAGTGCCAAGATAATTTATTTAAGAAGGGGGAGAAAGACCCAAACCTGTTGGGGAAACTGGAGGTGGGGAGAGGAGTGAGCATATGAGAGAAACAACACTGCATCCTCCAAGGTTCCTGAGGAAGGAGGGGAAAGAGGTGCTCCAGTGCTGTGAACACTGTGTGTGTAGAACACTTTGTGAAGAACTGCATCTCTTGGGAAGGACTCAAGTCAGACAAGTTTGTAGAGAACTCTCTCATGGCAGAGGGCCCACAGTGGATCAGGGGAAACATGTGAGGAGTCCTCATCTGAGAAAAAAGTAGGAAAAACTATATGTGATGGGCTGACTACAAGCCCCATTCCCCTGTCTCCCTGCTCCTGGAGTGGGAAGAGATAGAGAAGATCTGGAGGACAGCTGAAGCAGGGCAGAAAGGGATAGGGGAAGGTGCTTTTAAGATCTGGAGCAGAGCTGAAGCAGGGCAGAAAGGGATAGGGGAAGGTGCTTTTAAGATTTTCTTCTATTTATCATTATCCTATTCTGATTTTATTGCTAACAAATTAAACTGATTTTTTTCCCTGTTTGCCTGGTTGGCCTGTGACCATAATTAGTGAGTGATTCTTCCCTGTCCTTTGTCTCACCTTTTCTTTCTCCCCATCACACCAGGGACAGGAGTGAGCAAGGAGCTTCATGGTGCTTTGTTACTAACTGGGCTTACACCACACTACTTTATTTCAAATATAACCCAGAAAGGGACTGACCCAGTATGTCCTGAAACTGCAGTTTGGTCTATAGCAGAACGGAACTTTCTTGATGTGTGCTTCTAGACTGCGATTTTACAAACTGAATTTTCAAAACTTTAGAAGGAAAATAAAAGACTTGATCTGTCACTGCTCCCTTATTGTAGCACAGTTCTGGCCCAGTTCTGGGCTCCTCAATTTAAGAAGGGTGTTGAGACACTTGAACGTGTTCAGAGAAGGGCAACGAGGCTGGGGAGAGGCCTCGAGCACGAGCCCTATGAGGAGAGGCTGAAGGAGCTGGGGTTGCTTAGCCTGGAGAAGAGGAGGCTCAGGGGAGACCTTAGTGCTGTCTACAACTACCTGAGAGGAGGTTGTAGGCAGGTGGGGGTTGGTCTCTTCTCCCAGGCAGAACAAGAGGACACAGTCTCAAGCTGTGCCAGGGGAAGTTTAAGCTCGAGGTGAGGAGGAAGTTCTTTGCAGAGAGAGTTGTTAGCTGTTGGAATGTGCTGCCCAGGGAGGTGGTGGAGTCACTGTCCCTGGAGGTGTTCAAAAAAAGATTGGATGTGGCACTTGGAGCCATGGTTTAGTTGTCAGGTGGTGTTGGGTGATAGGTTGGACTTGATGATCTCTGAGGTCTTTTCCAAGCTGGTTGATTCTGTGATTCACAGTCTTGTGTCCCTTACTCTTTTTGAAAACTAAAAAGGCTTCAATCCACTTCCCACTCAAAGTGGCTTGGAGATGAGGAGTTGGCTAATGACACTGACTCCATTTGGCAAAGCTCTTGAGTTCAGCTCTGCAAGCAGTCCAGTGACATTGTCTCCTTCAGGAGTAGACTGGGAAGTTGTGTGCACTATCACTGCTATTTTCATCCTGCACATTGGAGGGGTCTGAGCTAGGCAGACACCTGCCAGGCTCTATCATTCCCCTGGCTGCAGCTCAGACACAACACCTGCTACCATCTCCAGAACAGGTTTAAAACTAGAATATCCACTGGTGGGCAGTTGTAGTACGTGGAGGCCATTGCTATACATCCTCAGCCAGGGCTGCAAGACAGAGAGCTGGGATGTGTTAGGTATACTGAACATCTCAGTTATAAGAACGTGCTGGACTTTGCCCTACTTTTACTTGTTCCTGGATGAGTCAGGACTTAATGTGTGGATTCAGACTCCTGCCAGTCCATTCTAGAATACATGTGATGCATCTCTTGAGCTCTGGCAACAGAAGCTGTATGAGACTTTTATGGCAGAATCCAATACAGTTAAATGTTATTTGCCTATGACTTAGTCAAACTTTTGTAAATAAGGAATGACCTGGGCAAAACAGACCAAAACCCAATTCTGCTGAAATATTTTCTGCTGAAATAAATTCTGCTGAAAATTTCTTTGTGGTACTTTAGTGAATCATCCATAAAGAATCTCATGTTGAGGTCAAAAATGGTTTACAGGGACAAGCCATCTGAAGAAAATTAATCTCGTTTTCTCTATAGGATTTGCTGTATTTTGGATGTCCTCTGACTGAGCTGGGGAGAAAGAGGGAAATAAGTTTTTTATTATTTTATTACTATCTTACAATAAATTTCCCAACTAAAATAGATTTGCAGTGACTCATGGAGCTGCTAAGCTCCCTAGAAGCCAATGGAGCCAACAGAAAAAACTGCAGAAAGAAATCACTACCTGTACTCTGGAGATATCCTTGATTAGTAGTGGTAATGATCTGTGTTCATCAGAGGGCAGAACACATCTATTATGCAGATAATTTGTTCTCTGAAATACTGCTTGTGTGTTTGAAAAAGATCATTGAAGATTCTGTGGCTTGGAAAGCTTTGGCAAGCATCTGTAGCTGCTCATAGCCCCCGTCTCTCAAATACCAGTTTCTGTTTCATAGTATCATAGTATCAGACAGGGTTGGAAGGGACCACAAGGATCATCTAGTTCCAACCCCCCTGCCATGGGCAGGGACACCCCACACTAGATCAGCCTGGCCAGAGCCTCATCCAGCCTGGGCTTAAACACCTTCAGGGACAGCGCCCCAACCACCTCCCTGGACAACCCATTCCAGGGCTTCACCATTCTCATGGTGAAGAACCTCCTCCTCACATCCAGCCTGAATCTCCCCACCTCCAGCTTCATTCCATTCCCCCTAGTCCTATCACTACCTGACATCCTGAGAAGTCCCTCCCCAGCCTTTCTGTAGGCCCCCTTCAGATACTGGAAGGCCACAATTAGGTCACGTCAGAGCCTTCTTTTCTCCAGACTGAACAGCCCCAACTCCTGTCTGTCCTCATAGGAGAGGTGCTCCAGCCCTCTGCTCATCCTTGTGGCCCTTCTCTGGACACTTTTCCCATCAAGGCTTGATGCATAGGTATACAAAAATGTCTAACACTGTATCCTTGATTGTAATCTACAAACCCTGCATTCTTGATTGTAATCTACCCTGGAAACACAGCTTCTGATAATTATTTCTAAAGTTATTAGCAAGCAATACTTTGTACAATCATTCCCCTCACAAGTAGTTGTACACTGGTAACAGGGAATTGTGAATAATTTATATTAAGGTTCAGTCCTTCACTGTAAATTCTCTTTGAGCAAAGATAGTATTCTTTCATCTCTCTGTAATAGTATCCTGGGCTTGAATTTGAGACTTTTGGCTGTTACATTAACATATGCCTGAAATAACTCATTGCATGCACATTTACTGGGCACATGTACATCTGGGATTTGCATGTTTTTCTATGTAGTTTACACCCCATAAGAAGTGAGGAAACAAAGACTATTTCAAGAAGAAATGTTGTTACCATGCCTTACCAGCCTGCCTCCTCTGTAACAATATCACTGGCTGAGCAATGAAAGGAAGAGCAGTGAGTGTTGTATGCTTTGACTTCGGTGAGGTCTTTGACCCAGTTTCCTGCAGTGTCCTTCTGCCAAATTGGTGAGATTGAGTAAGCAGACAATAAGGTGGGTGGGAATTTGGCAGGATCACTGGGCTCAAGTAGGGTGGTGATCAGCAGTACAAAGTCCAGCTGGGAGCTGATTGCTAGTGGCATGCCTCAGGGATCAATACCACAGCCAAGATTGTTAATGGCTTTATTTACAATGTGGACAATCCAACTGAGTTCATGCTTAAGATGTCCCCTCCATCACAAATTATTCTGTGGTTATTTTCATTAGGAATTCACAATATAGGTAGGGTTGAACACAAACAGATGTAAGACACAATCAATATGCTAGCTCTCCTTGCTTGTAAGGAGCACTTATTTCAGAACACTGCTTGACAGTGCAAATGTAGATTCAATAACATGCTGATTTCATCTGTACCATAGTGTGAAGGAAGTGGCATAGGACTAGGCTGGAAAATTCTGTCCTAAATTGATATTAATCCTGTCAGATGAGCTCCTACTGCTGGGACTACCTCTTAAAGTGTAAAAAGAATTAGTAAATAATGGTATTTTTAATCTGAAGCGGTAAGAGCAGACAATAACCTTAGTGTCATTTCAAATACTGTTTTCCTGTGGTTTAGCCTCACCCCCAGAGCCCTGCCTACTCTTTCACTGACCACTGTTTCTCTAGGACCTGCCCAAAACCTAGTCCTGCCATACTTTCTCAGGACACAAGTGGTAATGATACCATAGAATCAGTCAGGGTTGGAAGGGACCACAAGGATCATCTAGTTCCAACCCCCCTGCCATGGGCAGGGACACCCCACACTAGGTCAGGCTGGCCTGATACCATTGTTGTGGGTATTTGTATGAGAAAAAAAATATTGCCCTGTGATAGACACCAGTGTAGTATTTGACTGGAAAAAAGAAAACAAACACACAGACAAACAAACAACTTCAAGTGTCCAGGAGAGAGGTGGAAGCTAGGTTATGTTTTTAACTGTTTGAGGTTGAGAACACTTTTTGGTGGGTTTTCTGGGCCTCTTTACCAAAATAGCTGTATTTTATCCCTGAAGAAATGTATGACTGGGGGGAGGAGAATGAAAAACAATCCCTTGGTAGGTCAGCCATTGGCTAGTTATTTCTAGACATCTATTCCCCCCTGCTGTTTTATAAACTACTCATTTAAATAACTTCAATTAGACCTCAAGACACTCATCTTCCTATTTTCTGTTCCCATCTTCTGTTTTCTGTGCATCTAATGTACATGATATGAGTCATCCCTGTCACTTTCCCACTTCCTGGCTACCAGTAGTTTGGGATGCAATTGCTATTTTTTTTTCCATTCAGATGAGATTTCCTTTGGGAGTAAGGGGCAGAGAACTATTTTAAAGTAAATCTAGTGTGTAAAAAGGTTGCTGAAGTAGCATGGGAACTTCTCTCCTCAGTAAAATCTCCAAAAGAACAAATTGCATCCATTTCCTGATGAGAGTATTCTATCCTCATATGAAAGAAAGGCCTTGGGTGGTAACCAAAATCATTTTCTAAGTCCTGCAACTCACCCAGGGATGAAGGTGGAGTGATTACCCCTGGTCCTTCCTCTTGTTCCTATGATAGCCCTGGTTCATCCTCATCCTTTGCAGGATGAACTGTTTTTCCTTGTGTTCTTTTTCTGTGCAGGGGTGACTGATACTGGCACAGGCTGGCTCTCTGGAGCAGCTGGCATGCCTGTTGGTCTGTTTGTGGGCCCAGAGATCTCCTCTTTCTCTTCTGCTGTATGCTGAACAGCACTGAGAAGGGCTTGATATGCATGGGCCAGGCCCCACCACATCACAGTGATGTATATCTCTCAGAAATGTCTGGGCTGACAATACCCTTCTTCCAAAAATTTTACCAGCTTGGCAGGATTTTGCACTTGCTCAGGGGTAAAATTCCAAAACACCAGAGGTGACCACCATCCTAGGCACTTGCCCATATTCTCCCACATACCCTAACACTTGATACCCAGCCTCAGGGCAAGCTTCCAAATGGCATTCTTTGGAAAGATTTGTATTACTATGGTCAAGAGCAGGCACACTTTTAAGATGCACAACAGAAGCAGTCTGCTGGTGGTGTCCCAAGGGTATCCAAAACCCTCAAAAGGTAAACAAGTGTTCACTTCTGTTCCATTCATCAGTTAAGTGAGATTACTGATGAATGATAACATTGCACAGGGAAACCAGTTTAACCAAGCAACTAATGAAATAATCCAATCATAACATACTAGGCATGTCATTAAACAGCACAGCCCTAAGCCATTTCCCTATGGTGACAAATGGCACCAGAGAGGATACTATAGGGAATACATAAGCATAAAATGCGTAGGATCTTATGTAGTGTAACCACAAAAGGAAATGCAACTACAAAAGTGAACACCTCAACATGGAAGGGAAACCTACTAAGGCAAATATAGGGTGAACATATTTGTTGTAGCAGAATTGAATTCTCTTGTTATCTCAGTTTGATAGTCAGGCTTGAGCCCTATGCTGGGTGCCAAATATGGACTGTCCTGGTTTTAACTCAGCTGACACCTGAGCCCCAGCAATCTGCTCACAACAGTTGGGTTTATCCCTTCCCCCCACCCCACAGCAGTGGTGGGCAAGGAAGAAAAGGAGCCAGGAGGCAGATATTTTTTCTGAGATAAGGACAATTTTCTACTCTATTGCAGGGATATAAGATCACACAAAAGAAAACAAATACTGGTGTATGCAGCAGCAGGGGAAGAGACAAATCACAAAGTGCCTGTAAAACCAAAGCTGGAAAAAGGGATGCACCCCTGCCCAGAAGCTGGGCTAAAACCCTCAAGAGAATAAAACAGACAAGGAAACTTTATAAGCAACTTTACAATATACTTCAAGTCCCATAAGCCCCTTCCTCTCATGCAATGAGCGTGATGTTGGCATGGTGCAAAATAGTGATCTAGGTTGCATTGTGCTGCTGTGGGAGGGGTTAGTAGCCCAGGACCCTGTCCCTCTTTCCTTCTAAGCCAGTCAGCTTAAACAAATACACTGATAATGTCTAAGTCTTCTATAAGTCAGTTAAGTAATGCATAGTTTTATTTCAGAGAAAGACTTCTTTATGTAAAGAGTACTTCCATTATTATTAAGAAGGACATTGAGACACTTGAACGTGTCCAGAGAAGGGCAACAAGGCTGGGGAGAGGCCTTGAGCACAGCCCTATGAGGAGAGGCTGAGGGAGCTGGGATTGTTTAGCCTGGAGAAGAGAAGGCTCAGGGGAGACCTCATTGCCCTCTACAGCTACCTGAAAGGTGGTTGTAGCCAGGAAGGGGTTGGTCTACTTCTCCCAGGCAACCAGCACCAGAACAAGGGGACACAGTCTCAAGCTGTGCCAGGGGAAGTTTAGGCTCAAGGTGAGGAGAAAGTTCTTCACCAAGAGAGTCATTAGCCATTGGAATGGGCTGCCCAGGGAGGTGGTGGAGTCACCATCCCTGGAGGTGTTCAAGAGGGGATTGAACGTGGCACTTGGTGCCATGGTCTAGTCATGGATCTGTGGTGACAGGTTGGACTCGATGATCCTTGAGGTCTCTTCCAACCTTGGTGATACTGTGATACTGTGATTATTATTTCCTTTGTCATACTTATTTTAACATATATACATTTTTTAAAAGAGCAAGGTTAGGAGGTTGTTTGTTGGGAATTTTTGGGGGCTTTTTGTTTTGCTTTGTATTTTTTCACCCTTGAGCCATGATTCATATTCTCAGGTTGGGGACTTTTTTAATGAGTTCTTCTTGTGGAAGGAGAAAATCAATAATCACCTTCAAATCGAATGCATGTCAGAACCTGACACAGTAAAATGTATCCCTACCACGCATAGAATTGTTAGGGTTGGAAGGGACCTCAAAGATCATCTAGTTCCAACCCCCCTGACATGGGCAGGAACACCTCACACTAGATCAGGTTGCTCAGAGCCACATCCAGCCTGGCTTTAAAAGCCACCAGGGGTGCCTCTGATAGACCCCAAACTCTACTTCTGTCCCTTGTAACCTTAAAAAACAAAAAGGAGAAAAAGAAGAGAGAGACTGAAATCCAGAGGTTCTCTCTCTGGGTATCTGACTTCTGATGTGCCATTCTGGTATTGGAGCAACCTATAAAACACTTACATTCCGTAGAAGCATTTATCATGTACTGATTTATCACATCCTGACCAGAATAATCAAATATGCTCATTTTTAGAATGCCCTAAATAATCAGTTTCCAGAGACTCAGGGGTGACCTTATTGCTGTCTACAACTACCTGAAGGGAGGTTGTAGACAGGCAGAGGTTGGTCTCTTCTCCCAGGCACCCAGTACCAGAACAAGAGGACACAGTCTCAGGCTGCGCCAGGGGAGGGTTAGGCTGGAGGTTAGGAGGAAGTTTTACACAGAGAGAGTGATTGCCCATTGGAATGGGCTGCCCGGGGAGGGGGTGGAGTCACCATCACTGGAGGTGTTCAGGAGGAGACTTGACAGGGTGTTTGGTTGCATGGGTTAGTTGGTTGGGTGGTGTTGGATGATAGGTTGGACACGATGATCTTGAAGGTCTCTTCCAACCTGGTCTATTCTGTTCTGTTCTGTTCTGTTCTATTCTAGTCTAGTCTAGTCTAGTCTAGTCTAGTCTAGTCTATTCCATTCCTTTCCATTCCATTCCATTCCATTCCATTCCATTCCATTCCATTCCATTCCATTCCATTCCATTCCATTCCACGGTACATATGGTGCTGCTTTAAACAAAGGCTTGGTAAACAGACAAAGATCTATGACTAGACTGAATAAAGGACCTTCCACCCACAACTTCCTCTTGCCAAGATAAGAACTTCAGGGTTTGGGCTGGACTTTACACCCGATGCTAAGCACTCTGCTTAGCATTGCAGTCATGCTGCTGATCCAAATAAATCAAATAACTAGGTAAGCTATGCAACTGAAAGCATTTTAATCATGAGAGAGTTCCTTATAAAAAATTAAACAACTCTTTTAGACCATTGTGAGACAGGTCAGTTTTACCCTACAGCTTAGTACGAGAGGAACCACAGGTTCAGACTCCCAGTGCATGTGCTTGGCTGAGGAGCCACTGGGAAAGTCATGAGGAAAGGCTGAGGGAGCTGCACTTGATGATCTTGGGGGGTCTCTTCCAACCTGGTTGATTCTGTGATTCTGTGGTTGAGTCTACCATTAGTAAATTTGTGGATGACACCAGGTTGGGGGGAGTGTCAATCTGCTGGAAAGTAGGAAAATACTTCAGAGAGACCTGGACAGGCTGAGTCAATACCCT
This sequence comes from Melanerpes formicivorus, assembly GCF_026170545.1. Classification (NCBI taxonomy): domain Eukaryota; kingdom Metazoa; phylum Chordata; class Aves; order Piciformes; family Picidae; genus Melanerpes; species Melanerpes formicivorus. Next base: position 9,351,902 of record NW_027142363.1, on the reverse strand, counting down.
GTGGCCAAGAGCATGAGGTTTAACAAGGCCAAGTTCATGGTTCAACACTTTGGCCACAATAACCCCATGCAGCACTACAGACTGGAGAGGGGCCTGGATGAGAGGGACCTGGGAGTACTGTTTGATAACCATCTGAACATGAGTCAGCAGTGTGCCCAGGTGGCACAGAATGCCAATGGCATCCTGGTTTGTATCAGGAATAGTGTGGCCAGCAGGACTAGGGATGTAATTCTGCCCCTGTACTCAGCACTGGTGAGGCCTCACTTCAAGTACTACGTGCAGTTCTGGGCCTCTCGCTTCAAGGAAGATATTGAGTGGAGTGGGTCCAGAGGAAAGCGATGAGACTGATGAGGGGACTGGAGGGAATGTCTTATGAGAAGGGGCTGAGGGAGCTGGGATTGTTCAGCCTGGAGAAGAGAAGACTCAGGGGGGGACCTCATCACACTCTACAGTTACCCAAAGGGAAGGTGTAGTAAAGCGTGGTTCAGGTCTGCTCCCAGGCAATTTGTGACAAGATGAGACAGCATGGCCTGAAGCTGTGCCAGGGGAGGTTTCGGTTGGATGTTAGGAAGCACTTCCTCATGGAAAGGGTAATTAGACACTGGAATGGACTGCCCAGGGCAGTGGTGGAGTTGCCCTCCCTGGAGGTGTTTAAGGAAAGATTGGATGTGGCACTTTGTGGCATGGTTTAGTCAATGTGGTTGTGTTAGGTCATAGGCTGGACTTGACAATCTCAGAGGTCTATTCCAGCCTCAATAATTCTGTGATTCTGTAAAAGATTGATCAGTTGTGAAATATATTAATTCTTCTTGGCTTGTTTCTGGTTTTCTGTTCACTTCTGATATTTAGCTCAACACAGCACTTGCTTCAGTGTGAACTGAGTCTGCCCTAAAGATTAAAGAAATTGAATTGTTCTAAATCATAATGTCTCAGTAACAGTAAGAGATAATATCTTCAGCTATGCCTGCAAAAATGTCTGTCCCAACCGGACTGACAGGGCTCATAAAACTCTTGCATCGCTACCAGTTTATTGGCATGAATCTATCCTATCTTCTGTTGATCTTTACTTGCTTATGCCAACATTAACTTGCTTTAATTTTAACTCTCAGTGTGTGCTTAGGCATCTTTTGGCTGTGGATATTTTTGATTTGTTATGATGATGTGTTTTCTTATTGTATCTTTTTTTCTTTGAAGGATATTGATGTACAAAATTGTCTTCAAATTCAGTATTCTGGAAAAGGGAGGGTCCACTAAGGTTGATAATCTTAGTATCAGTCAGGGTTGGAAGGGACCACAAGGATCATCTAGTTCCAACCCCCCTGCCATGGGCAGGGACACCCCACACTAGATCAGGCTGACCAGAGCCTCGTCCAGCCTGCTCTTAAACACCTCCAGGGACGGGGCCTCAACCACTTTCCTGGACAACTCATTCCAGGGCTTCACCACTCTCATGGTGAAGAACTTCCTCCTCACATCCAGCCTGAATCTCCCCACCTCCAGCTTCATTCCATTCCACCTAGTCCTATCACTACCTGACATCCTGAGAAGTCCTTCCCCAGCCTTCCTGTAGGCCCCCTTCAGATACTGGAAGGCCACAATGAGGTCACCTCGGAGCCTTCTCTTCTCCAGACTGAACAGCTCTCCTGATAAATTCTTTTCTTTCTCAGCATTGAGACTCATGTAGACTTGAGCTTAGAGTTACATGCTGAAATGTTTTCATACCTGACAAATAGTATGTAAATGTCATTACTTCAGGCAGACTTTTTTCTTTCTTTCTTTTTTCTTTCTTTCTTAAAAGGCATTGAATCTCCTGCTATGATGAGACCCAGCTCGTTATAGTACAAAACATAATCAACCACTTTCCATTATCATATTGTATGACAGTATGACTTCATTCCTAACACAATTTGCTTAAATTTAACATTTTGGCAGATGTGTGCATCAGACTGGAGGAGCAGAACTTGTATTAAATCACATCCTGAAACAGTAACAGATTATGTTGTAGATGTAGCTAAGCTAGAAGTTTCCAGCTCTGCTGGTAGCTAACCACACATTATAGGAGACATCAGGAAAGCACAACGAGCAAAAGACTGGAAAATATTCCATAATATGGCCAGAAATGACATGCATAGATAAACAATTTGATTTCTGATGAAGAGATTTACATAGCACTACTACCTAGTGAACAGTAAACATGGCTACTTCTAGTGATTCCAGTGACACTGGTGAGAGGAAGTTAACAATTCTTCAGTGAAAGATCCCTTTATCTCCTACTCCACTGTGTTCATATACTGTTTTCCTTAGGATGAGTGACAAACACAAAATGGGATTCCTTTTGCAGGCTACAAACTGTGCAGGCATGGTGGTTGGTTTAGGAATGATTTGTGTGTGTGAATGAGTCACTGATTGCCATATAGTAATGAAGACAGGTCAAAGAAATTCTCCTAGCCTTGGAATGAAGTTGTCTAAGTCACTCTTAACAATAGAGCCTGAGGAGTCCTTCTTAACAAATTCATGGCAGCCTCAGATCTGTGTCTCCTGCCTAAACACAGGGATATTCACATGGCAGAATGATGCCGAAGATGAAGCAGGATTGTCAAAAACAAACATCAGCAGCTCCAAGGATCACTGATGCAACTTTTGAGAAAATATTCTATGGAATGGCAGAGTGACTAAAATCTGCACCAAGAGTCATATTACACCCTTGTACTTTAATTTCATCTTCTCATTGGGGTTGTCTGTTCCAGATCTAACAGCTTTGTCTAGGATAGTTTCAATGTAAATTATGCCGAATTTAGACCCTTCACAGAGAAGAAATATTTCACGTGAAGCATTAGATGCAAGGTTTTCTGTACGTCAGTGGTAGAGAACATTAGCACTAACCTGAAAGCATTATTGATTCCCTGCAGCATCTGAAAGATGAAGGGATAAAACCCCAAAACATCACAAAACTAATTCCATTCTGAGGACCCTGATTTTGGAATGAGCTCCACTGATTTTCTGAGATCACCTATACAGCCTAATATGCTCAAGACATCAGATCAGAGTGCCATGGGTAGACAAGCTTATCTCATCTTTAGGAGGGTTTCCTCTTTTCTTGACTTCCTGGTTTCTTTTAAAAGATCTATTAAAATAAAGTAAAATAAAATGAAATAATAAATAACTTAATTAATTAATTAATTAATAAGGAGAAGAAGAATTAAAAAACCCCAAAACATAACCCTGGAAGCACCACCGGTGTCCACAAATCGGCAAAGTCTGTACTTAAATTTGAACTGAGTAATATAACAAAGGACACCAAAGATTTCAAACGCCTGACCTGACAAAAGCAACCTCTTAAAACATGCTGGATTTTGATGACATCAAATAATCTCGTGTTTAAATACTCGTGAAGTCAGAGATTACGCAGGGCAAAACCTGACTCCCAAGTGAAATCAGAACATGTGCTGCCAATGTTGGAACAGGGACTCGCATTCCAAATATAAACATGGCAAATATGACTTTTCTAAGCAGATGATTTTTTTGAGCTGCAAGAAATTTAAAATTAGCTGCAAAATCAATGGTCAATAACATTTACCATCCTAATCTGGGTGGAATGGACCCAGTTTGACCTCCTATGCCTTGAATGTCACTGAGTGGCTTTGACCTTTTTCTTCCGTCATCAATTTCAAATGAAAACTTAAGGACAGACTCATAGTCACAGGGCTTCTCTGTCATTTGCAAAAGACAAATTTCAGCAGCCACTTGAAAAACAAAACAAAACCCCAAAATAAACAAACAAATGTACCAAAATCAAGGCAATACTGTGAAGTTAAAAGATGAAAAAAACAAGGATAAAGGAAATAAATAGAAATGGTGTTGCTTCCTTTATTGGCTGGGAATGTTTTAAGAGGGACAATGAGAAATCAGGAAATTGTGATTGTAAGTGGTGTTACTGAGATTTCCTGGGGCCATTTTGCACTGACTTTGGAGTCCTTTGTTTGGAGTTTACAGGTTTGCTACTTGGGATTTGAAAGAAAGAGAAATTAGCATAGGTTGCACAGCTGCAGCAACTTATCTATCACCCTAGACAAGAGAAAGATGTAGAACCACCTCAGATACAGCTTCTCACTACTTCCCAAGAGCAATGCAATGTAGGTACTCCTTCCTACATTGCACCACTATTCAGAACCGAGTCTTCAAGACTTCAAGAGCTATATTTGTAGCTCATAAAGCTCCTGCCAATACATATCATCTTGTCTTCTAGGCCACTAGATCTCTTCTCCATAGTGGTACACAATGGAGCAAGAATTCGAGCTGGCCTTGTGATCAGTAAAGATTTCTGAAAGCATAGTGAGTTCAGAAAGATGTAAAGGATTCCAATCTTAGATGACCTGAAATACCAAAAAGCAGAATTACTACATCTTGCCATGAACTTTGCAGCTTCTGCTGTAGTAAAGCTTGAGCCTACATAGTGCTTTTATAACTGTTTAATTTCAAGAACACAAGCAGCCTGCCTCACTGCAGTCAGTCAGATTATTCATAAGTTAAATATTGACTACAGTAAATGTTCTGGCTCAGTCCCAACAGGCATTTGTTTGTCACAGGGGGCTGTTCCTTTAAAGCAAGCAATAACATTTAGCAGCAAACTAAAAGGGCCACTTTGGGACAGTGGGAAGTAGAAATCTACTTGAATGTAGAAAAGTGTGAGTTTGACTACCTTGGCTGATACAGTAATTTCTTCTAGGAGGAGTTGACTACCTGGGATTAATTTATAGATGGCTTTGCCAGAGTTCTTTTCTGCCTACTGGAAGTATGGAATGGCAGTGCTAAAGGGTTAATGGTATCCTTACAAATCCTGAGACTGTGTCACCTGGGGCAGTGGAGTTGTTTTCCACCCATTCCTGCCATAAATGAGAGTAAGTGTTAAAACTTGTCTAGGTATTTCTTGTGGTTTAGATTTCTAGCATAGCAACTATATTTAACTTTAACTTTTAAAATTAACAGCCTGATCTTTTTAGTTCCTATTTCTACTGACAGTCCCTGTTTATTCAAATAAATATACAGATGGAAAGCTATTTTCAGAAGTGCTCATCATTGGCTTATATTCTAGTGAAAGTCAGCGGTAAATTTCATAATGATTTTCACTTGGGAGCAGAAACGTCTCAACTTTGAATAATTTTGAAAAGCACAACTTAAGCCTCATTTTGACTAGATGCTACCCAGGTATAATCCTGAAGAAATTCAGTCAAAATATTGAATTAAATGTGGTTTATTTTCAGTCCACATTTCCACCTCAACGTGGGCGCCAGAGACGCACCAGCGAATAAGTCAAATACTTCCTACAGATACTGCTGCTTAATTCTATCTGCTGTTATAACAGGTTATGTGGTTCATAAAGTTCACCTGAAATGCATTGCAAATATATCATAGTATCATATGAGTTGGTGAGGGGTTTGGAACACAAGCCCTATGAGGAAAGACTGAGGGAGTTGGGGTTGCTTAGCCTGGAGAAGAGGAGGCTCAGGGGTGACCTTATCACTCTCTGAAACTACCTGAAGGGAGGTTGTAGACAGGTAGATGATGGTCTCTTCTCCTAGGCAGCCAGCACCAGAACAAGAGGACACAGTCTCAGGCTGCACCAGGGGAGGTTTAGGTTGGATGTTAGGAAGAAGTTCTACACAGAGAGAGTGATTGCCCATTGGAATGGGCTGCCTGGGGAGGTGGTGGAGCCGCCGTCATTGGATGTGTTCAGGAGGAGACTTGATGGGGTGCTTGGTGCCATGGGTTAGTTGTTTAGGTGGGTTGGATTGGTTGATGGGTTAGACATGATGATCTTGAAGGTCTCTTCCAACCTGGTTTATTCTAAATTCTAAATTCTAAAATTCTATTTGCACTCTTGCTCTTACACATAATTATTTTTTTCTTATTTTTGAATGCAGGCATTGCCAGGAGTTTTAGATAACTTATACCTGAGCTTGAGCAGCATGGCATTAACATCCAACCAAAGACAGTATAAAGATGTAGTTCTGCAGGAACAGGAGAATCCTTAATCATGGTGATTCCCATTTATACTTGTGTATCTATAGTCACAAATATGTACATGGACATAAGTATTTTGGTAATTTAAGCACACTGACTTTTAATGCCTCTTTCACACCAGATTCCGGGTGCTTCCTGCAGAATGAGGCTGTGGGTCCATGACCATTTAAGCCTTCATATGTTGAGATGACTGCAGAAACAAATCTCATAAAAGATGTGTGTGTTTCAGCCAAATTGGTTCTGAGTGGGCTCATTACCTACATAATGGTGCTGGAGTAAGACAGAGTAGAAAAGCCTGGCAGAAGGCAGGGACATGGGTCATCCTCACACAGGTTGGTTTAAATGGCTGTAGAATTGCACCATAATAGCCCCAGTATTTTTTGACATGAACTGTAGACCGTAGGATTGTTCCCTTAAAATTCTGCCTAGTATCTGCTAGTTAATAGGCTTTTGTTTGTCATGGTGAGACCTAGACCAGCCTGTAAGCATGTAAGAACAATAGATCTCCTGTTTTCTTAAGAATTTTTCATAAGATTAAGTGATCAGTGATGGTTCAGTCAGTTTTAAATGTCACCAATGCTGCTGCAATGCTAATGTGTTGCTTCCACCAGCCTACAAGAGGAATGGGGGTCAGGGCCATTTCTCCCATCAGACATAAAGCTAGATCAATAACTACCTTAGCAGATATATAGCTGTAAAATGCACACAGTGAGCATGTTATCTATATTTACATAAGTGTGTATGATATATGTATTTAATATAGCTCTGTATAGAGATAAATTCTAGGTATAGAGGTACTGTTCAAAGGCCAGGAGAAGGGGGAGGGAATAGTTGCTTTCAGAGTGTGACAGTAGGAGCTGTACTATATTTGGTATAAAAATCATGAGAAGCCAAATGGAACAGCTTTGATAATGGATCCACTAATGTTGGATTTATCTGCTTAATTTTCTGTAATTATTTTTTTGTTTGTTTGTTTCATTTGAGACTTTAGAAGCTGAGACTTTATATCTGCTTATTATTTTCAATATATCCAGGTTTATAGCCATGGTTTAGTAGATATACTGTATGGCCATTATGACAGAAATATTCTTGCTGGAGCGTGTCCAGAGAAGGGCAATGAAGTTGGTGAGGGGTTTGGAACACAAGCCTTATGAGGAGAGACTGAGGGAGCTGGGGTTGCTTAGCCTGGAGGAGAGGAGACTCAAGGGTGACCTTATTGCTCTCTACAACTACCTGAAGGGAGGTTGTAGACAGGCAAAGGTTGGTCTCTTCCTCCAGGCAAACAGCACCAGAACAAGAGGACACAGTCTCAGGCTGCGCCAGGGGAGGTTTAGGTTGGAGGTTAGGAGGAAGTTTTACACAGAGAGAGAGTGATTGCCCATTGGAATGGGCTGCCTGAGGAGGTGGTGGAGTCACCATCATTGGAGGTGTTCAGGAGACTTGACAGGGTGCTTGGTTGCATGGTTTAGTTGATTAGGTGGTGTTGGATGGTAGGTTGGATGTGATGATCTTGAAGGTCTCTTCCAACCTGGTCTGGTCTGGTCTATTCTATTCTATTCTATTCTATTCTATTCTATTCTATTCTATTCTATTCTATTCTATTCTATTCTACTTTATGTTTTGAGATGCTGCTAATTCTAGTAGGGCTCTTCATTTAGTTTTCTCTGCCATAAGACTTCTGTCTCTGAGAGCTAAATTTGTATGAGGTTTCCTGAATGTATTATACTGAAATTCAGAGCAAATGACAGATGTACTTGCCACCTCAGGCTGTACAACCCCCTGCCACTTTTTTAGAAGTGTGGGTTTGGAGTTTTCAATCTGAAACAACTGCAGCTCCATTTGGGGCAATGAATATTTAACTAAAATATGTCAGGTGACGTGTTTACAATAACCTTAGTGGTTTCACAGTAATTTATCACATTAAAACAAACAAACAAAAAAAACAACCAACCAAAAAACACCAAACAAACAAACCCAACCCCCTAAACTTCAAACAAATTGCTTTTGAAAAGAGTGAGTTTTAGGTGGATATTAGCCTTTACAGTTTGATCCGATTCTGTCTCTGAATATGCAGTGTGGTAGCTCACAGTAAACTGAACTGAGAGTTAGTTCCTAGGGAGGTCTTTCATTTTTATGTACAAAGATAGGCTTTCATAGACAGGTGTCAGAATTTGTTCTTCCTACTGCACTGCATTTTGGAAAACAAACCCAAACAGACAGACAGATGTCTAACATGACACTGATCCTGTTAAACTCTGCATGTTTCCATGCTAATATAAAAGCCGCCACATCACTTTCAATGCTTCTCTAGTAGCTCATTAGAAAAGAAATTAAAACAAACAAACAAACCCCCAAAGAATAACATCAGTATGGCTGTTCTGATGAGTGTTTTGGCATTCACACCTCTGCCATCAGGTGCCTGGAAAACCGTGCTGTGTATGCTGTACAGGTGTTGGGTGCTTGGGACGCAGCCCCAGCGTGACGGCAGGAAAGGGGCAGCCCTGCAGCCCACTGACCCTGTTGGCTGATGAAGCCCTCTGCAGCCAACGTGAGCAGGTTTTGATGCTAGAGCTCTGTGTTAACAGCTAGGAGAGGAGCTTTGCTGTAGCTAGCTGGAATGCACAGTGTAATTTTACAGCCTTCTTTCAATGAAACCAACCTCGTTTCTACTTGTGAGCACCTTTCACACATCCTGCTATGGAGGAAAAATGTCACCTGCTCTCTTATTCTCAATATGTTATTGTGTCTCTGCTGTAAGTCAGGGAAAGATATGCCCTTCATTTTGTGTATAAAGGAATAAGGCAGATGTATGCCAAATGAGCTTGAACAAATATTTTAAATCCTCTTGCTGAGAGAAATTGCAGGGTGATTACAAAACACAGAGGATGTAAGGATGACATTATTCTCGTATACAGAACAGTCTGTGCTTCTTCATTGCAATCCCCCTCCTTCTTCAACACAAAACCATCCATTACAAAGCTCCTGCAGTCACTGATTTATGTGCTTGTGATCAAACTTTCCTGTTTCCAATACTGTGAGCATTTTATAAAAGATGGTTGCAATTCCTAGAGGGACTGAAGGTGTCAGCTCCTTTGCTATTGTGCAGCTGCTTTATTAAGCTCCTGGCTTCTCATCAGTGATTTCAGTTTTACTACGAGACTCTAATACAGAAATTAATCTCTTGGAAGAGTTCATTTATATTTCAATGATCACCTAATCTATGTATCTGCACTGTGCACTATGCTTTGTGATAACAGTCTGTGATACCAAAATCCTGATTGCTACCCTACAGTCAGTTTTTGAGGCCACATGAGATGATACTGGTCCTTGTCCCAGAACAATACCAACTGTCTCACCAAGCAATCTGATATGTATTTTCTCATGTGCATGTTAGCCTAGACACATTATTTTGAGCACCAGCTAATACATGAGAAAATGCCTCATGTTCCACAGTTGCATGCAAATTTCTGAGGACACTGAGCCAGCTCGCCTGGCAAATATGAATTACAGCCTTGGGAGGGGAGGGGGGGAGGCTCCACAACAGGGCTCAGCAAAGGATGTGGTATTTTGAAGCTTCCTGCTCTTCCTACTTCTTGTGTTTTATTCTGCAAAATACATTAACTTCTGGATGATAACCATAGGAGACATTAGTAATGTCTGCAGCATGTAGAAATATGAGAAGCCAATAAGAAGTGTTTTTAATTTAAAGTGAGTATATTTCTTGTATTTTACAGTATCACAGTATCACCAAGGTTGGAAGAGACCTCGAGGATCATCGAGTCCAACCTGTCACCACAGACCTCGTGACTAGACCATGGCACCAAGTGCCACGTCCAGTCCCCTCTTGAACACCTCCAGGGATGGTGACTCCACCACCTCCCTGGGCAGCACATTCCAATGACCAATGACTCTCTCGGTGAAGAACTTTCTCCTCACCTCGAGCTTAAACTTCCCCTGGCACAGCTTGAGACTGTGTCCCCTTGTTCTGGTGCTGGTTGCCTGGGAGAAGTATACCAACCCCTTCCTGGCTACAACCACCTTTCAGGTAGTTGTAGAGGGCAATGAGGTCACCCCTGAGCCTCCTCTTCTGCAGGCTAAACAATCCCAGCTCCCTCAGCCTCTCCTCATAGGGCTTGTGCTCAAGGCCTATGTCTACAACCTGGCTTGAACAGCAGATCTTTAGATTGTACCTATTACCCGATTTTGGTAATGAGAATGATGAGAGAGTTGTGTTTATTTTCCCTTTTGTTTCTTCTTTAATAACAACTTCACATGTATAAGCGCTGCACAGGCTACTGCGTGACACACTTGCACAGTCTCCTAACATGGATTTATAAACAGCAAGCTAAGAGAGTTACATATGCACACTTTAGCCTCTGTCGCCCACTCCTCCCACCACAAATGCTGCTGCAGCATGGTACTGGGAGTGCAAACGTACCAGCATTGTGGAGGGTGATGACAACTGCCAGAATGGAAGCCCCAGTTGCCTACAGAAAGAGTGTCTGGGGTTACAGTAGTGTCACTGGTGTTTAAAGCTTCTGTTTCCATCTTTATAGCTGGAGTCAGAGTCTTCCAGATAATGCTTTTACTCATTCAAATGGCTGTATAGAGAGTAAAGAGACAAAAACTTTTGGCACCTACACACCGAACTGCTTTGGAAACCATTGCACCCATGTGTCCTGTGTTAACATGGCCTGCTCTAACAAGCGCGCTCCACCAACACAAATGGGAGGGGAAAGGACCCCAGAGGCAGAGATGTTAGTTGAGAGAAGGACAATTTACTACTCTGTTGCAGGGATATAAGATTACACAGAAGAAAACAGAAAAACACCAGCATATGCAGCAGCAGGGGAACAGACAAAACCCTGCAAACCACACACACAAAAAGGAAACAGGAGGAAAAACCAAACACCCCTGCCTGGAAGCTGAGGAAAAAAACCACGAAAAACCCAGAACATGAAACTCTACAAGCTATAGAATATACTTCAAGTACCATAAGCCCTGGCCAACCACTTCCTGTCATGCAGTGAGCATGGTACAGAATATATGATCCATCTTTTATGACCCAGGATGCTCTTGCCAATGAGCTGATAGATGACAGTGGTGTGCTTGGTAGAAACTTTCTCCACATGGCTGGTGTACACACAGCTTCATCTGGCTCTATAGGCTGAGGGTTGTCATTCATGTCATGACAGAGCATTTCCAGCACAGTATTGCATGCCTTTCTCCATGGTGATTCATCTTTCTATATGGCCTGTCACATAATTCTTAAAGGGATACCTATTCTTTATACCTGCTTGGTGCTGCCTCCAGAAGCTGAGGGTTTGTATCTTTTTTCCAGTATCTGTCGATGCCCCCTTCCATAGACAGGAAACCAAACTGTTTGGCCTCCTTGTCTTCCAATCCCAAGCCACCAGCTCTACTATCCCAGCACTGGAGCAGCCAGGTGATAATGGGCTCACCTGGCTGGTAACCAAAGTAATTTTGTATGTCCTGCAACTCACCCAGGGATGAAGGTGGAGTGATTACCTCTGGCTCTTCCTCTTGTTCTCATGATAGCCCTGGTTCATCCTCATCCTTTGCAGGATGAGCTATTTTCCTTGTGTTGTTCTTTTTCTGTGCAGGGGTGACTGATACTGGCACAGGCTGGCTCTCTGGTGCAGCTGACATGCCTGTTGGTCTGTTTGTGGGCCCAGAGATCTCCTCTTTCTCTTCTGCTGTGTGCTGAACAGCACTGAGAAGGGCTTGATATGCATGGGCCAGGCCCCACCACATCACAGTGATTTCTCTCTCTCAGGAATTTCCAGGCTGACAGCATCCTTTTCCCAAACATTTTACCAGCTTGTCAGGATTTTAGGAACAAGTTCTTTATCATGAGGGTAGTGGAACACTGGAAGAAGTTGCCTAGGGAGGTAGTTGAGGCCCCATCCCTGGATATATTCAAGGTGAGGCTCGACAGGGCTCTGGGCAACTTGATCTAGTTGAGGATGCCCCTGCTTACTACAGAGAGGGTTGGACTAGATGACCTTTGGAGGTCCCTTCCAGCCCAGCCCACTCTATCATTCTATGATCCTACAGAACATACTTCAAGTACCATAAGCCCTGGCCAAACCATTTCTGTCATTCAGTGAGCGTGATGTTAGGATGGTGTAGGATATATGATCCAGCTGGCACTGTTCCACGGTGGGGGTGGGAGGGTAGCCCAGTCTCCTGTCCCTTGTCCCTTCTAGTGAGGCCAGTCAGCTTAAACCAATGCACCATATAACAGTTCCTTTTTTTGTCCACTTCCTTGTCACCTGCCATAAGCATCTCAACGGGCAGTCTTCATAACATGCAAAAAGCATATTGTAACTTTCCAGTTACAGGGGTGCAAACAGCCAACTGCCACTTGCATAGCTGCACTGGAGTTCCCATGGAGTTAGATGGGTTTTGGGGCTTACTTTAATCATTCAGAATGCTGATTGTTCTCTCAGTACACCAAACACAACTTGCCCAAAAAGAAATTGGCATGTTGTACTGTAGGCTGGTGCTTTTTGTTTCTTGGGAGAAGCATACTAGTATTGAGTTGTTTGTATATGGGACGATGTGGAAAAATAACACCAAAGACTGCACCTGCAATACCTCACTGATAATTGAGCCATGAGGCAAAAAATAGTCTAGAAAGATGGAGTGCATGCAGTGGAAAAGAAACAAAAGGAATAAACATTAAGCACTGATTCTGCTAGGAATATTTGCATTACGTAGTGATTGAGTAAACAAAATCAGGGATACAGAATCAAACGAAGAAGCAGCTCTCCTGAAGATCTCCTCTTCACTGACACCATCAGCAAGCAAAATCAGCTTCTGTCATTGAAGGGAGAAGCCATAACAACACCGTGTTTGTTTGGCAGGGCATGATATCCATGTGTGTTCACATCCGAATCATGGGAGCAATTACTGTTGCTCGCGTCTCCATTTCATTTCCTTGGCTGAGCACTCCTGGGATTTTGGACTGTGATTTCATTATTCGCTTGGCTCTGCCATTTGTATTGTGTACCTGCTTCAGTAGATATGATCAACTCTTAATACTCCTGTGCTATGCAAAACAAATCATTTGCATTTGAGTAGGTCGCTATGGCTACTGGCTACCTAACTGTGTACTGCATCTGTAAAAGCCAAAAACTGAAGGTGCTTTGCAGAATTCAGACAAGGATCAACTGTTCGCTGTTTGAAATCATATCCGTACCCATTGTGGTTGCTAACAGCACGTACTTGTGTAGGGTTGATTAGCTACAATCTTTTTCCCTATTTTGGATTAATATTTAGCAAGCCTCTTTCTCAGGGCTGCAGGCTGACTCCTTAGGAAGGAAAAAAAAAGAGTCTCTAGAGGACACTTTGCATGACAGTGTGCAGATTAATTATACCTCCAGTGATTCAAGGTGTAGCATAAAACCTAAAGGTTTTCCATTAAAATTAATGATCAGCTGTTTGAAAATACTAATTCCTCCTGGAATTGTCTGAAATAAATCTGGTAATTTACACTGCAATAATTTTAGGAGTCCAGAAAAACTCCTTAACTGGGACAAGCACAGAAGGTGCCAGCTTGGTAGGATCCAAGTCTTTAACTTGCAGAGTTTCATTCAGAAATACTAACCCTGGTGCTTTGTTCTGTTCCCTACATGAATCGCAAAGGCAGAGAAACAGTATTGTCCCTGGTAAAGAAAAATGGTGTGCATTGAAGCGAAATGACTCCAGAAGGAGACAGTGAGTCAGCATCAAAGCCTGGGCCTAAACTTCAGTTTGCCAACTTGGAGCCCTCTCCTCAGAGTTGAGAACAAATGGAGAAATTATCTTTGTGAAAGTGCTGGCTGTAGCATTGTACCAAAAGAATCTGCCAGAGGAATTATCCCTAATACAAATAATACAGCTGACAATTGGACTAATAATACTAATTTTGTTGATGTGAATGAAATAAGCCTCCATGATCAGGAATTCATTGAGCATCAGTAAACTGCATATATTCTCTAAACCCACTGGTACATATTTGGAGATACCTGGCAATGCTGTCACTGTCTCCGTGTCACAGGCTGCCTGTCCCAGTTCAGAAAACACGTGCAAATCCTCCCATTGCAATTCTCTGCTATGGGATCCATGGGAACAAGAAGGTGAGGTGTATCGCTTAACAGTAACTGAAGAATCTTCCAAGGGTTGCAGTGCTGCTTTTGTTTCAAGGAGCTTCTGGTTTAGGAGGGAGGCTGAAGAAACAAAACATTTCCCTCTGCTCAGCAAAAACCAGACGCTTTTCCGGTTCAAAATGTACATCAGACCCGAGGATGTGTTTCTTTGGTAAGAGTGGCAGCAAAATAGAGGTGGAGTGACATACTTGTTCGCTTATTTACCACTGAAATTAATTAGGTTATGAAGCAGGCTGCGGTGTTTTATTGCCTATTGAAGAGCAATATCAGCATTTGTGGATAAGGTCCACTTGCTTTCTGAGTGTTCAGTGAGAAACTGTATGGGCTGAGCAATGTTTCCCTCTATGTAATATAGTGACATTAAAAGGCTGTAAAATAATATTAGACATCATTTGCACACACAAAGAAACACAGGGAGAGCACAGAGCTGGCCAAAATTGAAACTTGACATGGATACTTGCTCATTGCTTCAAAAGTTATTGCGTTAAGATTGAATGGCAATGATTAGTAATTGAAGGGAAAATCCCATCTGTACACAGTTTGGGGTTATTCCCTGAGAGCATTTTATTATGCTTGAATGTAAGCTCTGTCATTTTGTGATCCAACCTCTCCTGCTTTCTTCCTTGGGAAGATGATTTCTATTGTTCACCTTGTTGTAAGGTGGTAGCTGGCACTATGACAGCTTCCAAGGTCTGGTAAGACTGAGTTTTCATATTAAGATAAAAAATAGAGAAAGAAAGGAAAAAGTATATTGGACCTTCTACAGAGATCTTTTAAGAAGACAGAGTGGGGAAAATGGACACATTCTCTGCCTTTTTTTTCCTATTAGCAGGTCATCACCACATTTAGTAGACCTTATAGTCAGCTTTCAAGGGCCTTTAGTTATGAACTTTCAGTGTGGCTAGTTTAATGAAATCTTGTTACTGATTTTTGGGTTATTGTCACTGGCTTTTACACCTTTGACTTTTCCCCACCTGTTGATGTGAGCCTTCCCTGCCCTCCTCCAAGGTGTGCAATCCCATGGGTCTGCCCCACTCCTAAACATGGGCAAAAGGGACCTCCAGCTTGCCTCTCTGCCTACCATGAGGAAGAAAGCAGGCTTGGCTTGTCCAGAAAAGTGGCAGCTGAAATACTGTTTGATTTTAGCACTAGGAAGAAGTGATTACAAAGAACTACCAAGCCAACTTATAATAAAAGGGTTACATGAATTTATTTTTGTCTTCCATCCATCTCAGCTGGATGAGAACTTGCACAGAGCTTCCTTCTGATTGCCTCCATTGTTTCTGGAAAGAATTGTTTTTGAATGACCTCCATCAGCTTTAGCAGGATGTTGCTTATTTGCAACCATGGCACTGCCTTTCCAAAGGCTGAGTTTGGAAGCCAAGCTGCTAGAAACATTTGCAGAACAAACCCATCCCTAACCCCTCAAAGCCATGTGATCATTATCCTAACAAAGAGATGATAGTATTAAATTACTGTATCTAAGCCTGTCATTGTTGCTGTTTAACTCATTTTAATTTGTAGATTGTTTGGTGTAGTGGATGTGAATTTCTTAAAGGCACCTGCTAATTACACCTGCTGGACATACTTTGCATCTCTATGTTTGGGGGGAGGAGGGAGGAGCCTCATCTGTTATCTGTCTGTCAAGAGATCTCTCAGATGCAGTGTGACTCAAGAAATTCCCCCAAACCTTCATACATCTCTAGTTCCTTCACTTGCATGAGATATTTGCATGAGAATGGTCTTCTAACTCTGGGGCCTGGCTGTGGGAGTGAAACGCTGTGGACCTAAGGTCTCTCACTGCCATGTCACAGCCTCCCTGACACAGCAGTCTGGCTTGCTGTTGCCCGGTGAGCATCCTTCCACATCCAGACGCAGTTTTGGTTAAGACTTTATGGATTTCAGTGCTGACTTCAATAGAAGATGAGCGTGAGAGCTGCACCGAGGACAATGCAGCACAAGCTTATCTACTGAGCCATACCCTGGGGAGATGTCCACCACCTGCCCCTTAGATGGCCTGGCTGCATGGCCCCATTGTGAGATGGGTCTAAGCAGCTACTACCTTGGGAGCTTTGATGTGAGCAGAGACGCTGGGAAGGAGACCACAGGTCAGTTGCAGAACGTGTCAGGCTGTGTCATGCCGAATTTTGGCTATAACAGCACCTGTTTCAGTGTAAAACTCTCCTAACAGTCTTTTCTAGCTTTCCTTACAGCTGTACTATACCAGTTACTACACTGCTGTTGTGAAGATGAGAAAGTAAGTTTGCTTTGGCCTCCTGATTACAAGCTATGTAAAAAGCCCCATGTTTTGTTTTCTTCCTTGTTCAACTACCATAAACCTCAGCTCTACTGATGTTCCTGCGTGCCTTCTTTATCAATAATACTCATACAAATTTCACCTTCATCTGGCGATTAGCAGTGAGCAAAAGAATACCGGGGAGACCACAGCTGTCTTCCCAAGCTGATCAGCAGGAGGCTTGGGCTTCAGGAGTGTGTACTGGTGTGTCAGGCACAGTCCCTGGGAGAAACAGCTTAATCATCACCTCCACCCGGGCAGTACCTGAAGATTCCAAGTAGCCGTGCAGCCTTGCCAGAAAAGGCAGAATTTGTTAAATAGCTTCTAAATCACATATGTGTTAGGTGTGGGTTTTGCTTGGCGTTGGCATTTTTTGTTTGTGGGTTGGGTTTTTTGTTGTTGTTTGATTGTTGGGGTTTGGTTTTGTGTGCGTGTGTGTGAACACCCTGCAAAGATAGAGGTTGCATTTCTCGACATGCTTCGGAGAAGCGGAGGTATACTGGGGCCACGGGAGCTTCCTGCAGCGGCAGGCAGGGCTTTGGAAATGGTTATCGATGCCGCCCGAGCGGCCGAGGAGGAGACGGGGTCTGCAGTTGCCAACCACCGGTACGAGGACACCTTCCCTCACCGGTATAAGGATGGCCTGGGAGCCGGCCCCAGGCCGCACTGAGCCGTCGGGCCCGGTCCTGAGAAGCCGCCCCACTGCTCGGAGTTAACCGAAGGGAAGGGGCGGCAGCACCACGGGGATCGAGCCGAAGGGGCAAGCCGCGGCTGGTAGGACCGTCGCAGGCGGCGAGCCGCGCCCGTTTCGCCGGCGCTGAAGGACCTGCCGGCGCTGCACCGCCCAGGCGCCGCCGCTAGGAGTCTCCTTGGGGTGGGGAGGGCCGAGCCGCACCGCCCGCTCGGGGGCGGGCCGGGCCATCAGCTGACCGGCTCCGCCGCGGTGCTCGGCTGGTGCCGCCGCAGCTCAGTCGCTCTTCCCGGCAGCGGCGTAACCCCGCGGATTTACAGCCGGACCCCGCCGCGTCTCGCCGGCCTCCCTCCTTCCCTTCCTCCCTCCCCCGCTCCCGGCCGCCGCGATGTTGCCGCACTTAGCCCTCCTGCTGCTGGCCTCCGGCGCCGCTCGGGCTCTCGAGGTAAGCGGGGCAGGGGGCGGCCGGGCGGGGGCTTCCCCGCCGTCCTCCTACGCTTCCCTTAGGCTTTGTCTGCCCGCAGCCGCCCCTGCGGCATGGGTTTAATCGCGGCGGAGCGGACGGGCATCACCGGCGTCCGTCCGGCAGCCAGGTGCCTGGAGGCTACTTCGCTGGCTGCCGTCGCCCTTCTGCCGCTTAACAATAGGGCTGCTCCCGCCGAGCGGGGTGGCGAGCCGTGGGGGGAGTGAGGGGTGGCGGTGAGGAGTAAGCGAGCTGTGAGCCTCTGACGCCGGCGCCCCTCGCCACGCGTGTTCATGGTGGGACTCGAATGGCCAGGGCTGTCCCTACAGTCGGAGCCCAGTCCCTTTGCTTACTCCGCTGATGTCGCCGGGGCGCAGCCCCGTCAACTTCGGCCGACGCCCGCGGCTCCGCCTGGCGCGGCGGGCGGGGGGCGGTGGCGGGGGTCCGCGGGGAGGAGCGGCGGAGCCGCCAACCGGGCGGGGAGGGGGAGGTCCGTAGAGCGCCGGCTCTGCCGCGAGTGGGGGAAGGGAAACTTTATGAGCGGGGCAGCGGAGTGCTCGGGGGCATCCCCTCGCGGGGTGGAGACCGGAGAGGCAGAGCTGGGCTGTGGGCACCGCTGCCCCCTCTGGGGGTGCTGCCGAGTGGAGGGCAGGGCAGCGCCGCGCCTCGCCTCCCGCATCGCGCACATACATGCAGGTGTGCGGGGCGGCAGTAGGGAGCTCCCCGCGGGCTGGCGCAGCAGCTCTGTAGGGGCGGGCTGGCGGCGGCTGCGGGGATGCGGGTGGGGGCCGTGCCCGCCCCCGCGGGTGGGTCGGTGCAGAGCGGCGCGGAGGCGCGAGAAGATGGCGCCTCTGCAGTGCAGCAGAGAGGCGCCGCCGTGCGCGTTGCGGCCGCCAGCAGCCCGCGCCCCTCCGCGGCATCCCCTGCTTTGCCCTCCCTTACCCGGGGGCGGCTCTGCCCGCCCTCAACCTGGCGGCATCCTCCGCCGAGACCGCTCTGGGTGGGGCAGGGGGTGGGAGGTGTTCCCTGTACGCCCCCGGCTGCGGCCGGCGGTGTAACTGCACCGTGGCGCCTGACGGGGTCGGAGGAGCTAGGTGGAACCCACTAGGGCTCCGCAAGCCCGGGCCTCAGTGGAGAAGGCGAGCTGGCTCCGTGACAGTGCTCCCCTCTAGAAAAAAAGGCGTGGGAGAGGAGAGTTACCTTCTGTTCTGCTTTGGTCCCTGGGCTTGAAACCTCAAGTTCTGTCATCTTGGACTCTTAGCCCCCCCTTTTGGCAAGGGGGGGATCAGAGGGTATGTGGCGGTGAAGCGAATGTCAACAGCCTAAAAGCAGAGCGCAAGGCTTGGCATTCTCCGTTGGGCAGAGAAATGCAGACCTGCGGCTCAGGTGCTCTTCCCAGTAGCAGGCAGATGAGAGGAGACTTGGTCTACATCCCCACCACCGAGACTGCCAGCCACAGGCTCTGTCCTCCAGGCGTGATCATGTCAATATTGAGCAGGTTATAGCAAGTCGAGCAGTTGTAAAGATGCTCAGAGGTTTAAAGCTTCCAGTTACAAAACTCAGATTTGAGTTTTCTCAGCTTGATGTAAGGCTTTGTTACCTAAATGCAATAAAAGAAAATTTCTGCCTTGGGTGCATTGCTGAAGTAAAAATAAAATATTTTATGGTTGAGACCATGTTTTAGGATAGACTACAGAGGAATGGTAATTTCTGCTGGGTCCCTGTAGTCCTGACCTTACAGATAGGATATGTAGACAATGCCACTGTAAAAGTACTTGCAAAAAATAGGGCATGGATTTTGCACCAAAACCGTTCAAGGCAGAGTCTGTTGTTCAGAGATGTCTGCAATGGTGTCTGCCTTAGAGATGCCCAGAATTTTTCAGAGGCATCCTTTGCCTTGGAACGCCTGCTTAAATGGGCACAGATGTTTCTGCAGAAGCTTCTGATCTTGTCATCTCAATTTCATATGAACATTTGGGGCTTTGCATTTATCCATTTGTTAAAACGTTTGAGAGCGGAGCAGGTTTTAACATCTGGTTGTCCTGTGATCAGGCATTTTCCAGTTTTGATACCTATAGATGTTTTGAACAAGTGAGAGATTATATATTTTTTAATAATGTTAAAATATTTCAGGATAGGAGTTATATGCATGCATTTCCTTCACTTGAACTGTCTGCATATGCTAAACTGTGAAATTCTGATGTTCTAATTAGATTCTCTTTAGTCTCCTCTCTGAAATGAGACAGTTTCCCCTGCCATTTTAAAACATGCTTTCTGGAAAGGAGCGAAGAACCTGTAGGTTGCTTTTACAGGGAATGGTATAAGGTAGAGGGAAATGCAGGAGCAAACCAAATTCTTCTGATATTACACGTGAAGAATTCCTTTCTAAAATTACAGGTAGATTAATGCTGATTTATGCAGCTTTAAAGGAAATATTTCTTAGTGATGCTCTGGTGATGTGGTTGCTTAGCATGTTGCTTCTGCCACTCATGTGAATCATACTTGCTGGGGTTAGAAGATTCATTGACCAAGAGCTCCCACAATTTGTGAAGCAGTCATACTCTTCAGTATCTACTTCCCCATTTAAGCTCTTTTCATTATGTGTCTGATTTCAGTAGATTCATGCAACAGAAACCAGCTATCCTTGTGAATTTGCATGAATGATGCTGGTTTCTCCCAGCTAGCACACTGAGGTTATCAGGATTTCAGCCATGCCTGTTGTGCTCAGTGCTCTAGTTCCATGTTTAGAAGTGAGACTTTTACCAGCTGACTGAAATCAGGTTAACACATTGGTGTCATGCAAGCTGCTCCTCAGAAGATGAGTTGACAAAAAGTATGCTTCCTGAGAGATATTTTTTTTTAAGTGGGGACCACAGGGCTTTATAGGATCTTAAATTTGATATTTATTTATATATCTAGTAGAAGACACAAAAAAAATTGTTTCTTCATTGTTTGGTTTTCAAGCAGACCTTTAGAAATTACTTTGCAATGTGGGAAGGGCACTTCCATTACAGACTGGCACTTCCATTACTGACTGACACTTCCCATCAGTCCTGTTCCTGAATTCCCCTGGCAAAAGCTTTGTGTTTGTTCAAGGGGCCTTTTTGAATTTCCTATTTAAAATGCTGCTATGTTGGAGTGAGTGGGGGTGTGTGTTAAATAATAATAATAATAAACCAGGTTGGAAGAGACCTTCAAGATCATTGCGTCCAACCCATCAACCAATCCAACCCACCTAAACAACTAACCCATGGCACCAAGCACCCCATCAAGTCTCCTATTGAACACCTTCAATGATGGTGACTCCACCACCTCCTTGGGCAGCCCATTCCAATGGGCAATCACTCTCTCTGTATAGAACTTCTTCCTAACATCCAACCTAAACCTCCCCTAGTGCAGCCTGAGACTGTGTCCTCTTGTTCTGCTGCTAGCTGCCTTGGAGAAGAGACCATCATCTACCTGTCTACAACCTCCCTTCAGGTAGTTGTAGAGAGCGATAAGGTCACCCCTGAGTCTCCTCCAGGCTAAGCAGCCCCAGCTCCCTCAGTGTCTCCTCATAGGGCTTGTGTTCCAAACCCCTCACCAACTTTGTTGCCCTACTCTGGACACGCTCCAGCAAGTCAACCTCCTTCCTAAACTGAGGGGCTCAGAACTGGACGCAGTACTCAAGGTGTGGCCTAATCAGTGCAGTGTACAGGGGCAGAAGTGGGCCAGAGCAGTTACTGTGGATTCTGGTGTGCTGTCAGGGTCCTTGGCAGTCAGGAGGACAAATTAGAGAAGAATAAAAAAAGAAGCTTCCCTCTTGTTCCCTTATTTCTCCTGTTTGATTAATGAGCAACAGACAATTTTGAGACTGACATTTTCCTCAAATGCCTTTTTCTGGGGGAGGGGGAATGATCAGCTGCAATCAGCTCCATCAAGTTTTAATACATATTTTGTGGAGAAGCACAAGCTTTTGATAGTTCACAATTCCCCCCCCCAGCTGTTTCTGTGCCAGGTGCACACAATCTTAATCAGTTTTAATTGATTGATATTGGATTGTATGGTGAACCTACAAGAAGTGTAGATCATATTTGGTGGCTTTTTGTGACTTTTCTCTTTGCATGTGTGTAATAAACTGTAAAGGATAATAAACAGTTTGCTTTACAGGCGGTATGAAGAAAAGGTATGACAATTTGTTTTATCTAGCTGTCCTTCTCCAATAGAACAATTAGCAAAATGGCATAGGATTATAGTAACTTCTTGATGAATTGGCAGCTGTTTTTCTGATCAGAATAGATTTTTTTTGTGGTGAGTCACTAAAATAATTAAAAGAAGCTGTTGGGTGTGGAGACTTGATCAAGAAATTGGTAGATGAGATCACAGGATGCACCGAGAGGTTTCTGGTCCAACTCCTTGGCCAAAGCAGCGCCAGCTCTGGGATCAGGCTGCATTGCTCAGGACTTTCTGCTCTTGGGTCTTGAAGATGAAGCTCCATGGTCAGAGCCTGTGCAACCTCACTCAGCAACCTGCTCCATGCACAGTGTATTTGATTTACCTCTCCATTGAAACACATCTCAAAACTGTTGTTTGCTTTAAAGACAGTGCCTCTAGTCTTCATTTGCATCTTCAATGATGAATATTCTGAATGAGTGTCATTTTGACAACTGTCACATCTTCCAGAAAATGTATGCAATAACCAGGATTGGGTTTGCAGTTAATGAAGATTAATATCTGTTGAATGTCCATGTGTATCACAGAATCACCAAGGTTGGAAGAGACCTCAAAGCTCATCAAGTCCAACCCGTCACCACAGACCTCATGACTAAACACGTGTTGCATTGAAATCACCTGATGTGTCAATACTGTGTATGCAAATAAGTATTTAAATCTTCAATGTCTTTGTATGTTTAATGTATGGTATTAAAATTACCACATGCCTGCATCATTGACTATACATTGTATTAGTGTATAGGCTATATCAAAGCAATAGTCTCTTTGATACTTCTGAATCCTGACAATGACGTAATGGAGTCGCGGGCTGCTACTGATAAAAATTATAATTGGTTTTATACATGGTAATAGGTTCACTGAAGTTGTTAGGTGAGCTGTCTGTGTGGTTTTAACGCTGAAGTCTGGAGCTGTGTGTTATTGGATTTAAATTCAGGGGATTTTTGGAAAAAAAAAAAAAATCCCACGGTGTAAGACGATTAAAAAGTAAAGCAAATTGAAAAAAAAGAGTGAACCATGTTCTGTGAGCTTGGTGCGCTGTTACAGCATGCACACCCCTGCCATGAGACCTTGCAACACTTGCTGCCAGGCTGAGGATTGCCAAGAGTGGTGTTGGTAATAAGCTTGACCCTGGAATGATTTGGAGACAAAAGGACTTCTCTTAAGAGACTTCAAAACTTTCCCTCTCTTACTGTTTCGCTGTGTGGTTTTGGTTAGGTTGGTTGGTTGGTTGTTGCTGTGTAATGGTGGTGGTGGGGTCTTTTAATTGGTTTTGGTTGGTTATTTTTAAACTGAATTCAATTAGTCTGCTGAGCCCTGGTTCTCCCATCTGGAATCTGCCCTCCTTCCCTGACTCTGCTTCAGAAATGCCTGCAGTAGAGGTTTTTAAAACACATTTTCTGTACTGTTCGGTGGTACCAAACCAGTAGAGAATATTGGCCGGCAATGACTGGTGTGTGGATTTGAGTTTTCAGTCCTAGAGAAGTGACTTTTCTGTCCTTGACTGTAGTTTGACGTGGGCTCTGAAACCTGGGTATTTGTCCTTCTTTTAAAAACAACCAACCTCCCCTCATTTTGATTAAAAAACCCTTTAGAGACCTATGTGATTGTTGAAGCTTGTGGTGCTCTCCTGTAGATTCCAAAAGCTCTGGAGATGTATCCAGTTACCAAAAATAGTCATCAATCCTTGTGAGAAATGAATCATGGAGCAGAGTAGAAACAAAAGACATGGGGTAATGCCTCTGTTCAAAGGGCACCAATCTGAATGATGACCAATTGGTGTGTACATAGATGAGTGGTCAGTAAAATACCCCAACCTACCAAAAAATACCCCAACTGACAAAACAACCCCAAAACAAAAGATCCAAGGCAAACCCCCAAACAACCACCACCACACCTCAAGCTCCTTGCCATGTGGAGTATATAGGATTGTTTTGATACTGCCCTTTGTGGCAGAACAAATACTTAGCAATGATTCAAGTAATTACAAACCAAAACTCATGGTGATGAAAACATGGGTAAGGAGCAGTACACTCCACAGCGTTCAGCTAATGCCAGTATCTTGTACTGGTTCACAAAATGTACTTTCCACTTGACAAGAATATATGGTTTTGTGAACTTAAGATAGTTTAATAAGTGATGCTTTTTAGGATGGTGCAAAACCTTAATTCAGCTGCTGACGTTAAGGACACCGCTGTTACACATATTCTTACCTGCATTGATTAATAGAAACAGGAGAGAGCAGCTAGATATGGGTATTGTTGGTTTCTTTACTGTAGCTCCCTGTGTAACAATGTTGTAAGAGCTGTGACTTCTTCAGGTGAGAAGCAAGTCTTGTAGCTTGCCATGTTTTCTGGCTGATGCTTTCCAGAAGCATGAAAACTTGATCTTCTTTTGAGGACTTAAAGGGTTAGTGTAGACTGCTGTGATTTACAAGGCTTTCCAAAAGAAGCAAGCCATCTGGTCAGCTGATGGCATTTCACGGACTGTGGGACAGGCGAACTTTGAACAGGAGCCTGTGAGCCCAGTGGGCTTTGTGGTTTGGTAATCCGCCTGCTTTTTTTCAGACAGTAGTTAAACACTGCTATTCGGCTGGCAGCCGACCAAGCGCAGAAGCTGGCTTCTGAAAGCTGCTCTTCCTGCTTCCACTGGTCACCACCACTCTAAGCCCAGCTTTACAGTGCTTTTTTGATCCCTGTCTAGGCTGGATTTATGGTCTTGTGCCGTGGTGAAAGAAACAGGTTGTGCCTTTTTTTGGTAGGTGTCATCTTCTGGCCGATGCTTCAGAGACTTGAGTTGGAAAATGGCCACAGGCAGTTGAACTGGCCTAGCTAAAAGAGCAGGCAGCTTCTTCGGGAAAAGAACACCAACCTCTGAAACCACATTTGCTGAAGCTTATGAAGTAGCATTTAATTAAGGAGCTAGTCCTTTTGCCTTCCTCTGTTGACCTGCAGTAGGGCATAAGTAATCCTTTCACACCTGCCCCCTCATTCATTCTTGCTTGCTATAAGTTAGCCTCAAGTCACTGCAAAAGGCAAAAATCCCTGAGGAGCTGTTGTTCAGGGATGGATAACTCCATTCAGTTCCCACTGACCCATTTTGAGCTAATCCAGATAGGAATTCTCTCTTCATCCTTTGCTGGTCTTTCTTTCCTTAGAGCAGAGCTTATCTATTCAACCACAGCAGATACCATATGACAGGAATGGGGCAAAACTGGTTGTACCTGTTAGTAAAAGCATTTTAAAATGGCTTCTTTTTGGAGCAAGCTGCCAATGTGGTCTGGTATGTTAGCCTATAAGACTTGCATAATTTCTGGTTGGAATTGATTGCAATGAGTAAAACAAAGATTGTATCTAATGAGAGTTCAAGATGGGGGTAGGGGGTAGAGTGAGCAAAAACATTAATATTGGACTTTTTAAAACTAAGAAACAGTTCATACATACACAGGCCAAATGTAGGTGATAGTGTTACTGGATGCTAACAGTTTTGAAATAGACCTTTTTTGGTTTTTTTTTCTTGTGGTGAAGGTGGGAATTGCCTCCTCATCCACCTCCAAAATTTAGTGGTATCCAATGGATGTACATTAAAAAAAGCAAAAGAGAATGGGGCAGGATTTTGGAGTTATTTCCGGTCTCCTTGTCATGCTGTCGCATTGTCTGTGTCTGCAGCAAGGCTTCTCTTACCTTATCAGCACATTTCTTAAAGTAGAGATTGCTCATTCTGAAGCTCTGACCCCATAAAATTGAATTTTCTCTGAGTTGTGGACTCTACAAAGGTCTTCAGAAAGGGATTGGATGTGGCACTTGAAGACATGGTTTAGCAGTCATGAGGTCTTGGGTGACAAGTTGGACATGATGATATTTGAGGTCTTTTCCAACCTTATTGATTCTATGATTCTCATTATTTAGTTTTTTTTACCCCACCTGCTTTGTCAGAGACCATGACACAGTTTTGAGACAAACTGCTAACTTGTTCCCAGGGAGGTGGTGGAGTCACCATCATTGGAGGTGTTCAGGAGGAGACTTCATGGGGTGCTTGGTGCCATGGGTTAGTTGTTTAGGTGGGTTGGATTGGTGGATGGGTTGGACACAATCTTGAAGGTCTCTTCCAACCTTATTTATTCTATTCTATTTCTATTCTATTGTTCTCCTTTCTGTGTTTAGTTATATAAATTTATCTGTAGCTTGAGTTTGGATCTGGAATATGGAGTACTGAGCTGATTAAGTAGTTGTATTACATTCTGCTTTCTCACAATTTCAAAGGTAACTTTAAAAAGCTACATCTGTTCCATATGACTTGCCTGAAAACATGGGGAGGTTTTTGTTTGTTTGTTGGTTTTCCTTTGGATGTTGTTAATAAAGGTTTGATTCTGTTGTAAATTTTTGAAGCTTCTTGTAAACTAAATCATGACTTCTAGGTTCCTTTCTTGGGGAAAAAAACCCAAACTCTTTTTAATATACATCTCACAGAATGTCTGTATATTTGTTTGTGCAAACAGTGAAAAATATCATCTTGTGTAGAGGAAGGTGAACTGAGTAGAAAACTGTTAGTGTGACAATAAAGGCCATGGCTTTAAAATAGTATTCATTATCTTTGGGATTTTGTTTTCATAGGTGTTGTAAATGTAAATATACTAAATGCTGCTTCATCATAGTTTAATTGTTGAGTACTTACAGTATGGGAAAGAGGGGACTTGGGGCATGCATAGCATAATGAAGTATCTAGACCTGCAGCATGTGTGAAGCTGTTGGGTTGTTTTG
The DNA here is from genome assembly GCF_026170545.1 of Melanerpes formicivorus. NCBI lineage: Eukaryota > Metazoa > Chordata > Aves > Piciformes > Picidae > Melanerpes > Melanerpes formicivorus. The sequence continues at coordinate 9,325,288 of NW_027142363.1, read as the reverse complement.
AAGCTTGTTTGATGTTGCCCTGCAACTCTGCCATGTGTGCCATGTCTGTTCTTCACCCAGTTCTCTTAAGAGAGAAAAATCTTTTAAAATCACACACATGTATGCATGCATCTTGGTAGTTTGGCCCTGGCTGGGGGCCAAATGCCCACCAAAGCTGCTCTATCACTCCCCTTCTTAGGTGGACAGGGGAGGGGGGAAAATATAACAAAAGCCAGTAATAAGATAGAAGCAATTTAATAATAATACTACTAAGCACAAGCAAAAGACCACATGTGGAAGCAAAAACAAAGACAGATGTTATTCTCTTCTTCCCATGGTGGTCAGTCTGGGGAGGCAGGGCTCTATACATAATGGTTGCTTTGAAGGACAGACACCATTGACAAATATCCCCCCGCTTCTGCTTTCACTTAGTCCTTACATCTGAGCTGACATCATATGGCATGGAATACCCCTTTGGCCAGTTTGGGTCAGCTGGCCTGGCTGTGTCCCTTCCTGGGATCTTGCCCATCCCTCAGAGTACTCTTGGGGAGGGAAAGTATTGGAAAAACAGAGTTCAGCAGTACCCGAAACACTGTTGTGTTATCAACACCCAGCTACAGGACTGCAAAACACAGCACTGGAAAGGTGCTTCAAGGAGAATTAACTCCAGCTCAGCCAAACCAACTGCAGTACACTTGTATTCAAGCAAGTGCAGTGCAGTAAAATTGCTTTTAATGATGTGTTTTTCAACATCATAATTTTCTCTCTTGTTCACTTTTGCCAGTTCTATCTCTGGTTCTGTTAAGTCTTACAAGGATGATATTGATCTAAATTTGTAACAACAAACCTTTTAAACTGTGAATTTTGAAACTTCAGCTTGTCTTTCTTTCAGTGTTGTTTAGTTTCTAGACCTTCACTGCAAGGAATTTGCAGATGAGAACTTGACTGTAGTCCCAGTGTCCAGAAGAATACAATTTACCATTGATCAGAGCCCTGGAAGAGGTGCTGGACTCTTCTCTGGAGACTTTCAGAACCCTCCTGGACTTGTTCCTGTGCAACCTCTTCTAGGTAGCCCTGCTTTAGCAGAGGATTGGAATTAGATGATCCCTAGAGGTCCCTTCCAACCCCCACCATTCTGTGATTCCATGATCCTAAAAATGACAGATTTTACATAATAAAAAAGAAGGGCAAAACCAACTTAGAATGTGTTGTTTAAATTTTAAGCAGAAGACTAAGAAGGGGAGTTTAAAAGCCTAAAAAAAATCAAAGACCAAATAAGGGACAGAAGATATGTGAAGTTTGAGGGAGTTTTGAAAACTTTCTCCTCTGATTAAATTTGTTTCTGCTTTGGCATCACCTTCTTTGGTTTCCCATTGTGCTAATACAAGGAATGGGGAAATTTTTACTTTCCCCTGCTAGCCTTGATGCCTTAAAAGCCAGTTTCTCCTGGCAGATTTTTTTTTTCTTCATAGCTGTGATCACGTCTTTGAGCTGTTGAGGTGAAGTGTTTCACCTTTCACTGCTAGGCTGGCAGGCCTGTTTGAATCCCAGGCTGGAACGACATCTGTGGTGAAAATAGCACTTGCCCGCTTGAGTCACAGACGTTTATTTTGATGAATGGCCAAGATAAGATGGGTTGCTGGGGGCAAGGTAGATGCCTGCAATGGGTGTTTCCTGCTGTGTGTTCAGGGAGGGAAGGTTACAAGCTCGTTCTGGGTTGGCACTGTGCTCTGAGCAGCTGGCTTGCTAGGGCTGACAGGTTCATTGAGTCCCTGCTCTGGTTTTGAGGGGTCTTTCCTTTGGGCAGAGGAGCTAACACCTTTCTGAGGTGTTTGCAAGAAAATCCCATGAACAGCTGAGCTTGGAGAGAAAATTCATTTGTGATAAACAGCAGGGTAAAATTAAAACATTTTACTTTGTAATTGCAGTTTATCTCTGAAAATGTATTTAAAGGAGAATTTGGATTTGTCAAACAAGCTTTAGGTTAATTTGTGGGTACCATACCAATTCTGTAAGTTCCTCTTTAAATCTCACAAATCTTGGGCTAAGGAAAATCAAAACCTAGGCACTGAAACTGAGGCTTGGTTCATCTGAACTGTCCACTTTCATTTGAGTGGAGCAGTGCATGCTTGGATATAAATGCATACACAATTGTTTGTAACACGTTTTAAGGAAATTCTCTTAACTGATTAGAGGGAGAAAGCTTTAATTAATTTGTCACTTAAAACTTCTGAGTAACAAAAGGCTGCTGTGTATTCCTTTTCTAACCAGAAAGAGAAAATGTGGCTTTCACAGTGCTGTTGACTCGACAGGAGCAGGCAGGAGTCTGGAGTTTCCTGTTTTTTCTGTAAACCCAGTGTTTCACATTGAGGTTTTAGTGTCTGCCTCATTTTAAGATGGGATGTTGAGGCCTGAAGCTCCTATAGAAAATGGGCCATGGGAAGGTGGGTGAAGACAGAATTGTCCACCTTGTGCTCTGCAAGGCTTTCCCCTGCCTCTGACTCCTCCTAGGCTTGGACCTCTTGCCCTCTTCCCAACCTACACCTACACATCAGGTGTTGTATGGTGAGTTTAGGTAAACTCAGCATGGATTTGAGATTAACTTGTTGCATGCTAGATGCAATTTTTGGGGAGTTGAGGCCAAGACAGGAATTAAATGGGTCTAATGAAGAGAGGTAATAAAAAACCAACCAAACAAACACCCCCAAAATTAATTACAGCTCTGGAGGTAAGACTAGATGAGAAAAACAATCAGTAATTTATCAAAAGGAAGACTGAAGAACATGTTAGTCGTCTCTGCAGAGAGGAAATACCGGACAAGGGAAGGCACGCTGATCACCACTGTCTGGAAGGCGTTCAGGCAGGAAACCAGAAACATGTTTCTGAAGCAGAGGCTTGGGGCAAACTGAGAAGAGAAATAGATAAATAGATTTTTATTTCCTTTTCCCTCTAGATGTGAAGATTACACAACTAATTTTATATAGAGGTAGATACAAGATATTTGGCTTCATCATGGTAGACAGGATGAACGTATCAGCCTGTGATGTGCAGGAGGTCAGATGTTCTCTATTCAAATCACAGGGTATGTACCTTATGGGAACTCCCAGTGCCTTTGAACTCACACCATGAGGGGAATACAGTTGTCTGCCCATACGGGGTTTTGTAGACAATAATACAGTTGCAAATACAGCATAAGTTATTTGCTTGTTTATTTTAGGGTAAAGAAGAGTTTTGGTGTTACCAAAATAGAATAGAATAGACCAGGTTGGAAGAGACCTTCAAGATCATCGTGTCCAACCTATCATCCAACACCACCCAACCAACTAAACCATGCAACCAAGCACCCTGTCAAGTCTCTTCCTGAACACCTCCAGTGATGGTGACTCCACCACCTCCTTGGGCAGCCCATTCCAATGGGCAATCACTCTCTCTCTGTGTAAAACTTCCTCCTAACATCCAGCCTAAACCTCCCCTGGCGCAGCCTGAGACTGTGTCCTCTTGTTCTGGTACTGGTTGCCTGGGAGAAGAGACCAACCTCTGCCTGTCTACAACCTCCCTTCAGGTAGTTCTAGAGAGCAATAAGGTCACCCCTGAGTCTCCTATTCTCCAGGATAAGCAACCCCACCTCCCTCAGCCTCTCCTCATAGGGCTTGTCTTCCAAACCCCTCACCAACTTTGTTGCCCTTCTCTGGATTCGTTTTAGCAAGTCAACATCCTTCCTAAAGTGAACTGGACACAGGACTCGAGGTGTGGCCTAACCAGTGCAGTGTAAAGGGGCAGAATGACCTCCCTGCTCCTGCTGGCCACACTGTTCCTGATGCAGGCCAGGATGCCATTGGCCCTCATGGCTGCCTGGGCACACTGCAGGCTCATGTTCAGCCTACCATCGACCAGTACCCCCCAGTTCCTCTCTATCATTTGCTTTGTTTGTAATGTGCTTGTCTGAAGCCTTAAAATTTGCTTTGAATTCTTGCCTTTACTTTGAGCCTTGCAAAATCTCTCATGATCACGGAGACCTCTTGGGTTCTCCCTTCCCTTGCCCTGCATTGTAATTCTCTTGCTGTTCCTCTACAGCTGTCCTGCCCATCATTGTCAGTGGGCAGTGTCAGTAGCTGTCCCTCCAGGGCTTGAGAGGCTTTTGGGTGTCTTCCACACAAATTAAAATTCCTGTTATTTACCAGGCAGTCAATAAACTCTTTTGTATTGCATGTTAGATTTGTCTTTGGGTCACTATGTCTCTCTCAGGTCTTCTAATTTTTTGGGTGCTTAGCAGCTTTGTCTTGCTTTAACAGTTTCAATTCTTGTTTCAGAAGCAGCAATGCAGTTACAAAGCTTGTCTAGGAAAAAATAAGAAATAAATCAACACCTAGCAAAAAAGAGCCAAAGAAACATCATCATCCAACTTCTCACTCTGGCTGTTTTACTTTGAGAAACATATGGTGTTACTGGCTTCCTAATTCAAAGACTACTTTTAATGAAGTTGTCAGCCAAATTGCTGGTCTGCCTGAAGATGACTTGCAAGGAAACAAAGCCAGGAAGACCTTTCATATTGCATTTCAGACTATGTTTTTTTTCTGAGTTGACAGGAAGAGGCAATAAACTTCCTGAATATTTCTGGACAACTAGTGAGTCTCTTGCAAGAATGAAGTGGAAGAGCAGGGAGAAAGCTTTACAATTGCAAACTAATCTTTAGGAGGTCTAACACTTTCTGTTTAAAATACCTTCAGATTTTGATAATGCATGCCTTGCAGATTCAACCTTCTGCTGGTTTGAATTAGCAGTCTGTGCTGTAGGATACCAAATTGTCTTGCTGAACTAGGTGTTACAGAAAACCAGAACTGATTTTTTTTTTAATCAAAATGCTAGTAAAGGAAAGGAGAATTATTTTTAACCATCTGTTTCCATGACTTCAATTACATATCATGAAAGGTACATAAATCATAAAATGGTTTAGGTTGGAAGGGACCTTAAAGATCACCTAGTTCCAACCCCCCTGCCATGGCCAGGGACACCTTCCACTAGACCAGGTTGCTCCAAGCCTCATCCAAGCTGCCCTTGAACACCTCCAGGGAAGGGGCATCCACAGCTTCCCTGGGCCACCTGTTTCAGTGTCTCGCCACCCTCACCGTAAAGAATTTCTTTCTAATATCCAGTATAAATCTATCCTCCTCAAGCTTAAAGCCATTCCCTCTCATCACAACAAGCTCTTGTAATAAATTACAGTATCACAGTATAGCTAAGGTTGGAAAGGACCTCGAGGATCATCGAGTCCAACCTATCAACACAGACTCCATGACTAGACCATGGCACCAAGTGCCACGTCCAGTCTCCTCTTGAACACCTCCAGGGATGATGACTCCACCACCTCCCTGGGCAGCACATTCCAATGACGAACGACTCGCTCGGTGAAGAACTTCCTCCTCACCTTGAGTCTAAACCTCCCCTAGTGCAGCTTGAGGCTGTGTCCCCTTGTTCTGGTGCTGGTTGCCTGGGAGGAGAGACCAATCCCTTCCCAGCCACAACCACCCCTCAGGTAGTTGTAGAGGGCAATGAGGTCACCTCTGAGCCTCCTCTTCTCCAGGCTAAACAATCCCAGCTCCCTCAAAACTATCCCAGCTCCCTTACTCCCTTACTTACTGGCTTTCTTGTAGGCCCCCTTCAGGTGCTGGGAAGCTGTTCTAAGGTCTTGCCAGTGCCTTTTCTCCAAGCTGAACAGTGCCAACCCTTGTAACCTGTCGCCATACAGGAGATGCTGCTTTGGGAATTCCTTTGGGAAGTGTATCTGCTTTTTAAGTCCTATGTAGTCAAGTCACTTACAGCATCTAAGCTGTTACAATGTCAAACATGGAAGATTTTAAAGTGTGTGTGCCATGTCCCCCTTGTCATTATGCATGTACTTTAAAAGGAGAGAATCCATCCAGGGCAAGAAGGGCACGCAGGCTGTGTGAATAGCTTGCCTGACCTGTTGGGGTGTGATTCAGTGAGATAAGCTTTCTTATGTATGATTTCTACCTTTTAATAAACTGAAGAGGGCACAGCTTTCTGAAGAACTTATTCTAAAATAATGTTTATTGTTTCTAGAAATGTTACTTCAGAGACTTTGTTTAAATTGAAGGTGGGAATGGAGTAGGTTGCTAATTTGGTATTCTAGCTACACCCTTGTGGCTCTCAGACATTAATGCTGAGTATCAAGAACAGAAGATATAAACCCCATGAAAATCAATTAGGGGTTGAGCTTCTACAGAGTTAAACTGAAATGTTGTATATGTGTTTTTCAATGTATTTGTACAAGTGTGTGGTACTCATGTGTTTTAATTGTCTTGGAAACTCCTTTCATCCCCCTCCTGTGTCCTTTCCTCTCAGACACAAAGTGAGTAGAATAGAATAGACGAGGTTGGAAGAGACCTTCAAGATCATCACGTCCAACCCATAACCAATCCAGCCCACCTAAACAACTAACCCATGGCACCAAGCACCCCATCAAGTCTCCTCCTGAACACCTCCAATGATGGTGACTCCACCACCTCCTCAGGGAGCCCATTCCAATGGGCAATCACTCTCTCTGTATAGAACTTCTTCCTAACATCCAACCTAAACCTCCCCTGGTGCAGCCTGAGACTGTGTCCCCTTGTTCTGGTGCTGGTTGTCTAGGAGAAGAGACCAACATCCACCTGTCTACAACCTCCCTTCAGGTAGTTGTAGAGAGCAATGAGGTCACCCCTGAGTCTCCTCTTCTCCAGGCTAAGCAACCCCAGCTCCCTCAGCCTCTCCTCATAGGGCTTGTGTTCCAGACCCCTCACCAACTTTGTGCTATGTAGAAAGCTCAATTAAAAAATCCCAGCCAAAGCTAAATGTGGATTTTTGGTTTGGTGAGGTTCATTTTGGGGAGAGTGTTTTTGTGTTGATTTGTTTGTTTGTTTGGTGTAGTGTTTGTGTTCTTTGGTTGTTTTTGAAATTGTGTTTGGGGGCTTTTATGATTTATTTTTTATTTGTGGTGTTTGTGTTGGTGGTGATTTGGTTTGGTTTTTTTTTTACCCAAACCTTGGTACTTCTCTCTCTGACATCAGAAATACTCTTGAAATTTCTCAAGACTGATTCTCCTGTCAAGGTCAGGTCAAGTGAATTCTATTAAAGGTGTTTTCAATGTCTAAAGTAGTAAATGTTGGTCTTTTTTTGTTTAATGTTTAACCAGGTTTATGTGTACTACTTGCTGTCAGTTATGCACAATGCCTAGATTTGCTTTAAGTGTGTAAGCTACATTCCCTTAGAAGTAACAAAAATAGGCAAGTGGCCTGTAAACCAAGCTGACAAGTTAATTGCATGTGTTTCAATATACTTTTAAGGGGGGGGAGGGGGGAGAGAAGAGAAGAAAGAAAGAAAAAAAAGAGAAAAGGGTCTAATATCTTGGTTTTCAAAAGCAGCATGCCAGTTATGGATTTGTGTTTCCAGAACAACGTAAATACTGTGGTTCTGCAGCTTGTGTTGTTGTGATTAGGTGTTCAGAAATGCTTATCATAATTGGTTGATTGTTGGCACTTGCAACAAGCAGCTGGGATGTTTTGTGAAATTGCTCATTTGCAGCATACCACAGGAGTGTGGGGGGAAGAAATGAAATTTTGGTTGGACTTAGCTAAAAATGCGGTGTTAACGAAGGAGAGCTTGTCATTTGGAATGGGAGTACTTTTGTTTCAGTATTCAGTATCACTGAGGTTGGAAGAGACCTCAAAGATCGAGTCCAACCTGTCACCACAGACCTCATGACTAGAGTAGGGAGGACACTACTGCCCACGGCAGGCTTGAACTCACGACCTTCCCATTAAGGGTCTGATGTGCTACCAACTGAGCCAGTGACATTTGGCCTCATCTCAGTGAGGCTCTGCTGTCCCCTCGAGCTTCAGTAAATCTTGAATTTTGTAGTTGGTTTCCATGCTAATCATAGAATCACAAAATCAATAAGGTTGGAAAAGACCTCAAAGATCATCAAGGCCAACCTGTCACCCAACACCTCATGACTACTAAACCATGGCACCAAGTGCCACGTCTAATCCCTTTTTGAACGCTTCCAGGGATGGTGACTCCACCACCTCCCTGAGCAGCCCATTCCAATGGCTAACAACTCTCTCTGTGAAGAACTTTCTCCTCACCTCCAGCCTAAACTTCCCCTGGTGCAGCTTGAGACTGTGTCCCCTTGTTCTGGTGCTGGTTGCCTGGGAGAAGAGACCAACCCCCACCTGGCTACAACCACCCTTCAGGTAGTTGTAGAGGGCAATGAGGTCACCCCTGAGTCTCCTCTTCCTAGGCTAAACAACCCCAGCTCCCTCAGCCTCTCCTCATAGGGCTTGTGCTGAAGGCCTCTCCCCAGCCTTGTTGCCCTTCTCTGGACACGTTCAAGAGTCTCAATGTCCTTCTGAAATTGATGGGCCCGGAACTGGACACAGTACTCGAGATGTGGCCTAAGCCGTGCTGAGTACAGGGGCAGAGTGACTTCCCTGCTCCTGCTGGCCACACTATTCCTAATGCAGGCCAGGATGCCATTGGCCCTCTTGGCCGCCTGGGCACACTGCTGGCTCATGTTCAGCCAGCTTTCAATCAGTACCCCAATGTCCCTTTCTGCCTGAAGTTGCAGTAATACATCTTTGTCCTCGTAAGACTTCACATGAAGGAGATGAGGAAAATGGATGTAATCTTAAACACTGAAGAGAATGGATTTTTTGCACCTTCCCCTTTTTATGGGGTCAGGAAATGGTGCTCAATGATTTGGGAAAGACCTATTAAAGCAATCTGTGTCTCTCACATGCTTCATGTAATCTACAAGCACATTCCTCCGAGGGCACAGTCACATCCGCTGTCGTGAATGGATCAGCACTGAGAAAATGTGCTGAGCAGGCTGTGGCGGGGACACTGGCTCTCCAAGTATCTCTTCCTAACCTCAAGGGACTTGTTGTCTTTGTCACTTAAAGGAGCAGTGCAAGAAGCACTTGCCTGCCTCCTTTGGGGTGGTTGCTGCTTTCTTTTCCGTCTGTTAAGTGGATGTTTGTTTGAAGAACATTTTGATGTGGTTTATATGTTACATATGGATGTAGGCTCAAGCTGGCAAAGCTTCATGCCTCACCTGTATTCATGCATGTGTGGTTTTGGTTGTTTTTATTTCTAAGTGATGACTGTTTGGAATCTAATGATATTCATAGAAATGATTGCTTATTTAAAATATAGGGAGGTAGCTCAAGATGTTCTGTTTGGAGTTTTTTTGCTTGCTTGTGTGTGGGTTTTTTCTTGGTGTGTGTTTCTGGTTTGTGGCTTTTTGTTTGTTTGATTGGGTTTTAGATTTTTTGTGTGTACTTGTTTTGTTATTTGTATTTTAAATCCTTGGCAAGTCATCTCCTGAGATGTTACCTATATGGTGAAGATGTTACTAGCTTCATAGATGTAAAAATGAGACAACCCTTGCTTAAATGGGTAATGACTGTAGGATGGAAATACCCCTAAACACTGCACTGGTTAGGCCACACCTCGAGTACTGTGTCCAGTTCTGGGCTCCTCAGTTTAGGAAGGATGTTGACTTGCTGGAACGAGTCCAGAGAAGGACAACAAAGTTGGTGAGGGGTTTGGAACACAAGCCCTATGAGGAGAGGCTGAGGGAGCTGGGGTTGCTTAGCCTGGAGAAGAGGAGACTCAGGGGTGACCTTATCACTCTCTACAACTACCTGAAGGGAGGTTGTAGACAGGCAGATGTTGGTCTCTTCTCCGAGGCAACCAGCACCAGAACAAGAGGACACAGTCTCAGGCTGCACCAGGGGAGGTTTAGGCTGGAGGTTAGGAGGAAGTTTTACACAGAGAGAGAGTGATTGCCCATTGGGATGGGCTGCTTGAAGAGGTGGTGGAGTCACCATCACTGGAGGTGTTCAAGAGGAGATTGGATGGGGTGCTTGGTTGCATGGTTTAGTTGATTAGGTGGTGTTGGATGATAGGTTGGATGTGATGATCTTGAAGGTCTCTTCCAACCTGGTCTGGTCTGTTCTGGTCTATTCTATTCTGTTCTATTCTACAAAGTCTGTTGTAGGTGAAATCCAAACAGCTTGAAATGGAACTTCAGACTGTTGGGGTTGCAAACACTGTTTGTACTTGTGCATTGACATGCATGCATACAAAAAGATAACTATTGCTAATTATGGTTAGTTGTAGAGTGGCAAATGGACAGGGCTCATTAGTATCTCTGAATTTGTATATGCTCACTTGAGTGGAAAATGTATGCCTGGGGTTATCTTACTCCCCTGTCCCCTGATAAATATTACATTAAAATCATCCTGCTAATGGTATCCTAAAGTTCACCTTTGATATCATCATTCCAGAGGTAGAGTGTAGCATCTCAGATAATACTGAGATGTGACTTTTTTTGTTCTGGTGACTTGTGTCTGCACAAGAAAATGTCAGCTGCATGGCATCAGGCAGAATTGTAACAAGAGTCGCTGTGCATGTGTTGGAGTGAACATTCCAGCTCTGGGTATGAAACCCAACAAAGACAGACATCTCTAGAAAATGAATCTGTTACCCAGTTGAGCAATAATTAAACCCCACATTGACCTCAAAAAATATAAATATATATATCTGTAAAGGTTTCCAAGAGTATATTTGTGCTTTTTTGCTGTTGAAGGGTTTTGCTGCTGGTAGATTACTCTCCACTATTGTGCTGTCTTTTTCACTGAGAACCTGCATTGCTTTTCCCCATTCGTATTTTGCTTCTTCCGAAGAACAACACAGTTAATTTTAGCAACACAGCTTAGATGTTATGTTTGAGTTGGTTATAATTCATTTCTGTTGAGGTACTCAGGTGGCTTGCAGAGAAGTTGATGGTAATGCTCTAGCATAATGTATTTTTCAGAGTTTTTAGCAAACTAATTAACATGCTACTTGTCTGTTCTTGAGTTTTCCTTAAAATCCTAGCTCCTGAGCTTCCAGATATCATCCCCCTTTATGGAAGGGGCTACAATCAAAGGCCTTGAGAGGAGAGGTTTGCACAGAAATACAATGTCTTCCTTCAGGAGCTGCTGTAGGTATTTCCCAATATGATGCTTGGAAGTGCCAAAATGATCAAGGCACACAATTCAAGAAGAGTAAACTGCTGGCAGTTATTGTCAGCTAGGTCATAGTCCCAATTTGATGTTTCATTGGTAAATATGGTGGTTCTTTTCTCAATCACCTAGAGCTGCGCCAGGGAAAGTTTAGGCTGGATGTTAGGAAGAAGTTCTTCATGGAAAGAGTTATTTGCCATTGGAATGGGTTGCCCAGGGAGGTGGTGGAGTCACTATCACTGGAGGTATTTAGGAAGAGACTTGATGGGGTGCTTGGAGCCATGATTTAGTTGATTAGGTAGTGTTGGATGATGTGTTAAACTCGATGATATCAAAGGTCTCTTCCAATCTGGTCTGGTCTATGCTACCCTTTTCTGTGCTATTCCTTTTCTGTGCTATTCCTTTTCTGTGCTATTCCTTTTCTGTGCTATTCCTTTTCTGTGCTATTCCTTTTCTGTGCTATTCCTTTTCTGTGCTATTCCTTTTCTGTGCTATTCCTTTTCTGTGCTATTCCTTTTCTGTGCTATTCCTTTTCTGTGCTATTCCTTTTCTGTGCTATTCCTTTTCTGTGCTATTCCTTTTCTGTGCTATTCCTTTTCTGTGCTATTCCTTTTCTGTGCTATTCCTTTTCTGTGCTATTCCTTTTCTGTGCTATTCCTTTTCTGTGCTATTCCTTCTCTGTGCTATTCCTTCTCTGTGCTATTCCTTTTCTGTGCTATTCCTTTTCTGTGCTATTCCTTCTCTGTGCTATTCCTTCTCTGTGCTATTCCTTCTCTGTGCTATTCCTTCTCTGTGCTATTCCTTTTCTATGCTATTCTAGAGACCTCTTTCTAATCTGCTAGAAATACAATATAAATGTGGATTATTTCGGATCTCCTCTCTAGATGCAGAGTATTTCTTTGCTAATTATATATTTAAGTGTATGGGTGGTAAATACTTAAAAGCAGTGAAGTGAAATGAGTGCTGATTTGCAAATCTGGTTTTCCAGGTGGAATAAATGACTAAGTATATTTGAAGAATATACTATGATGTCTATGCATTGTAAATCTTGAAGCTGAATGTACTTACAGAAGCTGGAGTGTGTTCAGCACACGTGTCTCTATCCACTCTAGCACCAATTTCCAGCATGTCTTCCTTGATCACTGTTATTTGTGGAAGAGATGTTCTGTCTTACCTGTAATTGCAAATAAGTCAAGCTGACAGACAAGCTGCTAGGCTGGGCTCGGCTGTCTGTCAGGGCCTTAGAAATGAGAAATGATTGGAGCTGTGAGAGTAGGAAGAGGAACAGCTGGATATGGCAGCTCATATCTGAGGGGCAGGCTTTTCTTTTGCAGAAAGCAGGCAATGTTTTCTGAAGTGTAATAAACCATAATGGATGCAGGAATATTCTTATCAAAGCATTATTTTTACTTATGGTTTTCAGATATTTGCTGGACTTGTGGTTGCAGTGTGCTAAGTTAGCAGCAGAGAGGAAGTGTATGTTAGTGACTGACAAAAAAAACAAGCGTTGAGTTGCCATTCCTGAATGAGGAGGGAATGAAAAGTCAAATGTTCTACCTTGTCTTGAAGGGACATGTCTTAACTCCTTGGGCTGGGCTGCTGGCTTTAGTGTTGTGTTTGTTCTCTAGAGGGGAATCTTTGGTCTTCACAGGTGCATAGGAGCAGAAACGTCACAAATTCCAGTTCATAGAGCTGCCCCTGTATGAACAGAATGAAGCTATTGAGGTTTGATATTGTTAGGCACTAATGCAGTATCACAGGGCTGAAAAGACTGAGGCAAGGACTTTATGCATTAGTCATGATCAATTTGTATGTAACATTTGTGCCAATGTTTATCTGCCTGTCTTGATCTGGAAGTTGGGAAGGAGATACTGTTCATTTGAACATTCCCCTGAGTGAAATTAAGGCACAAACAAGGTCATGTATCAGGACAAGACTATTTATTAAAGAGAGAATGGAGAAAACAAAGAGAAGGAAAGGGGAGAGAGAAAGAGAGAGAATGGAAAAAGAGAGAGCAGGAGAAAAATTACCACCCTGTGGTCCTCTTTGGTGGGGGGAGAGGGGGACAGGGGAGAGACTTTACTGGGCTACTGCCTCCAGGATGAGATGTGGCAGGTGATGTTCCCCCCAGTAAGCTGGCATAGCCCAGGGCTTTTGTACTGCTCCTTTTTCATTCATTGTGGCTCCATCTGGCTTACATTAGCAATGCATATGTGGCTTCCAGGGGGTCTTTCCTGTGCGTTTGCAGGGGTTGGCACTGAGCAGCCTCCACCTCTCGTTGCCATTCACTGTCCACCACAGCCGCTGGGCAGTTGCTGTCTTGGTGGGCAGAGATGACAGATCAGGCAGGATGATCTTATCTTTGTTGAAGCACTCTCAGCTCATAATGTAATCATCACAATCACAAGGTGATTTAAATGTTCGAGAGGGTATTTCCCCCTACCACAATTAGATTTGAGCAGCCTAGCAAAACTCAGACTGAAGTTGTTTGTCATCCAGGAAGAAAGAAAAAAAGCAGATGTGAAATTTGATGACCTGGAGGAAGTGTTTGACATGGTAGCTGGACTCCTGAATCCAAGTATACTGGAATCTCATCACTCTGAGATTTAAACACTGGCTATGTATATTTAATTTTAATGCATCACATGAGGCTCTTAGCTTGCAGCTTCAGAAGGTGTGTAGCTCTTGAGGCTATCCCAGCCTGTGTGATGTATGTGCTGCTTCAGAGCATTCTGCTGCTCAAGAGGTGAAGAGCGTCATGCAAGCCATTCAGGATAGTAGGCATCAAAGGTGGCTAGTTTTGGAGGTGTGGAATATATAAGCATGTCAGATTTGAATGGAAAGGAGGGTCCTGTCAGCCTGGGAGTCCTCCTACTTTTTGGCACTTCTGCTGTGCCAAGTTCATTCTGAAATGAGAGTAAAAGTAAACTGCCCTCAAACACAGTATTGTTGTATGTAGGGTTATATACTGTGCTTAAGCTTTGGAGCTTTGCCATCCTGCTGGATGAGGTAATTGTGCAAGAACAACTTCAAGGTGGGTTAAGTCTTGAGGTTTTAACTAGCCAGCACTTGTCCAGTGGGCATTACTAGTAGTTTTATTCTTTTGCCATTGCTGAAGCTCAAACGAGTGTGAATGAGAAGCACTAGGAGTTCTGTGAAGTTTTGTGCCTCCTGGGTGCTCAGAATGATTCTGTTCCTAGAGGTGAATGGTGTGTTCTGTGACTGCCTGGTGTTTATAAATTGTCCTTCTCAGGAGAACATCTGTTATAGCTCCTGAATCTGTATGGTCTCTGTTGAGTTGTGATAAAAATAATGTTGGAATCATCATTCAGGAGTAATAATAAAAAGAGCAGCCAAAATCAGGCTATTTTCTGTCACTGACTTCACTTTCAATGCTGTAGCTATAAAAAACCTCAAAGTAGCTGTTTCCAATTGTCATTTTTAGGGCAGTAGTCAGTGTTGCATCTGGATAAGGGAGTGAGGAGTTTTCTTGTGTGCATACTGTGCTGTGAATTTCATGTGCACATGCTAATAGCTCCCACTGAAATGCCCAGTAATGTCACCATTGTATGTTCTCCTGTACTTGAGGAAGAATGACTGAAAAAAAAATGTTCAGGTGAGAAGTGTGCCTTAAGCAGTGTGCCCAGGCAGCCAGGAGGGCCAATGGCATCCTGGCCTGCATCAGTGTGGCCAGCAGGAGCAGGGAGGTCATTCTGCCCCTCTACACTGCACTGGTTAGGCCACACCTCGAGTACTGTGTCCAGTTCTGGGCTCCTCAGTTTAGGAAGGAGGTTGACTTGCTGGAACGAGTCCAGAGAAGGGCAATGAAGTTGGTGAAGGGCTTGGAACACAAGCCCTATGAGGAGAGACTGAGGGAGCTGGGATTGCTTAGCCTGGAGAAGAGGAGACTCAGGGGTGACCTTATTGCTCTCTACAACTACCTGAAGGGAGGTTGTAGACAGGTAGAGGTTGATCTCTTCTCCCAGGCAGCCAGCACCAGAACAAGAGGACACAGTCTCAGGCTGCACCAGGGGAGGTTTAGGCTGGAGGTTAGGAGGAAGTTTTACACAGAGAGAGTGATTGCCCATTGGAATGGGCTGCTTGAAGAGGTGGTGGAGTCACCATCATTGCAGGTGTTCAGGAGGAGACTTGATAGGCTGCTTGGTTGCATGGTTTAGTTGATTAGGTGGTGTTGGATGATAGGTTGGACACGATGATCTTGAAGGTCTCTTCCAGTCTGGTCTGGTCTGGTCTGGTCTATTCTATTCTATTTCTGGCAGACTGACTGGCTTTAGTCTATTTCCTTGCTGTAAGAAGGTCCTATTTTATAAGCACTTATGGTTTGTACCAGTCTGTTAATGGGTGATGCCACGGCCAATTAGAGAATCACACAATTAACCAGATTGGCAAAGACCTTAGAGATCATCAAGTCCAATGTCCCAAAGTCCATCTACAGGTTATTTTGGTGAATTTAATTGATGTCCTCCACCTTTCTTTTTCCATAACCATAGTCAGTGCAGCTACTAATCAGCACTGAATAAAACAGTCCTGTTTTTTGAACACCTTCTGTGTTTGGTGAAACACATTGAAACCCCAATTGGTGACATGCAAGTTTACTGCCAAAAAAATGTAGTGTGCAAGTGGAAATTTCTGGATGGAGAAAATCATTGCAGCTGATGCAGCCTGCAGCTTGTGCAGCACTGTGCTGGCAGTGCAGCAATCTCAGGGTAAGCCCCTGGCTGAATCTTAAGGGAGGGGACAAGCAGGGTGGTATGGATTAGAAAGGGACAGCATAGTCAGCTTTCTTTGTTGCCTTGGGTTTGGCTTTGGTTTTAAGATTCTATTTATTTCAAGGCTGTGTTTTCACTGTGAGAGACATACTTGGTTTTTTTCTTCTGCATATTATCCTTGTTGCAAGTTGGTGTTAATTAGGCCAGCACTATATGGCATTTTTGCTGACAGATGGGTTTTGCACAGACTCTTGCAGTACATTGCTGAGCTATGGCTGCTTCATCTCATGTACTGCTGGCTCATTTGCTTCCAGATGCCTCTCAATCGATTTGGCCTTGGTGTGATCAGATCAAGAGTTGCTCCGAGTGATCTTGTTACATTCACGTCCTGTAGTTTACACTGAGTGTTTTGATGCCTGCCTGACCACAGACAAATCTGTTTGCTGCTTTGTGTAATTTGTGATGGACTGAAGGGAGAAATAAGACATGAGATAACATTTCTGTTAAAACCCCTAAACAAGCCAACAGCTCCCAACCAGCCTAAACAAGCCAGCAGCCCCCAACCAGCTTAAACAAAGCAACCAAAAATCTGTGTGATACATATGTATGTGTACTTCAGTTAGGTTTGTGTGCTAGCTCAAAATTGGTTGCCTGCTGGTGGAAGAACAGCTGCCATATCTGGGTAGGTGGCCTGGGTTTGTCCAATAGTCAATGTCACTCTTTGAATCAAAAAGTCAACAGAAAATTTGCTTGGACTTGATCTGTCTTGAGATGAGTGTTTCGCTTTACAGTAAAGGCAGTTTCTTTAGAATCATAGAATCAATAAGGTTGGAAAAGACCTCAGAGATCATCGTGTCCAACCTGTCACCCAGGACCTCATGACTAGTAAACCATGATTTCAAGTGCCACGTCCAATCCCTTTCTGAACACCTCCAGGGATGGTGATTCCACCACCTCCCTGGGCAGCCCGTTCCAATGACCAACAACTCTTTCTGTGAAGAAAGAGTTTTACATGAGGAGGCAAACCAGAGAGCCTCATATTGCAAAACCATATATTAACAGTGTCTGAGGATCTAAGGCCTTTCTCTGTTCTGTTAGGTCCATAACAGAGATGTGCAAAAGCTAGGTTTAGCTTCATTGGCAGCTAGTTTCATGAGGAAGCATGTATCTTCTTTGGGGAAGAGGTATTTCTCACCACTGTGTTTACCTGGTTGGGCAAGGAACATTTCACACTCTACCTCTGGGTTTATGTGGGACACTATCTTTGATTTGTTACTTAGAAAATAATTCCACCTTTAACGTTCTACCTTGTGTCTTTTGCAAACTGGCTACAGGTGTGTTCCCTGCTGCATTTAGCTGGTGTATGAGATGGAGTTGTCATTGCTGTACTGTTTTACACTACTTTATGGTAGTGTTTTATGCTTTATCCTAGAATCATAGAATGCTAGGGATTGGAAGGGACCTTAAAAGATTGAGTTCAGTCCCCCTGCAAAGCAGGACTACTTAGGGCAGGTCACGCAGGAATATTTGGACGTGGCACTTGGTGCCATGGTCTAGTCATGGGGTCTGTGTTGATAGGTTGGACTCGATGATCCTCAAGGTCCTTTCCAAGCTAAGTTATACTGTGATACTGTGATGTCCAGGCAGGTTTTGAAGATGTCTAGAGAGATGTCCTATTTTGCTAATGGCAAGAAAAGATGTGCCCTGTTGTGGTAGCAGGCTCTGCTTTCTGTCTGTTGTCTATCCTGTGAAAAGAAAGAGGAACAGCTTCTTACCTTTCCTTCACACTCATGCATTTTTATATGCTAATGTAGTAAACAATTGCATGTGCAAGCTCAGAATGAAAACATCCGCCATGTAACCACTGCTCACCCTCCCAGGAGTAAATGCTTGGGTTTTGTTGTGTTGTGCTGGAGACCTGGGATTTGTGAAAGACTGACTGGCAGCTGGGACAATGCAGGTTTTATAGTCATGTACTGCTTTCAGCAGAATCAAGAGTGAGGGAAGAAGTGCTTGCATAATGGTGTGAAGAAGCTGTTTGGTAAACAATTGGTTTGGGTTGTCTGCTTTTATAATAGTTTCCTGTTAACTCTCAAGTGCACCTTACATATGATGCAATTTACTATTGCTAACTTTTTTTCCTGACAGACCATGCAAATTATTTAATATGCTGATGGCAGAGTAAAAATAGTACCACATCCCAAAACACAGACTTACAGAAGTAGTTTTTCCCAACCCATTTGGTTCATTAGTGGTGCATTTTGAATGAGGCTATGCCAACACTGGGCAAGTCATGATGGAGCGAAGGCATTGATGTTTTTAACAAATTAATGTAGGATGCCAATGGTGTACTTACTGCATGGTGAAATAATGTTTGAGAGTGAATGCAGCCTGTCCTAATAAGCCAGGAATGGCCTTCCTGAGAGGGAGTGTGTAGTGAGCCCTCCATGGCTGTATTCCCTGTGGCCAGCTAGCACTCTGTCCTACCTCCCATGGCACTGGCCTCTGCAGTGGCTCTGA
The DNA here is from genome assembly GCF_026170545.1 of Melanerpes formicivorus. Taxonomy (NCBI): domain Eukaryota; kingdom Metazoa; phylum Chordata; class Aves; order Piciformes; family Picidae; genus Melanerpes; species Melanerpes formicivorus. Next base: position 9,306,990 of record NW_027142363.1, on the reverse strand, counting down.
CACTGTCCTGTCTGGACTTCTATAAATGATGAAATAATTTTTCTAGTAAAATACCAAATTGTTTTGGGGGAGTGAGAAAAACATTATTACTGTAGGAACATTTCTAGGTGTGTCCACCTTACAGCTCTGACCCATTTTTACAGCATGCTGAAGGAGTTGGGGCTGTTCAGTCTGGAGAAGAGAAGGCTCCGAGGTGACCTAATTGTGCCTTCCAGTATCTGAAGGGGGCCTACAGGAAGGCTGGGGAGGGACTGCTCAGGATCTCAGGTAGTGATAGGACTAGGGGGAATGGAATGAAGCTGGAGGTGGGGACATTCAGGCTGGATGTGAGGAGGAGGTTCTTCCCCATGAGAGTGGTGAAGCCCTGGAATGGGTTGTCCAGGGAGGTGGTTGAGGCCCTGTCCCTGGAGGTGTTTAAGAGCAGGCTGGACGAGGCTCTGGGCAGCCTGATCTAGTGTGGGGTGTCCCTGCCCATGGCAGGGGGGTTGGAACTAGCTGATCCTTGTGGTCCCTTCCAACCCTGACTGATTCTATGATACTGTGAATACACAGGCACAAAAAGGATGATCTATACTCTTGTGAGTCTTTAATTCAGTCTCCTGCAGTGGTGGCTTTTCAGTGGTTCAGAATGTTGTTTGGACATTTCTTAATAAGCTTCTTCCATTTCCCTCAATGTAAAAGTACTATGCCAGGGATCCAAATAGTCCTGAACCCAGAAAACAAACTTGGTGGTTTCATTCATCCCTTATAGCTGCTTCTGCAAACATCTTCATCCTGCTGTTCCTGACCTTAGTGTTTCGTGCAAGCCTTATTGCTTGTACTTCAGGCTTCAGATGTTGCTGTATGTATAATCACGTGCCTCTGTTGTTTGATCATTGGAAGTGACTCACAGTATCTTTGTATTCAGGCTAATTGCTTTTGACAGATTTTAATAGAGTTTTCAATCAAGACATCTACATGCACGTAGATGTGTGTTTGGATGGCCTGTGTCTTAGAAATAGCAATGTTGCCTGAGCTAGACACAGGCTGCACCATTGCCCAGGGTGCAGCCAGCTGAATGAGTTAATGGGTATTTGGTGTCATGCTGATGTCATGCCCACTGTGTAAGGAAAAGGATGGCTTTGTTGACTCTTCTTCCTGGCTAGGGTGTTTCCCTGTTCCATTTGCTGGCTTGATGTTTTGTTCACATGCTTGCCTTTGTTGTGCTTCCTGCTGAAAGTATGCTACCTTTTTTTGTTCTTGATGATTCCATTAAATTTTGCTTTTCTCAGTCCACAGGGCTTTGGGAATTTTGTTGTTGTTGTTGTTGCCTGATTGTTTGAGAATTACTTTTTTATTGTCTGCCTTTGTGGATTTTTGTTTGGTTTGGGTTTTGTTTTGGTTTCTCCCCTGTGGGAGCTTGCATGAGCAGACTGTCTTGGAACTCGGCCACTGGCTGAGTCAAACTGCAACAAGTATCTGTGTGAAGAGGAGTTTTTCAAGCCTGGGGAAAACAGACCAGAAAGATCTGGTGATAAGACCACCTAAGAGCACACTGAAACCTTGCATGAGAAAAACAAATTGGTATGAAGTCACCTTCTTGTTTGTAAAGGACATGGCTTGACATTTAAAACTAACCTCCTTTTAGTTTGTTAATATTACTAGTGTTTTATTTATGTAGACTCTAAACTTGTCAGGTAAACCCCATGCAGTGCTACAGGCTGGAGTCAGAGTGGCTGGAGAGCAGCCAGGTAGAGAGGGACCTGGGAGTACTAGTTGATGGTAGGCTGAACATGAGCCTGCAGTGTGCCCAGGCAGCCAAGAGGGCCAATGGCATCCTGGCCTGCATTAGGAATAGTGTGGCCAGCAGGAGCAGGGAGGTCATTCTGCCCCTGTACACTGCACTGGTTAGGCCACACCTTGAGTACTGTATCCAGTTCTGGGACCCTCACTTTAGGAAGGAGGTTGACTTGCTGGAACGAATCCAGAGAAGGCCAACAAAGTTGGTGAGGGGTTTGGAACACAAGCCCTATGAGGAGAGACTGAGGGAGCTGGGGTTGCTTAGCCTGGAGAAGAGGAGACTCAGGGGTGACCTTATTGCTCTCTACAGCTACCTGAAGGGAGGTTGTAGACAGGCAGAGGTTGGTCTCTTCTCCCAGGCAGCCAGTACCAGAACAAGAGGACACAGTCTCAGGCTGCACCAGGGGAGGTTTAGGTTAGATGTTAGGAAGAAGTTCTATACAGAGAGAGTGATTGCCCATTGGAATGGGCTGCCCGGGGAGGTGGTGGAGTCACCATCATTGGAGGTGTTCAGGAGGAGACTTGACAGGGTGCTTGGTGCCATGGGTTAGTTGTTTAGGTGGGTTGGATTGGTTGATGGGTTGGATGCGATGATCTTGAAGGTCTCTTCCAACCTGGTTTATTCTATTATTCTATTCTATAAACATATTCTGAAGATATACCATGACAGTACAAGGCATGGATACGGAATCCAGTTCACTGTGAATGTGTGAGGACACACCTGGTAAAAAGAGTAGCTCTGGTTTAGCTATTAAACATTGAGAAATTGCAGAGCAACTCAAATTCTCACAGGAGTTCACATTTGGAAATCAGTAAGGTAAACAGATGTTGGTCAAGGTCAAGAGCTGGTGTAGGGAGGAAAAAAAAATCCCTGTTTAATAATTTGCCAATATTTGATGCCTTTTAGAGCCTGCAGTGAGCTCATTGCTGTACTTCTGAAATGCAGCAAAAGGTTTTTGTTGTGATCTAACACTACTGAGTTCACTTTTCAAAATATTTGTATTATGCTGGTGTGAAGTGAAACACTTGAGTGATGTCTGTGTCACGTGAAGAATTCCTTTATTTGCTTTGTAGGTTTGGAAGCAGTGTGATGTTTTATGTAGAAGCATATATTGTTTGTGTAAAGAAGGCAGGCTTTGCAGGTGCCTGCAGGAGGTGCTGAGCCTTTCCCTAGGAAGTTGTTCTGTTCAGAGGTCAGTGTGTGAGACTGACTGTTTGCTTGAAGGCTGTGCCAAGGAGTGCAGTGAATGAATCTAAAGCAGTTATTCCTATGTCTTGTCTGGAGTATTTTGGGCTGCCCAAGGAGGTGGTGGAGTCACCATCACTGGAGGTGTTCAGGAGGAGACTTGATGGGGTGCTTGGTGCCATGGTTTAGTTGATTAGGTGGTGTTGGATGATAGGTTGGACACAATGAACTTGAAGGTCTCTTCCAACCTGGTCTGGTCCATTCCATTCCATTCCATTCCATTCCATTCCATTCCATTCCATTCCATTCCATTCCATTCCATTCCATTCCATTCCATTCCATTCCATTCCATTCGTAGTCTTTGACTGTTAATCCTGCTGTCTCTTAACCTTTGTTTGTTTAATTTTATGTTAGATTTGATTCTTATTTTTCTGCCCTTTTTTTTGTAATGAAAGAAAATTAAAGTACATTTGAAACATAAGTATGTGTTCTTTTGATGAGGCTCAGTTACCTGAAATAATTCCAGCTCTCCTCATGGCTGTAACAATGCAAGTCAAAAACACAGACTTACAGAAGTTAGCAGAGGGAAGAACCATGTGATGTGGATGAGCAGCTCAATAGGAGCTCTCAGTGTGCACTTGCAGACTGCAAAGCCAATCAGATCCTGGGCTGCATCAGGAGAAGTGTGGCCAGCAGGTCGAGGGAGGTGATCCTCCCCCTCTACTCAGCTCTGGGGAGACCACACCTGGAGTACTGCCTCCAGTTCTGGAGCCCCTATTACAAGAGGGATATGGACGTGCTGGAAGGTGTCCAGAGAAGGGCCCTGAGGATGATCAGGGGGCTGGAGCACCTCTCCTATGAGGACAGACTGAATGAGTTGGGGCTGTTCAGTCTGCAGAAGAGAAGGCTCTGAGGTGACCTAATTGTGGCCTTCCAGTATCTGAAGGGGGCCTACAGGAAGGCTGGGGAAGGACTTCTCAGGATCTCAGGTAGTGATAGGACTAGGGGGAATGGAATGAAGCTGGAGGTGGGGAGATTCAGGCTGGATGTGAGGAGGAAGTTCTTCCCCATGAGAGTGGTGAAGCCCTGGAATGGGTTGTCCAGGGAGGTGGTTGGGGCACCATCCCGAGGTGTTTAAGAGCAGGCTGGCTGAGGCTCTGTCCAGCCTGCTCTAGTGTGGTGTGTCCCTGCCCATGGCAGGGGGGTTGGAACTAGATGATCCTTGTGTTCCCTTCCAACCCTGACTGATACTATGATACTATGATGTACACTGCCTGGCACCAGGAACTGAGGATGGAAGATAATGTGGCCATGTCAGCAAAAAGGGAAACTTGGTTGGAATGAGTTGAGAGGCTCTTAAAAATTATTCTGTTTTCAAAGTAATGTAGTTGTGGGTGATTTACTGATACAGAGCTCTGCCATCAATAAAGACCCAGTGGTATGTATGTATGTATGTACTGGGAGTGTAATACTAGGAATTGCTTTGCTTTCTGTGATTTTCAATCAATTCTCAAGTGTCCGGTCCTGCATTGTGTGGAGCACCTCATCACTGCAGGCTAAGCATTACAATGAATGCTTAGCTTGGCTAAGCCTAGGTTGGGCATGAGTAAGGGAGACTCCATGTCCTCTCCTGAGTGTTGCCAGGACTGCTGGAGCCAAACACTCTGCTACTGCCCTAGTGCTGTTTTAAGCTGAACCCTCTTGACGTCTTGGCAAATGCTGGGAAGTTGTGCTCACTTTCATGAGCTCATGGGCAGGAAGGGAAGATCTGGAGTAAGGCTGCTTGGTTATAGCCTGCTGTCAAGCTTGTCTTTTGCTTGGGAGGTTGTGTTTACCACCTGGTGGGAGAGAGACCCTAAGCTCCAGTGCAAGTCTCTGACCTTTTCAGCTAGCTTGGGTTGAAAGCACTAAGCAATTCCGAGCGACTTTGTGTGACGGTAGTGCCTGAGGCGGTCCCAAGGCTGACATGAAGCTAGAGACTATTCTACTTAAACATACCAGCCCTGTGATGCACTTAAAAGTTGTATTCTTACTTTTTATTGCTTTCTCTTTGGCTTTTTCAAGGAACTCTAACAAAATTTTTCATGGCTGGTGTTTCAAACCTGCTGCTTTTTAGCAACTGAACAGGGCTGGAAAGGGAAGGTGAACATAAAAGAAGTCTTCTGAAGGTGGGAAGTAGGCAGCTGTAGGCTGCTGTAGAGTATCTTACATGGAGTAAGAGCAGGGTTTTAAGGTAACACCTGATGTCAGCTGTGTTTCTAATGGTACACTTTCTTTCAACCTCTCAGTATAAGCAGTGGAGTGCACCTAGTTGTTTAAGACATGCTGGATGTGACGGTTTCTTGCCCTGAGACTGAGTGTGTGACAACAAATGCGCTCAACTTCCAGGGACCACGTTTTTCAAAAGGGGAAAAATACATGGCAAAGGGACTGTGTTGCAGCTTGGGGCAGCTGTTTTGTCAGTGTAGGTCATAAGCAGCTTGTAATATCTGCAAATGAAACTGAGGACAATAGAGAAGTAGTCTGTGTTGCTGCTCTGTAGCATTCAGATCTTGAATAGCTTGCGTAGAGCTTGTGCTCTACATTTAGCACTCTGGTAAAATTCCCAGTGAGGGGTCAGCATCCCTGCTTAGAGTCCTTAGGCATTATATCAAGTCAAATAAAAAATGCTATTTTTGCTCTCACTGCATGTCATGACCTAGCTACCCTTAAATAAAAGTTGACAGCCATTGTGTTTGTTTCTCTGTTGAGCAGAAAGAAGGTTTCATGTACTTCCCTTATGAGGCATTATCAGTATTCAGTGGAACTTTCTGTAGTAGAGCTCCAGGTCCAGTAACCATATAGAGAATTTTCTTTCTCTCCATGTCTGGAGAGTATGTGACAACTTTTCATGGTGTGACTCTACTCAGCTCTCACCTGGAGTACTGTGTCCAGTTCTGGAGCCCCTATTACAAGAGGGATATGGAGGTTCTGGAGCGCGTCCAGAGAAGGGCCACAAGGATGATCAGAGGGCTGGAGCACCTCTCCTATGAGGACAGACTGAAGGAGTTGGGGCTGTTCAGTCTGCAGAAGAGAAGGTTCCGAGGTGACCTAATTGTGGCCTTCCAGTATCTGAAGGGGGCCTACAGGAAGGCTGGGGAAGGACTTCTCAGGATGTCAGGTAGTGATAGGACTAGGGGGAATGGAATGAAGCTGGAGGTGGGGAGATTCAGGCTGGATGTGAGGAGAAGGTTCTTCCCCATGAGAGTGGTGAAGCCCTGGAATGGGTTGTCCAGGGAGGTGGTTGAGGCCCCATCCCTGGAGGTGTTTAAGCCCAGGCTGGCTGAGGCTCTGGGCAGCCTGCTCTAGTGTGGGGTGTCCCTGCCCATGGCAGGGGGGTTGGAACTAGATGATCCTTGTGGTCCCTTCCAACCCTGACTGGTAATACGATACTATGACTTGGTCTTATAACATCTTGATAAGGAGTGTGAGATGGAAAAGCATGGCATTGTTTGCCTGGTTGTTATAATGATTATCAGTTTGCTACAGCTGATAAGTTTTAAAAAGCAAGATGTTGTATTAATCTTCCAGATTGTTTGTTTAAAAGACCAATAAAAAGATCCCCAGAAGTAAGCCACTGCTTGAAGGATTTATGTGTTGAAATTAGCAATAATATAATGGAGGTACTGAAAAATGAGCTTTTTTTTTCTGGTCTTGAAGTGTGTGGTTCCAACATGATTAAAGAAACCAGAAGGCTTTTTTTTTTTCCCCCTTAGGACAGAGCCAATGCTTTGGGTTTTTACATTTAATGATCTGTGGTGGTTTTATTCTACTTACTGTTAAGGAAACAGCACTTCATCTTTATTATGTCATCTTACTTGGATCATTTCTCTCATCTGATAACCATAATTAACGATGAATAATCTCATTTATCTGCATCATTTGAGGATCTCAAAGTGCCTCAAAGTTCATCTTAACCTCTTTCATAGAAGTCTGTTAAATTTAATTAGTAAGAATTTGAAATGGTCTTTAAGGATGCTTCTTTTGAATGCAGTATTTCTCCTGACCTTCAAATGAAATGCATGTGAGCATCTCTGCTCTTCTCACTGGTGTCAATACATATGTGAAGGGTAAGTGCCAATAGGATGGATTCATGCTCTTCACAGTGATGCCCAATGACAGGACAAGGGGCAACGAGTGGAAGTTGAAGCACAGGAAGTTCCATGGAAACAGGAGGAAGAATTATTTCACTGTGAGGGTGTCAGAACACTGGAACAGGCTGCCCAGGGAGGTTATGGAGTCTCCCTCCCTGGAGTTATTCAAGACCCGTCTGGATGAGTTCCTATGTGATCTGGTATAGGTGATCCTGCTCTGGCAGGGTGGTTGGACTAGATGATCTCTTGAGGTCCCTTCCAGCCCCAAACATTCTGTGATATTCCTTCCTGCAACTTAGTTGGGGTTTTTTTGGTCTTCCTGAATTGTGTACTGGATTTTGGAAAGTTGTAGGCTTATCGTTAATGTTTTTCTCTCTGGTTACGGTGACATTAAGAACTTACTTGATTGAGGCTGACTGACCTTAAGTCCAGTTTTGGGTGGTTTTGCTTAGTTTTTCAGGCTGAAGAGTTTTGTACTCTCAACTAACTAGTTTGTGTGATCAAGCCAGTAACTCCTTGGCTTTACTACTTCCAGTAAGATTAAGACTCAGGGATTATATGATTTGCCCTTGTAAGTCTATCATGATTATGCAGAGGATATGTATAAACCTGTGAGTAATCCTTGCTAAAGGGAGAATTTCTCCTGTGGCCCATCGTGTGTTACTGTTGTCCATCCTGCTGTCTTCATCTGCTTCTTTTTGCCTTCCTCCTCTTTCTTGTTTGCAGGTTCCAGGAAGGCAGATGTTCTTGCTGTTAAGTGTTAGCACAGTGACATGAAGTTCATGTGTATGAAGTGCAGAGTAGAGTAGCATTAAAGGAACATGCAAAGTGCAAACTCTAGAAGGGAAACCTGCAATGTGCCTGCTTGAGAGAATGATGGAGTATTTGAATCCTTTTTTTTTTCCTGTTATGCACTTCTAAAGGTGTGTTTCCTTAGTACTTAGTTTTTTACCATTCAGTGCATTCTGTGATTCTGTGTATGTAACAATAACAGACTTGGGGTTGGCGTGATGGATGAAATTAAGTAAGGTGTTTCTGTCTACTAGAGCCAGGAAGCTGAGAGATGGAGAAATGGAGGCCTCTGTCTTGGAGACCCTGAGAGTTGGACTTGATTGTTATGAGAAAATTCATAATACTTACAATTTTTATTACAAAACCTTGTACTGAAGAGTAGCTGGGTACACAGTGCTGTAGATAAAGCTTGTATCTAATGGATATAAGTAGGATACTTTAGTGGATGCAGCAGGGGTTGGGTGAGGTTTGTAATAGATTTTAATTACTATTTTTAAAATTAATGTTTCTAGTAATGGGTAACTCAAATGCCCTAAAACCAGATCCAGGGCAGGATCTGTTTCAGTGTGTCATGTCTACTAACACTGTATTAATTCCCTTAGTATGGTATTGCTGTAATAGAATAGAGTAGAATAGAATAGAATAGAATAGAATAGAATAGAATAGACCAGACCAGGTTGGAAGAGACCTTCAAGATCACTGTGTCCAACCTATCAACCAACACCACCTAATCAACTAAACCATGCAACCAAGCACCCTATCAAGTCTCCTCCTGAACACCTGTTGTGGTGATGCAGAATTTCATACATTTCTATGGAGTAAGGATTGAAGGACTGGACCCTCAATTCAACTCAAAATGAATAAAAACTATCAAACATCTATTTGCCTCTCTCACGTGGCAGCTATTACCAGGCTTCTGCACATGCCTTGAAAGTAATCCTGGTAATTTGCTGTGTTGTTTAATCCTAGTGTTGACAGATAGTTCCTTCTGGCTTACTCATATTGGTGCTTTTATGAGGTTAAAACAGATTTGTCTAATTAGAGATGTGTTGGCATCTTAAGTAGCATAAATAGTATGTCAGGAAGGATATTATGGACATTCTCTTCCTTGTAGCAGTCAGTGAGTCCTCACCTTGCCAGACACTAATAGTTAAAGTCAGCAAATGCCAGAAATAGCTTGCACATAGTTTTATTAATAATAATTTTAGGAATCCAATACATTGATCAACTTGCAGAGAAGTCAAGCTTGCTGCCCCAGCAGCAAATAGTTCTGCCTCAAATGAAGATGAGGGGCCTTTGGCATAGGAGCGGGGTGCTGTAAGAGTGCAAAATAGCTGAAGCACTTCATGTTAAAACTAGTAAGTTACATCAGACTGCTCACATGGCTCTGTTCAGATGTTTGTGGCTCAGCCAAGTGGCAGCAGAGGAGGATACCATTCTGCATAGTTTGAAGAACAACATAAGCAACGTGGTGCACGGAACACTGACTTCAGCAGTGTGGGTTGTGCCTCCGTGCTGAGGGCAGATAATGAACTTGTGTGCAGAATAAATAATAATGATAACAAAATGCCAGTCTCAGCTTCCTGTTGAAGTTCAGTTGATGTAGAGGTCCTGCTTCACAAGCAAAATTTCAGCACTTGTTTGCTGTGGTGAATTTCTGCTCAGGCAGATAAGGTTTTCTTCAGTCAGCCTACAGCCCAAGAAAAATCTCCTGAGCAGATGGGTTGCAGCTTCTGTCCTTCCTTGGAGGAGCTTACCAAATGCATTGTGTGTTTCCTCCACTGCAGTAATAATTCTATAGGTTTAGAGTAATGACTTCAGTAGTTTAGTGTTGCCTTTCTATTACAGGAGAATGGTGTTCTGTTACAGGAGAATGAGTAAACCTGCATGCTTTTCCAAATCCAGAATATCTAGTATGTCTTTTTTTTCAGGAAGAGTCAGGTGCACTATATACTTTTAACACACGTTGTCTAATGACTGTATTGTCAAAAATACAGGATGTTAGCAATGTGTAATAAATCACTCATGTGAGAGTCATGCTTGGAAGTGCAACCTGGGTATTGGGGCTTGTGGGTTTGTTTTTGTTTTGGTTTGGGTTTTTTTTTAAGTTTCTATTTGTATTACCAGTCCAAACATTTAAACAGAGGTGTCTGAAGTCTCATTGTTGTAGGTTAGGGGATTGTGCTGTAAGGAAAAGTCTGCTGATTTCCCTGTATGGGTATGGAATAAAGGATCTAAAAAGAATAAAAACTATATAGCATCCTCTTAGGGAAAAAAAAAGGGGTTGCTTAGCCTGGAGAAGAGGAGACTCAGGGGTGACCTTATTGCTCTCTACAACTACCTGAAGGGAGGTTGTAGACAGGCGGATGTTGGTCTCTTCTCCCAGGCAGCCAGTACCAGAACAAAAGGACACAGTCTTAGGCTGTGCCAGGGGAGGTTCAGGTTGGATGTTAGGAAGAAGTTCTATACAGAGAGAGTGATTGCCCATTGGAATGGGCTGCCTGGGGAGGTGATGGAGTCGCCATCACTGGAGGTGTTCAGGAGGAGACTTGATGGGGTGCTTGGTGCCATGGGTTAGTTGATTAGGTGGGTTGGATTGGTTGATGGGTTGGACACAATGATCTTGAAGGTCTTTTCCAAGCTGGTCCTGTCCTGTCCTGTCCTGTCCTGTCCTGTCCTGTCCTGTCCTATCCTATCCTATCCTATCCTATCCTATCCTATCCTATCCTATCCTATCCTATCCTATCCTATCCTATCCTATCCTATCCTATCCTATCCTAAGATTTTAAATTAAGGTACTCAATGTGAAGGTTGAAGGGGTGTGTGTTTTAGGGGTGTTTCTGAAAGCTGCCATGCTGCTGGTAGGGGGCTTTGTAGTCTTGATGGTGGGTAAGAAACTCTTCACACTGCACTTTGTTGTAGGCAAATGGCTTTTCATTGTTTTCATGTCCCTGACACACAAAAAAATCTACTTTATTTGACTTGCTAGGAATACTACTCTGTACCACTTTTCACCCCACTTTATACTTTCCTCACATTCATGACCATAGTCAGAGTTGTTGACTTTCTGTAGCTAAATTTCAGCTTTTTAGCTTCTCGCAGGAGCATGGAAATATTTGCATTGTGAAGCTGGGCAGGTCCTGCCCATGAGCTAGGCTTGTGCTGTTTTTGCAGTCCTCCTCAGTGCTTGCTAGTGTTTCCAGGGGTCCTAGCTGGGGAAACCACTCTTCTTTGGGGAGTTTGTTCATGTGTGTATGCAAGTCACTTCTTCCTTATGGATTCGATAGCAAAATTTCTGCTGAAGCCTTGCAAATATCTCTTAAGGTTGTTTGTTTGCTGGGTTGCTCAGCTCTTTGGGGAGGGAAACATTTACCTCCCAGTTGCTTCATGAAAGCAGTGCTAACCTTGTAAACTCAGTGCTTAGTCCTGGCATATCTTCAGTTTGTTTTGATACTCACTGTGATTGCAAAGTAGACAGATGCCTGGGCCTGGGTTCAAGCAGCATCCTACTGGCACTTTGAACATGACCTACAGGAAGTTTAGAAACTAAGAGACAAAATAAATACAACATATGCTTCAGGGCTTTGTGGGAGAGTATGGGTGAGGAGGATGGTTGGCTGCCAGAAGATAGTTTTGAGAAAGATAATTGCTTCCTTAGCAGCCTTGGAGACAGGCTTGTTTTTAATATATTTGTGGAACAAGTGATCCTTGAGCTACTGTGATGAAGCGGGCAATGTGCTATTGTGATGCCTCCCTGGAATCATTTCTGAAGCAGACCAGGAGGAATGCACACAGACATTTACACTTGAGTTAAGTAAGTTATAATCAGAGTAAACAAACATCTCTCATTTTCCAGGAGCTTTTGAGTGGAGTCTTTTTCTCAACCAAATTTCAGGTGCCTTTTGGTTCCTGGAGTTCTTGAGCTTCTCCAAAGCTGAGTATTTCTGTAAAGGAAGATGTGGGTTTTCCATAGTTTAGGGATGTAACCCTTTTGGTTAGTTTGCCAGGAACATTTGTCTTTCAGGAGGGAGCAACTGCACTGAGCAAATGAGCAGTAAAATGTTCCTTGACCCATTTCTGTAGGCTGTTGACAACAATAATTGCTGCTGTTTCTGTATTAACATTCAACAATAAAACACAGTTTCTAAATTATGCATGTTGATTTTGACAACCTATTACTCTTGCCACACTTTGTCTCTAAGGAGAAGTTGGGAAATGGAAAATTTTCCTTGGTTTTGGCAAACAGCCATCTTCAAGTTGTGAAAAGATGATTTAATGTTTCCTTCTTCTCTAATTTGGGTGCCCCTTTTTTTTTGGGTGTTTTTTTCTGAGTGCATCTATAAGAAATAATTTGGTTGTTTTTTTCATTACTTACCTACATGAGCAGGTTTTTAAATATAAATAGTCCTTAAAGCATTTGTGTTCTGCATAGATATCTAATAATAAAACTAGAAGGAGAACTAGGATTTTTTTGGAAGGGAATGTAGCCATCTGTGTTCTGTTGCACTCTGCTATAAAGATGGTGGTTAACCAACAGCCAAGAAGCCATGGACTTAAGTCTGGTGACTTGGGCAGTGACTGGCTGGAAAGCAGCCCTGAGGAGAGAGACTTGGGGGTGCTGGTGGATGAGAAGCTCAACATGAGCTCTCAATGTGCACTTGCAGCCCAGAAAGCCAGTCAGATCCTGGGCTGCATCAGGAGAAGTGTGGCTAGCAGGGCAAGGGAGGTGATTCTCCCCCTCTACTCAGCTCTGGTGAGACCCCACCTGGAGTACTGCCTCCAGTTCTGGAGCCCCTATTACAAGAGGGATCTGGAGGTGCTGGAAGGTGTCCAGAGAAGGGCCACAAGGATGATCAGAGGGCTGGAGCACCTCTCCTATGAGGACAGACTGAAGGAGTTGGGGCTGTTCAGTCTGCAGAAGAGAAGGCTCCGAGGTGACCTCATTGTGGCCTTCCAGTATCTGAAGGGGGCCTACAGGAAAGCTGGGTAGGGACTTCTCAGGATCTCAGGTAGTGATAGGACTAGGGGGAATGGAATGAAGCTGGAGGTGGGGAGATTCAGGCTGGATGTGAGGAGGAAGTTCTTCCCCATGAGAGTGGTGAAGCCCTGGAATGGGTTGTCCAGGGAGGTGGTTGGGGCGCCGTCCATGGAGGTGTTCAAGCCCAGGCTGGCTGAGGCTCTGGCCAGCCTGCTCTAGTGTGGGGTGTCCCTGCCCATGGCATTGGGGTTGGAAGTAGATGATCCTTGTGGTCCCTTCCAACCCTGACTGATGCTATGATACTATGATACTATGACCCAAGACTATATTAGCATGAATGGTGATTTTCACATGTGGGGTGTAGCAGATCAGACATAGTGCATAAAAAAAAAATCACTATTTCCACTGGTGACAACAAAGTTGTGTCATGTTTTGCTCATTAGATGTGTAAGGCCAAGCAGAGAGTCCTTTTACACTCTTATTTTCACATCTCTTCTTTATAGGAAAAGGTAGCTATAAGCAGTTGCACTTCAAAGACTTTCTTTTTCCTGTTCACAGACACAGCATGCAAAGCAGTTTGCTTCCTCTAATTGGTGCTGCTCTAGTTAGTGAGAGACCTCAAATTTTGACCAGAATATGATATAAAGATTTGGAGGCGTGTGTTCCAGCACAGGCACGTGTTGGCAGAGTGGTGTGTTGCTTGGGTGTGCTTAATTTCCTTCATTCTTCCCAATATTTGAACCCTCCTTTAATTCTGGTTTTATTTTTTTTTTAATTTATTTGTTGGTTATTGTCCCTAGAAGCTGTTAAACCTTAGAACTGTAGTCACTACTCAGTTGAAGGATTGGAGCTGATGTCAGCATTGAAAATGGAAAGCAGAGAGGGGTTTTCTGAATCATCTAAAATAAGGAGAGCATTTGTTCATGAGGGAACTGTAAATAATGGTGGTTGTCACTGAATTTCATCTCCTGGAAAGCAGTTGCAAATGAAGAAATTAGTGTATCACAGTATCACCAAGGTTGGAAGAGACCTCAAAGATCATCGAGTCCAACCTGTCACCACAGACCTCATGAATAAACCATGGCACCAAGTGCCACATCCAATCCTCTCTTGAACACCTCCAGGGATGGTGACTCCACCACCTCCCTGGGCAGCCCATTCCAATGGTGAACGACTCTCTCAGTGAAGAACTTGGTGCAGCTTGAGACTGTGTCCTCTTGTTCTGGTGCTGGTTGCCTGGGAGAAGAGACCAATCCCTTCCTGGCTACAACCACCTTTCAGGTAGTTGTAGAGGGCAATGAGGTCACCCTTGAGCTTCCTCTTCTCCAGGCTAAACAATCCCAGCTCCCTCAGCCTCTCCTCATAGGGCTTGTGCTGAAGGCCTCTCCCCAGCCTTGTTGCCCTTCTCTGGACACATTCAAGTGTCTTGATGTCCTTCCTAAACTGAGGGGCCCAGAACTGAACACAATACTCAAGGTGTGGCCTAAGCAGTGCTGAGTACAGGGGCAGAGTGACTTCCCTGCTCCTGCTGGCCACACTATTCCTGATGCAAGCCAGGATGCCATTGGCCTTCTTGGCCACTTGGGCACACTGCTGGCTCATGTTTAGGCAGCTGTCAATCAGCACCCCCAGGTCCCTCTCTTTTAATACAAATTAAAAACACTTTGAAGGCTTGTGAAAGTGACTCAGATTAGAGTTTACAGAATAAAACTACCTAAACCGTAGAAGCTCTTTTAGGGACCTCTGGGGAATGTTTTTTGATGTTTCAATGTGTAATAGCAGCACATAATATGTTCATATTATGTTGTAGTCCTTAATTATAAGTTAATAGTGGAGCTATCTGAACTGGAATTGTATTTGATCCCTTGATGACAAACCTCTTGAGGGTAAAATCTTGCAGGCTGAGTTTTTTGAATATAGCCTTAGTTGTGAGCAAATCCAACACTTGTTGAAATGGGTATTACAAAGAACTATTAGCAAATACAAATACTTTTAACTGCAGAAAACAATGACATAGAGTGTGCATGGGGAGAACTATGCTTTCTGTCTTAAATGTTTTCTTCAGAAAGCAAATAAAAGGTAGCAAAAATCTTGGATTAAAGGCAGTTTATGGAAAGAGTGAGAGATAACATGAAATCTCTCGCAAAAATTAAAGCTTTGCAATGTCACCACCTGGAGAAGAGGAGGCTCAGGGGAGACCTTATTGCTCTCTACAACTGCCTAATGGGGGGTTGTAGACAGGTAGGAGTTGGTCTCTTCTCCCAGGCAACCAGCACCAGAACAAGAGGACACAGTCTCATGCTGCACCAGGGGAATTTTAGGCTTGAGGTGAGGAGAAAGTTCTTCCCAGAGAGAGTTGTTAGCTATTGGAATGTGCTGCCCAGGGAGGTGGTGGAGTCACCGTCCCTGGAGGTGTTGAAAAACGGAGAAAAGGGATTGGACATGGCACTTGAAGCCAGGGATTAGTTAGTCATGAGGTGTTTTGTGACAGATTGGACTTGATGATCATCTTTGAGGTCTTTTCCAACTTTATTGATTGTATGATTCTATGTTTTTGCGGTTACTAATGCTGAAAATGCAACATGTTGAAATTGCTGCTTATTACTAAAGATTGGAGGCTTTCAGTTCAAACACCAGGGCTGCAGAGTGGTAGCAAATATTTACTTCCAGTTCTTAAATAATTTAGTGTAACTTCCCTCTCCCCCCCACTCCCCCCTTTTCCTCCCCTCATCTAATATGTTATAGAAGGTGCTATTTCCACTCTGGCTGCTTACAAAAAGTTAATTTGAAAGTTCACTGCTGTGTCTTAGCTGGACATGTAACAGACAAACCCATTAACCTCTTCTCCTTGCTTTAAGGACAGTAACAGAGTTCAGCTATTGAAGTTAAGTATTTGAATTATTCATGATCATGTCCTAAATGCTTTAGTACTGTTTACAGTGCCTGCTAATTGCTCTGATATTTCTTTTTGATTAGAAATATTTAGCTGTCTTAATAAGATCTAGTTCTGAGTAGTTCAGTAGCATGGCCCTGCCAGCTCAAAATGAAGAAAGCTAAATGTGGTCATGACTTGCTCTGGTAATTTCATTAAGCTGGGAGATGTTGTGTCTTATCTGAAGTGAGTTAAGTAGGCAGTCATAGGCTGTCATGGTATTAGGCTTAAGCTGGTATCGATTCAAGTAAACAGCCACGTTTTTTCCCCCCTCCAGCTGTAGCTGTGTCTTCCTGGCCATGGCAAAAAATACTGAAAAAAGCTCCTTATTATAAAGCCACAAGTCAAAGACTCTGTTAATTTGCAGCTACCACAGCAACTTAGGATCTTGAGTGGACGAAAAAAATAGTTAGACTATACCACAGTATGACTGCTGTGTGCTTCATTCATTTAACACAGATTTCAGCTGGAGGAGCTGATGGTGAGGAGGGCTCACATTTGCACCTTTCACTTGAGGAATGACTTCCTTCTGTTTTTATTGAAGTTTTGATAGGGTTGTTGCACATGTGTCACTTTTGAGATGCTCTTCCAAGTTTCTGAAGATGTTGAAAGGGGTAAGCATATGATCAAAGCAAGCCAGACAAGGTGTCATGCTAGTTACTGGAAAGCTCATTAATTACCCAGTGGAAGGACAGTAATAATTGACTCTTAAATCTTACAGAGCTTGCTCATTCTACAGGAAAAGAAAAGCTGAGGTAATAGAGGGAAATCTCTGCCACTGGAAGAGTGTTACTGCTTGCCTTTTTTTAACCTTGTATTGTGGTAGCCTGTTAATATCTTAAAGTAGGCAGGGGAAAAATGCTCTCTCCTTTTCTAAAAATCAATTTAATTGTGGTATTTTAACTTAAAATGCTCTGCTAAAATGCTGGGGTAGTTAGATGCCCTCTCCTGGCAGTGTTTCGTAGTGTGATCCTTTTTTATTGGTGTAGGCATATAAAAATAGTGAAGTTGGGTGGTTTTTTTGCTTGTTTGTTTAAAGAAAGTGTGGGGAAGCTAAGAAATGGGGTTTGCATACCTCTTATAAAAGAGGAATCCTGTTTCTTCAGTTTCCCCTGTATTTCTTAGATGTTTTGATTTTTGTCCATTGAGAAGCCTTCCAACTAAAAGATTAAAGTTAAAAATAGATACTTGGATTGAAGTGCATGTTCTCCTGTACCTTGGATGCAGTGGGCTCACATTTGGAGTATGAGGGGCAACAGAAAGCCATTGAATTCTCTTGAGGGACCTAACAAAAAGAGAAGCTTTATCTTAGCATTGTGTTTCTCAGATGGTATAACTGAAGCAAGTATATTCATGCCTTTTGAGATTGGCTGCACTGGTGGGCAGAGGGCTGAAAGAGCGAGCTTTTGATTTGCCTTAATGATGTGGTCCCATGGGAGGGATTTATTGAGACTTCATTGGCCAGTGTTGAGGTTTGTAGGGAAGGAGGGTTATGCTGGTTTGTAAATGCAGGTAAGAAGCTCACAGTTGTTCCAGAATTATGCTCAGTTTGGAAATTGTGGAGTGCAGCTCTGATGTTTGACTCTACCCCAGCAGCACTCAAGTATTTTGAGGAAGGAGACTGCTGGGTGGTGCTGGGCTGACTGGGGCATCATGGGCATGCAGGCAGCATCCTGCAGGAGGCAAAGAGGGGGACTTCAGATGGCCTTTCTGAAGTCTGGGTGTTCTAATGCTTGTTGGGGTAGATGGTATGTAATACTTTGCTGTGAGTTAGGCCTTTAGAAGTCTCATTTTGATACCACCTCAGCCACTGCATGTTCAGATTCAGTTGAAACAAGGCTAAGGTAGAAGGTACTGCTCTTAACCCATCATCTTTATAAACTGTGACTAAAATGCAGCCTATGCCCTCAATATCTAAATGAGCCAGAGAGGGTCTTGAGACATGATGGCTTTTTGTAGGAAATTGCTGGGAAAAACTTGTTGCTTTTTTGGTTAATTTAGTGAACTCTTACACCTTAGTACACCATCTGTCTGGGAAATTAAATACCTGTAATTGCTCCAAGTAGGTTTGCTGTTTTGTGTTTAGCCCAAGCTGGTGAGATGACAATTTTGGGCCACAAAAGAGTTTGACTGTGGCTTGTACTCTGTGTTATACTTCTGTGGTTGGAATATGTGTGGAGGCTTCAGTTACATTTCTCACATCTGCATGCATCAAACGTGCTGCCATGGGTGGGTAAGCCTGGAGTTCAGCTGAACTGTTTCAGGTTTAGATTGTCTGGAATGTCAAATGTGAGATTACAACTAATTCATTTTTTTCCTTTCTGT
Source organism: Melanerpes formicivorus (assembly GCF_026170545.1). Classification (NCBI taxonomy): domain Eukaryota; kingdom Metazoa; phylum Chordata; class Aves; order Piciformes; family Picidae; genus Melanerpes; species Melanerpes formicivorus. The sequence goes on along the minus strand of NW_027142363.1, from coordinate 9,288,865 downwards.
TTTTTTTCCACTCTTCTCCTTCCAGGTGCCTGCTGATGGAAACGCTGGATTGCTGGCAGAACCTCAAATTGCAATGTTCTGTGGGAAACTCAACATGCACATGAATGTGCAGAATGGCAAGTGGGAGTCGGACCCCTCGGGCATCAAGACTTGCATCGGGACAAAGGAAGGGATTCTCCAGTACTGCCAGGAAGTAAGTCTTGTCTGTGGGAACAACTACAGTAGTTGTCCTTCTGCAGCACCAAGGTGCAGCTGTATGCTGGAGAGCTGAACCTGTATGGACCTTCCTGTTTGGTTGGTTTGGGTTTTGTTTTGGTTTGGGCTTTTTTTCCCTTTTCCCTCTTCTGATTCTTTGTCTTTTGTTCATTTTGACAAGGTTTTCTTCTTCAGAGCCTGTTAAAACAGCTTCAAAAATCAGTTGCTGAGGGGGATTGCTGGGCCTGTTGTTGGACAGTTTTGTCCCTCTGTCTTCTCCCTTTGGGAGCTGATTTTTGTATAGCATATGCACAATGAGTGTCTTGCTTATAAAATACTTTGGATAAATATGAGGTGGCAGTTTATTATTTAAAATGTCCTTGTTCTTTGCTCTTGAAAGAGTCAGCTGTAACATACATGCTGTCATCCTTCTGTGGTACTAAAATATACAGTGACTGTCCAGAGTTACTGGTGTGTGACTGCACACTGAGCCGTTCCGAGTTTCTTAATGGAAAAAGCTTGCCCTACAGATGAAGTCACAATGACTGGGTTTGTATTTAAGAGCAGGAGCTTCCTACCCAATTGCTTATATCCTAAGAGCAGATTGCAGCTCTAATTTTTTTTTGTCTCAATGCTGTGATAGCATGATAGCCTCACACCAGTGTGGGACAATTTGAAAATCAAATGTGTATTTTACACCGTGAAAGGAAAGGGCACAGCTTGAGTGGCTTTAGTCATTATGCCTTTCTATACCATCTCTGCCATGTTGTTTTTCAAAGGAGAGGCAATTACTTATTGCCATAGCAGTAGCTGCCTTGCTTTCTAAATGTCAAACCAATTCCCTGAAAATGCCTCTTTAGAAAGCAAGATAATTCACTTTTCAGATCTCTGCTCTCTTAGCATCTTAATTCCTGTCCTTTGACCTGCTGGTTCTTCCTTCTCTTCCTTGCAGTGTTGTTGTGTGGTTGTTTTTGTGGTGTTGGGTATGGTTGTGTTTGTTTGTGATGGTGTTGTTTGGTAGGGGGGGTGGTGGGTTTATTTTTTTCTTTCTGAGTTTGGGCTTTATGATCCAGAATATCTATTCAAACAAAAGTATTGTAATGCTGGTTACATTTGAACCTTCACCAACAGCTTTATCTTTTTACTAGTATTTGTGAGATTCAGTTTACCAGTAACAAAAATACCAAACTTAACCTAGCAGTCAGATTTAAGAGGTTTGTTCTGATTTTCTGTTGTCTCCTTTGATTTACCTAAATAAAGCTGAATTGAGTCCATCATCAGTAAATTTGCAGACAACACCAAGCTGGGGGCAGGAGTTGATCTGCTGGAGGGTAGAGAGGCTCTGCAGAGAGACCTCGACAGGCTGGACAGATGGGCAGAGTCCAACGGCATGAGATTGAACACATCCAAGTGCCGGGTTCTGCACATTGGCCACAACAACCCCATGCAGAGCTACAGGCTGGGGTCAGAGTGGCTGGAGAGCAGCCAGGTAGAGAGGGACCTGGGGGTACTGGTCAATGGTAGGCTGAACATGAGCCTGCAGTGTGCCCAGGCAGCCAAGAGGGCCAATGGCATCCTGGCCTGCATCAGGAACAGTGTGGCCAGCAGGAGCAGGGAGGTGATTCTGCCCCTGTACACTGCACTGGTTAGGCCACACCTCGAGTACTGTGTCCAGTTCTGGGCCCCTCAGTTTAGGAAGGAGGTTGACTTGCTGGAATGAGTCCAGAGAAGGGCAACAAAGTTGGTGAGGGGTTTGGAACACAAGCCCTGTGAGGAGAGGCTGAGGGAGCTGGGGTTGCTTAGCCTGGAGAAGAGGAGACTCAGGGGTGACCTTATTGCTCTCTACAACTACCTGAAGGGAGGTTGTAGACAGGCAGAGGTTGGTCTCTTCTCCCAGGGAGCCAGCACCAGAACAAGAGGACACAGTCTTAGGCTGCACCAGGGGAGGTTTAGGCTGGATGTTAGGAAGAAGTTCTATACAGAGAGAGTGATTGCCCATTGGAACAGGCTGCCCAGGGAGGTGGTGGAGTCACCGTCATTGAAGGTGTTCAGAAGGAGACTTGATGGGGTGCTTGGTGCCATGGGTTAGTTGTTTGGGTGGGTTGGATTGGTTGATGGGTTGGACACGATGATCTTGAAGGTCTCTTCCAACCTGGTTTATTCTATTCTGTACCAAGTGAGGTGAGGAATAAGAAGATGGAAGTAACAAATGGAAGTCCCTAAAGTCTTACCTAATGTTACAGAAATAAATTCGTGTATGTACAGACAGTAAGATGTAAAAAGTTTTGGGAGTGTTGGGTCATGAAAGCTCAGTAGATTAGCAGCTCAGTTACAGGTGCTGCAGGCAGGGAAAGAGTCCAGAACAAGGACTTGGAGCTGTAAGTCTCAGCTGAATGCCAGGTGATTTTTGAATGTTGAATGGCACTTTTAAAAAGCCCTGTTAGAATTAAAGGGGAGAGGAACACAAAAGCAGTCAGAAAGTAGTAGCCATATACTGCTAGATGGCAAAGGGAGTAATAAGGAACATTTTAATTACTTATAAGGAAAAACTTCTTTGCCTTGCTAGGCAAGCTATAGAGACCCCATCCTTGGAAACTGGGAGAGCTGAAGCAACTTAACTGTAAGCTATGGTTAGAGCACAGGGAGGTCTGGATGACCTCTGGAGGTCCATTTTAACATGATTTTTTTAATTGAATCTGAGATTTTTCTTCTGGTTGGAGAAACAGAAGGAGAGAGAGCGAGACCTTCTGTTACTTGGGTTTTTAAGGGTGATATCCTTATTAATGTGCTGATAGTTCATTAGCTTAAAATTAGATGATCATGTCACAGCTTTTAGAGTATCTCTTTGGCTACAATTAAAAGCATAACTTAGGAGGTTCTGCCCTGTTGTGGGGCAAGGTGCTGGCAGGTCTACCACATAAAAATGCAGTGATCTATGTAATTACATGCAGTAATCTGTGTTAATACATGTGTGATTAAGCAGTATGCTTTCATTAACTTGGGTGAGCAATACTGTGGAGTGTTAAAACATGGGAATCTGTCTGAAAAAAACCTAACCCTTTCCTTGCTGTGCTCACCAGTATGTTTTCCGTTTGTTAATGGGAAAGTGCTGATGTCCTGGCTGCCCTGCTCTATCCCTCCACCCACACAGAGTACAGCTGGCTGTGGGATGCCACTCAGTTCTGATGGGGCAGGCTGGGCTGGGACAAAGAGCAGGTGGCAGCACCACCAGGGCTTGCTTTCAGCAGCTGGTTTGGAAGTAGGGAGGAACTGTGAGCCCCTACTTTTTTAAAGCTGGCAATTAATTTAGAGATAAATAGCAAATATTAGAAAGGTCAGATCTGCTGACAGCAAGGTAAACCAAAAAGCATCAGGACAGTTGATCCAGCCCAGCAGCATGGAAAGAAACACAATTCTGTACCACTCTCCCTCACAGACCTCCTTGCTTCCCCATGTCCTTGAGGCTGGGCCTGTGGCATTACAAGCTTAGGCTTGGGCTTTGGCCAGGAAAGGAAACCACTTCTTCACTTCTCTTCAACTTTTCCATGACCTGCAAAGAAAACCAGAAGAGTTGGATAAAAGCACCCACTTCTGCTAAAGAAATGAGTTTTTATAGATGTGCTAGTAAATGCAACTCAAACTGGCTTCTCACCTTTAGAGAACTCCTTGTTGCTTGATCCTCTCCAAATGTTTAGTATCCTGGGAGTAACAAGTGAGGTGCTTTTCCCTTTGTCTTCTGCTATTTACCTTGGCTGCAAGACAGCATTTGCTGTGAGGAAATGGAATACATTTGTGCTTCCCCATTACCAGGAAGCAGTAGGCATCAAGGCTGAGATGTGGTGCCTCTTCCATTGGAGTATCATGCAGATAAATCTCCTTTCTGATTCCTTTTGCCAAATACCACCTTTTCCTCTCTTCCTTTTCTCTCCTGTTCATGCTGTTTTTTTCACCCCACAAGGACTATTGCTTCTTGGGGTGCTTTTTTTCTTGGCATGGGCAGAAGCACATATAACCTGTGCTAATCAAGCAGACAGGTACTCTTCCTCAATCTTTTTTCGTGCTTCTGGGCACCATGTCAACTTCCTTGGTTCTATGGTCTTGTTGTGGCAGCAGCTTGTTAGTATCCCTCTGGTCTGGGGTCTTTTTCCCAGCTCTCAGCAGAGCCCTGAATTGACAGGAAGCAAAGGAAGGTAAGATTTTTCTACCCCCTGCAATGAGAAACTTCTCCATCCTGGATTTTGTTGCAGACACCGTTGTGTGACTTTGATTATGGCTGTGATGCAAGAAATGATGCTCTAGTGCAGTAAAGCCTAGAGGTTTAATCATGCACCTAGTTCCTCCCACACCAGAAGAGGAGGTACCCATAAGGTGCCAACTGGGCAGACGGTGATCAAGTACAACGGAGACCTTGCTAAAATAGACAGTTAGTGTATTTCATTGGGAAACTCCTCTACATACCCATGTATTCTCAGGCTTTGTTTCCTTCTTTGAGAGTATCTTTCAAAAAAACCCAAAAGCCTCTCATTTCAGCAGAATTTATGAGGAAATGCACTAATCTGAGAGTGTTTTCTTGACATTGCAAGGCCAGATGCCTGGGTGGTGGGCAGAGCACTGGGCTGGAAGGTGCATGGAATACAGAAGGATACCAGTTTCTTCTGCAGAGAGGATGTACAGGGAGCCTAGTACCTTTTTTTTTTCCCTTTGAGATTATCACCGTGGCCTTTCCTCATCCACTGCCAGTGTAGGAGGATTTTGAAGCCTTGCTGCAGGAAGTGGCAGTAGAATAGGGGGCAGAAAGGGAGGGACGGGAAATAAGCAGAACCACCTACACGTTTGAAAGTTTTGTGTCACTTGTTGTTGCTTTGCTGCTTTTGAGTGGGAGCTCAGTGCAGCCCAGGAGCTGTCTGAATTTATATTTGGACAACACATAACACAGTTGGAAGATGACAAAGCTCTGGCTGTGCATGCTTAAAATGGAAGAGAATTGAATGCTGCCTTCTAACTTCCTTGACTTCACTTAAACTCTGCTGCTGAAGTCACAAGAAGAGGCTCTGGAAGCGCAGTGCATCCATTTCCTCTGTGTTCAAATCAGCACATTCTCTAATTCACAGCCTGAGCTGGTGGCTTTGCTGCTGTTGTGTTTTTGGTGGTTTGTTTTTTGGTTGGGTTTTTTGGTGTGGGTTTTGTTTGGTTTTTTAATGTAGGAAAATCAAGTTTTCTTGGGTGGAATGAGATACTGGTTGGAGAAGGACAATTTGCTAGCATGCCACTACGTTAATTGTGTCCATTACTGAGAAATAAAATGGCATGTGCCTGATCTGCAAACAGCTGTCAAATGCTAGCGCTGCAGGTGCTAGAGCAGCATTACATTAATGTAAATGGAGTGGTTACACCTCTGTGTGTGTCAAAGTCGTTAAGGGGTTGTGAATGTGCAAGCTGACGCTTCACATCAAGCCACTGGTCAATCTGGTCTTGCTGCTGGTGCTGCAGTACCAGTTATTTTGGAGGGATGTTGAATAAAAGCCCTGCCATGCACCATTACTGGGTTACTCCTTCCCCAGGGGAAAGAAGGCTGTCCTTAAACAGGTGGGGATTGCTTTTGTGGATTCTGTGGGAGAAACTGGGTACCCTCATCCACACACATTCAAGTGCTGGGGTGGCATGTTCCTGTTGAAGGAAGGTGTGTTTCAGAGGCTGGTCAGCTCCTTGTCTTGCTAAACAGTCTTCACCAAACCGATCTGGAGCCTGCCCACACAGTATGTGTTTTCAGAGTCACACAAATATCCAGAGCAGGAAGTTAATTTAGATGTGCTCAGTCCCCTGTTTAAACTGAATTGAGTGTTCAGATGGAAGATCTTGGTATACATTTTATGAGCAGTTTTGAACAGCTACAGTGTGCTGAGTTTTTTGTCTAGCAGTTAGGATACATTATAGGAGCTCCTTGAAGGACTGAAATGATTTTGCCATCCATGCTAAACTCAATGTCAAAAATTAATTGTAAAAAACAACATTCACAGCTGGCAAAAAAAGTCATTTTGTCTTTTGCATGTCTTTCCCCCTCACTTAGTTTATTTTTGAGGTGCTCATTTCCATTTTAAGAACTCTTGGAACTGTTTGGGTTCCCTCCGAGACCAAAAGTAGCTTGGGTCTGGATGTTGTGTGCATGGCTGAGCAGCTGGAGCAGGAACCTGGGAGTCTGGAGATCTAGCTGTGCCTTGCAATCAGCAGCTGCCTTGCTGTGAGATCTTTGGCTGGATGCTTAGAATAACTTTCAAATGTTGAATATGTGTTGGCTTTGGCAGATGCTAGGCCTGGCACCTCTGAAGTCCTATCTTGTCTGCTTGGTTTCTTTTGTGAAGTCATTATGTGTTCACTTTCTTTATAAACACCATTGAGGACTGTGAGCATCTTTCACTGAATGTATGTTTTGTACAGAAGTCTTCCTCAGAAATAAATTAATTATAAAGGCATGCTACTGTGCTCTTAACTACACCTTTGTATTATGTGGAGCAGAAAATAGTAGGGTAAATGCACACAACAGGGAGCTCATTGTAATTGTTGACAGAACAGTGTTGACATTTCTAGTCTTCAATATTTAATATTTCCAAAAATTATTTGCTTGTAAGTTTCTCAAATCTGTGTTTTATGCCACCTGTTCACACAAGTTGCTAAGGAAACCCAAAGCCACTTCTTAGCTAGATCCACTGCAAACTGAAATGTGACCATAATAAGACTTGGGCATTAATTTCATCCCACAATTCCCAGCTTCAAAGCAGTCCTCAACTCCCCCATTTTGTGGATGGGCCAGAAGGGCCATCAAATGACTGCCACATGTTTGTATTTATTTACTTGACTCCCAAGGCCACTGTCTTTAATAATCCTTCTGTGCTTGGTGCCCTGATAACCACAGCAGGCAGGGAGAACGGATGGCAGCAGTTCCATCTACCTTTAGTCTTTGTTGGGGGCTTCTGAAGAGGGCTGTTGAATCATAGAATAGAATCAGTCAGAGTTGGAAGGGACCACAAGGATCAGCTAGTTCCAACCCCCCTGCCATGGGCAGGGACACCTCACACTAGATCAGGCTGGCCAGAGCCTCATCCGTCCCTGTCCAGGGATAGTGCCTCAACCACCTCCCTAGACACCCCATTCTGTTGAACTGTCACAGATGCCATTGAGTTTGAAATGACAAAAAAAAATTGGCCTTCTGAGAAGAAAATTTCAGATGCAGTGAAAATGGTCTTCCTGCTTTGATAATGGCTTCTCTCTGGGTTATCTTGTCATTTTCATCCTAATTTGTGTTGTTTTTGCCCAGGAGGCATAATGTGCTCTTCCTAGCTTCTCAAACCAAATATCCGCTGTACTGAGGAAGATAATGAATTTTAAACCTCTGCTACCCTAAATTCATCAACCTGAAAAGCCATACATTTTGCTCTGAGGAAAATGAGCTGTTTAATGAAACAACATGGAAACCATACAGACTTTTGGCAGCACAGACTGTCCTTAAAAGCAAATGACATTTTCAAGAGGAATGTAGGATGGTATATTTGGAGATGTGCACAGTCATGCCTAAAAGTTAAGGTGAACAGTATCTTAGCACTTGCATTGATTATTGAGGTATTTTACTTTGCTTGTCTTTTGGTACACAGCAAAAGTTGAATTGGTTCACTCTTCAGCCATGGCTTAAATCTCATTTGCTTCAATGAAGGCTTAGATTTTGGAAAAGCAGGGTCTACTACTGACAGTAGATTTGTCCTGCAGTTAAGTCTTAGTAAACTCACTGTATAATCTTCTTGAAACTGCAAGTCTTCAGGAGGAGACTTGATGGGGTGCTTGGTGCCATGGGTTAGTTGTTTGGGTGGGTTGGATTGGTTGATGGGTTGGACACGATGATCTTGAAGGTCTCTTCCAACCTGGTTTATTCTATGCATTCTATGAAATAGAGGGCTGGGCTTTTTAGCCCAGGCTGTAGTCTACCATTTAAATATATTTCAGATCAATTGACCAATAAACCTTGGAGCACATGTTGCAAGGTAAGGCTTAGCTTTCTTTTGCTGGTGATAAAAACATCCCTCCACCCTATGTAGACTGGGGTTTTTTTGCATGTCTCAAAAAGAAATGAAATGAAGATCAGGCTCTCAGCATGTTGCTTTTGCCGTGAGTTTTTCAGCTCCTTTTGAACTAACTTGTTTTCCTTGTGGAAGGAAAACATTTCTGGATGAGAATGGATGAGGATTGTCTGCACAAGCATGCATGTAGGTAAATGTGTGCTGCAGTGTTTAATGAAGCTGCAGTGCTGTATTTTCTCCTAGATTAATTTTGAATTTCTCAGATATGATGGACTGGATGAACGGCTCACCTTAATCGATGAGTTCTACTCCTGTGGTGTTCTTGCCAAGAGCATGATCGTGTTGTCTGTCCTCTAAAATAGATTAATTCAATAACTGTATGCAGGGTAGTCCTAATGCTTTTTTTTCATAGTTGAACTACCAGGCAACTATGTAATATGTGATCAAGATGTCCAAGACATCTGCTAAACTGGAGATCTAAAAGGAGGAAATGTTTTACATTATCATCTTCTTGGTGTGCTGTGTGCTTGTGGTTTGCTCATTAAGGTTACAAAAGCACCAGCTAACCATACTTGGTGATGTCTCTCTGTATGCCTAGGGAAGGGAGCAAAACTTGATTTGTATGACTCTTGTCCTGCTGAAATACAAGTAACTTCTGAGAGGGCTGGGCAGTGTTGGATGTAGTCTGTGGAAATGTTACTGCTTCTAAACCTGAGATGTTGCAGGGAAGGCGTCCTGGTGATGCAACACAGTGGACCTCTACTGCTATTCCAACTGCTATATTTTTCCTTACAGAGTTATTGTAGTAAGTTGTCTGCTATTTTTCTCCCTATCATCTTATACTATGTAACTGTAATATGGACTGATAGCAACTGTTTCTTTAGTAAATAATATTATAAGCCTCAGAAGTACTAGGCATAAAGTGTGATGATTACCTTAAGGAAAGGAAAATCTATTTTAATTGTATGGCTGTTATGTATCAACCCTTTTGAGAAGGAAATGTTCGTGCTAATCTGCTCTCTCCCACATAGTCAGACCAGGCTTGCATGGACAGTTGGTAGCGCATAAGACCCTTAATGGGAAGGTCGTGAGTTCAAGCCTGCAGTGGGCAGTAGTGTCCTCCCCACTCCAGTCATGAGGTCTGTGGTGACAGGTTGGACTCGATGATCTTTGAGGTCCCTTTCAACCTTAGGAATACTGAATAATACTGAATACTGACACTTGAGTCTGACAGAGATCTATGCCATTTTTGCTAAAGATCATTCTTGTTGGTCTTTAACTCTTGGAAGTTTCCACTGTGATAAGTTTTTGTTCTTAGAGGGGGATGTTTTCAGGCATAGGTCTATTCCTTCATCCACCTTCTGTGTTAGCACTGGTTTGTGGAGGGGGTGGTAGCAATAAATGAACAAGAGATGGGATAAGCAAGAATCTTCCCCTACCATTGTCAGGCTTGTGTCCACTCAAAGGCACTGAAACCACGGCTCTGGGGTCTGCAAGTGCACCTCTGCAGATGGATGGATTGGGTGCAAGTGTGACTGTTTGCAGATAGTCCTCTTGAGAGCAGAGGGGCTACCTGCAGGGTTTGGGTGGTTTTGAGTGTTTAGGGACTTCAGCCCTTTCTGGTCTTTATCAAGTCTGTCCGTGATTGTGAATAGATGGATAGGCAGCGTACTTTGTGCTGTTCTGTATTTTTCCATGTCTCCTACATTATGGATGGCTCTGTGGCTTTCCTGTGGTATATGCCTCCTTGCTTTTTCTTGTGTTAGTCTCCGTGGGTTTTCTTTCCCTTTTTGTGTGGTGTGTTTTTTCTTTTTTTCCTTCCTTTTTGTTCTTGTTTTTTCCCTCTGTTTGATCCTTGTCTGTCTACTTCAATATATACGGAAATTATAAGTATTGACTACAGATGTGTTTATTTCACTATCACAGTACATATGAAGCTTATTAGCAGTAGACAGTGGGCTGATGTGTCTAGACTGGTAACGCAGAATAGGTTTATGTTCAGAAGTCTGTGCAAGTGAAAGGCTGTTGTGCACATATTTCAGTTGTCAATACTGCAGGCCTGAAAAAAAAAAGGCACTTTCTCTTGTTCTGTGGCTTTGAAGCTGTCAGGGAGGCAATGCTTGCTTGGATTTGCAGTTGGTCGGTGCCCCAAGGTTGGATAGGGGAAATATTTCTTGATTTCTGTGACATTCCATTTTTTTCCCCAGCAGTTTATTCCCGCTGCTAATTCACACTGCAGCACTATTATCTGATTAGCTTTTATCCAATTGCAGTTCTATGTAATACTGTACTGAATGCAGGCTTTAATCTTTCAAATAGTGTATACCTAGGGCTAATAAAAGGTCCCACTGATAATGTGGTTCTATAGAAGTATGTTCCTTACAGAAAATGATTCTAGATGGCTGTGAAACAGTTTTAATTTATAAGCATGAAGAGCTTTCTGAATAGATTGCTAGGTATTGATGGCTTTATCCACATTTTGCCTTTATAATAGAATAATAATAATGTTTATAATAGAATAATAATAATAATAAGGTTGGAGCAGCCCTGGGCAGCACATTCCAATGACAAATGACTCGTTTGATGAAGAACTTTCTCCTCACTTTGAGCCTAAACCTCCCCTGGCACAGCTTGAGACTGTGTCCTCTTGTTCTGGTGCTGGTTGCCTGGGAGAAGAGACCAACCCCTTCCAGGCTACAACCACCTTTCAGGTAGTTGTAGAGGGCAATGAGGTCACCCCTGAGCCTCCTCTTCTCCAGGCTAAACAACCCGAGCTCCCTCAGCCTCTCCTCATAGGGCTTGTGTTCAAGGCCTCTCCCCAGCCTTGTTGCCCTTCTCTGGACACGTTCAAGTGTTTCAATGTCCTTCTTAAACTGAGGGGCCCAGAACTGCACACAGTACTCAAGGTGTGGCCTAACCAAAGCAGAGTACAGGGGCACAATGACTTCCCTGGTATGAGTATTAAGACATGAATACTGTTAATCTGGATATGATGAACTATGTGCTGGTACAAAACGTTTTCGTGCCAGCATTGTTTTTTCTCCTTCTATATATATTATGTAGGTTAGAAAATCAGTGACCCCATGGAAATGTAATGGTGTTTGAGATCACAGAATCACCAAGGTTGGAAGAGACAGATGTCCAGTTCTGGCTGTTTGAAGAAACCACACAATATTTCCATTAGATTATAAACCAGTGCAATTTAGTTTATTTGGGCTTTAATCTAAGTCATATGTCTTCTGGAACAACAGTTATAATAAAGTGTTTATAAATCACCTTATTTCCTCCATTCATTACTCACTTTGTCCACTTGGCCTGGGAAGACATCTCTGCCAGAGAGTTGTGGTCAATAAATAGCTTCTTTGTAAGGTTAACTTGTGAACTGCACATGGGAAACTATCATTTCTTTTTTTGAGGCAATATCAAGATCCTGGTATTGGTTTGGGGCTTTTTTCCCCTTTTCCTTCTTTAAGCCAATTACAGACTTTGGAAAAGCCAAACCAAAAACAGAAAAGGGAAATTTGATTTTGGTGAGTAAACATCTGTGCAATGGTGCAGCTAATGTTGCATGTCCAAGTTTCCACGTGGTTTGACAAGTCTGTACACTCCATCCAGGAAAGAAAAATATCAGAGGGGATCATCCAAGAAGAAGGAATCACAGTTATGTTTCTAAACAAAGAACCTAAGAGGATTTGATAAGGCTGATCTCATTAAAGCTGAACATGTAATACTTTGCCGGTTAGTATGTGTGTACTTTTTAGCTATTGTTGTATAAACTCATATTGAGCTCTTGTTGAGAATGCATTGAAGAAGGCTGGAAGATACCTTTTCAGATTATGCCTCCAGTATATATCAGAGCCACAATGTTGGGCAGCAGTGTGATGTGTTCCTATCACAATTCCATTTCTCTAGCCCAGCTTTTTCATTCAAGAGCATCACTCTGGTTTGAAGCTTTGAGCAGAATGCCTCACCAAGAAGACTCCAATATTCAGCCAGGTTTGAAGTTCCCGAGTGTCCCCACTTTTGCATGCTTTCAACTGCAGCATCTTGAGCTGTTATAGCCTAAGGTTTCTAGCAGGAACAGTCTCTCCTATGAGACGATCAGATTGTGCAAGCTAATTTTAGACTTTCTAACCAAACTTACCAGGAGTGCTGCTACAGAGTGGTTTAGCAGAAGTGTTGAGCTTAGGCGGTACATGCTGTTGCAGAAAGATGGTTTTCTTCCCCTCCTCCTCATCATTCTTCTCTGCCAAATTTTAGCATATGTCTTATCTTGTGATGAGGAAATTCAGGCAACTCATCTGGCACAAAGCTAATCCCCGCAACCACACATTAAAAAGGAGTTTCTCCCTCTTACCTGGCTCACCTGGGGTCAGATGAGCAGAATTGGAAAGGGAGAGCAGGACTTTCTCTTCTTAGGACAGCTGACCTGGGGCTGGTTTTCCTATGGTATTTGAACAGCTTGTGAAGAGAAGCTTTCACATATTTCTGAAGACACTACAACTTTCTGCTTCTTGGTCTTACATGTTTTCAGAAGATCACATCTAGTTAATAGTTGAATTTCCCCAGTGACAACATAAACCATTTTAATAGGGGGGAAAAAAGGTCTAGAAGATAGATGTCAAATCAATCTTGTAATGAAGAGCAGGGCATATGCTAATCAGAGATGCAAATGTGGCTCCAGCAGTAGGAACATAAGTGGAGAGCATAGAAATCTGAAATACCAAAGTCCATGTGTAAAAGGAGAGAAGAGAAGGTAGGAGAAAATAAATACATATGAAGAAGGCTGATATTTGTAGGCAATGTGATGACAACAGGAACGACAGAGGAGAACTGACAGCTGAATTGAAGACTGAGAAATTTGATGTAATGCAGTGTCCTTGTAGTGAGTATCCACTCTGAAATTTAATTTTGTTGGGTCATATGCTAAGCTTTTTTTCCACAGGCCTACCATAAGTATTTGGAGAAAAACGCTATGGAGCCTTCATCTCAAATGTAGAGTCTGAATTGCTGCTGATTTTTCTGTTGCTTTTGCTTCTGGGGATTTGCAGCTGGAGGTGATGGAGGAGAGGCCCTACTCAGAAGCGTCAGTCTCACATGCTGTTTCCTAAGAATAGTGATCTTTGTTGCTGTTGTTTAGCAAACTAAAATCCAGCCTTAAGCATAATGCACATGTTGGAGCCAGGTCATGCAATTTCCTGTGGAGAAGCCCTGGTCTGTCTCATGAGGTGTTAAGGGTCAGCCCGGTGCTTATCTCAGGGCTGCAGCAGTAGATCCGTGCAGAACTGCTTGTACTGCACTGGGGTTCGGTACAGAGCTGTTTGAAGTCTGCAAATACTTACACTGACTTTACTGCTTTGGAGAAGGAGCTGCAGGCTCGTTTAATGTCTCACTTTCCCGAGTACTAAAGAAATTAAAGCTTATCTCTGAACCAGTTATCCTGCTGAACAACAGAAGCCGCTAAGCCAGAGAGTGCAGTAATAAAGTAGATTGCATCTCTACATAATCCTGAAGATAAGAGCTTTTAAAGCTTTGATCTGCCTTTTGTTTTGTTTGTTTTTGAAAGTTTCAACAGATGCAGGTACAGCTCTGTGCAGTGAGAAGTAATCTCTCTCCAGATAAACCAAAGCAGTATGGAGTGTTAAGGATTTCTTGTTCCTTCCTCAACTTAAAAATCCTTTCCTTCAAGAAGTACTTGACTGGAATGGTCAAGCTGTTTTACACAAAATATCTTGAGTAATCTGAACTTGTTTACAATTGCATGTTAATTAATTGCCTCAAGCAACTGGTTGCTTTGGGATTTGTTAGACAGTTAGCAAGAAGAAACGATAGTAGACTCTAGCAGACTCCATCAACACCTTTCGTCTGTTGGTGTACTTGGCACGCAGTATCTTCTGGGCTTCTGTTTCCATAGCTTCCGAATTGGAAATGTTAGTCTGCGTCATGCTGAAACTTCCTCTTTTTCTCCTCTTGTTCTTCCCCCCACCAGCAGTAAGAGTGAAGTAACAGAGACTTTTCATATACTGTTTCCTTTGTGAAAGTTATTTGTGTATCTGCCTCTTGGAGGAACTTGCTCTTCATCTGTGCAGTGGCTGCTAATGTTCAGCATGCAAGTAAATGAATGCTCAGACAGGAGGAGGACTGATGTTACACATCAGACCTGTCTCAGTTGGCTTTTTAAGAGTACTCGGACAGCAGGATTGCACTTCCCTGCAGTTTTTAGTGTTACCCAGTGTACCTTAAAAATCAGTGAAACAGGAAGCCAACTTGAGAGTACCAGTAGTCAGGAAGGGCTGAATTTGCATTTTGAAGCCTAAGCCTTGCTAACACAGGAAATAATTTTCTGTGGTCATGTCTTTGTGTATTCCGCATCTGGAATGTCGTGGGGCCCTCAGTTCAAAAATGAAAGGGAGCTGCTTGAGAGAGTCTAGCACAGAGCCACAAAGATGATTAAGGGAGTGAAACATCTGCCTTATGAAGAAAAGCTGAGGGAGCTGAGACTCTTCAGCTTGGAGGAGACTGAGGGGGGACCTCATTAATGTTTATAAATATGTGAAGGGTGAGTGTCAAGTTTATAAATATGTGAAGGGTGAGTGTCAAGAGGACCAAGCCAGGCTTTTTTCAGTGATGTCCAGTGATAAGACAATGGGCAACGGGTGCAAGCTGGAGTGCAGGAGCTTCCATGTAAACATAAGGAAAACCTTTTCCCCTCTGAGGGTGGCAGAACAGTGGAACAGGCTGCCTGGGGAAGTTGCAGAGTCTCCTTCTCTGGAGACATTCAAAACCTGCCTGGATTCATTCCTGTGTGACCTACTCTAGGTGATCCTGCTCTGGCAGTGTGATTGGACTAGATGATCGTTCAAGGTCCCTTTCAACCCCTAACATTCCATGATTCTGTGGTTTTTTGGAGAGTGTGCCTCAATGAGAATGGGGTGTAAGCTTAAACAGGAACAGATGTCTATTACAAACCTCTTCAAGAGCAAAATATTCCATAAGATTAAGGTGTGTGAAGTTCAGAAATTTCTGTGGAGTAGGGCTGCTGTTAATCTCTTAAAAGTGCTAGAAGTATTTACCTATCTGTCCTGTGTACTTGGAGATGGTCAAAATCAGGTTTGTGTTATGTTTTGGGACTGCCTGGTTTAAGGCCCAAGTAACAGAGCACTTCACCCAGGGTAGGAATCAGAGCTCGGCAGTAGTTGTGCCACACTCTCAGCAGGCTGTTACTGGTGTTACTCATGTTGAAAAGCATGATTCATACAGTACATGGACTGAGATGTATGGTGATATTTGCACTTTCAGCCCTGTAACAGAATCTAGTTGAGGTGAGTGCTCTTTTCTCCTGGCTTGGGTGTTCAGCCATTGCATGAGTAGGTTGGGAGATCTGATGGTAAGATACATGGTACAGGGAAGCATGTGCATGGGCAAGTTCCATTGGAAAGCAGATGCAGGATTAGTGTCTTTCTTACTCTATCCTTTAAAATTCTGGATCAGCTTATCTTGGAAGATTCGTAATCGACTTGGACCTTTTAAGTTCATTCTGACACTCCCTTTGGTCAGCATGCCTTTAAGAACTGAGAAACACAATCCTGTTTCTGCTTGAGGATAAGGTCTTGTATATATTGGAATGGAAGTTTTGTTGGATATGATTTGACTTAATGGCTGTGCCACAACAGTGTTGTTCTCTTGGCATTAACATCATTGTGGTCAATTGAGTCATTGGGAGCAATTTGAAGAGCTGCTGGGTTCTCCATTTGGCAACCATCCTAATCCTTCTGAGACTGTTCTTTTGTAAGAGAAAAAAAACAACAGAAGAAAGAGCTTTTCATTTTTTCTGGCTTTCTCTGAGTGGTGGATTCAGTCTTTCTTGCTAGAGAAGACAGTGTCAGGGTCCTCACTGACTTCAGTGGAGTGTGCAGTACAATGCCACAAAAAAAGAAAAAAAACCAAACATTTTGCCATCTGTGTGGGAACAGACTGTGGGAGAAAGGAGTCTGGCAAGAAAATATTTAGCTGCTTTTTTGGTGGAGGGTGGAGCACTGGTACAGTTTGTTCTTTGCTTTGCATGCTTCTGAGCTGCTTCTGTTAAATGTACAAGTGCCTATAGACAGTCCAGTGACTGGGAGCTTGACACATCTACATTTGGTGCTTATACATCAATTTATGGTCAGCTTCTGTCAGACCCTTTCGCCTCCCCCTGTCCACAGGGTTCAATAGCTGGCTCAGCAGCAGTGTTCATTAGCTGTAAGTGAAGAAAAGGTAATCAAAAGCTTTGGCTCTTAGCGTTCCCTGTGCTGCCCTGTGAACAGGTGCAGTTTTGGAGCCCCTGATTATTTGGGCTTACTGCAAGTATGCTGTGGTGGGGTTTAGGTCTGAGATACTGTGAGGTCTACATAATGTGTTCTCATTGCTGGAAAATAAACCAAGCCACGGGGGTCTGCTGCAATAATCACAGTATCACGGTATCACAGTATAACTAAAGTTGGAAGAGACCTCGAGGATCATCGAGTCCAACCTATCAACACAGACCTCACGACTAGACCATGGCACCAAGTGCCACGTCCAATCTCCTCTTTAATGCCTCCAGGGACGGTGACTCCACCACCTCCCTGGGCAGCACATTCCAATGGTGAACGACTCTCTCAGTGAAGAACTTTCTCCTCACCTTGAGTCTAAACCTCCCCTGGTGCAGCTTGAGACTGTGTCCTCTTGTTCTGGTGCTGGTTGCCTGGGAGAAGAGACCAAATGCAGCAACAAAGAAGCATTTTCTGCTGCATGAGTGTTCTAGTGTGAAAAAAACCAGTAATAAGGTATTAGGAATTTACTGGAAGTGTGCAAACCGAGTGTTACACAGCTGAATTGCCCTGGGAGACACTGCATGCCTACTTCTGTTTCACACCCAGGGCTAACCCAGTCTGCCACTACAGGTGCTGTGCCTATGCGTGTGCAGTCCAGCAAACTTGGTAGTCTGCTGTGGAAAAAGAGTGGAAGGGCTTTGCTTTAGAGTAAAACACAGATGATGCTCACTTCATTTTTTGCTTTGCTTTCAAAGTGACACTTGTCCATGGATTCCAGAGCAAAACTTAACCTGAGGGATTGTTGACTGAAAGCCTTTGTTCTCAAAAGTGGAGATGGCTGGGAGGTCCTCCTGTTCAGTAGCCATGTGGACATCATACATGGGCTCAGGATGATGGCTTATCTTTTTAGCAGCTAGAGTATTTAGCAGAAAATTTGGATTACTTGGGTTTTCAGTCCAATATAGTAACTGGAAATGAAACACCAAACAATTTACTAATATAACCCAGAATTTTTGTATGTATTGGACAAATTTGCAGGCTCTGTTGTGAAGACATTTACAGGTGGTAGTCATTACAGACCTCTTTATACTCTTCTTCCATCATGCTGGGGATTTGAAATGTTATGAAGCAGAGTTAGAGAAACAGTAAGTGCAATTTATGACTAAAAGGGAGTTTTTAGTTGTCTGGGGAGCCATAATACTTTTAATAGTTAATGAAGGTTTCTTACTAGCCTATTGGACAGTAGCTTTCAGTAATGCTTTTTGCATGTTTTCAAAGACATGAAAAGTAGGCAGATCCTGTTCCATATAAAGAAGAATTTGCATCATATGTGTATGAACTGCTTCCTCAGCTGATGTGCTTCTTCCTGTGACCTCCTGAGGCTTTCAGTGCCTGGTGCTTGCACTGCCTTTTGCTGTCTTCTTCCTCCTGCCCCTTTGTTTTTTCCTCAACGTGGAACTGTGAAACACATTTCTGGAGAAATCTTAACAGTATTTGTGATGCATCTTTTTACAGAAGATATTCATTGCTTTGGATACTCATTGTGAAAATAGATTCAACTCTGTAATACGGTTTCTTGTTTCAGAAAATGAGTGTTTCCTTGGGTTTATTGTGTTGGTTTTCTGTTCTTCCTGGCTCCAAAGAAGCTGGTCATGTGGGAGTTCACACGAGACAGCAGTAGTTAAAGGAGGGGGCAAGAAGAAAGAGGGTGGGACAAAAAAAAAGTTGACAAAGTAATTCTTTGGAAAGATTCTTACTTCCAAGTTGAATATGTGAAGCAAGTGAGAGTGGTGTGAAATTTTCCTGGTTTCTTCTATGCTTGAGTGCAGTGTCCAGATTTCACATAGTTTTTTTTCAGTTAATTTTTTTAAGGGGTGCAGGGGTCATGTCCTTGTGCAAACATTTGTATCAAAAGGGGTTTTCTGCATGTGAAAATAATTTCAGATTGAAGTGTAATGCAAGTTTAAAATGCATAAGTCTGTGACTCTAATCATACCGAAGTACATTTGTTCAGCTTAGTCAACTTTCAGACTGCAGTACTGGAATTTGTTGTTTCTTGGACTATTGCTATTTTACAGAGTCCCCTATTTGAGTCATAGACACATCTGAAATGTAAAAGACTAAATGAACTTCTGTCTTGATTTTAGCTCCAAATTACAGTTCCCCTGAGTAGACAGCACTTCAGAATATGCTTAATGATAGCTTCTATAGCTTTGGCCATGAAGTTCATTTAATGTAAGATACAGTTAATATTGGTAATGGAAGCAAGAAATGCCTGATTTATTTTCAGGCATGTATTCTCCAGGTTACTATCCTAAGAAAGCAGTTTGCAGGTAGAATAGCTGTGTGAGACAGTGGTGGAGCAGTTACAATTATTCAGGACCAAATGTCTTGAGAGTACTGGGTCCAGTGTCCAGTGTCCAGTTCTGGGCCCCTCAGTTTAGGAAGGATGTTGACTTGCTGGTGCGTGTCCAGAGAAGGGCAACAAAGTTGGTGAGGGGCTTGGAACACAAGCCCTATGAGGAGAGGCTGAGGGAGCTGGGGCTGATTAACCTGGAGAAGAGGAGACTCAGGGGTGACCTTATTGCTCTCTACAACTACCTGAAGGGAGGTTGTAGACAGGCAGATATTGGTCTCTTCTCCCAGGCAAACAGCACCAGAACAAGAGGACACAGTCTCAGGCTGCACCAGGGGAGGTTCAGGCTGGAGGTCAGGAGGAAGTTTTACACAGAGAGTATGATTGCCCATTGGAATGGGCTGCCTGGGGAGGTGGTAGAGTCACCATCACTGGAGGTGCTCAGGAGGAGACTTGACAGGGTGCTTGGTTGCATGGGTTAGTTGGTTGGGTGGTGTTGGATGATAGGTTGGACACGGTGATCTTGAAGGTCTCTTCCAACCTGGTTTATCCTATTCTATTCTATTCTACTTGGAGAATAGCATAAATTTATCAATACTTGTTAAGGATAGTTGTGATTTCTTTATGAAGGAAACTTTCATCCTACTTTATACTGACATTAAATGTTCTTTCTTTGTATTTTAAAGCTATAGTCTATATAATGTGTTTGTCATGCACAAGAACAAGAATTACTAAAAAACATATTGCTGATTCATTTAAAGGGGAAAAAAAAGTGCAGGGTCATTTTGGGACTGCACAGGTAGTTACTGTAGGTGTCCTGTTTTAAAGGACCGAGACACAGAAGCATTAAACACTGAATGCACATTTCTGTGACTTTCACAAACAAGAAGTGTTACTGGGCTGATAGCTTTCTGCAGGTTTGCCCCCTGTACCTTTTGTTTCACACATAGTTGTGGGTTTTTGTAAGGTCAAGTTGAATTTTAGAGCATCAGGGATTGTGTTTCTAACTTGCAGATTGCCCAACCTTCGTCTCTGTTCCTCTCACTAAAGAGCTAAACCATGAATGATTTTCTTGTATTCTGGACAACAGAGTACAGCCACTGTTTCAGAATATGACCCTGTGTTGCCACTTAGGTTCTTAGTACTAGAGCCTGAAATGAGTTTCATGAAAAGGGAAATCACAGCTGCATTTGTCTCTCAGGGCATTCATACAACTGAATCCAGGCTCTTAGATTAATACATTACCCTTTGGCTAGTTCCCCACTAAACTCAAGAATGCATAAATTAATTGGATTATTAAAAATGAGTTCCCAGGCCTATTACTTTGTGACAGTTCTTGCATGGCCCTGAGGACAACTTTGACATAAAGTAGGTCATTTTGTAAGCAGCAGAACTTGCAAATAGTTGGGAAAAAAAATTAAACATTCTCTGTTCAAGTATATTTTCATAGATTTTATGCTGCTGCTTAGGTACATTTCATACTGCAATCTACTCAACAAACATTACTCAACAATTCAGTCACTATGTTCCTGCTTGACAGAAAGGTAGGAGTTATTTTAGGTGAAGTTTGTGAAAGTAATTTAGGTAGGGATTTGGTGATTTAAAATGTATATTATAGCCCATTTACATTGATTTATTTCAAAACCTGAGGAAAAGGAAATTGTAGCTTTCCACATGTGGTTATTTTCACAAAGCTATTAAACAGTTTCATTTCATGTCTTCAAAGAGTATCCCATCCTTAGACAGAAATTGCTGGCATGAGATCTAGTTGGTTTTTTTGCCTGCCGACCCTTTTTGAAGCTTGTCATTCTTGAGATGGAATAGTGTTTGATGTGCATTACAATAATACAGCAAAAAGAAAGGTCAGGCTGATGTTTGGTTCATTTTGCATTTTTCTTTTAATGTTTGCTTTTTAGAAAAATAGTTCTGCTAACAAATACTCTTTTGAAGATCCAGGTCAGGTAACTGAGCCTTTATTATAGCCCCTTGGATTCTGGTACGGTAGCCAGCACAGCTAATGTTTAAATGCCCTCCTTTTGCATTAGGTAATGTATACAGATCACTGATGTTTCATGTGATACCTGAAGGGTGGTTGTAGCCAGGAGGGGGTTGGTCTCTTCTCCCAGGCAACCAGCACCAGAACAAGAGGACACAGTCTCAAGCTGTGCTAGGGGAGGTTTAGGCTCGAGGTAAGGAGAAAGCTCTTTACTGAGAGAGTCGTTAGCCATTGTAATGGGCTAACCAGGGAGGTGGTGGAGTCACCATCCTTGGAGGTGTTCAAGAGAAGATTGGATGTGGCACTTGGTGCCATGGTTTAGTCATGAGGTGTTGGGTGACAGGTTAGACTTGATGATCTTAGAGGTCTCTTCCAACCTTGGTGATTCTGTGATTCGGTGATCAAGAAAAGAGTTGCTGCCAGGAGAGCACTTCGTCCCACTGACGTGTGTGCTGTTGTTGGGAGGGATTGAAGCCTACAGGAAAACCAGACCCAGGCTCTCTGGCTGCTTATGCTGTCCCACCTTCCTTGATATGGTGGTAACCGGAAGCAGCAGTAACAAAGGAAGAATTTGGTTTTGATTGGGTGTGGCTTTGTTTGTTTGGGAGCTTTGTTGGTTTTTTTTCCCCCCCAGACCTACTTCTGGCTGCCTGATTTTTCCCTCTTGGGAAGACAGCAGCAGTCCTTACAGTTCTTACCCTTTGTACTGGATATGCTACTTTGAGATAAAAATAACTCAAACACAGAAACAAACAAGAAAGCTAAGACCCACAAAACCCTCCTGCCCTGTAAACCCAAAACTTAATTGCTTCTAGTCATGCCATGGGTATGAGGTACCTATGACGAGGTACAGCCTCGTCTGCTATGTTTCTGCGTGATCAGAGCAAAACTAAAGGGACTCATGGTGTCATGGCAACTTTAGCTTTGCCTGTGGAGAAATAAAGTGCTTGTTGCAGTTGAAGCAGTAAGTGCTTTAAGTGGTCAGGGAGGCAGCTTAGAAGAGAAAGTAAGACCAACTGTGTTTACTCTGTGGTTTTACAGTATGAACAGTTGGATATCTTCTGTAATTCCACAAGAGAGAGTTAAGAGACCTGATGTGGTAAACAGAATTTGCCTGGCAAGCCTAAGATTTTTGGTTTGCATTTTCTTGTGGCATGGCAACGTATTTTCGTTATAAAATCCAGGCCTTGACAGGCAGTGAGGAGAATGTGGTTGACCATGCAGCCTTATTTCTGCTTCCAGTGGCTTCTGTCTTCTCTGTGTGCAGAGGAGAACACTCAAACGTTGAGGGAGTGTTCAGTTAAGCCTGCGTTAATGCACGGGGCCCTGTGCGTGACTTAAGGTTGAGCTGGCTGCCTCACATCTGGCAGGTTTTCTGAGTGCCTTAATTGCAAGGTAACTGGCAGTCTCCCGTGAAATTCCACAGAAAAGTATGTTAGGGATTTTGATGAGATGAGATGAGATGGTGTGTGCATGAAGCTTTGTGTGAGTGAACCAATCAAACAGGCCTTTGTACTAAAACCAGCTCATGTTTCCGCTGCTCTCAATATACTAAAGGCACTTGGAATACTGTACCAGGATTTTGTATGTGTCCTGCTCACAGAGAAAAATCAGTGAGTGCATGTTCTCATGACCAGGAGTGAAACTGCAGTAGTGTCTTGATCTCTTCATCCTCTCTGCCCCTGTCTCCTCCTGACATCTCTGGAGAATGCCTATAGGTTTCATGTTCTCCTTGCATGCACACACCAGGTGTTTTTCTTGAGTTGTGGGAGTTTTTTTGTTTGTTTGGGTTTCAGGTTTGTTTGGTTTGTTTTGATGTTGGTTTTGGGTTTGGTTTGGTTTGGTTTGGTTTTCTTTTCCATAGAATTGGATCAGTAATAAAGGAAGTCTTGGTGTTGAAATATATACTGCCTTTTCATGCTTGGAGGAAGAAGTGAAGAAGTTTAAAAGATGCTTAGGACAAGAGGACAAAGCATTTGCCTCATAGAATGGGACTTAGAGTCTCAGCATGCACAGGCAGGTTAAAAACAGGAACTAAGAGGTTGCCAGGATAAGTGGTTTGGAGAGGCAAGGGTTGAGGTGAAAGGGGTGGAAATAGTGAGTTTCATGGCAGGAATCTTGAACAGCTGTGCTGTGTGAAGCAGTTGAGATATTGGAAGGAGGGAGAATGATTTGTTAGATGGTTCCTAAGAGGTAAATTTAAGACCTGTATGAACCTCCTAGATGAGGCTGAGGGTTGGCTCAGCTAATGAGGCTGCATCCATTAAAAACTCCTTTCTCCCTTACTCCCTTTCTCTTCCCTTTGGGAGGGGAGACAGCTCAATAGCATCTGTCCCTTTAGTGGCCAGCCCAGCCCTAACTCTTAACAACAGACGAGGAAAAGTGGAGGAGGCTAGGATGTGGTGGTTGGGAGATAGCCAACACAAGAGTATACAATTAATTTGTTGTGAAACACAACGACTGCTGTCTGCAGATGTTGGACCTCTGAGGTTCACCAGAGTAGTCAACTTGGCCATACACAGTACAGTTTTGTGTTGGTGTGTTAAGATTTTTCTAAAGCTTGCATGGCCTCTGTCCCCTGCCTTGCTTTCATAAAGGCATTATGCCCCTGCCTGCAACAATTGTATTCATGCCAAGAGTACTGTAGAGCTGACATCCCACAGTATGTGTTTTATGGTTCTGGTGAGTGCTGTTTTACCTGATTAGCCTGCAGATCTAACCAAGAATTGTAGCTAGAGCAAGTATACAGAGAGCAAGAGTTCAACATCATAACTCACCCCAGCAGTTGCTGAGGAAACAGACAAAAAGTTAAGTTGGTTGGAGTGGGTACATAAAGGTAATAAGCATCCCTAGCTGTGTGTTAATTGTGTGCAATCTCTTTAATTTTTTCCCCCCTTATTTGTAAATGAGAGAGTTCAGAGAGATCTTTCCACAGTAGTTTGAGAGTCCTATGTTCTTTTTCTCATGGGGGTTTTTAGTTTGATACAACCTTTAGCCTTTAAATTACATGACGTAGCAACATTAAGTAAAAAACAGCCCCCCAAACCCCCAACCAGGTGAAAAATTCCTGGTTCTCAAGTCCCAATTCTGAATTTCTATCTTAATAAAAATTCAAAATTACCTTACACCAAGCCCACCTATAGTGCTGTACAAAAGTAGTTAAAAAAATCAAGTAAATTAGAGCATTTTTACATGAGACGTAGGATAACTTGAATGTGCCTATAGCTGTCTGTTTTACAGGTGCAGACTGCAAGACTGAGCACAGGGCATTTCATTCAGGGTTGACTGAGCTTGTGTCACTGCTGCTCATGTGACATGACTACTGCTGCAGGTGATCTGGGGCAGCTGGGGCTCTGCAGCATCGCTGCTTCCACTGTCGTGGATTGAAAAGCTTGCAGAAACACTGAGCATGGACACAGAAATAATTATTGCATGCTTCCTCTGCGTGGACATGCCAAATGCTTGAAAATGACTTTAGTGTGTGCCTGTTACTGCTCTTCAGAAAATTTTATGTGCAAAACAAATTCTGCTGGGGCCTCCAGTGTGAAAAAGACATGGACCTGCTTGAGCAGGTTCAGAGGAGAGCAACAACGATGGTGAGAGGCCTGAAACACTTCCACTATGAGAACAGACTGAGAAAGTTGGGGTTGTTTGGCCTGGAGAAGAGAAGGCTCTGAGTGGACTTTAGAGCATGTTTCCAGTACTTGAAAAGAGCCTACAGGAAAGATGAGACAGGACTCTTTATCAGGGAGTATGGTGACGAGATGAGGGGTTAACAGTTAGATTGGATTTCAGGAAGAAATTCTTTACTGTAAGGGTGGTGAAACACTGGAACAGGTTGGCAAGAGAAATTGTGGTTGCCCCATGCCTGTAAGTATTCAAGGCCAGGTTGGATGGGACTTTGGGCAGCCTGTTCTAGTAGAAAATGTCCTTGTCCATGGCAGGAGGGGTGTAAATAGATGATCTTGAAATTCCATTCCAACAGAAACCATTCTATAATTCTATGAAAATATTGGGACCCAGCTGGTCTGTGGTTTTTACATGTAGGTAGCTCTTTATCCCTGACAGGAAATTACTCAGGAGGATTTTATTTGCTTATTTAAAGATGCACTCTAGAAAGGAATAGAAATAGTTTTGACCCAATTATAGTTTGTTAGTCTGGAACTGAAGGCTTTTTTTTCCATAGATGAAGCATTGTTTAGTTTCAGATATGCTTGCTGCCAAAGGATGTTCTCCACAGGCAATTTTAAGACCACAGCCTTTCAAAGTGCTGGTTATTAAATGTGTATTTTCCTCTGTGCTTGCAGTAGCTGCTTGTGCAGTATGTAACTGAAGTGATAAAGAAATGTCTTTGTCTGTTTAAAGCACAGAGGTAAACAGCTACCTTGTGTCACATTCATGGTTTTTGTTTACAACTTTTAAAAGCCAATTGTCTGATGATTTCTGTGAACAGTTCTCAGTGTTAAAGTAGCATTCACATTGGAAAGCATAGAATATTCAAAGTAGAGAGTTACATGCTCCAATTGGAAGGAAACTTCTCCACAGATCAAATTAGTTGCCTTTTTTGTTTTTCCTTTTGGGGGGGAAAGGTGGGGGAAGGAATAGCAAGCAGAAAGAGTCTGGATATAGTCAAACTATATCCAAATTTGAGTTATCTCCCCCTTAAAATGTGTGATTAGAAATACTTGAGAAGAATTTACTACTTACTTTCATTCTGAAAGTGTAAGAGACTAGTATAATTGTAAAATTAACATGGTATTATAGTATCATTCAGGGTTGGAAGGGACCACAAGGATCATCTAGTTCCAACCCCCCTGCCATGGGCAGGGACACCCCACACTAGATCAGGCTGGCCAGAGCCTCATCCAGCCTGGGCTTAAACACCTCCAGGGATGGGGCCTCGACCACCTCCCTGGACAACCCATTCCAGGGTTTCACCACTCTCATGGTGAAGAACCTCCTCCTCACATCCAGCCTGAATCTCCCCACCTCCAGCTTCATTTCATTCCCCCTGGTACTATCACTACCTGAGATCCTGAGAAGTCCTACCCCAGCCTTCCTGTAGGCCCCCTTCAGATACTGGAAGGCCACAATTAGGTCACCTTGGAGCCTTCTCTTCTGCAGACTGAACAGCCCCAACTCCTTCAGTCTGTCCTCATAGGAGAGGTGCTCCAGCCCTCTGAGCATCCATGTGGCCCTTCTCTGGACACGTTCCAGCACCTCCACATCCCTCTTGTAACATCTGTATGAATATTCTTCTGTGGTGCTTCTATGGTATGTCTTGCATTCAGTTTTTAATATAGCTACTTTCACAGACTGCCTGAGACAGATTTCAAGCAGAATGGCAGCTCATAAAAGCCTGCCAGATCTGGGGTGCGTTACCACCAGTTCTACAGCCACCCATTGCAGAGAGACTGGACAATGGGCTTTCAGGGAGACTGATCAGCTTTTTCTCATTGTGAGAGCAAAGAGTTGAGCGGCGCAATATCTGCTTGTCTTTTGGGATTTGCTTCTGCTTACACAAGTGGAGAAGATGTGCTAGAGTCATTGTCAGCATTTTTGCAATGCTGATGACCATGAAAGGATAAATTTGAAGTCCTGTGGGCCCGGGGAGGTGGAGCGTGAGCGTCCGTGCTAGGACCCGAAAGATGGTGAACTATGCCTGGGCAGGGGGAAGCCAGAGGAAACTCTGGTGGAGGTCCGTAGCGGTCCTGACGTGCAAATCGGTCGTCCGACCCGGGTCTAGGGGCGAAAGACTAATCGAACCATCTAGTAGCTGGTTCCCTCCGAAGTTTCCCTCAGGATAGCTGGCACTCGGCAATGGGCAGTTTTACCCGGTCAAGCGAATGATTAGAGGTCTTGGGGCCGAAACGATCTCAACCTATTTTCCTTAAAGTTCCTAGAAGAAATTAGGCCTTGAGCACAAGCCCTATGAGGAGAGGCTGAGGCAGCTGGGATAGTTTAGCCTGGAGAAGAGGAGGCTCAGGGGTGACCTCATGGCCCTCTACAACTACCTGAAAGGTGGTTGTAGCCAGGAAGGGGTTGGTCTCCTCTCCCAGGCAACCAGCACAGAACAAGGGGACACAGTCTCAAGCTGCTCCAGGGGAAGTTTAGGCTCTAGGTGAGGAGAAAGTTCTTCACCGAGAGAGTCATTCGTCAATGGGCTGCCCAGGGAGGTGGTGGCATCACCATCCCTGGAGGTGTTCAAGATGGGATTGGACATGGCACTTGGTGCCATGGTCTAGTCATGAGGTCTGTGGTGACAGGTTGGACTCGATGATCCTTGAGGTCTTTTCCAACCTTTGTGATATTGTGATACTGTGATACTGAATTCAGGCTGGCGTCAAAGTCTTGCTGTGACAGGTGCTAAAGCTCCTGTCTGAAAAATCTAGAAACCAAATGTGTGGTCTAACTTAAGCCATGATATTATGAGTAGGTACAGCAAACAACTGAAGGACTAAGGAAAAAGAAGGAAATGATGAGGGGAAAATGTCTGCTGCAGACTGACAGAGCTTTTGGTGGCAGTTAAGCTAACACAGGTCTCTGATTTGGAACAGTCAGAATTCAAACTGATGTGGGATGCACTTTGGAGAAAAATACTAAAGTGTTTAAATATAAAAAGTCAACTGGTTACATTTTACACCTTAATTTTAAACAACCTTTTTTGCCTTCTTCCCAGGCCTTCTGCCATTACAAATTGTTGGTATGTGAACACCAGTTCCTGATTATCTTAGACTAAAGAATTTAAAGCATAGGGTTTATTTTTTCATTCTTTTTTGGTTTTGGGTTCTTTTTAACTCATATTAAAGTGTAACACTACCCTATGTCTTACAAGGGGTTTGTGTACATGTGTGTATGTGCAAGTGCATGCATATGTGTGTCCATTTAACCATTTGCATGGCTTGAGCTTACTCCATTAGTTATTCAGAGCACTTGATTCTCTGAGACCGAATCTTGTTTTCTTCCCAGGGATGATTCTGATGTTGTAATATACAGGGGAAAGATCCTGAAGTTCAGACAGAAGTAAGAATAAATCTGTACCACAGATGCCAAACATTATGATAGTACTTCAAGATTCATATACACTTTTAGCCTGGAGAAGAGGAAGCTCAGGGGAGACCTCATTGCCCTCTACAACTACCTGAAAGGTGGTTGTAGCCAGGAAGGGGTTGGTCTCTTCTCCCAGGCAACCAGCACCAGAACAAGAGGACACAGTCTCAAGCTGCACCAGGGGAGGTTTAGACTCGAGGTGAGGAGAAAGTTCTTCACCGAGCGAGTCGTTCGTCATTGGAATGTGCTGCCCAGGGAGGTGGTGGAGTCATCATCCCTGGAGGTGTTCAAGAGGAGATTGGACGTGGCACTTGGTGCCATGGTCTAGTCATGAGATCTGTGTTGATAGGTTGGACTCGATGATCCTCGAAGTCATTTCCAACCTTAGCTATACTGTGATACTATTTCTATTGTCCTTTCAATTGTGTTAATAGAAAATGCAAAAATAAGTTGAAATAGCTGCATTAATCTCATCACCAGCTAACCTTGTAAACATCTCAAACATTTATTTGAAAATATTGTAAATGACTCAACATTTGGAGCAGTTGGAGTTACTCTAGAAGATAAGGAGCATAATGAATAACATCAGGAGGTTTAATACGATGCTTTAGAATCTAAATGTCTTTCAGTATCAGAGGTGATTGTCTCGTGGTTGTACTCAAGTAGTACTTCCAGATCGCACCATGGCGTACAAAATTTGCTTGCCTCTGCTGAGAGTGTATGACTGAGTGGAGAAACCTATTTATGAAATCAAGTATTAGGGAGTGATTGAAAAAACCTCTCTTTCATAGGGATTTCAGTTGCTTTTAGTGTGCTATTTCACCACTAGCAGAGGTGTTACCCGGAGAGGCTTTAGAGTCTCTGTCCTTGAAATATTTAGAAGTGACCTAATTGTGGCCTTCCAGTATCTGAAGGGGGCCTACAGGAAGGCTGGGGGAAGGACTTCTCATGATCTCAGGTAGTGATAGGACTAGGGGGAATGGAATGAAGCTGGAGGTAGGGAGATTCAGGCTGGATGTGAGGAGGAAGTTCTTCACCATGAGAGTGGTGAAGCCCTGGAATGGGTTGTCCCTGGAGGTGGTTGAGGCCCCATCCCTGGAGGTGTTTAAGCCCAGGCTGGATGAGGCTCTGGCCAGCCTGATCTAGTGTGGGGTGTCCCTGCCCATGGCAGGGGGGTTGGAACTAGATGATCCTTGTGGTCCCTTCCAACCCTGACTGATACTATGATACTATGAAAAGTCATCTAGACAGTGTCATAGAATTATAGAACCATTTAGGTTGGAAAATACCTCTAAGACCTTGTCATGACCGGATTTCCCAAGCCAGCCTTGGAAAACAGCAAGGTTCTTCTACATTCAAAAATTTCCCTGGAGTATATTTAAGGTGAACTAACACCAAACATCTGATGAGTTAGGTTAATTTGATCCAAGAAGCATTGTGTGAAAGCTCTTAGTCACTCGTGCCTTAAAGACACTGGGTTAGTCAAGAGGAGAGGGAAGTAGGGAGAAAAAAAGAGAGAGAGTGAGAGGAGAAGAATGAAAGATATCACCACCCTTGGATCAAGTGACATCTTCCCAGGATTAGTCCAAGTTCTTTGGTGGTGGGCATACATCCAGTAAGGGCTCCTGTGAATAGATGCAAAAGCTGTGGGCCCAGGAGGTTGTGTTCCTCTTGTACCCTTTGGGCACGGGGTGGCCTCCCCAGTTCACAGAGGGAGGCTGTGCTGATTTGCATAAGGTCCCTCCAGTGTGATGTCTGTCTTGGGCCTTTCCATGGCAAAGTAGTTTTCTAGAGCTGCTCACTTTGACTCTCTAGAAGAAGCGGTAGCTCATTAGGGACACTATAAATAAATCCAAGGCTCATTTTTCTGTGCCACTAAGTAGGTCCCACTTCAATTCAGAGCAAATACCTTATGTAAGTCTAGTGAGGGCAACTTTCCTCAGCCCATACGCGCTGCTGGCATTAACCCATTGATAATGAAATTCAAAGCTTGTTTCCTCTTGTGAAGGGTGGACAGAGCTTTGTGTGAGCTGTCAAAGGAAATTAGGAGTTTAGTAAGTGATGTAGAAACAGAAGAGGAAGCTTCTTTGTGTGTCTTTGTCCTTTTGCGCTTTGACAAATACAATTAACTGCTTAGCACTTGGTCTACTGTACTTACCAGAAGTTCAAATGGTGGGTTGGGGAAGTAGCAAAAACAAAGCCAATATCTTAATACATTTTCTGCCTCTTATCTTATTGTTTCAATAAGGTTCTACAATAATAGTTCACTTTTTCTCGTTAGAAATTCGCCTCAGGAACACCACTCAGTGCCTCTGTTCTCACAGATCAGAATCCTATTTTCCATCATTTTGAAGCTATGTACGTGTTCCCCTTGGAAATTTTTTTCTGACTTCCTCTTTTTAACATTTTGGTTTAGTTGTTCTTATTTAAGGCATTTACTTCCTCTGTTTGTGACAAGTGACACTTAACCCTGAGGAATGTTAAAATATCCTCGATGAGAACTTGTTGGTGACACTGATACATCAAGCACATGGTTTGTGACGGCATTTGGGATTATGTAACCATGACCTGTAATTATTCAGATGTGATATCTGCAAAGCATGAACTTCAAGAGTGCAGCATGATGTTGCTAAAGGCAGTGTCCAAAGGAAATCCAGTCTTTCTCTTGTATCTTGCTTGTTAGCTCTTGAAGTAGCTCTGATGCCTTGCCGTGCAATATTTACACGGTAATTCAAGTGTGAAATTTCCCACTGCGGTGACATCCTAATCCATTTTGGCAGTGCTGTGACAAGAGTCAAGAGCATGAGTGTATGCAGACCTGGTTGGTGGAACTGGAGGAACCTGGGGAAAAGAAAAAGATTGAAGAGGAAAGGAGAGCTTGCTTTGAATTTGCATCCTTTCTGCTTCAGTTCAGAATTCAGTGTTTGAAGCAGCAGTGGAACAGGTGGAGTAGCAAGTTGTTGTGGAGCCACCTTCTGCGAGCAGTGTAAAATTGGTGGTATATTTGTAGTATGGATAATGACCATCTGCCCATGTCTCCTGCTGACAAAAAAATCAGAGCAGGACCACACTCTTCTGAGTGTAGGAAGCTTTCAATCTTAAGTTTTCAGTTTTATTTTCTGAGGTTTTTTTAACTGTATCTAGTGTGCTGTGCTGATACAGAAGGCTGCACATGAAGCCTCTGTCCGTGCTTTAATCATGCAGTGTAGCAAGGTGAGAGTGCTGCTAGTGCTGGTGAAAACATATCAGATGGGTTCTGTAAAGGGCTTACACAAAGGAAGAGGCATCTGATTGAAAAATTTGTGTTTTGTAGTAGAAGCCAATGTTGATGTTCAGAATTTCTAGCATGAAGTGTATTATGTAAATCATATGTCTTTCTGTAGTCATTTTCTTGGGCTGCATCAAGAGAAGTGTGGCCAGCAGGTCAAGGGAGGTGATTCTCCCCCTCTACTCAGCTCTGGTGAGACCCCACCTCTAGTACTGTGTCCAGTTCTGGAGCCCCTATTACAAGAGGGATATGGAGGTGCTGGAACGTGTCCAGAGAAGGGCCACAAGGATGATCAGAGGGCTGGAGCTCCTCTCCTATGAGGACACACTGAAGGAGTTGGGGCTGTTCAGTCTGGAGAAGAGAAGGCTCCGAGGTGACCTAATTGTGGCCTTCCAGTATCTGAAGGGGGCCTACAGGAAGGCTGGGGAGGGACTTCTCAGGATCTCAGGTAGTGA
The DNA here is from genome assembly GCF_026170545.1 of Melanerpes formicivorus. Classification (NCBI taxonomy): domain Eukaryota; kingdom Metazoa; phylum Chordata; class Aves; order Piciformes; family Picidae; genus Melanerpes; species Melanerpes formicivorus. Next base: position 9,257,185 of record NW_027142363.1, on the reverse strand, counting down.
TAGGACTAGGGGGAATGGAATGAAGCTGGAGGTGGGGAGATTCAGGCTGGAGGTGAGGAGGAGGTTCTTCCCCATGAGAGTGGTGAAGCCCTGGAATGGGTTGTCCAGGGAGGTGGTTGAGGCCCCATCCCTGGAGGTGTTTAAGACCAGGCTGGACAAGGCTCTGGGCAGCCTGCTCTAGTGTGGGGTGTCCCTGCCCATGGCAGGGGGGTTGGAACTAGATGATCCTTGTGGTCCCTTCCAACCCTGACTGATACTATGATACTATGATAATTTTACAATTATACTAGTCTCTTACACTTTCAGAATGAAAGTAAGTAGTAAATTCTTCTCAAGTATTTCTAATCACACATTGACTGCTTTCTGTTGTTGCCATGACTGTTGTTACTAGGCCACATGGATTCAAAGATTTTTGATCTCAAATTTGAAGGCTGTGGTGTTGTTTATTAGTGTCTTTTAAAGTGTGCAACTTTTGCTTGAGCTTCAGTTTAAATAACCTGCTTGCATAATTTTTGCCACAGTAACATTTTAAGCCTTCAATCAGGGGAGTGCTAGAAAGTACTAGGATGCTCTGAGCTTGAGGGAGGTGTGTGATTGAGATGAATTCTTTTTCCTGGGGGAAGGGCTGTCAGGGTTATAAAGGTGGTTTTTCAAGTGTCTAATTTGGACTCCCAGAAATCCAATCTCAACCCAGCTCTCTTTAGTTGGGATTTTGTTCCTCTTCTGCAGGCTGTTTTTGAGCCATCTCAAATTTACTTGCTTTTCCTCAGGCTTGTTCCCATTTCTGGTTTTCTGGTAGGTATGAGCAGACTGTAGTTTTCAGTCCATCTAAATCTTTGGATCTGACATGGAAATTGGTAAGGATTGCTTGATGAAAGGAAAACTACCTTCTGGGTTTGTTAGTGCTGATAGATTGTTCGTTTGAAAATCAAAAGCAAGAGCCATAGGCTGTGTTAGCAGCTACTGTGGTACTAGGAGAGTTGGGAGCGCAGAGTGAACCAGCAGGGCCTGAGCATCCACACCAGGTGTACTTTGCAGGCATTGCTGTGGTTAGCTCTAGCTGGGCAATGTGGACTAACCACCCATTAGATGTGCTCCAGGAGCACATCTTCCCATTGAGTTTCATCCATAAGGACTGCAGTTTACATGCTTCAAAATCCCAACATGAACTGCAATGTAGTGTGAGGCAGTGTGCTTCCAGTGAAATGAAATACTCATGTAGAAGGTAACTGAACTTAGTCAGTGGCTTGGTGAAAGAGGCTAGATAAGTCATTATTGACAGTAAAATTAACAAAAGGAATGGGATAAATGGCAGGTTGGACTTCATGATCTTTGAGGCCTCTTCCAACCTTGGTGGTTCTGTGAAAGGGACCAAGTTGGATAAGAGGCCAAATAGGTGGCTTGATTGGTGGGTGCAGAAGGTATTGTATCATTAGGAGTAGACAGGAGTTTGATCTCTGAAATTTAGGAAAGTTGGAAATACATCTAATATTGCTGAGTTATACCTAAAAATGAATAGCTGATGTAACAAACTAAATACTCTGCAGACTGCAGTGGGAAAGAATTACGATGTTTGTGGCTATTGTACTGGAGGACCTCCCAGCCATCGAGATAAACAAAAAGGCACGCTATAATTGTATGTAATTAGGTCCAAGGTATGGAGGTTTGGTAGGAGAACAAGAGTCTTAACATGGAGAAAGTATTTTACTCAACTGTGAAACACCTATTTAGCTGATACTTAGCATAAGCAAGTATAATAGGCTAAAATGTAAATGTTGACAGCCAGATGTTGCCACCATCATATTCTGAGCTGGCAGCCACATGTTTTCACTGACGAACAAGCACACCAGCTTTCCAGCTAAGTGTACATACTTACACCATGAAGTCAAAATATTACCCAGCAGAAGAGGGAGAAGATAGGAAAATGGGTATTGTGTTGTGATAGCAGTTTTGCAAACACTTGTAACAGTACTGAATGACCCAGAGTGCACACTTGTGATAAAATCTGTCTTGTTTGTTGTGCTTTCAATACTAGGTCTACCCTGAATTGCAGATAACCAATGTTGTTGAAGCCAACCAGCCAGTTACGATCCAGAACTGGTGCAAGAAGGGATGGAAGCAGTGCAATGGTCACCCGCATATTGTGGTTCCCTACAGGTGTTTAGGTGAGTGACCAAGGGTCAGTCTTTTTTCCTATTCTGTTTTTTCATTCTCTTCATGAACAAGGTATTTATGTAGATTTTTCTATCCTCTGCATCCCTGTATTGCCATCTTCTCAGAGGTGAGTTTTGTCCAATGGTTCTGGCATTTGGAACTGCACTAACAAGACTGAAAATACTCCTCCTTTTTCCAGGTACATTTTCATCAGTGGCTGAAAATTAGGTTTCTTAAGCTCCTGATGTTTGTCTTTATGTGACTCTTCTCTTTTCCTACTATATAGACATGTGTGCACCCAATTTGCAGGCATTCTACTTATAAGCTATCCATCTTTCCCTTAAACAAGCACTTCTTTTTTCCCCCTCCCTGTTATTTTTTGCATATCTAGTATTTTGTAGCAGTTCCTTCCTATTTTCTCCCGTGTCCTTGGTGTTTTGAATCAATTCACCAATTTAAAATGGGTAGTCAGTCCTTCATGGTTTTTTAGGTACTCTTTCCTTCTGTCAACATTCAGAAAAGAGAGTCATATTAATTTGTTTTCATTAACATTCTAGGCACAACATTGTCTTGAGCCATTTAAATACGTCGCTTTACCACTGCTATTTGAATTGGGATAAATTGGTTGCTTAGTTTCATGTGTAAATGCTGGAGTTCAGAGTTAGACATTGGTTTTCTACTTGGCCACAGCAGCTAAAAATGTGCAGAAAGCAACTCAGGCCAGTTAATCTACGGAGAAAATAATGAAAGCAATCCATAAAATACAGAGGTTTGAAAAGGTTTTGTTCATTTCTGCCTGATGCTCAGGCAGTGACTGTGCCAGCCTAACAAAAGTAGGCCTGCAGAGTAGCTTACAAGCAGCAAAGGTGCCAAACCAGCATATTTGCAAAAACTGTGCTAAGAAGTATCAGGGAAATTCTATTGTTCAGTGAAGTTGCTAAATCTGTTGTTTGTTTGTACAGATACAAAATGGGTGTTTCTATGCCTGAAGTATGCCATTGTTGATGCTGCTGTAGGTAAAAAGAGCTAATTTGATCTGAGCGAAAGTGTTCAAGTAGAACCCAAATTCAAGACTTTTGATGGGAGGAAAGGACCTGCTTCTAAGAATAGGCTGGACGGGGCTCTGGCCAGCCTGATCTAGTGTGGGGTGTCCCTGCCCATGGCAGGGGGGTTGGAACTAGATGATCCTTGTGGTCCCTTCCAACCCTGACTGACACTATGATGACACTATGAATCCTGACCACAGGAAGGAGCCTGCTGCTTTCTGTGCGTTCTCCAGGCTTCTGTATAAGCTGAGCTGGCAACTTCCACCAAAATTTTCCATGCTAAAAAGGGACATGCTTTCTAGCCATTTGTTGTTGTGTTTTCTTCAGTTTCCTATAGTCAAGGTAAAACATCAGCTTGTAGCATCAAGATATTTGTAGAGCCAGATAAGCAGCTTATTAGAGGTGGGGCAGAACTGCAGTCTTACCTTGCTTTGTCAAAATGTATTAGCTTGGATTCTATGCAAGTGCATTTGCATTAATCAGATGTGGCTGAAGAAGGTCAGACAAGTGGAACTATAAAACCTATTTTTTATTATTTATTGTCATGATAAGCAAAGCTCTGAATTATGATCAGTGAACTATTATGCTCAGGACTCTCTGCTTGTGCGGATTTGATCAGCGCCCCGGAGAACTTAAAACCTAATTTAAGATAAAAGACAATGTCATCACAAGAGCAAATGAATATAAATTGGCCATGAATAAATTCATAAGGAAGTTTCTGCAAGTGTAAGGAGCTCCAGCAGTCTTCTGGTAAAAGGAATAAGTAGTCTAGTAATTTAGAATGAAGTTCATAAATTTATGAACAGGACTATATGCAGTTCCCTGCAGGAGTGAGGAAGTCAGCTTGGACTTTTAAGGTGCCTTTCCTGAGCTGCAGTTTAGAATGAAAAATTGTTGGGAGTTGAATGTCTGCTATCTTAGGTAGCAAAATAGCCTTTGCCTGCTGTAGGCAAAAATTTTAAAGGCATTTAATTTAAACACCTCATGCCCACTCATGCTTTGCCCTTAGCTCCTATTTTCTGCTTTAAAATTCCTCCATATGCTATATTGGTCAGGTTTCCTTGTAACTGGGGCTTGCAGAGTGCATGTGCACCAGCTATCCTTGGTGTGCTAGCAGTTACTGTGCAATTTCTGAAGTTGAGCACTGACAGTGCCCATTCTTCAGTAATCTTTGTGCAAATAGAACCCATTGACTCTGGTAATAATTCAGATGCCAAAAGAAACTTTGTCAGTGGGCAGGTGATTGCAGGGTTGAGTCTGAGAAATTTTACTTGGCTGTAATAATCCCTCCCAATATCTTGAGTCAGCTGATAGTTTCTTCTGTCCTGACATTGTTTTCCACTGAGGTAAGGAACAATGAGTGACAGAAGTATGTCTGCCATAAGGCCAGAGCATCTTCACAGTTCATTTGCGTCCCACTCTTCAGCCGAAGCTTTCTGAAATGTGTGGAGAGCACAGCAATGAAGCACACCGCTGCTCTGTGAATCTTTTTCTCTTTGAAGACTTGTGCACAATGGTAGTTACAGCAGCCAACTGTAGCAGAATACTTTAGTAGTATTGACAAGATCTAGTAGATTACACAGATTTGTATTTTCTTAAGTGGAGGCAACTACAGCAAACCCAGTAACTTAAAAAGGCAAGATGGAAGCCCCTTGTTTGAGTCAGCCATGTATCTCTCGGTGACCACGTGAATATGCTCTCTAAAAATGGTCCCAAAGAAGAAAAACATTATTGACTTAATTCAAAGATGCATTTTCCTACAGGGCTTTGCAATGTTTTTGGAACTGGAAGCTTTGAGAAAATGTTCTTGTGCAGTAAATCTGATGTACCAAGGTACTCTCTGCATGCATCTAGGGACACTAGATTACAGTTTCAGTTCACTTAAGAGAGGAAACTTCTTGTGAAAGAAAACTGAGTAAATTTTAGTTACCTTTCTGAACACACTGAAGGCATCTGCCTTAAAACTATACTTATTTTTATCTTCCTGCTTTTAGAAAATGACATTTTCCAGGGTGTGTGTATTATGTCTCAAAGCCCTTTTAGCCACCTTATGACAGAAATAGGAAGCTAAGAGGATTTTCAGGTCTTTTTGAATGATGTTCTCAGACTTCCATCTTCAAAAGGGGGGGAAAAAAAAAATCTGTGATTTGAGGGTTTTAAAATTGTTTTTAGTGCTACAAAGATGGAAAGGTTAAATTGCACTCTCTGAGTGAGGAATGTGCTGCTTGATGTAGCCATGAATGTGCTTTGATGCTCAGGCAAAGATGGTGAGCCATGATGGAGATGTGCTGGCAAAGGAGTGGAGCTCTGCAGTATTCCTTAGCAGGGTGTTGGGGGTATGTACTGGCATGCTTACACATTCAGCATGCAAAAAGCAGATGCTTTTAAAGAACAAGCCCTCCTAAATGGTGACTGTAAGCTTGCTATGGGGCATGGCTGCAAGGTTTCATTAGGCAGTGCCAAGAAGCCTGTTATTTTAATTTTGTTTTATGGAAACTGCCTTCAAAAGCAGCTTGGTCACAAAACTGGTCTTGTTAGTGTTGAAGGGAGGTCTGCCACCAGCTGGAGCAGGAGGACAGGATTTCTGCCTGTGTTGAGGCAGGGTGGGCAATAAGCAGTTCAGGTTTGCTCTACTCTCCTCGCTTCTTGTGTGAGGAAAAGCAGCTGGAGAGTTTCTGCAGTGTGGGCTGTGAAATTAAATTCTTTTCCTGGCTGACAGCAGGAGCAGGCACCCTTTTGTCCCAGTACCACGATTCTTTGAATATCTTGGATAAATGTATGGCTTTGCTTTTCTGAATAGACAATTCTTCATTTACTGTTGGTGAAGTAGACCCCATCCTAGCTGCTCATTGTACACTGTAACCCTGGAGAGAGAAGAGAAGCTAAATTATGCAGGTTTCTGTGGATGGATGTGTGGGCATGGCTGGCAAACAACTGCCAGGTGGGGTAAAAGGGAATTAGCAGGGCATTGATTGCACTATGTGAAGTGCTTTGGTTGCATGCTCACATGTGACTTGTTTCATTTCAAGCACTGCATTTAGACAGTGTTTGAAGAATCCAGATGTATTGGAATATCATTATGTACATAGCCTCCATCAATCAAAATGTGATTACTTGCAATCATTTGTTCATAAACAAATGGATTAGGTGTTATGACAAAAACATTTTGCTGTTTGTGTAGTGAAAAGCTGGCTTCTGTTTCTGGTCTTAACAAAAACATCTTTGAAAATATTTATTAACTTGTCATGCTTTATTACCTTAACAGCTTGTGAAGTTAACCACTTGTTGGTGTCAGAGGAAAAGGCATATTCAAGTTTTGCTATGCAGACCTGGCCAATTATACCAAAGAAAGCACCAAGGCTATGCCTGGAATGAATCTTTTAAATAGAGATATATGTAATTGACAGTTCTTTTGTTTCATTTGGCATTTACTTGCAGTTATAGCTATGGGGTTTTTTTCCCACACAAGCATGTGAAATTCTTGTTTACTTCTCTACATGGCAGTACTTGCTGCCTTTTTTCCCTCTCAGCTTGCTGTCTAGTGTACCTATTTCTGATTGCACTGCCAAAGTTTCTTTTCTGGAAACACTTTGCACTGGATTTCTATGCAGTACCTAATTAACAGAATAACATTAGATAATTGTCTCAGAGTTTTCCTGTCCCTGCTGGTTTAGCTATCTGCTTCCAGCTTGCCTCAGTCTCCACTCAGCCATCTGAGTGATGCAGACAAGCCTCACACCACGTCTTTTCCCAAAATAAGAAAATGCACTTCGTTTCACCTACACAACTACATCATGTCTAGTTTTTCTGACAGCAAGAGCTGACAGAAAAGGATCTCCAAAAATACTCCAATCTGGATTGCTTTGTGAGGAGACTGTGGGTAGAGAAATTCTAGGTGCAATGAAAGGCACAGCTACTCCCTGGGAGAAATACTTTCTCTCTCTTCGTTGCTCCCTCAGACAGTATTCCTACCTCCTGGTGGTATTTTTGGTACAGAGCTGGTGGGCAGAGGAGAAAGTCCTGTCTTTTGCAAAACTGCAAGCACTTCAGGGACAACAAGGTGTTCTAACACACTGGCTTCCTTCCACTGCAGCAAAGCCTTGGCAGGTTCTCCCTAGCTAGGCCCCTGCCCAGGTCCAAAACTGCACTTGGCTGCACACACAGCTCCTTGGCGCTGTGCTGGCCGTCAGAGATGTCTCCATTTTGTGCATACTCACGGCTGAGCTGATTGCCACAAGCTTTTAGGGGCTCACATCTTGAAGTGTGTACTTCAATGTGCTTCTGTGCAGAAGGGTAATTAAGAGCATGCCCTGACACACTTCAATGAAGAGGAATGCTTTCTGTTTGTACGTGAACTCTGTTGCCCTGAATATATTATGGTTAGCTTCTGTTGTGCGAACAATAATGAGTTTATAATTTTATTACAGTGCTAAGCAGCTGTATTGCCTCACGATTTATATCTCTCTTTCCAAGTATTTTCTTAAAGTGGCTTTTGGTGTCTTTCAAGGGACTGAATATCATCAGCTGGAGGAAGTGCTGGGGAGTAGGCAGAGAAATCCTGATTGAGATCATCACCCATTAGAAGCACAAAAACTTCCTCAGGCAGTCACAGATCTGTTTCTGGAGGCTTCCACCTCCTCACTTGAACCAGATACCAGTTCAGCTGTCTGTTTAGCCAAATCCTAGCTGAAGGCGTGTAAACCTTGAAGAGATAAAATAAAATTGGCATTCTGGTGGTGACCAGAATGTACCTTTATGTAGGACTATGAGTAAATAAATATAAACCAGCTTGGTTTTGTCTAATAAGCCCAAAAGAAGAAAAAAGTCTGAACTTCTGTATTGCCCTGTGTTTTTAGCATGCACGTATGTTTGTCTTGTTTGGTGACTGCAGTAAGTTCTCGATAAGGAACTTGTGGAACAGGTGACAACAGGTCACTTTTTTAGGAAGGCAGGATGAGATGGAGAGAAAGGAAGTGTGTGTCTTACCACGTGTCATTAAATTGCTTTGCATATGAAGCATCTTGCCACAGATTCCTTGTCACCTAATGGAAAGCAGCAATAAGATCTCATGCTGAATGTCTTCTGGTCTCAGAGTAGGATTAAATGTTGCCAACAGATTTGATGCAGTTGTAAACTGCAAAGCTTCAGTGATGGGAATCACTGGATGTTTCTAAAACGTGCTAGGGAAGGTCCTGGATATTGCATTTCAGTAAGCCTGTTTGGGGGGCTGATGGTGCTTTCTGAAGTGCTGAACGCCCAGGAGTGTTGGACTTGTCAGTGAATATGATACTGGGCAAGAGCCTCTATCCTCTTTTCTCCCTTCTCTCTTTTCTCCCTACTTTCTTTTTTCTCCCTCCTTTCTCTTTTTTCTCCCTACTTTCTTTTTTCTCCCTCCTTTCTCTTTTTTCTCCCTCCTTTCTCTTTTTCTCCCTCCTTTCTCTTTTTCTCCCTCCTTTCTCTTTTTCTCCCTCCCTTCTCTTTTTCTCCCTCCCTTCTCTTTTTCTCCCTCCTTTCTCTTTTTCTCCCTCCTTTCTCTTTTTCTCCCTCCTTTCTCTTTTTCTCCCTCCTTTCTCTTTTTCTCCCTCCTTTCTCTTTTTCTCCCTCCTTTCTCTTTTTCTCCCTCCTTTCTCTTTTTCTCCCTCCTTTCTCTTTTTCTCCCTCCTTTCTCTTTTTCTCCCTCCTTTCTCTTTTTCTCCCTCCTCTCTCTTTTTCTCCCTCCTCTCTCTTTTTCTCCCTCTTCATTTCTTTTTTTCAGGAGTAGATAGGCAATTGTGTCTACTTTGATTTTTCAAAAGAAATTTAACAAGGTCCATTACCAGAAGCTATTAAAGAAATTAATCTACCGTGGAATAGAAAACTCTTTATGTGGCTAAATAAGGCAAAAGACAAAAAAAGGCTGGAATTAATGGTCCATCCTCAAGGTGGAGAAAGATCACCAGTAAAATCTCAAGGGATCAGTTCTTGTGCCTGTGACATTCAAAACATTTGTGATTTGGAGAAAAGGGTAAATCATGAGATGATCCATTTGATGACAACCTTAAGTTAGTCAAGGTAGAATTAATAAAGGCAAACTGTGAAGAATTTCAGATGCATCTTTGCTGTCGATTGACTTGGAAGTAAAACGACAGGCAAGAATTGATGTAGTATCATAGTATCATTCAGGGTTGGAAGGGACCACAAGGATCATCTAGTTCCAACCCCCCTGCCATGGGCAGGGACAGCCCACACTAGATCAGGCTGGCCAGAGCCTCAGCCAACCTGGCCTTAAACACCTCCAGGGATGGGGCCTCAACCACCTCCCTGGACAACCCATTCCAGGGCTTCACCACTCTCATGGTGAAGAACCTCCTCCTCACATCCAGCCTGAATCTCCCCACCTCCAGCTTCATTCCATTCCCCCTAGTCCTATCACTACCTGACATCCTGAGAAGTCCCTCCCCAGCCTTCCTGTAGGCTCCCTTCAGATACTGGAAGGCCACAATTAGGTCACCTTGGAGCCTTCTGTTCTGCAGACTGAACAGCCCCAACTCCGTCAGTCTGTCCTCATAGGAGAGGTGCTCCAGCCCTCTGATCATCCTCGTGGCCCTTCTCTGGACACGTTCCAGCACCTCCACATCCCTCTTGTAATAGGGGCTCCAGAACTGGACACAGTACTCCAGGTGGGGTCTCACCAGGGCTGAGTAGAGGGGGAGGATCACCTCCCTCGACCTGCTAGCCACACTTCTCCTGATGCAGCCCAGGATCTGATTGGCTTTGCGTGCTGTAAGTGCACATTGAGAGCTCCTGTTGAGCTTTTTGTCCACCAGCACCCCCAAGTCTCTCTCCTCAGGGCTGCTTTCCAGCCAGTTACTGCCCAGCCTGTATTTGTGCCTGGGATTGCCTCAACCCAGATGCAGGACCCTGCACTTGCTCTTATTGAACTTCATGAGGTTGGCTTGTGCCCACCTCTCCAGCCTGTCAAGGTCCCTCTGGATGGCCTCCCTTCCCTCCAGCGTGTCTGCTGCACCACACAGCTTGGTGTCATCAGCAAACTTGCTGAGGGTGCACTCAATGCCACTGTCCATGGCACCCACAAAGATGTTGAACAAGAGAAGCAAGAAATAAATTTATCTTAGTGTATTTGGTGATACTGTACGTAGCCTCTAGCATCTCAGGACTGCGGCCTTCAGTATTAATTGCTCTGTGAAATTCATTAACGGAAAAAAAAAAAAGCCAGTGTTAAGGATTATTAGGAATGGGAGGGGGAAGAAGGTGTAGAACACAACTGTGTCACTGTGTCAGTTGCCATGTTACTGTTATTTGTGGACATGGTATGCAATTCTGGTCTTCTTCAGAAGTATATAGTAGAAATGGAAGGGTTTAATGGGTCATTGTTGTCGGTGACTCCCTGCTGAGGGGAGTGGGTGGCCCAATATACAGACTGGACCCACTTCATAGAGAGGCCTGCTGTCTCCCTGGTGCTTGGGTAAAAGATGTTGTAGGTAAACTTCCCACCCTTGTGAGTCCTTCAGACTATTCTCCACTTCTAATTTTTCAGGTGGGTAGTGATGATGTAACAGTGAGAGGCTCACAATCAATTAAAAGAGACTTCAGGACTGTGGGGCAACTGCTAAAGGGATCAGGAGCTCAAGCTGTGTTCTTTTCCATCCCTCTGACATCATTGATGGATGAGGGGACATTTGGGAAGAGCCAACAGGTCAATTCATGGCTCCAGGACTTATATCTTCAACAGGGGTTTGGATTTTATGTTCACAGCTAAGTTTACAGGGCACCAGAGCTGCAAGCAACCAATGGGATGCACCTGACCCAGAGGGGGAAAATGATTCTAGGGCAGAAGTTGGCAGGGCTCATTGATAGGGGTTTAAACTAGATTTGAAGAGGGAAGGTGTTGTTAATTTCATGCTTGCCTGTGACAAACATTGGGGCAGCTCAGCAGAGGCAGAGGGATGGAGTGCTAGCAAGGGCTCTCAACTTACTGCTCTGAGTCAAGGACGAAGCACTGGGGCACTCCAAGGGAGTCAAGGGGGATTCATCTAAGAGGGTGACACAGCCAGCCCAACTGAAGTGCCTCTGTGCAAATGCACACAGCTGGGGCAACAAACAGGATGAATTAAGGGGCACTGTGCTGCTGGAATGCTATGACATAATGGCTGTTACTGAAACTTGGTGGGATGGTTCCCGTGACTGGAATGTAGGAATAGATGGGTACAAGCTCTTTAGGAAGGACAGGCAGGGGAGGAGGGAAGGAGGTGTTGCTCTTTATATCAGTGGCCAGCTGGAATCAGTGGAGCATGTCCAGAGAAGGGCCACAAGGATGATTACCTCTCCTATGAGGACAAACTGAGTGAGTTGGGGCTGTTCAGTCTGGAGAAGAGAAGGCTCCAAGGTGACCTTATTGTGGCCTTCCAGTATCTTAAGGGGGCCTACAAGAAAGCTGGTGAGGAACTTTTTTAGGGTGTCAGATAGTGATAGGACTAGGAGGAATGGAACAAAAGTAGAAATGGGTAGATTCAGATTGGATGTTAGGAAGAAGTTCTTTACCGTGAGGGTGGTGAGATGCTGGAACAGGTTGCCCGGAGACATGGTGGAAGCCTCATCCCTAGAGGTTGTAGCAGCCAGGCTGGATGTGGTTCTGAGCAGCCTGATCTACTGTGAAGTGTCCCTGGCCATGGCAGGGGGGTTGGAACTAGATGATCCTTGAGGTCCCTTCCAACCCTAACAATTCTGTGATTCTAAAGAGTGATAATGAGTGCTTGAATCTCCTGTAGAAGAAATGACACTGTAGATTAGGACTTTCCAGCATAGGAAGGAAGATGCCTGGAGGCTCTGACGGCATTCTGCAAAGTTGTGGGTAGATTGGGGAGGATGGATGAGGAATACTCATTTGTTTTATCTTTCACAATGAGACATTAGGTTATCAAGTGAGACTGGTGTGCCATAACAACACAGTGTTCCAAGCCAGTGCTGGGCAGCAGGGAGATCATGGCAAGACGAAAAATTTTCCTTGGAGTAAATTAAAGTGAACTGACACCAAATGGCTGATGTGTTATGTTTATTAGATCCAGTGAAAACTCTGTCACTTGCACCTTAAGGAAACAGAAGCAGAGGGGGAAATGGGAAGAAAAAGGAGAGGGGGGAAAAAAGAGAGTTAAGAATAAGAGAGAAAGATATCACCACTCCTTGGATCCAGCAGCATTTTCACAGGACTAGTCCAAATTCTTGGTGCTGGGTGTACATTCCTGCAGGGTCTTCTGTGGTAGATACAATATGTAGACCCCCAGAAGTTGTGGCCCTTTCGGCAGGGCAGGAGGGGGTATGAGGGTGCTGGGGATGTCTCTCCAAATCACAAAGAGAGGTATGCAGCAGGTTCCTATAGTGCAATGGGAAAAGGGATTTCCCACCTCTGCAGAAATTATCTTCTTTCCTTTGTTGATCCATTCTGCCAGACCTGCAGCTCTCCTGGAGAGCTATTAAATGCCATCAAAGCCATAGCCCTCTGTATTCAGACCAGGTATATCACACATTGTTTTGAGACACACACTTGAGGTGCCAAGCAAAGGGAATTCATTCACAGTTGTACTTTTGTTGCACAGTATGTATCTGGGCTCCTCATCTCTCTGCCACAGTGTTTTGTGGATGCTGAGAGCACACAAAACCCAACAGGACAGATCACTATAGGATAACACATCAGGTGTTATGGACTTTAATCCCGTGTCTGTGGAAGTAGTGGTGAGATACTGTCTTGGGGAAATACTGACACATGCTCTTCTATGTTTTACACCCTTTTCTGGTGTTGTAGGTACCTGCTGTTGACCACTTCAAAGGCTCTTTTTGAACTGAGACAGACATTCTCATGCTTACGTGGGTTCCCTTTCCATATAAAACAGTGCTTGTCATCAGGTTTCTTAGCCCCATCCCTTCTATCCTACTTCTCTCCTTCTTTTCTGTATCTCTGAGGGCTGCTCCTTCTCTTCATAGCAAGGTGCTCTCTCACTCCAGGTTTTCCAGCCTTGCTTTCTTCTTTGTTTCACCAGGCACTACTCTCTTGTCCATCACCATTCCACTCAAGCCTCCATGCCCCCAGGCACTTACATTTCTTCACCTTTCCTTCTAGGCAACCCTCTTCTTGGCTTGACATCCATCTCTCCCTCCCAACACATTCTATTCTGCTCCCTCTCAGCATCTGCTATCCAAGCCAGTCTTACTTGTGTCTGCTTCCCAGCATTCAATCAGCTCTGCCATGCATCTCCTGTCATTTCATTTCAAATCTCACTTGATGCTACCAAAGCCAGGCAGATACAGAGAGAGTCTGTGATCCTTCCTGGGAGTGATGAGATCAGTCTGTTCTGGCACAAAGGCAAGGTAGTGCTTAAGAAGGGAAAAAAATACCCTTCTGACCTAGCAAAAAACACACTTTGGGTTATGAGCATCCTGATAGGTGTCTGTAGATCAGATATAAATAATTACCTCAGCTTGTATTTTGTATTTCAACAAATTGCCATAAAATTTGCTTTATTAAAGCATTCTCGAGTATGGCTGAGGATTGTTTCTGATGTCACTTCAGTTGTGTTGAGGGAAGATCCTGTTCCTCTGTTTGTCAGCCGACCTAACCAGTGTGAGATATTCTATTTAAAGCTTAGCTAAACTAAGATGATTTTGTATTGTATAGCAACAATGGTCATTGGTTTCCCCCTTGGAGGTATCTGATGAGTGTTTTAAATGCAGATCAGCAATTCCTTGTTTATTTACAGCTTCATTTAATTCTTTTAAACCAAACAACCCTAATAGAAATTCCCACATTAAATCCTTCAGATTTTTTTGGTGTGGCTTATGTCTCATTTTTCTGTGTGTGTGCATGGCTTATAGCATTGGAGAAGTCTTTTTTTGAAGTCCATTGTCTTGTAGGCAGGATGGTGAATACTGTTGTATCTTTTTGAAGCGCTGGCATTGTGCTTCTTGTGCATCAAATCCCACATTGCAACTGAGTGTAACAGGAGAGCTCAGAAGAGTAATGTTACAGGTTTTGAAACCCAAAGGAGAAAAAGCTGCAGTAGCAGGCTGAACTTCGGGGAGGAACCTCTTGGATCATATTGATACCATTGAAACTGCATTGCAAAAGTCTTGTGGGAAGAGTGGCTTAGGCTTATGCTTTAAAAATACATGTCTCTTGACTGAGGCTCCACTGTTCTCTGTCCCACATAGGCTGGAAATAGCAAGCAAGGTCACGATTCCATTTAACTTACTTTGTGCAGAAGCAAATGGATGACTTCTTTGGGAATGCTGGGCATGGTTCCTTGGGTTTTGAATATCTGTTGCTGCTTTTAGAGTCCTGCTGGGTCTGGGAATAGCTGAACCACCTCTTGCTTCATGAAACATAAATTGTCAATGATCCCTGGGTATCAGTAGCCTTCAAACAAAAACTGTTACTATGAGTCTTCAGTTAATGCCTATGTTGTCTTTTCTGTTAACTTTCAACAGTATCATTGTGTCCATGTCATTTAGAGGTGTGTTTGCATTTATGTTCTAATATCATTGTAGCCTGGAGCCCAAAACCCAGCAGAACAGAATATAGGTTGCTCCCCTCTCCCCTTCCTTCTGTGTGGAAAAGTTAGGCAGGAGAAGAAAAAGGGGTAGACAACAAAAGAAAAGTCATGCACTGCCTTGGAAATGAAAAAGAAGTAATTCCAACAAAAAATAAAAGGTAGTTAAGGGAAAGGAAAATACATAGGTGTTAGGGAAAGGAATATGTACAGATACAGATACAAAACCAGATGGCATGGCAATGGCTTCCCTTTGAATGCAGGCCAGGACCATGTGGAGTAGGCCTGGCCAAATGGTCACCAGCAGCAGCTCTCAGGCAAAGCAGGGAGGCAAAGGCAAGAGAGAACAAAGCAGGAGGTGGCTCCTCCTTGTATAGAGTGCAGATAGGAAATGGAAGTGGAATAAACATGACCCAGGGCCAGGTTTCCCACCCACCTGGTCAGGTTTTCCTGTTCACCTTGGGTCCATCTCCTGCCCACCTGGGGAGTCAGGTCCACCCCCCTGCAGGCTTTTAAGCCAGAACAGCGGTTTCTAAATCTGTGGTTTCTTTTTATGTCACAATATTTTCACCAAGACATCAGAATTAAGTTTAATGAAAAATGCTTGGGTTTTAAATAGAACAGTAAGATGATTTTTAATCTGTTAACCATAGCAACAAAACTTACATTTGAGTACTCTAACCAACAGTATATATGTTATTTTTTCTGTTGTCAGAGTGCTGGTATGAGTTGCTCTCTTTTACTTTAGACAGGCAAACCCCTGAAATTAGTGATTAAGTGGCTTTCTGTGAAAGGTATTTTGTCCTTCATTAAGAGACTTTAGAGATTTGGTTTTAAATATGCCCTTACATTCTCATCATTAGTGGATAGCCTGGCATTGGGGGAAAGCTTGTGTCATTGACTTCAGCTGTAACCTCGGAAAAGTGTTTGCAAATTGACTTTCAGTAAGTGTAGCAAAGGACTTAGTTAATTTTCAGTGAGGTATTTCACTTCTAGGACACATGGCCCTTCAGGCAAAGAGGACTGGTAGAGCCAGTACTTACAGTGTGACAGCACAGCTCCTCAGTGTTTATCTGCCCACAAAGGAGAAACTGTCCATAACTAGCAAGGGGAGGCATGGCAGCATTACAGAGCTGTGCTTGAAGTGCTGGAAGTTGCTTGGGTCTAGCACGCATTTGTTCATCAGACCTTATCACTGACAGCCTCAGGATGAAGAAGATACACAATTTTGCATCAGCTGGGCTCAGACCCAGCAGTGTTCCCCTGAAATGGCAAGCTGGGATTCAAGGGCTGCAGGGGTGCATCCATAGAGCTGCGCTGGGATGACACCAGCCATCTTCACGCTGGATGACTGCACTTGGAGTGCGTCCCTAGGGAAAGAGTTATGGCACTTCATGCTTGTGTACACATCCAGAATCTTTGCAAGATGAACACGCTGACATTTGAAGGTCAAACATGCTGCAACACTTCCAATCCCTTACCCACAAGCACCGGCATCTTTATCTTGCAAACAGAAATTCCCTTCGGGGTCCTTTCCCTTTCAGATGAAAGCTTATACTTGTGGTTGATGCTAAAAGCTATTGTGTAACAGGAGACATTTTGTATTCAAATGTGGGGAGTTCTTTTCTTGCAGAAAACATCTGCAGTGGAAAATACAAGTTGAGGAACAAAAGTATAAGTTGTCTGTATGTGATTTGTAGGAACAGAACATCTACTAACCATCTGGAAGTTCAGGTTTTGATATGTCCATGCAGATACTGGACTTGGACATTGCAAGAGCGAGCTATTTTTAGTAGGCTTGTCCTGGGATCAGTGGCAACAGAAACCCAAGAACTTACTTGTGCAGTTACATTTGGTGTTTTGATTCTTCTTCAGTAGAATTGTCACAGGTTCTCTCAATTCTTTCTTTTGATGACTTACCTTTTTTGGTTGTCTGGGTGGTTGTTTTTTTTTTCACCTGAGCTTCTTTTGAAACTTTTTAAATTTGGACACATGGTTTGTCGATGGTCCTGAAGACAGAACCAAGTCACCGAATCACAGAATCACCAAGGTTGGAAGAGACCTCAAAGATCATCAAGTCCAACCTGTCACCACAGACCTCATGACTAAACCATGGCACCAAGTGCCACATCCAATCCCCTCTTGAACTCCTCCAGGGATGGTGACTCCACCACCTCCCTGGGCAGCCCATTCCAGTGGCTAGCAACTCTCTCAGTGAAGAAAGTTTTCTCCTTGCCTCGAGCCTAAACTTCCCCTGGCAGAGTTTGAGACTGTGTCCTCTTGTGCTGGTGCTGGTTGCCTGGGAGAAGAGACCAACCCCCTCCTGGCTACAACCAGAGTCTCCAGGTATCAAAAAACTTTTATCTGTATCCTAAGCACACTAAAGGTGTGGCAATTTATAGGAGAAAACCTAAACCCTTAGTCGTCTACAACTTAGCAGGGGTCCATTTGACCAAAACCAGGGGAACAATAGTGTATTTTTTATATATATATGTATGTATATATATATATGTATGTATGTATATATATAAATATGTATAAATAAAACTGTTTTGACTGTGCATGAGATATTTGTGGCCAGAAAACTCTGGAGATCAGGCAGTGGGGTTAAGTGGATGGTTTGAGGAGCCACCAGTTTGGCCCTGGGAAGTCATGGACCCCACTGGTTGGGAGAAGCACTCTGTCCCCTCTGTGGCAAGCTTTTGCTGCATTCCTACTATTATCTGCCTGCCTGACAGTCTTGTCTCACCTGTTACTGTAGCAAGTATCATGAGTTTCTGTAGTTGTCTTTTACTGTTATAGAAAGCTAAAGGAAGAACAACTCGCTTACCCAAGGGTACCTGGGTATCTGATGGGATTGTCTGTGTGGGGTTTTCTTAATCTATTCTATTTATTCTTCGTGAGAAGACTTACACTGGTTGTATTCAAAAGTATCCTGCTCTTCCTTGTTTGTATCTTTATTAAGAAACATACCAGCATAGGGGAGTTAAAAAGTGATGGAATCAAAAAATCTGGTTCTGCAGAGTGGTTGTGCATGGCTGCTTTGGCTTTAGACTTCCTAGACATAATCTCTTTATGTGTAGGTCCTACTTGTTACCATGAGACTGCATTCCAGAGTGCAAGGCGTTGGTGTTTATGAGAGAATTGCTGGATAACTATGTAGTCCTTTAGTTCATTAATTGAAACTTTTAAAATGTCTAGGAAGTTAGTTACGAGTCTTCTGTCTGTTAATTGAAACCTTGGAAGTGTTTTAACAATCTGGAGAGTGAGTTCGAAGCCTTGTAATCTTGAAGTGTATGTTGTAAATCAGGACAAAGGAAAACAAGCTAAGTGATTAATCAGCTTGAGGACCATCTGTATATGTCAAATGAGGGCACCAATGTCAGAAAAGAAAAACTTAGGATTGGATTGAACATTGAAGTGTCCTTAGGTGACCCAATACCATAAAAGGATAATGTGGGGAAGGGGGTGTGTTGTGCATGCACGAGTTTGGCCACCACAGCAAGATGAAAATGTGCATGCATTGAAATCTGCTTGGGCATCCTTGTGGTATGTCATAGGTAGGAGGAATAACTGTGGTTTAGTGTTACTTTGTAAAGCCCAGGTGTAGATAACCACAGGAAATCCTTACTGGTCAGCCAGCTTTGTGGGAATACCCTCTAGCACCCAAATTTGTACAACTCTGTAATAAATTAATGCCTGCTTAATGCTAAACCCAGTTTTACGCTGTTTTATTCCCTATTATCTTGGTGATACTACCAACATAATACTTAATACTCAATTCCTGCTTGTTAACAAAAATAAAGCTGGTAGCTTATATAGTTCATTAGCTTGAGGAATTGCTGCTGATTTAATGGTTACAGTATAGACTTTTTCCATATGTGGTTTCAGTATTCAGTATCACTAAGGTTGGAAGAGACCTGAAAGATCATCAAGTCCAACTTGTCACCACAGACCTCATGCCTAGAGTAGGGAGGACACTACTGCCCTATATTAGTGAATGTATAAGCAGTTCTGCATTTTGCTTTTGCCAGGAATTAAATCTTTATTCAAATACTTTGAGCTTTCTGACTGGCCTCCAGGTTGAGAAATGATAGTAGGGTTTTTCAGTATGTCCAGAATCATGTGGAAACTTTTCTTAATGATTGATAATGATTTAGGAGGAGACTTGATGGGGTGCTTGGTGCCATGGTTTAGTTGGTTAAATGGTGTTGGATGATGGGTTGGATGTAATGATCTTGAAGGTCTCTTCCAACCTGGTCTGGTTTGGTTCGGTTCTATTCTATTCTGTTCTGTTCTGTTCTGTTCTGTTCTGTTCTGTTCTATTCTGTTCTATTCTAGAACTTAAAGGAGAGTTTCTTCCAGTGAAATGTGTACCTGAAGCTGGTAGAAAGTACTTCAATTTTAGCAGAACATATGAGTAGTCTTTAAGTGTGTGTATATATATATATATATATATATATATAAAGAGAGACAGAGAGAGTAATAACCTTTCTTCTTAGCTGCCTTCTTTTTTTGTTTTCAACTCATTTTTTCTGTATACCTAAAAATTGCAGATCTGATAGGAAAGAGTTGGATCAGTTTGAGTACAGAATTAAGAACTACTGAACTTGGCCATTAAAAATGCTTCCTAATTGTTCAGTTTGAAATGCTGAAAGATTAGCGCAAACCTGTGCTAGGGATGGTGAATGAGGACTGTGATGATTCCAAGTTATTTACTTTCTGCATTAATATGTTTGATCTTTAGCTCCCAATGGCTTTGTCAGTAAGTTCTTGATGTGTAGAATATTTAAATTACCCCGTTTTTTTCTACTAGATCATTGCAACTAGGTCAACAGAAAATTGAATCATAACAACTTGGTCTCAGAGTTAATTTTGGTAACATAAATTAATTTTAGCTCCGTAGTAATACTGGCTGCTGCTGCTTTTTCCAGAAGGTACGTGGTCGATGGTAGGCTGAACATGAGCCTGCAGTGTGCCCAGGCAGCCAAGAGGGCCAATGGCATCCTGGCCTGCATCAGGAACAGAGTGGCCAGCAGGAGCAGGGAGGTCATTCTGCCCCTGTACACTGCACTGGTTAGGCCACACCTTGAGTACTGTGTCCAGTTCTGGGCCCCTCAGTTTAGGAAGGAGGTTGACTTGCTGGAGCATGTCCAGAGAAGGGCAACAAAGTTGGTGAGGGGTTTGGAACACAGCCCTATGAGGAGAGGCTGAGGGAGCTGGGGTTGCTCAGCCTGGAGAAGAGGAGACTCAGGGGTGACCTTATTGCTCTCTACAACTACCTGAAGGGGGGTTGCAGACAGGCAGGGGGTGGTCTTTTCTCCCAGGCAGCCAGTACCAGAACAAGAGGACACAGTCTCAGGCTGCACCAGGGGAGGTTTAGGTTGGATGTTAGGAAGAAGTTCTGTACAGAGAGAGTGATTGCCCATTGGAATGGGCTGCCCGGGAAGGTGGTGGAGTTACCATCATTGGAGGTGTTCAGGAGGGGACTTGATGGGGTGTTTGGTGCCATGGTTTAGTTGTTTAGGTGGGTTGGATTGGTAGATGGGTTGGACACGATGATCTTGAAGGTCTCTTCCAACCTGGTCTGGTCTATTCTATTCTATTCTATTCTATTCTATTCTATTCTTTCTATTCTATTCTATTCTATTCTACTTTGGTGAATGCTTAAGCACTGTCTGCTTCTTAGGAAGTCTGGTCATCCATGCTTTGCAGGGGACTGTTTCTTGTCTTATTCTTTCCCGCAGCTGTTCTTTCTTGAGCTGCTCTTATATATGATGTGTTTTCTGTCTTCCTTTTTTTTTTAATTACAGTTTAACATAGGATGTAATTTCTGAGTGTCTGTTATTTTGCCAAGTCATCCTCTTCCCCTCATGACTGTGCTTAATCTGTTAAAAGGTTCATTTATTTGCAGTCAGCTCCCTGTAACTACAGATGTTTGGAACCATTTTCCCCAACAGATCTTAGAAACCCTTTGGGAAAAGAATTTTCTTACTGTTTTTATGGCACTTAACACAGGAACATTCTGCCCTAAGACTGAAAAGCCCACGTTTCACCTTACAGTACAAATGAGAAATGGTCAGCAGCATGCACATGAGCCTATAGCTGGAGTGGTTTCCATTTACCTGTTTCCTGGATCTCTTTATTCAGTCTGTACTAAATACATAAAAGGCAGACTTGTTTCCTCTGTGCACCCTGGACTTCTTGTATGTGTTGTTTCCTTTTTGGAGAACCTTCAGGAATATTTCCTTCTTATATTGAAATCCCTTTTGAGTCCTGTAACCTCAAATTTGGCTCCCTGTGTACCAGCCAGTTTCAATACATCTGTTTCATAACGTGGCTAAGCTTGAATTGAATTGCATAAGTTTACTGTAGTGTGGGAAGTCTTTCGGGCAAGGTTAACATTTGATGGTGACACTGCTGCCTCAGAGAGGCCAGTTGCTAATCTGTGGATGCTTTGCTGGAGCACAGTTGGAGGAAGCATTCAGAGGCTGAAAGGTTCTGGCTTCATTTTGCTGCTGCCTCTCCTCCAACCTTCCTCTTGCAGTTCATCTTAATTCAGTTCAGACCAAGTGGCAAACAGTTGTGTCGAAACATAAGCTGAGTGTGGTGGGTTAACGCCTTCCACACTGAGTCAACACAATAAGTCTTTCAGTAAGGGGTGTCTCAAACTTCAGGTCTCTTTAAGGGGTATCTCAAAATCCAGGTCTCTGACCTTGCTAATGACCTGATCACAGATGTGGTAGGGCTGCTGAGGAGGAGGTATAGCATGGGGTCACCCTTTTTTTGAGAAGACCATCCACCTGGGTTGGCCTAAGCAATCTAAACCAACATTTACCATTTTATGCAAACACAAACTCCAGTGCACATCAATGGCCCATGAAACATTGACTACCCAGAGTGGGTTTAGCTAGTTGTCTTGGGGTTTATGCTCTTAAGTAGTGGGTTGACTTTGAAAGTAGAAACCATAGCACATGTAAATCACAGTCATCATTCTGTTGTTGTGGAGCACTGGGGTGATAAATCTTTCATGTTTCTTTTCCTCTTTCAGATTTTGGATAAAAAAGTCAAACTCCAGTCCACTTACAACATGTCCTTTTGCTCTGTTCTGCACATCATAAATATTTTGATATGTCATTTTGCTCTTAGTGTGAGAAACGAGGGTTTAGATTAAACCTTGATTGAACCTTAACCTAACATTTTTTTTTCCATAGCCCATCAAGAATCTTTGCAGTACTTCATTTGTTCTCCTTTGTAACTAATGTTAACTAATGCCAAGTTAGTTTGGCATATCATAGAAGAGCAATGTTGAAGTCTCATACAGCTTCCCTTTTTGTTGAATTCTCTGAAATGATAGGCAGCTGTGAAGCTTTGTTTCAATTCTCAGTTATATAACTGCCCTCATAATTCATAAAATGTCTCTTTATGTCAAGGGTGTTTCAAGAGTAACTTTCAAATTCTCATAAAAATGGAAGGTGTCATTTAAAGTTAAACTGTAATGCCGTTTTTATTGTGCATGAGCAATTGCCTGGTTTATTGCAACAGAATCATTTCACAGCAGGTTTTTTTCTGCCTTATCAGGGGTAAAGCTCTTAAGAAAAACATGCTCTAGTATAGCATGTGCTTTGCTGAGGCCATCTAGTTTAGTTAAGGATGTGTTGGAGGATAAGGAGGATGGAGAATGCCTTTCTGAGCCTTCTCAGTGCTTTGAGGTGCTACCTCTTTCTGTTTGTCCCCCATCCTTCTTCCAGCAATATTGCTTGCAAGGTGTCTCTGAGGTTGCTCATTGTCCAAAAATCCTGTTGTTGTCTATTGCATGTCCAGAGGAGAAAGTTTCATAGTTTCATAGTTTCATTCAGGGTTGGAAGGGACCACAAGGATCATCTGGTTCCAACCCCCCTGCCATGGGCAGGGACACCCCACACTAGATCAGGCTGGACAGAGCCTCATCCAGCCTGCTCTTAAACACCTCCAGGGACGGGGCCTCGACCACCTCCCTGGACAACCCATTCCAGTGCTTCACTACTCTGATGGTGAAGAAGTGTGAATGGTGTATTTGGAATGGGCTGCCCGAGGGGTGGTAGAGTCACCATCCCTGGAGGTGTTCAGGAGGAGACTTGATAGGGTTGCATGGTTTAGTTGATTAGGTGGTGTTGGATAATAGGTTAGACGTGATGATCTTGAAGGTCTCTTCCAACCTGGTTTATTCTATTCTATTTGAGGTGCAGGCTAACTGCTACACAATGTTGCTTGTTGCAGTGGGTTGGTAGATGATGGCCAGGTCTGTATTTCTGCGTCTCTGTCTTCTAGTAGAATTTCCCATTGTTCTGTCAAGGTTTCAGTTTACCACATGATAACTGTAGTTGAGGGTGAAACAGGGTACAATAGAACCCTTGAGGAAACCCTGCTGAAGAACTCATTGGTGTTGCCTTTTATTTGTCAAAACTGATTTTTTTGGTAGTACTGCTTAAAGCAAAGTGCTTATTTTGCTGAGCTGGGATGTCGGCTTGCTTGACTCTTCTCTGACATGGCAGGTTCAGAATTCCAAGTGAGAACAGCTATGCTTCAGGTGCTTGAGCACCTTCTCTACTTCAGCAGAGCCCTCTGAGAGGGGCCCAACTTGAACCTCTTTTAACAGAAGTGATCTGATGCCTTGGTTAGACAATGGAGTCCTAGTAAGATACCTAAGAAAAAGGGGCTTTAACTATGACAGACTGTACAAAAGTCTTATGTGAATAATTAAACTCTATCTGGACAATATTTTTTCTTGCTGGTAATTTGAATTGAAAGTCAAGCGAGCAAGAAGAACCTCCTGCTCAGCTTGGTCAACGTTGGCTCAAGTATGTTATGAGTTTATTGACAAGATGTCTCCTCTGCTGGACTTTTAACAGGAGCATTGAGAGATGAGATCATGATCATCTTCTGGGGGAGTTAGAGCAGAGGTACTTGTGTGGGAAAAGGCAGCCCCACCAGCAGACATTGTGTTGGTGCACTGTCCTTAATTTCTTCCTTTTTAGTTACCACCACAGCCAATGAGCTATGTGGAATTCTGCCTTTCTACCAGAATTGGGGGAACTGCTCAGAGTAACAACACAAGAGTTTCTTTCTGCTGCTTTTTTCGTTCCTTAATGGTTACTAACCTGTCCTTTAAAGCTGTGCTTTCTAATATTGTGTGTAACTCCATCCTAACGGAACTTGGGTCCTTCTGAGCACTGTCTAATGAAACACTAGCCATCTTAACGTTTGCTGAGTTGGAACTTGCAAGATGTGTTGCATGCAGTCACAGAATCACAGAATGATAGGGGTTGGAAAGGAGATCATCTGGAGATCATCTAGTCCACACCTCCTGCCAGAGAAAGTTCATCTAGAGCAGGTTTATTTAGAATAAACCTTTATTTAGAATAAACCAAACCAGGTTGGAAGAGACCTTCAAGATCATCGTGTCCAACCCATCAACCAATCCAACCCACCCAAACAGCTAACCCATGGCACCAAGCACCCCATCAAGTCTCCTGAACACCTCCAATGACGGCGACTCCACCACCTCCCTGGGCAGCCCATTCCAATGGGCAATCACTCTCTCTGTATAGAACTTCTTCCTAACATCCAACCTGAACCTCCCCTGGCGCAGCCTGAGACTGTGTCCTCTTGTTCTGTTGCACAGGACAGCATCCAGATGGGTTTTGAATGATTCCAGGGAGGGATACTTCTTTGCCTCTGTGGGCAGCTTGTTCCAATACTATACCACCCTCAAAGTAAAGTTCTTCCTTGTGTGTAAATGGAACCTCCTATGTTCAAGTCTGTGCGTTACCCCTAGTCCGGTCACTAGGCACCACTGAAAAAAGACTGGCCCCATCCTTCCTGCACCCATCCTTTAAGTATTTATAAGCACTGATAAAATGCCCCCATAAGGCTTCTCTAGGCAAAGAAGCCCCAAGGCCCTTTCTTCATAAGATACTCGTTTTAGTGACTTATTGTCAGATGTATGTAAAAACGCACAGTGTGCTGACTTGGATTTCTTTAGCATCTTTCCTGTGTTGTCCTGCACAGCTGGGGCAGATGCTTTGCCCTTAAGTTGATGTCTAGTTGAAGCTAGACATTTTTTACTAGGAGCAAAAATCTGCAAAGGATTTACTTCTAAAGAGCAAGCTTTTATAGACCTTTTGAGATGCAGTACAGAATGTTCCAGCCCAGTGGTTAGTTTTGATTTATTCAATTTAATTTGGTCATCCTTGCTGTAGGCCTATAAGATGACATATTTACTGTTCCTGTTCAGTTAAATGTCTTCCCTTACTGTTGCATATCTTATCCTAAAATCCATTTACTCTCTCAATGTTGTGCCTGTTGATGTGATATACAAGGTATTTGAATTGAAAAAAAAGTCCTTATTCTGATGCTGTGGATTAGATTTAGACACTAGGCAGTGTTTCTGGGCATAAAGTCTGTGCAAACAACAAATACTGTTTTATGATACTGCCCTCAGTATTTGCTTGTAACACATACTGACTGTATTCATCCTTAAGGGCAGGATTCAGGGCTCAACAGAATGTGATCTCGCATGTTAATCCTGACTTGTTTTCTGTCCACAATGACTCATGTGTACAAGGAAGAGAAACTAAATAAAGCAGATTGGAATTAATCACTTGGTAAAATAAGACCATCTTCTACCAGCCCTTCATGACTGCTGTATTCACTGAGTTTAGGTCTTGCAATGAGAGCCTGCAGTGTGCGCAGGCAGCCAAGAGGGCCAATGCCATCCTGGCCTGCATCAGGAACAGAGTGGCCAGCAGGAGCAGGGAGGTCATTCTGCCGCTGTACACTGCACTGGTTAGGCCACACCTCGAGTACTGTGTCCAGTTCTGGGCCCCTCAGTTTAGGAAGGATGTTGACTTGCTGGAGCATGTCCAGAGAAGGGCAACAAAGTTGGTGAGGGGTTTGGAACACAAGCCCTATGAGGAAAGACTGAGGGAGCTGGGATTGCTTAGCCTGGAGAAGAGGAGACTCAGGGGTGACCTTATTGCTCTCTACAACTACCTGAAGGGAGGTTGTAGACAGGCTGATGATGGTCTCTTCTCCCAGGCAGCCAGCACCAGAACAAGAGGACACAGTCTCAGGCTGTGCCAGGGGAGGTTTAGGTTGGATGTTAGGAAGAAGTTCTACATAGAGAGAGTGATTGCCCATTGGAATGGGCTGCCCGGGGAGGTGGTAGAGTCACCATCACTGGAGGTGTTCAGGAGGAGACTTGATGGGGTGCTTGGTGCCATGGGTTAGTTGTTTAGGTGGGTTGGATTGGTTGATGGGTTGGACATGATGATCTTGAAGGTCTCTTTCAACCTGTTCTATTCTATTCTATTCTATTCTATTCTATTCTATTCTATTCTATTCTATTCTATTCTATTCTATTCTATTCTATCCTATCCTATTCTAACTGGAGAGGAGCAGTTTTGTTGTAAAGTAGGGATATTTTTTGCAGGTAGTAATATTTACATGAAATGTTTACATGGCATTGTACACTCAAAGAAAATGTTGACTTTCAGCATGTGTGCCACTGACTTGTGGGTTATTGTGTGGTCTCATGCAAGGGTTGGTGACAATGCAGGCCTTTTGCCTGTTAGTTAATCAGAGCAACTCTGCCCCATCACTAGTAGCAGTAATTACTCTCATGTTCTGTCTTTGAAATGGTGTGTGGAGGGTTAGGGACAGATGAAAGGGTTCTGTACGCTTTCCTCTATCAGTATGTTTAAAATTAGAAGCCAGAAATAACATTAAAAACTATTTTCTAATGTCTGGAATGAATAAAAGAATACATAATTGTGTCCTTAGTAAGGCAAGAGAGTTACTCTCTTCCTCATTAGCCAGCAGAAGGTGGTGTGAGAAACCTATTCTGTGAACAGATCTGGTGATATTTTGTGTCTGTCTGTAACACTAAGTCAACTATTGCCCTTGTATAGGGTAGATAACAAACCCAAGCTATTCAGTTGATCATCTGGGATCATACAGAGTATGGTGAGATGCCTGTGAACTAGACAAGGCACCACTTTCTTGATGAAACGATGGTTTGCAACAACTCAAATAAACCCACACAGTAGATCACACACTTCTTTTTATTTGGTGTTTTTATTTAATGGTAAGACAAAGCATTAAAATAGGTCCTGCAGTATCAGGCATCTTAATCAAACCATGGTAGGCAGTTTTGACAGTAACTTTGGAAAAGGTTTTTAGAAATGCCATTGTTTGTTGTTTTTAAAGCTGCTAGCTTTTGGGGGTTTGACTTGCTTGGAAAGCCAACATCATTACAATCTTACTGAGAACAAAGGACAGTAAGCCTGGGAATGATTAACAGCTTTCCTACTTCAGATAAATAATTTATCATACAGGTTGAAAACTGAACAATGGGAATTTCCTTCCCTTTGTTTTCTAATTGGTGCTGACTAGTACTTGTTGATGTGGAAACTCCATCAGGGTGAAGAGATAGCTATGAAAAGGAGGGCCAGTACTCTGAAACTAAAGAGCTGCAGTGAATTAAGAACTACTTTGTCTAGGGAAGAGCATGTTTTGATCCTGTATCATAAAATGAGGAGATAACCCCTCCTCAACTTTTCCTTACCATTCTTTGCACATTGTGATTACCAAATACATACGCTAGCACGTGTTTCTCCAACCAGTCACAGGGGACAGAAGGTAGAGGGCCAGTTGATGCGTAACATGACTGAGTGGTATCCAGTGAAGCTCTGCTAGTTTCTGTCAGCTGCTTGTGGAAACCAATGGCACTTGACAAGTATCTGCAAGCAACCTGTGCTATCAGTCCACAAGCAGCTTCTCTCTTGATGGGCCTCCGTTTTTTGGTACTTGTTTAGTGCCTGACTCATGTCTTGCCGTACTGCTGGCTGTCCTACCTGTCAGTGATGAGTGCAGCCACAAAAGAGCTCCTTACTCATGAAGAGATGCACAACTGGGAGAGGACTTAAACATGAGTACAACAAATAAAGAGAATCTCAGGAAAGTCAGAAGCCTATAAGGCAGGCAGCCATTAATGTTTTGAGATGCACATGAAACACAAGTACTCTATGTAAAAAAAAGGAACCTGAAAATGATGAAAAAAATCTATTTCAGCAAAATGATTCTCCTCACCTGGGGCTTTTGCTTAGTATCCCTGGAAGGTTTTTGCATTAAGAATATGTTAACACTGGACTGATGAGTCTGCTATAAAGACTACTTCAACCCTGTGCCAATAGCCTTTTGCTGTCCTGAATGAAATAGGTCCTTTGTTGAAGTGATAGGTGGTCTTTTACCAGGGACATGGGCCATACCCATAGGTATTACAAGGCCAAGGTGGCATTCCTGTTTTCTTCTGTTGAGGGCTAATGAGTCCAGATAGTTTGGGGTTTTTTGGGGGGGTTTGGTTTGGGGTTTTTATTTGTTTGGTTTTGGGTTTTTTGTTTGATTTTTGTTTGGTTGTTTTTTTCCATTTTGGTTTGCTTTTATTGCCTTCAACCTCTGGCAGAGAGGTTCTTGATAATGTGTCCCTTTAAGAGGAAAACTTTTGTTTCAGCCAGTTCACCATGAACACCGAAAGGTGTTGGATGGAGTACCTCATATTAGTAGCTCCTTTACTTAGCAGCTGCATTGTAGCTTTTGTGAGCTATGCACTGAAAAAAAAAGATCTGGAGAACAAAAGGGCCTTTTATACACAATGGATTTTACTGGGTAGTGGAGAAATGCGTTGTATACAGCACTGACAAAACAGGGGTTGCGAGCAGGGGAATCTTGTGTGAGTAACAGAAGCATTCCCAAGTACTTCAAATGTTTTCTGCTGAGCCATTCTGGTCATACAAGGTCCTCAGCATATGAAGTGGGCTTCAGAATTATATTTCTTTTTCTCCCTTTTGTTTCTCATTCCTTACACCCCTACACCCACACACTGTATATCTCTCTTAGTACTTGACTGGTGTACACTTCAGCGTGGAAGAAAAAGAATTCAATTGTTTTGAGGGAGCAGAGACAATTATAAAGAAAACATTTCAGATTTTATGGTTTTATTAACCATGACAGCTTTTAGAGGCATGGAAAGTGAAGATACTCTACTCTCTTGTTCTTTGCATTTCCTTTCTGGTCTGAAGCTTTACAGATGTAACCAGTGCTCTGAGGAATTGGAAGGGGAAGCAACATAATCCAGTCCTGAAATTTCTCAGCTTCTTGAGCTGGGCTTTGAAGCCAGCTTTTGGGCCACTTACTTAGTAAGTCATGTTTGAGAAGCAGCATTTTGATTTGTGGTGCAGGGTGATAAAACATAGCTATAGAGAGTGGTTGGTGCCTAGAGAAAGCCAGCTGAAGGGGAGACAGTATCACAGTATAACTAAGGTTGGAAAGGACCACGAGGATCATCAAGTCCAACCTATCAACACAGACCCCATGACTAGACCATGGCACCAAGTGCCACGTCCAATCCCCTCTTGAATGCCTCCAGGGACTGTGACTCCACCACCTCCCTGGACAGCACATTCCAATGATGAACGACTCGTTCCTCACCCCGAGTCTAAACCTCCCTGGCGCAGCTTGAGACTGTGTCCCCTTGTTCTGGTGCTGGTTGCCTGGGAGAAGAGATGAACCCCTTCCCGGCTACAACCACCTTTCAGGTAGTTATAGAGGGCAATGAGGTCACTCCTGAGCCTCCTCTTCTCCAGGCTAAACAATCCCAGCTCCCTCAGCCTCTCCTCATAGGGCTTGTGTTCAAGGCCTCTCCCCAGCCTTGTTGCCCTTCTCTGGACATGTTCAAGTGTTTCGATGTCCTTCTTAAACTGAGGGTCCTGATAACTGATAACCTCTTTGAGGTGACATTAGCTGCTGGTCACACTGATAGAGATGTCTGGGAGTGTGTCTTTTGTCTTTGTGGGTCTTCTAGGAAGATAGGACAGGAGAAGGAATCACATCGCATGACATAACCCATATTGCTGGGGTAGTTTGCTTCAGCTCAATTTCATTATGTTGCATTAATGAGCAATGACTTCCAGAAAGATGGAGGAGACAAGTGGAAAAAGGAAGATAAGTTAATGAACTTAATGCTTCAATGAACCATTGAGGTGTTGCAGAGTTTAAAGGAATGTTTGTATGCTTATCTATAAAGGGGCCAGAGTGTGTGTTGATGTGTATTTGAATCATCTTGCATGTAAACAGATGTATCTGTTATTGGCATAACCCTTCAAAGCTGAAGGGTGCTTGCCTTCTATCTGCAAAGTATGACAGTTTTATCTGAAAATGCAGTCAGACAAAAAAGAAGCAAGGGGAGCAGACATTCCATTTATGCTTCTGATCAAAGAGCTACAGAGGAAGGAGGTTTGAGACTAATCCTCCTTTATGTATGGCACCTTTATGAAAATGAAGACATGATTAGCACCTTGAATTACTTCTAGATGTGTTTCTTGGTATACAGTCTATATGTATTTTGATGGATTGTACCTAAAGGATTTTAGACCTTCAGCTCCAGAATTTCGTGAGGTATTAGAATTTGCTGGAAGTCACAGTAGAACACAAGATACATCAAGGCTGGAGCTTCTTATTGTGGTGCGTGTGAGGATATTTAGACGCCAGTGAGTTCATGAGTTTTACCTTCATCATGTGTCCTTACTATGGTCATGTGTGCTGCCATATTGCTTGTGATGATTTTACAGCTGTCATGATTTTACAGAACTGTTGTAAGTGCATCTAGACACAAAGATGTAGTACAGCTAGAATTAGTAGTCAGCTTTGCTCATCATAGTTTGTTGCCTTTTGTGGCATAAGACAGAGATACATGTTGTGAACAATGAAGGTTTACTTAGGAGTTGTGCATCAAGGTGTATTTGTTGCTTTGAGTGCTAAATAACAGAACAGTGAAGCACTTTCTAGGGGGGTGCTCTCTTTACCTTTTCAAGTTTGGTTGAAAGCAGGAATCCAGAAGCATTCAAGAATGTCTTTGAAGCAGAAAAAATACTAAAGCAATAGGCACTTGCTTTGATGCTGTGAAAATGTTGGAGAACCACTGGCTTTACCTTGAATGCTTAAAACATAGGGGTGGCTTTGCTCACAAAATAATAAGAACCACAGCTATAGTTGTGAGAAATAACTTCTTGGAACTCTATGAGGACCAAACGATTGATAGAGAGACGTGTTAATGGAGTCAGTGGTGGTTTTGACCAAGACTCTGAAAGACAGAAGAGCTGCAGCTGTTCTCTCCTCATGCCCTTCAGATTCAGGTCTGCCTTGCCGTCCATCTGACATGCTATGAGTCTCTTAATGAAATTCATGCCATAGATTACAGATAAAATGGGGGAGTGGAGATGGTTTTGTTACAGACGTATTTTGGGGGCAATTTTATAGGCAGGTATTAAGCCTTAGTATCAGTCAGGGTTGGAAGGGACCACAAGGATCATCTAGTTCCAAATGAAGCTGTATTTACAAGTAAAACTGCAATCTAAAATATGGAATGCAATGAATATCTACAAAAGATACAATATTTACATATATTATAATTTATAAACAACACAGGAACTCCCCTGGACAAAACCAGGGGGCTACCAACAGCTTCCCCCTCTTCCCCCCCTTTCCACCAGTACAAAGGTAAAAGATAAAAGAACAGAGAGTTGGCTGTTAGTACTTAACCACAACAAAGAAATGTTGCCAAGGTCAGCAAGCCAGCAGAAGCCAGAGCTAGTATCTGCTAGAGTGAAGGAAGGTGAAAAGAGAGTGAGTTAGTTTGTAAGCTAACTTTATGTTGGTTTTCAGACCAATGGGATTCTTCAGACCTTATCATTATTTTTGTTTTTACATCCAGTGGTAGTTTATCTACATTCTACTACTTTTCTGCTCAGGATCTGTGGAAAATTTTTCCAGGCACAGCCTGAAACTACCACAACACAGTAATGCATGTGTAACGTCATGTGTTGTAAGTAGCTGTGCCTGGATAACCACAGGAAGGTAGCAGGCGTGTTGTGCAGAGCTGTGCTGTTGTACCTGGGGAGCAGGGCAGAGCAAAGCCCCAGAGAAGCAGGACAAAGAAGGTGCAGGGTTGATGTGCTCGTTGCTCTGCCAAGTTGAGCATGTGGTGGCTCAGGACAATTATGCCAAGTCACACAGAGAAGGAACATTTCTCTCAATGTTCTCAAGTACATAACAGTGCAAGTATTTGAGTTTGTAAATTCATTTTGGCATGGCTCTTATTCTTCACATCAGTCACGTGGAAAATGAAGCCTTGACTCCTAGAGCCTCAGCATGTGTGCTGCCTCCTCATGCAAAATTTAGCACAGGCTTTGTTTGAAAGTATTCCTCTGAACATAATTTGAGGACACTTAGTTTTTTGGTTGGGAACCTAACCATCTGCTAGCAGGTGTTTGGGTTTGTCATGGGGTTTTGGTTTATTACTTTTCTCTCTTATGGTTTCTGCAGCAGACAGAAAATCTGCCCATCAAGACTGTCTCACACAGGGCACAGCATTGTTAGTTTTTAATTACTTTGCCCTGGTATTATATCTAGCATTAAACAGATAGGGCACTCATCTTCTTACAAATGTGCCCACTTGCTGAGCCTTTTTCTTCCTAGGGAAGATTTAAAGGAGTGTGTGATTAGTTGCTTTCACTATAATCATAATTCTTTTATTAGAGATTGATTCTTAATAATCTTCTTAGTCTTTGCTGTATTGAAAAATTAAATTTCTGAGCCAGAACTTCTGGTCTTAAAGGGAAAAATCTGTTGTTGTTCCAGGACTGTTTTTCAGAGAATAGGACGTGCTTGACTGAAGCAAAATTATTTAATAGTGGATAAAATTCAGCATCAAAATTGTTATTGAGAAACATGATCCACTACCCAGTTGTGATGCACCAGGATGGGGCAATATGAAGATGTGTGCCATAGACATAATGGAGAACTGGCCATCAGGAAAGGGATTACTGACATTAGGCAAAAAGACTTGAGAAAGGAAGTTAAAGTGTGACTTACTTCGCTGGAACGAGTCCAGAGAAGGGTAACGAAGTTGATGAGGGGTTTGGAACACAAGCCCTATGAGGAAAGACTGAGGGAGCTGGGATTGCTTAGCCTGGAGAAGAGGAGACTCAGGGGTGACCTTATTGCTCTCTACAACTACCTGAAGGGAGGTTGTAGACAGGCGGATGTTGGTCTCTTCTCCCAGGCAGCCAGTACCAGAACAAGAGGACACAGTCTCAGGCTGTGCCAGGGGAGGTTTAGGTTGGATGTTAGGAAGAAGTTCTACACAGAGAGAGTGATTGCCCATTGGAATGGGCTGCCCAAGGAGGTGCTGAAATCGCTGTCATTGGAGGTGTTCAGGAGGAGACTTGATGGGGTGCTTGATGCCATAGTTTAGTTGTTTAGGTGGGTTGGATTGGTTGATGGGTTGGACACGATGATCTTGAAGGTCTCTTCCAACCTGGTTTGGTTTATTCTAAATATTCTAAATATTATTTATTATGCTGACACAATTTGTGTTCCAGTGACTTGCAGTTAAAAGATGTAGGTTTGAGTTAGCAACAAACAACTTACTTTTCAAAAGGATGAGCAGCAGATTGACAACCTTCAGCTAAATGAATGGCAGGCACAGAGTGGTGGCTTTTAACGTGGTAACATGATCTTTACCCAGAACTCCTTTTCAGGGCTGTTTGTTCCAGATGAGTCAGAAACCCACAAGCCAGAGAGCTCTGTTTTTCTCCAGTCCTGCCCTGCAAGAGTTAGGTAAGCAGCTACTAGAAAACAAGTAGCTGTTATACTTGCGTGCTGGGTCACTTGAGGGAGTTCAGCAGTTTATGAGGTCACCAAAAGACAAATTGTGCCATCATGGTTTATTATTAAAATACCTCAGCAGAGCACAGATGAACAGCTGTAATCAAAATTCAAGAGATGCTAAAGAAGGCAGGAAGAGTACAGAACAAGTGATAAATACCATCCCCACAGAGGCAGTGCCAGTGCTGGTAATAGTCCAACCATGTGTTTCAAATTTTGCAAACCCTTCTGTCTGTGACACAGTTATGGTTTAGCCATGGCATACTTGGAAGTTGGATGGGGAGCAGGGAGTAAGGTGGCATTAAGGACAAGGGGACAGCACAGGGCAGGGAGGCTTTTTAAGGCAGTGCTGGGGGAACACTCATCCTATTTGAACATTACAAGCAGGGTTGGTAGGTTGCTGTATTGGACAAAAAGGTGATACTGGAGTTGAATTATGTGTTGTGAACCCAGTTCCTGACAGTGGAAATTGTAACCAGTGCTAAGCTGGGATGCTCCATCAGTCAAAAACATGTACTAAATCACAGCTACCTGAGTCATGGCTTGTACTGTAAACAGAACAAGTACTTTATTTATAGAGCCCTGCACAATTGCCCCCCTCTTCTAGAAAGCTTGTTTCCCCTGTATAGTCTGTGGGTTACTTGTTCAAAAAAAGCAAAGAATCCCCAAAGTATAATGATTTGGCAGAACTGCAAGCTAAACATGTAGTGGAGTGATACAGGCAGAAGCCTTTCTGCAAGTCAAAAGTGTTTGAAGTGCTTCTTTCTGATGGGTTTGTCTTTCTGTTAGACTAGCCCAGGCAAAGCAAACATTACTGTTGTCAAATGAATTCAGTTTAGTCCATCAATCTGCCACTTGAGCATTGATTTATTTAAACAAGAGCAAAAACAGAACAAAAGTTCAAAGCTTTGCTTTTAAACTTCAATAATGATTATAATGAAATGAATGAAAATCGTTTCCAGGGCATGAACCCTGTGTATGTGCAAATAAGAGGCAGAGTTAAGTTTTATTTGTACTAAAAAAATTCATTTGAAGGTGCTAGGAATCACATGCAAAGTTGTAAGTGATTGATGCAAAGTTGTAAGTGGTTTTCAGAACCCTAAATAATTTATTATAATTCTATATAGTGAAAGAGTATTACATCAAGCAACTGCCTTTCTCCCCAGCTCCTTTCCTTCTGAAAAATCAGAGGGGAGCTTGTTCCAATGGACTGTTTATTCCTGTGGAATTGAGCAATTAGTTGCAAAATGGAGTCTCACCTCAAATGAGAATCTGGGTTACCATGAGAATCCTCTTACCTTATTACAAGAGAATCTGATTTTTATAAAGCTGGTGCATATTTTGAGTGTAAAATTGAAATCTGAGATTGTGCTTACAATTGTATCCAACTGTCTAGTATTTCTTCACAGTATCGCCGAGGTTGGAAGAGACCTCGAGGATCATCGAGTCCAGCCTGTCACCACAGACCTCATGACTAGACCATGGCACCAAGTGCCATGTCCAATCTCCTCTTGAACACCTCCAGGGATGGTGACTCCACCACCTCCCTGGGCAGCACATTCCAATGGGTAACTCTCTCAGTGAAGAGCTTTCTCCTCACCTCGAGTCTAAACTTCCCCTGGTGCAGCTTGAGACTGTGTCCCCTTGTTCTGGTGCTGGTTGCCTGGGAGAAGAGATCAACCCCTTCCTGGCTACAACCAACTTTCAGGTAGTGAGGTCACCCCTGAGCCTCCTCTTCTCCAGGCTAAACAATCCCAGCTCCCTCAACCTCTCCTCACAGGGCTGTGCTCAAGGCCTCTCCCCAGACTTGCTGCCCTTCTCTGGGACACGTTCAAGTGTCTTGATGTCCTTCTTAAACTGAGGGGCCCAGAACTGCACACAGTACTCAAGGTGCGCCCCTGGATCTTTCTTGATAGGAGTTAGTTGATAGAATCAAACACTCAAATTATAGTGGTTTTCTTAAATTAAAAAATAACTAATTACATGCTCATACATACTGACAGGCTTCATTGCCCAGACATCCAGGTTTCTGTTTTACATTTAGTGGCTGTAACTCAGTCATACATCCATATTTGCTACTTTTCTTGAAATTATGTAGGCTTTCCCCGCCCCCCCCCCAGCAATGAGGTAGGCCATTAATTGCCTTTTAACTTTGTGCACACAACTTTCCAACCATATTAGACTGTGTAAAGGTGAATGGAATAGCTTCATGCAGAGATTATCAAGTGTGTTTTTATTTGGACTTGTTTCTCTGTGTGTCAGAAGTCAGATGGGTGAGACATGCTCACACTTGTGTGCATGTGTGCACTGTTTGTTTCAGTATCTGAAGGGGGCCTACAGGAAGGCTGGGGAAGGACTTCTCAGGATCTCAGGTAGTGATAGGACTAGGGGGGATGGAATGAAGCTGGAGGTGGGGAGATTCAGGCTAGATGTGAGGAGAAGGTTCTTCACCATGAGAATGGTGAAGCCCTGGAATGGGTTGTCCAGGGAGGTGGTCGAGGCCCCGTCCCTGGAGGTGTTTAAGCCCAGGCTGGATGAGGCTCTGTCCAGTCTGCTCTAAAGTGAGGTGTCCCTGCCCATGGCAGGGGGGTTGGAACTAGATGATCCTTGTGGTCCCTTCCAACCCTGAATGATACTATGATACTAAAAGGCAATCCAGGATATGGGTTTTATTATTTTGTTTTGTTTTATACAGTTGTTTGCCGTAAGGACTGCTTTCACTGTTTTGCATCTAGAGCCAGATGAAGAGCCACTGGAGTTCTGTGCGAAGTTTCATGTCTTAAGTGAGCGATGTTGACTCTGAGTCTTCAGCAAAATACCCTTGTGGTTGCTTAGTTCTCAGGTGTTTGGCTAAATTGAAGCATTACCAATTATTTATGTACTGGCTGGGTGGGTATATGCAGGATGGTCCCCTAGAAAGACAAGTACAGCTGAAAACAAGGTGCAAATTTATTCAAATCTCTGTGCAAGTTTAGAGTGTGATACCACTACAAGCAGAGACTTTGTTAACAGAAGCTGTGGATTTGTATTTTGGGCTGCCAGAAAGTGTTTTAACTCAATACTTTTGCAAGTTTATTTTGATCACCTGTAGAAGGCTACTGTTAATAGTTTGCAGGCATTAGAGTATGTTGCTGAAGAACAATGGTAACAAAATCCTTTCTTTCTTAGTGAGATGACTAGCTTTTAAAGATTTCAGATTAAAATCTCTGGAATATAGCAAGAAATTTCATGTGAAATAAAAATCTTGGTGATGAGCAAAGGTATATATACATCTGTTTGATGAACCCTGCCTTCTCCCAATGCATTGAGTGTTGATTATTTTGAAAACTGACTTTTTCATTGTAAGCTTCCAAGGGCCACTTTACCAGCTCCCTGAGATCACTGTCTTTTGAACAGTAAACTTGTAGTCATTTCCTTTAAATGAATTAGCCTATTATTACATCCATGCAGCCATTGGGCCACCTTAGTTTGTTTATTTTATACACAGGCTGTAGTTTTCTGGAGGTTACAGACAGATGTGCTTCAGGGAGCTGAAGATTTAAGCATGTGCTTTCACAATGCAATATCTGTTCAGTATAGCAACTTGGAAGTATTCTGTACTTTTTTCTTTAAAAAGCCCAAACTGTCATGGGTTAAGTTGATCTGTGGATGAATATTCAATGTCATGCTGAAGGCATGACAGCTTCAAAAGGAAAGTGCTGGCTGGGGCAAAGTATTATGGCATTTGAAGTTCAGATTGTAACAACAAAGGCTTCCTGTTTCCAGTTGCTGCTTCCAGTTTCTGATTTTGGGGTGTTGGTCTTTTCTGCTGGGCTAGCTGTGAGTTATGGGGAAGGGCACTGGCTTCTGCTGCTGCTTCACCTTTTTTTCTGTGGTTTTCTGTGAAAATGGCTATGGTAGTTGTGCATTGTATTATCTCATTGAGCTCTTTCTTTCAAGCCAGAGGGGCTTTTTGTGTTACTTTCCCTCCCGTCTGTGTGTGAGGTGGGGCTTGTGGGAGCAGACTGTGTTAACCCAGGACAGGCTATTTTTGGCAGCCAATGTCAGGCTCAAAACCCAGACAGTATCTTTGAGGGGTTTGGAGGTTATTTAATTGCAGTGTCAGTACCATACAGAATTGCAGTAATTTTAGTACTATAATTAATGTTAATTGTCAGCTGAGTTTTTTTGTTAATTGTCAATACTAAAGTTATGAACATTGTTCCTTTCATCGGTGTGTAAATTTTTGTTCTACTGCTAAACCCAGCACAATCTCATTGGTCATTTATGTCCTTAGCAAAGAGCCCTTTTCCCCCACTTCAGTCTTACCAGATACTCAAGTGATCCATGAATCATCCTGTTCCGTGGCTGATGAGCTCCACTTGCTCAACAGCCTTCTGGGCTGACTTCAATTCATCTGGCTGATGAAATGAGATTGCAATAAAGGGGCTACATCTAAAAAAGTAACAAAATGGAGTGTGTTTCTCTTAGTGCTGTAATTCAGTAGAGCTGCTTGAAACAATGAGTTGGTGTCAGATTTGTTTTATGTTGAAAAGCTAAGCATTTCAAAACAATTCAAACCCTCTCCCTACTGCTACTCAGATAGAAAATGTAACTCTCTCTTCTGTCACTGCACTCCCCTTCCTGGATCTGCACCCACTACCTTCTGCTTTAATGTTGCACCACACACTTCTTCAATGGGTCCTGCACATTTCATACTGGATATATGGAAGTTATGCTGAAGTTTTCATAATGTCATATGCACCTGAGACCAAAGACAGGAGCTACTTTTAAACTGAAAGTTTTAAGGGGGTGATAATGGAAGCACCATTTAGAAACTCTTCTGTTCTCTGCAATAGACTCTCTCACTCATTCATGAAAACTGCCTTATGCCCAACTAAAGGTTTAGCAGGATGGAGATTCTGGAAGTAAAATTAACGTTTTTGCCATCTTTTATTTTTTCCTTCAGTGGGTGAGTTTGTGAGTGATGCCCTTCTGGTACCAGACAAGTGCAAGTTCCTTCACCAGGAAAGGATGGATGTGTGTGAAACTCACCTGCACTGGCATACCGTTGCTAAAGAGGTATGTTCATCTGTCTTAAAATTTCCTGCCTTCTTTCTTTAGAGATGTGTCAGCCTTCTGAAGGGAAGTTTAAATATAGCAGTGACACAGAAAACAAAGCCAAGTATGTAATGTTTGAGTGAATGGCTTGTTGCCCTACTTTATTAGGTAGGAAATGGGAGTCACTGCTGAGCACATCAGAATCCATTATTGTATACTTAATGTTGACCTTTGAACATTGATCTTGTTTCATAGCAATGGTTTTTGCCTTACATCCACTCACATCCCCACCATAATTTATGCCTCCTCCTGCTTCCTGTGTTAGTGCTCCCCTGGAACTAAAGATTGATCACTAGTGCCTAAGCTTTGCCTTTGTCATTGTCCTTGGTGTGGATATTGGTGTGGTAGGTGCTTCAACAGAGGTGAAAGAGGCCTCAAAGAATGCAGTATGTAAAATTCATCGTTAAAGGGTAGGAAAGCAGATAAGGCACAGGATTAGCCAAAGACACTTTGCAGTCAAGCACAGAATTTACTGGTGCTTTACTGAAACAGAAATAAACCTGATGTTGTAATTCCTGGTGCATTTTGAACATTTTTGTCCTTAAGTGGAGTGGTTGCAGGCATAAAAACTCAGATGAGTTTCAAGAAGATTTCTGGCTACTTAACTGGTTCAGAACCCCTTAGTTTGCTTGTATATTGTCCCATCTTCTGCAGAAGAAGAATAGAAATAGGCTCAGCAGCTTTCCACATTTTCAGTTCTTGCTTGAAGCAAACTGTTGCCCCTCCAATGGAAGTGTTTAAGGCATCAACCTTCACGCAGACAAACTCAAGTCCATTTTAAGTACTTACCAACTTGGAATGGCTTAGCCTAGAAGAACATCATCACTGTGCATGATCAGACTCTTCCTTTTTTCACCTGTCCTACATCACTGTATCCCTGAAGTATAATTATGCATGACTGACATATTTCCCAAACAAGGCTAGAATGTACTGTACTGGCAGAAGTGTCAGACCATATACAGTGTTTCCAGTGTGTCATATATTTTAAATGCCAATCTATTGTGTCATGAACAATAGCATTCATACATCAGGATTAACACATAAAATTACCATGCTGCCTTCCTTCAAGTTACCTGTTTCCTAGGCAGTGCCTGTGAGGATTTCAGGTAAGAGGATATGGAGTTGTCTCGTATACGGAAGAAGACAAGTCTTTCTATGCTGAGAAACACTATAGGGGAGGGGAAGGAGAGACCTTGTTGTTTGCAAAGGTCATAAGAGACACAGGTAGGGAGCTGCAGTGCACATATGACCACTCTAAATTGTTTTGAAATGCAGACATCATGCAGCTCACCAGCTTCAACCCCCCACAGCAGCGTCCAGCCCTATATGTTTTCTCAAGATCTAGGACATTTTTTAAAGCTTCCTCCATGACAATATTGTTGTTTCTTTTCTATTTTCTGTAGTCTTGTAGTGAGAAGAGTATGAATCTGCACGATTATGGCATGCTGCTTCCCTGTGGAATCGACAAGTTCCGTGGTGTGGAGTTCGTTTGCTGCCCGCTAGCAGAGGAAAGTGACAACCTTGATTCAGCTGATGCTGAGGATGATGATTCAGATGTCTGGTGGGGAGGTGCAGATGCAGACTATGCAGATGGAAGGTAAAAGTGTCATTTTACCCTTCAACTTGTTATTCACATTTTACTGAAGTTGCCAAAAATCTGTCTAGAACACCTCAGTGTGGAAGAGTTCCTTGCTATGTGAGCTTGCACCTACAGCAGTTGAAAAGATCAATGTTCTACTAGTTTATTTTTAACTTTCTGCAGGAAAGTTTATTATTAATGTAGTTATTGTGCTTTTGATGCCTTCATCACAGTATCACAGTATTGCTAAGGTTGGAAGAGACCTCGAGCATCATCGAGTCCAACCTGTCACCACAGACCTCATGACTAGACCATGGCACCAAGTGCCACGTCCAGTCTCCTATTGAACACCTCCAGG
This sequence comes from Melanerpes formicivorus, assembly GCF_026170545.1. Classification (NCBI taxonomy): domain Eukaryota; kingdom Metazoa; phylum Chordata; class Aves; order Piciformes; family Picidae; genus Melanerpes; species Melanerpes formicivorus. The sequence continues at coordinate 9,216,643 of NW_027142363.1, read as the reverse complement.
GAGGGTGACTCCACCACCTCCCTGGTGGAGGAATATCAATATCAGGAAAAACTTTACTGTGACAGTGATGGAGCACTGGAACATGCTGCCCAGAGAGGTTGTGGAGTCTCCTCTAGAGACTTTAAAGACCTTCCTGGACCTGTTCCTTTGTGGCATGCCCTAGGAGACCTTGCTTTGGCAGGGCTTTGGACTAGATATCTCCAGAGGTCCCTCTGAACCCCTACCATTCTATGATCTAAATTTTTCCTGACAAATCATTAATAAGTGTTGTAGTGAAAGAGTTTTTTGTGAGTAGTGGAATACATTTAACTAAACCAAGTATTTCCCTATTGTGATTTCCAATTTTCTCCTAAGTGGGAGTGAATTGTCGGAACTGTTTGATGCCAGAATCCTGCATCAAGCAACATTACACCTTCCACCTTGACACCTTCAGGCTTTTCTCCACCTTGTACTTCCAAGAGCTGTCAGTGTCCCAGTTTATAACCCCTTCAGTGGGATTCATAAAGCAGCTTTTGAATCGTTGCTGTGTCACTTCTGTATAGTCCTTGTAGATTTTGAATGGAATGTGTTCTCTTAGAATAAGATACCAGTGCAGATCTTGTTTTAATTGAGACAAATTTACTTATATATGTACATATATAAAGGAAAAACCATACACACTCCCTGACTATATATCTTATTATACATCCCTCTATATAACCTGCACACGTACAAATATTTTGTTTCATACATTCCATCAAAGAGTCCTAAAATATTTCAAATGCAAGATCTCACAGGGGTGTGTATAGAGTAGTTCTGTTTCTAAGATGAATCCCATTTATTTCTCCATTTATTCATGTTTCTCACTGAACATTTAATTTACTATTCTAGTCCGTTCTGTTCATCATAAAGCACTTTAATATCCGAAGAGATGAGTTCAAGAATAACTTCATAAATTTTCTATCCTCTAGGAATAGGAGCTGTAATTGCATGTGAATCCAATTCTGAAGTTCCAAGCAAATACTGATTATTTTTTCCTTCCCTTTCCATAGAAATGCATGCAAAAGAGAAATGAAAGGGTCCTATTACGGGGCACTTGTACTTCAACTGCAAATGAAGAGCCAAGCAATTTGTAGCTCTGTTACAATGACTCACTCTTACTTCTTGCTGCCTCTTCAGCTTTCCAACTTCATTTAAACTATGTGTACTGGAGCCAGAAATACTTTTGAAATTTAGTCATATAAAAACCCCCAAAAAAATTACTCATTTCTTATGCAGCAGTAGTTGGTAGTTCAAATTTTGTATGTGGGTATTCATACATATATGAGCCTATGTTTGTGTGTATATAAACATATATGTCTTAGTCTAAGTGGATTGTGAGATAGGAGGAGAAAGAAGCTGAAAAGGAAGGGGACACTCTGCTAATGCTATGCATTTCAAGGAGAGGCACTTACTCATTCTGGGGAATTCTTGTGTTTGCTTTGGTGGACACAGTGATTGCCACATACTTCACCACATGGGGCTTCAGAAGGTCTGTGGCTGTTTTAAGGTGCCAAAGTCAAAGTGGCATGTTTGAGGCAGAGGTGCTGACCTGAAAAGTAAATGATTATATCTTCGTTTCTCAAAGCTTCTGTCATGACAAAGCAGAATCCAACAAATGTAAATGATGTATCTTGAAGTAACTTTATACCTCAAACCATTCAGATCTGAGTTTTAACCTACTTGTATTTATGATTCTGAATCTTTAGAGGAAGCCACATTTTGTAAATGTCCTTCTTCAGGCTGTGTTGTGTCTTTACTTCTAACAGTTGTCTTTGGAGCACTGCATCTTCTTTTTTTTGTGTTGTTGTGGGTGTTTCCTTGTGCACAGGAGGAAGCACAGCTCAGCAGCACATTTTATCCTCACCATTGGAGGGCACGTGTAGGCAGTGTGGGCTGTCACGTCACCACAGATGGATGTTTTTCCTACCTAGCATCTGCCCACCGTCTGGGTCTGGACATAAAATGATGTGGCTTGCCTTGTGCTGTGGATTGTTGGCAGTACTTGAAGAAAGGAGGGAGGGCTTATTTTGCTGACAGGTGTGATATACCCCTTGTTTTGTTCATGAGGTCAAGAGGCAGGATCTACCCATGCTTTTGAAATTATATCACATGATGCTCATGCTGCAATAGTGTATAACTCTGACTAAGAGGTCATGAGCATTTTTGAGCAGTGATGTTCCTTGCTGTTACCCATGCTTTAATGAAAATTTGCTCTGAAGATTGTGAAGGACAGCCAGGCTCAGGTGCTGGCTTTCAATATAGAATATAGCTGCAGAGCTCCCCTTGCATAGCCACAGCTCAGTCAAATGACCTGCAAGCTCTGGTTGTCCTTGAGACTCAGCACAGCCTGGTGGCCCTCCTGCCTGGAAGCTTCACTGTCCTTGATGTCCAAGGTTGAACATTTTTAGGAGTGATGGCCAAGCTGGAAACTTGCAGGTTTTCTCTGTCTAAATCTGTCTCATACCTCTCTTGATCTTGTGTCACTCCCACACTTTCCTTTCCACCAGAGAAACAGGCTGCTGTCATTTTCCTTCTTTCCCAGCAAGGAAGCCAAAGCAAAGTAAGTCTCACTGTTGAGGATTATATAGAAAGCTGTTCTTTAAGACCTATGGCTCAAGAGCAGAAAATAGTACCTTCAGTCAAGTCTTATTTTGCCAGACAACCTGAATATATTTTCAAGGCTCAAAGTAGATTTAATTGCTCATTGTTTTTTTTCCCTCACCAGGTGAGGCTGAATTAATGTAATCTGTCTGGTGTATAAAATGTATTTTCAGGCTGATGTAATGATAGGGTAGTGTTGTCACATTGTAGGGAGTAGTGTATTTCATAAAGGTCTGGTTTACAGTTTCTCATAAACTTCTGCCAGGTAAAGTTTTATAGTTTGTTTACACTTGCCATTAGAATAGTTAATATGGTAGAGTTTTTTTACTACAATCAATAATCCAAAAGGCTGCAGTCCACTTTGTGCTGATAATTAGGGATCTATGAGGTAAAACTAAAATAGAACTTTGTGCCACATAGGATATTAGTTATGTTGCTCTTTGGTTTTGTAACCCTGTACCAGGCTGAGCTTAAGCATGAGTGCTCATCTCCCAGGTGTTGCAAGAAAAAGAAAGAGAAGTGTTGTGTCCATTTTTGACTCCACAAAGAATAGAATAGAATAGAATAGAATAGAATAGAATAGAATAGAATAGAATAGAATAGAATAGAATAGAAAAGAATAGAATAGACCAGGTTGGAAGAGACCTTCAAGATCATCGTGTCCAACCTATCATCCAACACCACCTAATCAACTAACCCATGCAACCAAGCACCCTGTCAAGTCTCCTCCTGAGCACCTCCAGTGATGGTGATTCCACCACCTCCCCAGGCAGCCCATTCCAATGGGCAATCACTCTCTCTGTGTAAAACTTCCTCCTGACCTCCAGCCTGAACCTCCCCTGGCACAGCCTGAGACTGTGTCCTCTTGTTCTGGGACTGGCTGCCTGGGAGAAGAGACCAACCTCTGCCTGTCTACAACCTCCCTTCAGGTAGTTGTAGAGAGAAATAAAGTCACCCCTGAGTCTCCTCTTCTCCAGGCTAAGCAGCCCCAGCTCCCTCAGCCTCTCTTCATAGGGCTTGTATTCCAAGCCCCTCACCAACTTCGTTGCCCTTCTCTGGACACGCTCCAGCAAGTCAACATCCTTCCTAAACTGAGGGGCCCAGAACTGGACACAAAGGGGTTGGTTGCTGTCACTGCTATCTGGAAAAAATTACTTTAACTGCCCTCTCCAACTCTAATCCAAGAAATCTTGAAATTATTTTAAAACTTGACAGTAGTTTTTAATGTGCCTGTTGTTCTGACTCAATTCCAGGTGAGACCCTATGCTTTTAATTGTCATTCTTGTTCCAGTGATTGGATAAGAGAAGTCACAAGGGCCTGATAGAACTGCTCTGCTGAGTAATTGGTTACAGATCCTCGCCTGTCATGCAGGGAGTGTACATTTCATTTCTCAAGCTTTCTAGCTCTTTTTATGACTTGTGACTTAAGTGGTACAAAGATGTCAACACACATTTTACCAAGTGTCTTCCCTTCAGAAATGTCTGCAAGTTAAGCTCAGCCTCGTGTGAGGTAAAATGAAAATTTCCCAGAGCACTGTCATTAAATCAGGCTGTCACAAGATGTGTTTAAATTGGCCACAGTCATATGTGCCCTGACCTGGTACAACAACATACCCAAGTGGCGTGTCATGCCACTTCTTGATGCAAAGCAGGCAGACAGGCAGCTGGGATGTCTGCTGGTGGTACATGTTCATCAAAACTGCCTAAGTCTAGAAAGCAACATGTAAGCAAGTAAATGTAGTGATACACAAGAGTCAGTATGAGAATTTTGAAAGTCAGATTTGATGGGGTTCAGTCATTTTCATGTTTGGGAAATTTCCTTCATCAGTGAGGGGATAGAGTGTACCCTCAGCATGTTTGCTGGTGATACCAAACTGGGAGGATTAGCTGATATACCAGAGTGCTGCACAGGCATTCATGAGACCTAGACAGACTGGAGAGCTGGGCAAAGAGGAACCTAATGAGGTTTGATAAGATTAAATGTAGAGTCCTGCACCTGAGGAGTAACAGCCCCATGCACTAGCACAGATGCAGGGTTGACCTCCTGGAGGGCAGCTCCATGGAGGAAGGACCTTGTAGTCCTGGTGGACAGTAAGTTATCCATGGGACAGTGATGTGCCCTTGAAGCCAAGAAGGCCAATGGTATCCTGGGGTGCATTAAGAAGAATGTGGCCAGCAGCTAAAAACATGTGCTTGGTTTGAAAAAAAAAAGAAAAAAAGAAGAGAAGCAACAGAGGATAAATTCTTCATTGGAAACATACTCTCTAACATTTTTTGTCTCTGATTATCCATCTGTGTTCATGCTACTGTGTCACTCATGTTAAAATAAGCAGCACATTCTCATTGATGGAAGCTTTTTCATTACATCCAAAAGTCAACTTCTGATATTTCAGTGAGAAATACTCCAGTTGGACTCCCCTAAATGATTCTTTAAAAACCCAAAATGTTTTAAAACAAAATTAAAACTCCCCAGCACTTGATCTGCTAAAGCTGAACCAGATGTGAAGCTGGACAAAGGCTCTGTACTGCAGGCTGTGACTTAGGAGCAGGAAATGACTTGCATTTGGATGGATGAAAAGATTTCCCTTTTTCCATACTGTGCAGACTGAGTTCTAGACTGTTCATAACCCTGAAAAATAAAGGAAAACTGAACCTTGTGTGGGCAGTGTTAGGCCTCTTGCAGTGGCTTAGGGTCTGCTTGGTGGGCAACTCGTTTGTCTGACACAGGACCAGGGAGGAGCACCGCCGGTGGCAGTGTTCTTATCAGCTGTCCTAATACAAATTGTTCCTAATTGGGATTCAGTGCTCTAAAATTAACACTATAAACTGTAAACTTAGTTTTTCTGGTTTTTTTCCCCCCTCCTCTGAAGCTTGCTGTCAGTATAGGTTAAAGCCAGTTACTGAAATAGGTGAATTCTGCACTACATGGATTGTGTGTCACTGAACTGGTGTTTTAGAGAACCTGAATTCATTTGGTGCTCTGATTTTTGTAATGCAATATTTCAGCTAATTGGTCAGAACTTCACATCTTGATTTGTTTTTTTAGTAGACCTATGAGCAACTGAAATACAGTGCTTCATACCTATTCCAAAATGTATAACAAATGGTACAGCTTTTCTGAGAACTTCTGTGGTTTTGTAAGGATTTTAATGACAAAAACCTAATTGCTTTTCTTTATAGGTTAAACTAAGACATCCCCAAATTGTAGTCATTATGTAATGCCTTTTGTTGAATAGAAGTATTTTGTTCCATTCACATTTTATATGCTATTAGCATAGTCTGTGTCTCACCTTCTTGTGTTAATTGGGCTTGTCTTTCATGCTGGCTGTTACTTAATATTTGGTTAGTTCATGATATATTTTTAATAACTTCTTTTTTTTTTTTCCTTTTTAATGTGGAGGTGGTTAAAAGAAGATCCAGAAAGCATAGAAGCACCAGAGTATTAATGACTGTAGACTGGTGCATATTGGATTTCTTCTTAGGACAAGTAAAGTTGGAACAGAATTGATGAAACAGCGCCTTGCTTTGAGTGGTAATTACAGTGATGCTGAGCTGGCAAATCCAATCACCATTTGAGTATAAAGCATTAACTGAAGTGATAGATGAGGCCATGGGTGGAGAGAATTAATCTAATTGTAGAAGTGATGAGTAGCAGATAGCCAGGCTCTCATCACACCCCCCACACACACACACCCCTCCATCCCCAATGAAAGCAGTTTGCTAGCTTTTCAGGCTACCTATGTGACTTAAGTGACTGTTGAGCTTGTTCTGCAGGTTAATGGCATCAGTCTTGCACATTCAGTAGAGACTTGCTTGCAGAGAAGGGTCACTTTTTTTCTTGTCTTTGCAGAACAGCCACTGGCTGCTGTGTTTTCCATAAGTAATAGGCAAAAACTCTTAAGTTCTCACTTGTACTGACTTGTGGTGTCTGAAGTACTGAAGAGAAACTTTGCATATATGTGTTCATGTAGTAATCAACTCAAACTCTTCTGATATGTCTGGAAGATGTTCTGAGAAGTTCTTTTGTCATTGTGATAGATATTACCAGGGCTGGAGCACCTCTCCTATGAGGACAGACTAGTAAAATACCAAATTGTTTTGGGGGAGTGAGAAAAACATCATTACTGTAGGAACATTTCTAGATGTGTCCACCTTACAGCTCTGACCCATTTTTTCAGCATGCTGAAGGAGTTGGGGCTGTTCAGTCTGGAGAAGAGAAGGCTCTGAGGTGACCTAATTGTGGCCTTCCAGTATCTGAAGGGGGCCTACAGGAAGGCTGGGGAAGGACTTCTCAGGATCTCAGGTAGTGATAGGACTAGGGGGAATGGAATGAAGCTGGAGGTGGGGAGATTCAGGCTGGATGTGAGAAGGAGGTTCTTCATCATGAGAGTGGTGAAGCCCTGGAATGGGTTGTCCAGGGAGGTGGTCGAGGCCCCGTCCCTGGAGGTGTTTAAGAGCAGGCTGGATGAGGCTCTGGCCAGCCTGCTCTAGTGTGGGGTGTCCCTGCCCATGGCAGGGGGGTTGGAACTAGGTGATCCTTGTGGTCCCTTCCAACCCCGACTGATACTATGATACTATTTCAAGCTCTGCACTACTAATAATTCATGACAATAAAGAAATGAGAAAGCTACAGTATTTTCAGCACATCCTGTCTCACCAGCATGACTGTGCTGGTGGATACACAGTTGGATGTCCCTCCATAAAATCAGCTAGCAGTTCCTTCTCTATTTTACCTTTAAGTGGTATGTGTAACAGTAGTTTTTGTGGTCTGTACTAGAAATAAGAGCTCAGCATTGGGGTGACTTGTGGAAATCTAAGAATTCCACCTCTTGTGAAGCAGTGCTATTAACAGCACAGTAAACCTTCTTCTGTAGAAAGTGCTTTATTTCTTTTGCCTCCTAACAAAGACTGCACACTTTGTATTTGTGTATAAAACAGCAAAAAAAAAAAAAAAATGGGTAGGTGGGTGGTTTTTTTCCTGACAGAAAAGGTTGCTAATCTTGAATGCAAATGTTTTGGCTTTGGTTACATGATGACAAGCCATTTCTTCATGTGGGAGCTCTATTTTGATCACCACTGAGGTAAAAATAACCATCGAATTATGACCTGAGAGAAGAAGAAAAGGTTAAAACAGTAAAATGTTGACCTGGAGAGCTTGATCTTTGCCTGCTTCTGCTATAAAAGTCTTCTGGCAGGCTTGGCATTCTGTGGCCACCATAAAAAAGCTTGGTACAAAAGGTGCTGCTTCTTCTTCTGGCTGCGTAAGAGGAGATAATCTGCTGTACAGAAGTCCTGGCCTCTTGCAGCTGCTGCTGGTGGCAGCTGTATTTCAAAAGTTTAGCATGGCACATTATCTACCAAACGTTATTCAAGGTCTTGAACTGAACATCCAGAATTACCACATGCTTCTGGTATTTTTTTGGTTCATTTTCTTTTCCAATTGTAAAACAAAGTTATTCCTCCAGTTCTGCCTTGCTGCTGTTCTGTGAGGGGTACCAAGATGAAGAATTCCCCAAATGTGGCAGGGAATTGGTTTTGTACAGAGCTTACACAGTTTGCTTCAATTAAGCTCTGGGATAGCTGGATAGACAGGTGCACTGAATAATTTCCCTTTGGAGTATGGCAGAAGCGTTGTGGAAACAAACAAGTTGCACCAGGTCAAGATTCTCAAGCTGGCTGAAGTAGGGCTGCCCAAGCAACCTTCACTCTGCCCTCTTCCATTGCTCTCACTCTTAAGGCAATTCTGTTGTCAGGATTTTGAATTTAATATCAGTTCAGTGCCCTCGGGCTCACAGATGCTAATTTGGTGTGTTTCCAGATATGTTTTCACTTTTCTAGTTTTTCTCTGTAGCAATATAAAAAATGGAAAAAGAACATGGATTCAATATTTTATTACTCTAGGCTCTAAAAATACTTCTTCCTGAATCCTTCATCTTCCTGTCAGAAAAGTGTAACTGGCAAAGGCTTTGTTTCAGAGAGAATGCTAGGTCAATGTTGAAAAAAGTATTCTTGCATATCAATGAACAGGTACCTTCTGTGAATGCATGATCTGAGACAGGATAGGATAGGATAGGATAGGATAGGATAGGATAGGATAGGATAGGATAGGATAGGATAGGATAGGATAGGATAGGATAGGATAGACCATGTTGGAAGAGGCCCTCAAGATCATTGCATCCAACCTATCATCCAACACCATCTAATCAACTAACCCATGGCACCAAGCAGCCTATCAGGTCTCCTCCTAAACACCTCCAATGATGGTGACTCCACCACCTCCCCGGGCAGCACATTCCAATGGGCAATCACTCTCTCTCTGTGTAGAATTTCTTCCTAACGTCTACTCTGAACCTCCCCTGGCACAGCTTAAGACTGTGTCCCCTTGTTCTGGTGCTGGTTGCCTGGGAGAAGAGACCAGGCCCCACCTGTCTACAACCTCCCTTCAGTTAGTTGTAAAGAGTGATAAGGTCTCCCCTGAGCCTCCTCCAGGCTAAGCAGCCCCAGCTCCTTCAACCTCTCGTCATAGGGCTTGTGTTCCAAGCCCCTCACCAACTTTGTTGCCCTTCTCTGGACACATTCCAGCAAGTCAATATCAGATGTTACATGCTGCCTCATCCACCTCTCTTTTCAGGCAGGTCAGCTGTAGAAATAGATTTCTAATGGTGTAAAGTACACTTCCTTGTTTAATTATGGGGAAAGAGATAGATGTATCTGTCAGAGGCAGCACAGGGCTTCCTTTGGTTTTTGTAACTGTTCTATTTTAAAAAGGCACTAAATATCTTTTTATATAATGTTTCTTGTTTTCTGTCAAAGTTTGTAAAACCAGGTGGGATTTGGTTGGTTGGATTTTTGTTGTTTGGTTTGGGGTTTCTTGTATTTTGGGTGGGGTTTTTGTGTCGTGTGGTGGAGTTTTGGGGGGTTTTTATGGTAATTTTTGGTTGGTTGGGTTGGGGTTTTGTATAAAGGTCAGAAAAATACAGTGAAAGGAAAGTGACAATCTGAAGCATGTGATTAAGTCATTTGATCAAGCTTAAGGACTCAAAGGCAGCCTGCGTGACACTTCTGGAAATAGCTTATTTGATTATTTTTTTGTTTCTGTTAGGAACTGTGAAAATAAACATAATTGCAACCTCTTCAGTCAAGGAAAACCTAATGGAAACTAATTAGAAGTGACAAAATTGGTGTCTGAAAGATGCAAGGCAATATGAGATACTCATCCCAACTTGCTGTGCAATGGAAGGTGCCCATCTGAGTTTGTGAAAGTTTAACTGTATCTTACTAAGTGTCTATGACACCTGTTTTTGTTAACCTGGTATAATCCAACCTGAATGAAAACAGCCAAGGCAAATTTTAAACAGTTTGTACTTTTGTGGTCACTTAAAATACAAACCAGAAACATTATTGCTGAGGTACCTTGTGGCTCAGCCCTTCAGTTCTGTAAATTACTGTAATTTTCCAGACTTTGATGCCAATAAGGCATGTAAAAGATGAGTTACATAAACTGGAAGTCTAGCATAACCCATTTCCTTCCTGGCTCTGGCCTAATCTTGCAACTGCAGTGCACTTTAGTTCTTGCCCTGCTGCCTGTTCCCCTCATCCCCACATTTCAGGAACTTAAACCTTCCTGCTCCTAGGCTTTCAAGGTTAATGCCAAAACCTTCATTTCACACTTGTTTTTGTTTGCTCACCTCTCTTCTACTCCATGCAAAATTGCTTTGCTAGTTCTAGTTTAGATTTACTACCTCAATACTCAGTTTCATATAGTTAGTGTACTCAACTTAGCCTTGAAGTTGGCTAGCATACCAAAGGCAAAGTTAAATAAAAGAAGGTACAGTGAGGTGAGTGCTCCTGTGTCAAGGTGCACTGTTTAGTTTTAGCCTTAAGTAGTGCCTGTGTTGACTTGTTTAATTAGCAACACCGTTCAGAGGAGTGCAACAGTCAGATCAAACCAAATTCCTGACAAATCTTTTCCTGTGGCTAGAAGAACCTTTTCTAGCATGCAAAGATTGGAAGCACTTTAGGTAGAAAATAGCCAGGCTTCTGACATGCAGGTGTGTTGAGGGAGAATTTGGTTATCTGCCTATAAACTTTCTGGTTTGCTGTTAACCAAAAGCTTGATAATGAGGCTATTTTAAATGCAGTCACCTTCTGTGGATTCCAAGCATGTGTCCTGCTCCTGTAATTAATTTTGTTTCCGGTTTGCGTTTTCTTCTAAGGCATTAACTCCTAAGGCACATAGAGGTTGACAGTTGGATCTGTCCATTTCCACTCCCACAGTTACAAAATCTTGTGCTCTGGAGCTTTCCTGTACATGTGGACAAAAATATATCTGTGCTCATTATTAATCACCTGCTGGAAGCAAAGCTAGACCTAGGCCAAATACTTGAAAACCCCGTCCCGTCATTTGTTTACTGGAGGTCATTTTGAGGCAGCTGTAAAGGGTTTGGTCCTTTTGGGAACCTGAAGCACAAGAAGGTGGAAGTTAGGATGATGGCAGCTAGAGTATAAGGTTATGGCTGCGTAAATTACCATCAGCTTGGCCTGTTAGGTTGAAAGGGAACAGACTGCAAGTTATTGCAGCAATTGCTTCTGTCTAGAGGAAACATATATGGACTTAGCTCTCTGCAGGCACAGCAATGTGTTGCTACTGCTCATTTGGTTCCTCTGCTGAAATTAGCTTTCCCCCTATTTGCTCAAGCTTGGTGGCTGCTAAAACCACAGTCTAGATGGAATCTATTTGCAATAAAATAGAGCTGCAAAATGTAGTGAACGTTAATCTTTCCGGATATTAACACATCCAACCTGAATACCTTCTCATTCTTTTTCACCCACTGATAAGTATGTAGACTCGTTCAAGTTACCTGGCAGCATTATGCATGAACTTTTATTCCAGATACACATGAGCTACTTCCAACTATTGGTAATTAGTCCATAATTATTTGTTGTCCTAAATCAAAAGCTTTACCACATCTTTATCTGAAGTTACTGGTTGCAGACTGTGGTGGTTTGGCCCTGGCTCTATCACTCCCCTTAGATGGACAGGGAAGAGGGGAAAATACAAAGGTAGAAGCAATTTAATAATGCTAAGCACAGGCTAAGAACAAAGGCATGGTAGCAAAAACCACGAGAGATGTTATTCTCTACTTCCCATCAATAGATGGTGGTCGGTCTCGGGAAGCAGGGTTCTACGCCTAACTGTTGCTCTGAAGGACTGATGCCATGGATGAATATCCCCCCACTACTTCTTTCACTTAGTTCTTCTATCTGAGCTGTCATTGTATGGCATGGAATACCCCTTTGGTCAGTTTGGGTCAGCTGGCCTGCCTGTCCCTTCCCAAGATCTTGCCCACCCCTCAGCATTCTCTTGGGGCAGAGACATGTTGGAAAAGCACAGTTCAGTAGTAGCCAAAACACTGTTGTGTTATCAACAGCCAGCTACAGGACTGTGAAACACAGCACTAGAAGGGTGTTCTGAGGAGAATTAACTCCAGCTCAGTCAAACCCAGTACAGACAGAAATCCCATAAAATGTAGCTTGTGCTGCACCCCTGTGAGTTCTGAAACTGCTAGAGTTCATCTGTGTTCTGCCTCCATCCCTGTTACAGGTTGCCAGAATACAGGAATCAAATTTTCATTTACAATGTTCTCTTATTTCTTCAATAGCAAGAGGTAGCATATTTTGATTTACCTTCACTTCCCTTCGCTTTCAGTTTTACTTTCACTTCCCTTCACTTCCAGTTTTACCTTCACAGAGTAACAGCTTCTGAGTGAAGTGAATAAATAACACATTGGTGCCAACTCTTAGCTGCAGTGATGAGTTGAGAAAAGGAAGCTTTTGCATATGCATTATAGTGCCATGGTTTAAACACTGCTTGAAACTATGTGCTTAGGTGTACAGTGGTTATATGTTTTAAACTCAGAAATATGGTTCTTGGAGAGGTTGGTTTGTTTCTTTCGGAGTCAGTAGAACAGATTGCTTCCAAAGGCTGCCTGGAACCCAGGTGTGTCCATAGCATTGGAAATAGAGCTGAAACCACCAAACTTCAAATACTCTGTTGCACCACACAGAGGAGCATAGGTGATTGCCCCTCAGTTTAGGAAGGATGTTGACTTGCTGGAACGAGTCCAGAGAAGAGCAACAAAGTTGGTGAGGGGTTTGGAACACAAGCCCTATGAGGAGAGCCTGAGGGAGCTGGGATTGCTTAGCCTGGAGAAGAGGAGACTCAGGGGTGACCTTATCACTCTCTACAACTACCTGAAGGGAGGTTGTAGACAGGCGGATGATGGTCTCTTCTCCCAGGCAGCCAGCACCAGAACAAGAGGACACAGTCTCAGGCTGTGCCAGGGGAGGTTCAGGTTGAATGTTAGGAAGAAGTTCTATACAGAGAGAGTGATTGCGCTATGGAATGGGTTACCCGGGGAGGTGGTGGAGTCGCCGTCATTGAAGGTGTTCAGGAGGAGACTCGATGGGGTGCTTGGTGCCATGGGTTAGCTGTTTGGGTGGGTTGGATTGGTTGATGGGTTGGACACGATGATCTTGAAGGTCTCTTCCAACCTGGTTTGGTTTATTCTAATATTCTATTCTAATTTACATTAATGACTCCTTGTGTTGCTTGGAATACTCAGGAGAAAGATCATTTCTGTGATACACAGAATGGATTTTTATATCCTGTATGTGAGGAAGTTGAAGCAGAAGGTTCAGTCATGATGATCTGTGTCCACCATGGAAGGAAATTGCTAGCACGCCTTGCCAAAACTCTCTATTGACAGAAGATTGAGAGATACTAATGTTGGGCAGGCAGTACTGCAAGTACTTTCATAACTGCATTCAAGCCTAACAATTTACCTCTGTTGTTTAATGCCAAACTGTTAAATTCAGATGATGATATAGCTTTACAAATCTGTGAACCTGTCAGTGTATCCAGTAATTTTTGAGCAGCCTTTGAAAAATCCTGTCACTGGTGCCACTGAGCTAAGCCAAAGTGTCAACAATTTCTTTCTAATGAGACACTGCAGTCTGTGGTGCTAATAAAACCCTGGCTGGGGTGGTATCAAGGGAATAGACACAGAAAAGGCTGTCAGGGTATCATGGTTCCAGGAGGAGCAAGACTGAGGTGTAGTTGTTTACCAAATAAAGTAAAATGTCATAATAATTCCAGGAAGTAAGCACACCTGCTATGTATATTAAATAAAATTCCAAGCCTTCTGAGAAAAATAACAGTATCCACATTTATTTGTTGGTAAATGTTTGTTTGGGGATGGAAGATTTAATGTGATGACTGAGGTGAAAGGTGTGCAGCAGTTAGCTACGCTGTTTGGGAAACACTGTGGTGGTGTTAATTGAGAAATGTGAGTAGTACCAGAGCACTTATCGTGACAGGGAGAAACTGCTCTGAAGACTGCAACAGGGAGGGTTTTAACCCTATATAAAAGGCTGATGATTTGTTTTGGTTGTTGTAGTATAAATTAATTTCCTTCTCCATTGTTCTCTGTCATTCCTCTTGCATGCATTTTCCTTGAAGAAGAGTTAGCCATGGTAACAGTAGTTAAATCCAAGGAAACAAACCCAAGCATACTTTGTCATGTTCTGATAAGACATAGTACCTTTGCTAATGCTAAAAATATGTGAAACCCTCTCGCTTTCTTTGTTTGCAACAGAAGCACATCAAGATGTAGCATTGTTTGTATTAAGTCTGCATCTTCAAGCATGAGACTCGAAGTCCCCTCACCACTGACAAATACTGGGAGACTTCCTCCTTCTCTGTGGCCCCAGGCTTAGGAGGAGCTCTGCTAAGGGACTGCTTGGCATTGCTGATTTTCTCATGTCTGTCATAAAGGTAGCCTCCTGAGCAGGTGTGGTCATCTTCTGTTTGCACCACTGGGCATGGTTTCTGTCACTTTCAGGAACAGATGACTTGGAAGATAGCCTTGATATCTAATGCAAAACTGTTGGGTTTACTGCTGTTAGGCTGTGCTAGGATATGTCCCTGATGTGTGTTGCTGTTTGTTAATCTGTGCAGTATAGCTGAGCATGACTAAACCAGAATAAGGCCAATCCAATTAGTTACTGGTGTTTGGCTTCCTTCAAGACAAGAGCATAAAGCACTTCATCTCCCCATCCCCCTCTCTTTGGAAGACAGTATTAACAGGGGAAGAGACTACCTCATCTTTGTATAAATAGACAGCTGGCCAAATAATTACTTTTGGAGAAAGTGTGGAGTGCTTTAGAACCTGAGTTATTTCCACACTTGTGTACAATGACAGTTTTAAAAACCTGTTAAATAGGGAAATGACCTCCTAACATTAAATCTCATGCATCTTCATTCTATAAATATATAGCAAGGCTTTCTGTATCATTTAGGTTTCTAAATCTAAGGAAAACCACACTTCTGTTTTCATTGTTCCTTTTTCTTGAAGCTTGTATTAAAATACAATCCTGTGAAATACTTCCCTTGTAACTGAGTCTTGCACAATATGTTGCTAGTGGGAATGTGTTTGTTTTTTTTCCTTAGGAGTGATGACAATGGTAGAATATTCCAGTACATTTTTGTGCAAGATTGGCTGAATATTTTCAGGAGCCTGGTCCCTTAGAATGTTCTAATCTTTCATTACTTCTGGCTTTTTCTACATTCTCAGGTGTCTAGTTGTTCAGTAAGCAGAAAGATGGAGGTGATGCAGATGGGGGCTACCCTTTAAGCCTTTACTCCTGATAAGTTACTGGAGAGGAAACCAAGGCCCAGTGTAGTGGCAGGCACAGCCAACCAGTGCACACAGAGAATTGTCTACTTTCAGCCTGCCCCTTTCAGCATCAGACCTCCAAAAACACCAATTTTAAAAAATGAGGGGGAGGCTTGGCTTGTGGGCTGACATGGCACAGCTGAGTAATTGCTTGTGTATGGCTAAAACCAGCTGGATATTGGATGCATGCATACAAATTATTTTTGAAAGTGCCTTTCCATGTGACTAGTTGACTTCCCTTTCTTTCATTAGGTTGGTTTGTGTTGTCCTGCTTTAACTTTATGAGTTTGTCAATATCTGAGAGCTATCATTCATATGAAAGGAGGAGGGAAAAGAATTGTGCTTTTTTTAAAGCCTGCTGTGTCTGTAGCTTAGGCAAGAGAAAGAAAGAGAGCAGCTTGCTTTAATGTTGAAAATAGAGTAGAGTAGAGTAGAGTAGAGTATAGAGTAGAGTAGAGTAGAGTAGAGGAGACCAGGTTGGAAGAGACCTTCAAGATCGTGTCCAATCCATCAACCATCCAACCCACCTAAACAACTAAACCATGGCACCAAGCACCCCATCAAGTCTCTCCTTAAACACCAATGATGGTGACTCCACCACCTCCCTGGGCAGCCCATTCCAATGAGCAATCACTCTCTCTGAATAGAACTTCTTCCTAACATCCAGCCTAAACCTCCCCTGGTGCAGCCTGAGACTGTGTCCTCTTGTTCTGGTGCTGACTCCCTGGGAGAAGAGACCAACCTCTGCCTGTCTACAATCTCCCTTCAGGTAGTTGTAGAGAGCAATAAGGTCACCCCTGAGTCTCCTCCTCTCCAGGCTAAGCAACCCCAGCTCCCTCAGCCTCTCCTCATAGGGCTTGTGTTCCAAACCCCTCACCAACTTCATTGCCCTTCTCTGGACTCGTTCCAGCAAGTCAACCTCCTTCCTAAACTGAGGGGCCCAGAACTGGACACAGTACTCGAGGTGTGGCCTAACCAGTGCAGTGTACAGGGGCAGAATGACCTCCCTGCTCCTGCTGGTCACACTGTTCCTGATGCAGGCCAGGATGCCAGTGTGATGCTCTTGATGAAAATCTGGCTGTCTTATGCTCAGTATGACTAGTTTAAATGTCTTTAGCTAAACAATACTAGTAGCCCTTTAACCTGGAAACAGATACAGGATGTTACAAATCCACCTCACCCTTGCAAATGGAAGGTGGTGGTGTAGGTATAGCATTTATGAGACAAAACCAGAAGAAATAAATTATTTAGAGAGGACTTACTAAAAATGAAGTTGGAAATTTCAGGCATGCTGAAATTAGATTTCTTGGTGGAAATTGTGCAGTGGAGATGGTTAAATTGCTAAATCAGGTCTTAGAAAGCAAGAAAAAAGTAAGAGAAGTAGCCAGTGGTTTTGTGCTCCTTTTTTGGTCTTTCTCACATGTAAATGGAAACAAATAATCCATTAAACAGACTCTTCTGCAAGGTAACTTTTACCACATCCATTTGTATAATCTACCTGAGGTTTGCCCCATTGGAAAGCTTCAATATTTAAGTCTCTGGAGGACAGATATTTTGGGGAGAAGGAATAGGGGATGCATTATTGTTTTCATAGAGACTTAACTTTTTTTTCTATTAGAGTCAGGCTTGTGGCATGGAAGATTGTTATCAAGATTTCTTGACTTCTTAATAGTCTATTAAGACAAATTGTACTGTCCTTTTTGCTTCAAGTTCCTTTTCAAGGCTGTAGTAGGCTACATATCATAAAATGAAATACTACATGCTTGGTCTCCAAAATGAGATGAAAGAGAGAAGTTGTTAACTTCACCTAAAAGGCTGTTCAGGCATATACAATGGTATGGAAAAGATGCAGACCCACTTGTGTATGGAGGTGACAAAAATTCATTAGATGTTTGAATATTTAAGGGTCATTATTCATTAGCAGTAAATCTTAAGTAGATGAACATACTAACAGACCCCAAACCTTGCCACAGCCAGGCACTGAGTTAGGAAGGATTTCAAATGCAACAGCAGCAGTAGCTGAGCATTTGGTTTTTTTGGCCTGTTGCCTGAATCATTCTGAACTAAGGGTCATCCCAGAAAATTCTTGACATATTGAGCCACCAAATACATTTGATAGTTTCAGTATTTCCTCCTATTGTCCAAGACTGATTAGGTCCAGATGATTTTAGACAGCTATATGAATTTAAAGCACCATGATGGATAACAATAGTTAGCCCAATAGTTTGAGGTTTCTTTGTGAGCATAGTGAGAGGTGCATATGTTGCCATCCTAATACATGTTGGTACCACAGGACTCTAATGGAGGCCTTGTGCAGCAACTGCATGGCAGTGTTGGTAGTGCAGAGCATCTGAGCTGACCTTGCTCTGCTGGTGGTAAAACCTGAGAGACAAAAACTGTCAACAATCAGCATATGTGTCGACTGCCTCTGTCCTGTCCTTTGTGAGAACAGTCAGCTCTGTGTTCAGTTCTGTACAAGTGACTCTTCCATTCATACAACATTTTTAACAGCAGAACAAAAACTCAGCATACAGTGTAGACAGTTCCAGGTCAGTTCAATACTTGGTAGTCCTCTGTAAAAGGCAGGTGAGGTAGTCCATGGAAAGCCTATGGATAAGGTATCCCTTGGGTGAGAAAATCCTGGGAAACACTCTTGCTTCTATGTATCAGCTGAGTGCATATTGAGCTAATTTAACATTTGTTCAAAATAAAAATTGGCTTGTTGGCAGCAGTGTGGAGCAAGCCTGCTTGGAGTGTTATCCAGCTGTCAAAATATGGTATTGCTGAAGGGGATTCTTTTTCCATCCTTGTGCAATAGGAGAAGCTTCAGTCTGGCCTCTTGGTAGCTTTCTTACTGCATTGCTAATGTTGACTCTCTTTTTTTTTTGCTTGGTTGATTGTTTTTTTGTTAGCATTTCCAATTTCTTACTGGTTGGGATGTTCCAGGGACCCTGATTCTGAAGAGGAGGGAAGAAGAAGGAGAAACATGTTCTTACAGTTTCTGAACAGAATGGTCTCTCTCATTATCTTGAAATAATTTTGTTGGTAACATATCATTATAATTTTCTTCCTTTAGTGATGATAAGGCTGTTGAAGAGCAACCAGAGGAAGATGATGAACTAACTGTTGTGGAAGATGATGATGCTGATGATGACGATGATGACGGCGATGAAATTGAAGAAGAGACTGAAGAAGAGTACGAGGAGGCAACTGAAAGAACTACCAGTATTGCAACCACTACCACCACAACTACAGAGTCTGTGGAAGAAGTTGTCAGAGGTAAATTCATGGACATTTAGCTTGGGGCTGGAATACTGATCCTGCTGCTTTGCATGTTTGCCCTTTATGACAAAAAATGTTCCAAACAGCAAAATATCCTATGTTGCAGCAGTTTTGTGCTTTAGCTTCTGTGATTTACACATCAAATCCCCTTCCTATCCTCTTCCCATTACAAATACTCTTTGGAGGTGTATGTCTAGGAAATGTGGCTGTTGTGTATGACATGGATGGAGGCTAAAGGGTTAGCTTTATTTTAAAGTAACATCAAATAAAACTTGACTGCTGTATGTAGCAAACAACACAGGACACGTATGTGTGGATGTTATCATGTGTATGTTTTGCAGAAGAATAGGAAGTGTTATTTCAAAGCAGGAAGTAGCCCTAGCTGGTTTGGCCTCTTATCTTTCCATCTGAACACAGGGGAAAGCTTTGCTTTGAGGGTGACAGAGCACTGGAACAGGCTGCCCAGAGGAGTCTCCTTCTTGAGATATTCAAAGCCTGCCTGGCCATGATACTGTGCAACATGCTCTAGGTGAACATGTTTTAGCAGAGGAGTTGGTCTAGACATTCTCCAGAAGTCTCCTCTAATGCCCCACTATTCTGTGATTAACTGCAGCAATTAGACATTTGTGTATTCCTGTTAGATATCTATTTCCAATATTTCTCCATGAGCTAGTAATTCAGCAAGATTAGGTGAATGGAGAAATAACTATGCAGAAAAGTGATCCTAACTATGAATTGTATTGGGAGTGGATGGGGAGAAGGAAATACAAATGCATTGTCCAAACAACAAAACATGAAGTGAGAAAGAATTCTTCACTTCTAAAATTTGGTTT
Organism: Melanerpes formicivorus; assembly: GCF_026170545.1. NCBI lineage: Eukaryota > Metazoa > Chordata > Aves > Piciformes > Picidae > Melanerpes > Melanerpes formicivorus. Next base: position 9,197,169 of record NW_027142363.1, on the reverse strand, counting down.
TCATTGTATTTAGTAGTTTTTAATGTAACTCCATTGTAAACTTTGAGTTTTAGCCTAATCTATGTACAACAGAGCAACATAATATTGTGAAAAGCTACATTTCTCCTGCAATCCATATTTGAAGTACTTATTCTTAATTTTACCTCTGTAAGTGCAAATTAATATGGCATAAATCCCAGAAAGAGAAGTGCTGATTTTTCTGCTTACATCTTTAGCTCTTACATCTTTACCAGTAATAGCTGGAGATGATGGCAAAAAAAAATTGAGACTAAAGGCTGCAGTTGAAAGAGGATGGAGTTAGGACACGCTGGAGGCAGAGAAAAAGTGGCAGTGATCGGGTGGCCATGAAACGAAGAAGAAAACACCTGGCCTGGCTCCTTTCCACTTCCCTGCATTCCCAACCTCTGCCTCCAGGTGTGCTTGAGACTGAAGCGCCAGCAGAGTCCCCCAGTTTGCATGTGGCAGCATCCTCTTCCCTTGAATCGTGGTGTTGACATTTGGCAGTCCAGGTGTGGAGCAAACAACTGCTGGCTGTGATTGATCACACATGTCGAGGGCAGAAGGTGCCCAAAGGATGCTTTGGAAAAAGCAGAGTTACTGCATTTACATTTTTCTGTTCAGGCTTTTGGTGTGCCTGCAGATAAGCTTGCTATAATCCAAAGAGCAAATGCTTTGCTAAAATCACTTGCAAATGTTTCTTTCTAAGGCTGGCAATGCAGTCGTGTGTGTTCCTGTCTTACATAACTGTGTTGAGTGTTTTGCTCAGTTATCAGAAAGACATTTCAGTGAGGAAGGGTGGGAGGAGATGATGTTTAAATCTTTAAACCAATTAAATATATTTCCATATGTGAGCTTTCACCACCTGGAGATAAAACACCCTGTTCTCACTGGTAAATGAATACTGAGAGACGGAGAGAGAGAGAAGGAGAAAAAAACATGCTCTTGACTTTAATGGGATTTTGGATGAGTGGAAATGAGGACAAATTAGGTAGAACGTGTTTCTTTTACTGAGGTTGACATTTCAAAGAGCCTAAGATGCTTAGCCTTCAGGAAAGTAGCATGTAATAATACAAATGTAGGATACAAAAGAGATGAGGTGAACTATTGAAGCCACCTTTTGAAAACCCTTCACAAATGTATACACTTGCTAGATGATAATGAAGTGCTATTGTCCTGTTTTTCCCAAGTCTAAAATCTCCCACGATAGGTAACACTGAGCGAAATATGTGTTCCTCTGAGTGAGGTGAGGGTAATCTATTACTAATGCAAGTTTTCAGCACAGTTCTGCCACAGCCCTTCAGGATTTCTGACCTTCAGCCATCCTGGGGTACAGAGGGTGCTGAGATTGTTCCTGAGTGTAACTGGTATCTGATAGAGCTTCACTCTGCAAAATGTTTGCTTATTTCTAACTGCAGACGTATATATGGTGTCCCTGCCCATGGCAGGGGGGTTGGAACTAGATGATCCTTGTGGTCCCTTCCAACTCTGAATGAAACTATGAAACTAAATAACCTAAAGTCTTAGTCGTTGCTTTTACTTCCCTTGCTGCACTTAAGTGAAAGCTTCCTGGTACAGCCAGCAGATCCAGCATAGGAACTTCTGTGGTGAGCATCTGCTAACAGCTTCCTCTTGCGAAGAGAAAGGTTTGTCACTGTCAGTGCAAATGAAGAAGGCAGAGGTACCTTGTAGACTGCATACATATTAAGAAGTGGTCCATCTTTTGAAGACACTTTGAAAGCCTTTCCATATGGTGTTAAGTACTGGAGCTTCGTTTTCATGGATGTGAGCTCAGGCTGCTTTTTCAAAGCATTACTAAGCACATAAAACATATCCTAGGACACTCTTACCAGACACTTTACAGCCAGTTATATGTATGCTTTATTAAGCCATAATTAATATTATGTCATTAGCATTGAAGAGCACAGAGAGTAGGTTTGTCAGTTTGGAGAAGAGTGGCTTTTCATATACAAAATCAACAAAGAGTAACTTCTACAACATAAATTAGGATCTAATTGTGGGCTAGTACTGAGCCCTTTCTCCCCCAAATCAATGAGATGATGGCCATCAACCATAAAGAATTGAGAAGTGCAAATGTAGTGTTACATTATAAAGACACTTGAGCTGTTGTAATATCAATTTGTCAGGCAGTTTTACTTCTATGCATATTTTAATGAATCCTGATCAGGACTAGTTGCAAACTCATTTCTCATGAAGAGGAAGTTCGTCTTGCCTTAGACAATGGGAGAGGTCACTGGCAGGAGGGCAATCCTTTCAGTTTCTACAGCAACTGTATCTTTATAATCTATAATGTTTATTCAGAAATGTGAATCCATTTTTCCTAGCATGGTAATGTCCAATATTCACTTTCCTGCCTTTTGTGAAGGACCATCTCTACTCTCAGTTAATACAGACTAGGGCAGAAAGCACAGTTTAAACTTTCAGATAGACCCTTGATAGAGCTCAGATGTTAAATACAGCCAAAAGCAGTTCTGAGGTTGCAGGGATCCGGAGAGTAAAAGTTAATATTGGATCAACTCTCTGCTGGCCAGGATTTAAGCAAGGGAGCAGTTTGATATCTGTTGTCATCATTGCAACATGATGGGGGTTGCAAAGCTGCTCCTGAGGCATTCAGGCTCCAGGTGATTCTTTCAGTGCATGACTGAAGCAAGCACGAGTGCTGCTCCCCATCATGGGCAATTGTTTGTGATTTCGTTTCTGCTCTCGTTCAGCACAGTCAGTGACAAGAAAAAGCAGTCTCTCTTGGTGTAAAACAAAGAGTAAGCAATTTCAGTTTAGTGCTTCCTGTCAACATAGCAGTCAATCAGATCTCATTTAGAGAGCAACACGGTCAGCGCAGCAGCCTGACAGAAAATTCTTGGCAGCTTCTTTGCATTCCTACCAGCAGATGTGGGGGATCAGCAGCATAAGCATGACCTGCCACCTCTAGTGTATAATGTTGCCCTTCAGCAATTGGTTTTCCTTTCTGTAATTCAGTTGTGTTTCTTTAAACAGTTAGGAAAGAATTTAAGTGGCAGTCTGCTCGAGGTGGCATTTTGACTATGTTTACAATCTGGAGTTGCAAGTAGAGACTGTGTGCTGGCTCCCTAGCAAGAGGAAAGTAGCCTAATGCTTGTAGGGTAACTCAAGCTAGCATGAGTTTTTCTTCTGCAGATTTTCATGTCTAAAGGACTCTAAACCCATTCAGATTCAGTGACAGCTACCATCCATTCCAAGGCAAGGGAGGTTAGATTATCCCTGATTGTTAGCCCTGTCAGCTGCAAACATTAGTAGCATATGCTAGATTAATTGGATTTTTTTTCACCCTCCATAGCTTTGCTCTACTTTCTTCTTTGAAAGATTTTCTTCCTTTTAAGATAGTAGTTCCTTGTTCTTCATTTGCTTTGAGACCATGCAGCATTAATTGGAAGGTGATAATGTGTGATTGCGTTCCCTATCAAGAAAACATCGATAGGTGCTGTATGAGGAGTAGACATTATGATAACTCTCCTGGGTGTTTTTTTAAGGAGAACTTCATTAAGAATAGTAATCTACTATAACACACGAACAAGACTTGATAAAAGTAACCTAATGAATTTGCATTAAGAACCAGATAGCTTTTAATAGACATTATATTTTAAAGCACAGCAATTCCACCATGATGCAATACTTCAAGATGTATTGCCATTAGAAGAAAATTTTTTATGATCTAGTAATTTTTGATGGAAGGCTGGTGAGAGGCCTTGAGCACAAGCACTATGAGCAGAGGCTGAGGGAGCTGGGATTGTTTAGCCTGGAGAAGAGGAGGCTCAGGGGTGACCTCATTGCCCTCTACAACTTACCTGAAAGGTGGTTGTAGCCGGGAAGGGGTTGGTCTCTTCTCCCAGGCAACCAGCACCAGAACAAGGGGACACAGTCTCAAGCTGCGCCAGGGGAAGTTTAGGCTCGAGGTGAGGAGAAAGTTCTTCACCGAGCAAGTCATTAGTCATTGGAATGTGCTGCCCAGGGAGGTGGTGGAGTCACCATCCCTGGAGGAGTTCAAGAGGAGATTGGACGTGGCACTTGGTGCCATGGTCTAGTCACGAGGTCTGTGGTCACAGGTTGGACTCAATGATCCTTGAGGTCTCTTCCAACCTCGGTGATACTGTGATACTGTGATAAGCAATATATTGCTACTGCTTTGGGTGAAGGGCAATAGTACTGAAATAGTACACACAGGAGTAGTATTGTTTTAGAAAGTGTTGGAGGGTAGAGATTGGTTTCATTTGAAATACATCCTGCCAGAAGAAATCACCCAAGAATCTATTTCCCTAGAGAAAATGTCTTTTTATTATATTGAATCAATAATTAATAGAATAATTTGCTTTGCTATGTAAAAAGACTTTAGTGCACTTTTGAGCTAAGCCTCATGTTGGCTGTCTTGCCATGCTAGCCTAATCATGATGTCATGTCATGCCTCTTGTAATACACAGAAATTCACTATTCCATTCAACTACCTTCAAAATCAAGCTGAACTTTTTGTATGAGCTCTGGCCATTAGTGGTAGCTGAATGACACCTTGGCTCAAAGTGTAGTTTTGTTGTGCACAAGTAAATAGAAAACAGTTTTTGGCGGGTATTTCTACTTCAGAATTCTAAGGCTGTGTATTCTAGGCAAGAATATAGTTAAACTCTTCTGTATTCCACATATTCCCCTCCAGTATCTTAAGACTAAATATTAGAGAGGAAAAAAAAAAAATCTCTCTTAATTGACCAGGATGTAAATTACAATTTTAGGTTATTTAACAGTTTTAGAGGAGCTATTCTTCAGTATTGTATTTAGAAATCATCATTTTCCTTCTTCTATTTTAACTTGCTCTGTAGAAAGTATTTTAACAATTGTGTAGCTTGTGCAACAACTTTATTCCTAGGGTATGTGCCAGCTTCACAGCTGTCTTCTCCTAATTCCAAAAACTGCTCCTGAAATTAGCTTTTGTCTTTGAGTACTCAGCTAAAACTCCACTGCCTTTTCTGACCATTTGTTCAGAATTAGGAAGTTTTGTTCCAGCAAAATTATCTTTAAATAGTCCCTTTTGATTAATTCATCGAGCCAAACAGTGTTGTGCCTTTTTGGAATATGAACTAAAAAAGGAAACAACACAGAATGCAGTTACTCTTGTCTAATTTTTCTCAGTTAGTTTAAAAATGGAGACTAATATATGTACATGAGTATTAATATCCTCAAACTTTAGCTCTAAGTACCTTAAGACAAGGAAGCCAAAATCGCTCCAGTTGTAGTATTGTGTATGGTAGTGCATAATGAAGTGTAGCATATACCTCATAATGGATATTTGAGAGAATAGAATAGAATTAACCAGGTTGAAAAAGACCTTTGAGAGCATCAAGTCCAACCTATCACCCAACACTATCTAATCAACTAAACTGTGGCACTAAGTGCCCCATCCAGACTCTTCTTAAACACCTCCAGTGATTGTGACTCCACCACCTGGGCAGCCCATTTTAATGGCAGATGTGAAGTACTTCTTCCTAACATCCAGCCTAAACCTCTCCTAGTTCAGCTTGAGACTGTGTCCTCTTGTTCTGGTGCTCATTTCCTGGGAGAAGAGACCAACCCCCACCTGGCTACAACATTCCTTCAGGTAGTTGTAGAGCAATAAGGTCTCCCCTGAGTCTCCTCCAGGCTAAGCAACCCCAGCTCCCTCAGTCTCTCCTCACAGGGCTTGTGCTCCAGACCTCTCACCCGCTTCGTTGCCCTTCTCTGGATGTGCTCCAGGGAAGTTTATCCCTTTACCCTTTCTTGCATTAATTGATTATTCTGTTCTTTAGTAAAATATTAATGGTAAGGTACAAGATATTTGTCCCATATGCTTAAGTAACTACATGTTATAGGCCCTTGTTTAAGTCTTGTTTGGTTCCCATGTGGTTATGATACACAGTTTGAACCGATGGCAACACAGACAAAGCAAACACATAGCAGTGCTAGTGAGTTGGTTCATACCACCAGTATCATTTATTTGTCCATAGATAACAATATCAGCTTCAAACTTGAAGGGCTGGTAGTATAGAAAGAGTCATCACTATATTACATTTCCATTACCGTGGCTAAATTGAAGAGCTTGTAATAATTATAAGCCAGCATCATGCTGAATTTCTACTGTGACATTAAGGTAAAGAGCTTTTACAGAAGTGTAAACTAAACATAGGACTCAACTTCCAAGACAGGCTGGAGTTATTCATCTAGCTCCTCCTGTTTTTTCCTTTTTTTCTTGTTGTTGTTCCCCTTACATCTCTTTAAATTTAATATCTAGTTTGAGGTTTGGGATTGACTGGAAGCATTTAAAGGAGCTTAGTTCTCATGATCATGTAAACAAATGCAAATCCTAAAAGAATACTGAGTAACCTTGATGTTTATATCCATAGAAGTGTGTACATACAGTTTTATTTCCTCTTTTCAGTTTTATTAGATAACCTTAATTGAAAATATTGACTATATGATGAAAATGCTGTGTGAAAATGTTCAGAGAGTATTTATTAGTCCTGGGATGGGGTGGGGAGGGGAAGAAATCACGGAGCTGAGATTTTGAGATAAAGCAATTACAAATTCACTGTGTTTTAAAATTGGTTGTCTTCAAGGAACAGGAAAAAAAAGCTAATTGGTATGGTGAGGAAACGTTCTAAATGGTGTTCAGAACTATGCTGTATATTTCTCTCTATAAAAACTGATCATGAAAAGCATCTAAACTGTTTTGACATAAATTATAATTAGCTCTACTTACAGCATTTTGGTAAATGAGTGTTTATGGAAGTACTTTGTGTGAAGCCACTATAAATCAATGTCCACATCCTTGAGGACTCTGTATTTCCTAGGGTGCTGAAGTCTGTGCTTTTCAAAGGAAAAACATAACACATTCAGTGCTGATGCTTAGTGTAACTGATTAGTTTTCAGTATATCACTTTAACTATTAATTTAAAAGCAAATGATAAAGCTTGGCCACAGCACTGTCCTTCCCAGAATCATCTACCTGCTTGATTAGAAACAACTTTTTGCATCAAGAGGCTGGAATTAAGTATAAGCTTGGAATGAGGAAAGCTGAGTTACACTTTCCTGATTATCCAAAAATAATTTGGCATATCGAGAATTTCAGGGAAGGAGAATATTGACAACTGTAATCGTTGGTTTAGGGCATATTTCACTATTGAAGAAGGATGGTTTGAAAACTCTGTAAGTCTCTGAAAAGAGAATTTAGACTGCTTATGAACCTGGGTTGTGGCAAAGGCTTGTTTCTAATTTTCATGGAGCCAAAGGCAAAAAATGCATCTTTGGAAGGGGGAGAGTGAGCAAGTTCCTTAAACAAAGCAAAGCTCATTGTCAGTGCTGTACTGGATACAAATAATTTATGCTATCCAGTAAAACTGAATTACACAGTGGCAAGTAACCCATCATTTAATCAGTTTTCAGCAACAAGATTAATATATGAAGCAAAGACAGCTCTTAATGTTTTGATAAATCATTTAGTAGTGTATGCTGCCTGCCTGCTGCTAATATCTGTGAAAATACCATAGCCCTTAATTGCTACACTTGGTGGCGGTGAAAGAGGAAATGCTCTTTGCATTAGCAGCCCAAGAAAACCCAGTACATTTCTAATATCTGCATTTCATTTCCCCATCTTCTGAGATGAGGTGGTACAGCAGCGGATCAAATGTGGATATTTTTCTTCTTTCTGTAAGCACAAATGACAGAGTTAGAGAGAGGCATGGGAGGAGCAATTGCCCTGCCAAGAGGAGTAATGGGACCATTTCCCAGGCATTGAAGCTGGTTTAAAAATGTGCCTTTGCCTTGAAGCAGTGGTGAAGGAACACTGCTCTGGGGCCTCCACAGAGAACAGGCAGCAATGGGTGGCTGTAGTGGACAGTGGTGGTGATGCTGGGAAAGGGGGAACAGCAACAAACAGAACACTCATAGTTTCATAGTTTCATTCAGGGTTGGAAGGGACCACAAGGATCATCCAGTTCCAACCCCCTTGCCATGGGCAGGGACACCCCACACTAGATCAGGCTGGACAGAGCCTCGTCCAGCCTGCTCTTAAACACCCCCAGGGACGGGGCCCCAACCACCTCCCTGGACAACACATTCCAGGGTTTCACCACTCTCATGGTGAAGAACCTCCTCCTCACATCTAGCCTGAATCTCCCCACCTCCAGCTTCATTCCATTCCCCCTAGTCCTATCACTACCTGAGATCCTGAGAAGTCCTTCCCCAGCCTTTCTGTAGGCCCCCTTCAGATACTGGAAGGCCACAATTAGGTCACCTCGGAGCCTTCTCTTCTGCAGACTGAACAGCCCCAACTCCTTCAGTGTGTCCTCATAGGAGAGGTGCTCCAGCCCTCTGATCATCCTTGTGGCCCTTCTCTGGACACGTTCCAGCACCTCCACATCCCTCTTGTAATAGGGGCTCCAGAACTGGACACAGTACTCCAGGTGGGGTCTCACCAGTAACCCAGAGCATTTTTCCACGCTCTTGTTTGATCCTCATTTAGGTCATAAAGTGTTTGCACAGTAGGGATGTGTCTCTCTGTGATGAAATAATTACCATTTAGGTCTCGCCTTGGCTGTGCAAGTCCGAGGGAAAGATGTCCCTCCATTGCCTTGCAATGTCACCACCAGCCTGGTGGGAGGTGACAGGACAGGCAGGAGGCAGGTCCTTGGCCACAAACACTGGGATGCAGGGCTTCAGGCTTGCTCTTCTTAATATGCTACCATGTAGTTTTCTGAGTGCTTGGTCAAGTGCATCTACATGTGTATAAATTACTTCAGTTTTCAAAGAGCCAGTTCCCTGTTACCACTGCCATCAGTTATTTGATAGCCACATGGACACACACACACAAAAAGTCTCTGCTGCTCTTTCTGTGAGAGGGATACCTATAGGAAATCTCTCATTAAATCTGTGAAGTCTTCCCATCCTTTAACAGTACACAATGAAATACATCAGACTTTACAGCAGATAGAGTATTTCAAGGGAAGCCTAGAAGGAGCTTACTGTGGGTAGAGGTCAACCCACAGTCAATGTGAGTTGTTGAGCCCTTTTGTGTTTTGTGAAATGACATTTCCTGTCAGCAAAAATTCTCTTGATTGTACCTGCCTCTTTAATGTCTAGAGGCACTATTCATTTTTAATTGACACGTGGCAGCTCTTCCAAGGCTATGACAAAGTTAGCTTTGTGTGAAGATTTGACTGCGTAACAGGGCAGTGGGGCTGGATTTGGTTCTTCAATCAGAAGAAACACTTGTATAATAAATGTGGCCTATAATTAGTCATAGGGTAGGATACAATTAATTGCATTTTATGTATTGTACAACTAAATATGCTTATTTTGCTTTTTCTTAACCCCAAACCCCCTGGTATTCCTTCCCTCCCTGCTGTTCCTTTCCCCCTAATTGCTTGATACAGAATGGCAACGTTAGTATAGCACATCCTTAACAGCTGCATACCTGGGGCTTGTTTCTCTTAGACTGAATGTATGTTCTATGCATTGGGGCTTGACATTATTTATTGATATGATGCATGAATATGTAAAATATACTTCTGTATTTAAGCAGTGGAGATACACACTGACTGACAATGACATTGGACGTAAAACCTATTTAGAAACTGTGGTGATCCTGGGGAGGGTAAAGTAGATGGATCAAGACAGACTCTGGAAAGCAGGATTCTTTGTAGCCCGTATCTGAGTGGTGATGAGCATGCAGGGGATTTTTAGTGCTAGTGCACTGATATTTCTTCATACCTTTCAATCCTTAGGGACCTGCCTTCCACAAATTTCACATATACACAGAGAAGGTGGAAACCTGTAGCCAAATGTACTAGTTTGTCTGGCAATGCAGTGCATGGGATGAAAGCAAATGAGGGGTGTGGTGATGTCTAATGTTCTGTAGATTTGAAATGACTGAAGCAGCGTGTTGAAAGATAAAACTTTGTGTCTGTTTGGAACATTATTGGTAAAGGGCTATACATTTACGTGTGTAATTGGCTGAATTCCAAATTGCAGGCAAGATTTGCTTTGTCTTCCTTTATTTTGTGTGGTTTGGTTCTTCACTCAAGTTTTCCGGTGTTGCAGGATGCAGGCAGAGGCTGTGGCAGCTCACAATGAGCACAAAACATTTTAAATTATCTTCCTGTGCCTATTCACTTGGGATGAGAGTTCTTCCTATGGATGGGTTGAGGCTATGGCAGCAATTTTATATATGTGAGCCCTCAAACTATGAATTAAAAAACCTGTGCCAGGCAGCTTGCAAAAGGGAGTTTCTTTGGCAGTGACTGCATATAAATAAGTGTTTGGAAAGAATTTGTTTTCCTCTGTAGCTCATAAATGTTTTGGCTTTGTTTTTATTTATTTTGTATGAGCTAGGAAACCTTCTGAACTTGGATAGGGGGTGGACTATATAGCTGAGGGTGGGAGGGGGGGTTGGAAATTGTCTTCTACTTTCAGATGTTCCCCTTCCAGGTAGGTGAAAGGGGATATGATGTGGTCAATGTTGTGGGCAGGAGTTGATAGGGTGATTGTCCCCCTCCTGGATTGAAGCAGGTGAAACTTTATGCTTGTACCATGGCCACCATGCTGGAGCTTGTTTCAGGGCAACGCCCCTCAGTGTATAGAGATCACATAGCTAAATAAACAAAAGTGTAGGCAGGTTAAGGAAACTTAGTTCAAAATCTCCCTACCTCCTCTCTGGGGTGGTTTCCTAGGGAAGGGTTCCCCATTCCTCCAAATGCCGCCTTGATGCATCTCCTTTCTGGACGTTGAGAGACACCTAACTAAGAAACAGAGACAATACCATTTACATGCTAAATATGGTTCCTCCGGGTCTCCTGTGACTAGAGGTGTGCTCTGAGCAAGCTGAGACTGGTCCCTGCCGCGCGATGATCTCCCGCTGGTACTTTGACGTGGCCGAAGGAAAGTGCGCGCCCTTCTTTTACGGTGGCTGCGGCGGGAACCGGAACAACTTTGACTCGGAGGAGTACTGCATGGCGGTCTGTGGCAGCGTCAGTAAGTGCCCCTCCACACCTTCCTCGCTCCCGCACAGCAGGAGTGGACCTGGGCTCACACTAACCCCTGACTGCAGTCTGTCCAGCGCCTCTTCTCACTACTTAGATCTTCATTAGTCTCTTGCTAACCCGGCATGGTAGTGGGTGACTTCTTGGTGCTGTAGATGGGGGTCTGCAAGTAGGTAGCTAACAGCCTAACACTTCCTTAGACGAGGCCTTTCTTGCTCACCTTCTCTTAATTTTTCTATCAAAGTGTACTGACATGTGTCTGTCTCTCTGTGTGCATGTACCATGCATGTGCAGGAAAAAAACCACAAACTTTAGGCAAGCCTCAGGTAAGTTGAAAAACAGCTCATCATTTTAACAATGTGTTTTCGTGTTTTATTTCTGACCTTTTTTTGAATCAAAGCATAGTAAGCTCATTAAATAACAGAATGTTTATTTACAGATTATTGTACTTTTTTTTCCCCTTTTTGTTTGTTTTTAGTTTTAATACTTCATGTGTGTTTGCAGTGCAAAGGGGAGGAATTACATGTAACTCTTTTAGGTTTCCTTGAGGGCTGCGACGCACGTGGATGTGAATCACCTCCCACTTACTGTAACACAAGCTGTATTTTAGTAATTGCTTTCCTTGAAGAAAGAGCATTGCACTGTGATTTTTGGTTTGAGAAGGATGGCTTTCTCCATCACAGGCTACTGAAGCTGATGAGTCACATGCTGTATTTATCAGCTGGGTTTTGGTTTGGGTGCCTCTGGTGCACTCCCCTGCCATCTGTCTTGCCATCATATACTCTTGGGTGGGTATTAGCTGTCACATCTGGCACATTAAAGAGTGAGTGTGTATCTTGCTGCCCTACCTCCTCACAGGGCATGGAGCAGCAGAACACAAGCAGCACCTTAGGGTTTCTTTCAGTAAAATGTTTTCCAAACTGCATGTAGAAGTGTTTGCATTAAGTAGAGGGCTTGAAAATGTGCACAAACACACATTGAGCCCTAGCAAGATGTTGTGGTGTTGTGGTGCAGAGGAGGTGAAGCCAGAGCAGTCATGGAGGAATGATTGCTCCTCTGGTGCTCCTGATGCTTTCAATCTCAGCATCTTTTAGAGCCATTCATGGCAAAGCTCCGTGGAGGGACAGTGAAACACTTCATGCAGAAAGTCTATACCAAAGCAAGTGAGGAGGATATCTCATTGACAGTGATCAACTTCTACAAGACAGAAGATACAGTGAAGAGAGCAAAGAAATATGCAGTGGCTGGAATGAAGTCTGTAATATATTTGCTAAAAGAGTGAAATGCTGAACTATTAACTTCCTGTGTTATGCAAAACATTACCATAGATGCAAACCATCATTTGATTGTGTGCCCTGTTAAAGGCAAGAAAAACTGGGGCTTTCTAACAGGTTAAATTAGGACAGCAGTGGGGGAAAAAAAAGAGAGAGTTTTAAAGAGAAAATATTTATGCAATGAAAAATGCGGGGTATGTGATAATGTCAAGCAGTTGAAGTTGTAGGCATGTAAGGAGGAAAGAAAAATAAACTGAAGATAGCTGACTTATGCATATTAGAAGCATAGAAGAATCACTGCAGGGTAAGAGATGTTGACCAATAAGCCTAGAAAAGCCTACGTGTGGTTTCAGGTAGCCAAGATGAGGCTGTGTTTATTCTTTACTGCTACAGCCATCAGAGAATTTGTAAAGGAGAATTAACCTTCATCAGTCGTGTGTGGGTGAGTATCATGGGTCATTGGATCCCAGACAAGGTAATGGCCATTGAAATGAATAGTGGAAAACGGCTGAGAGACTGGACCTTTTGTTAGTTTGCAACTGGAAACAGTCTCAGCAAGGGGAGAATGACAGGATTGAACATGATTTACCTGCACATAGCTTTGAATGCTTTAGGTGTTTGCCTTGGTCTGTATGAGGCAAATGAAAGCTAGCTACCTCTGCTAGCACACCTGTTGTGACAATACCTGTTCCTTTCCACAGAAATTGGAAGGAGGGGGGGAAAAAGGGACAGGAGGGCCTTTCATCCTTACCTTTTATGTCCAACAAGATAAGATTGAATAAAGAATAGCTGTGGGGCTTTTTGTGCTGAGCATTTTACTTTTATGGTCAGTATTGAGTATTTCTAACAGCTTCATGCTCTGTTCTTGTTGGGAAAAGTCAGCCTTTATGCATTCCTGGTAGGAATTAAGAATTATTACTGCCTTTGGCAGCATTCCTGAAAAATCTATAATATTATTGTGAAGGCTGGACAACAGCACGAATAAAGATTGTAGGAGATCATGATCTTGCAAGATCGTGGTTTTGTTCAACATCCAGCTTGCTTTTTGGCTCTTCAGCCATGTGGATGCATTTCTTTGCTTAAATTCTGCAGCAGGACTAGGAGCAGACTCATACATCTTCAAAGATTGCACATCTAGCATATAGAACTCTAGTTACGCAGCACTTCAAATGTGAAGGTTTCATTTCTAGCTTTTGTAGTACTGCAACATTATTACACAGAGGGAATAGTGTTGCTGACTAAAATAGCAGTCACATCACAAAACAGACTTAATGAGAGTTACTCTTAAATGGTGAAACTTGGAGGGGTTTGTGACTTTGATAATGCAGTTGTGTTGCTTTTTGTATCCAGGTCACAGGTGAGATCATAGCACCATCTGCTTCTAATAGCAAGGCAACAGAGTTACATTTCCAATCAACCCAGTGATCTTTTTGCAGGAAATCATCTGCTTCAAGGGATGACCTTGATCACAGTCTTATAAAGAATGTTACGTGTTGAATAAAACTTGGAAATTCAGTTGTCTTCCTTCTTCAAACTTGCCTCTTGGCAGCAGCTGTTTTTAAACTCGAGCTGTTCATCAGGATAAATGATCTCTTTTTAAGACTGGCAATTCTCTCAGAGCATGTAGAATAGGAAATGAAATAAGAAACAACTTCTAAATATACTATAGATCTCATTCGTTAGGATATTCAGATAAGCCTGTGAGAATCCTGTCTCATAAAACCTGGTTTGGGTGCTGTTCTATTCCTTAGTTTCTGCTCAATGAAACAATGGCAACACCATTATAATTTGTGTTCATTTCATAGTTACTTTAGGATTCCAAATTCTTGATCTGAGTTGCTTTAAGGAGAGTATTTGATCTCCTTGGCTTCGTTTGCATAGCTGTCAGCGAGGGAAAAATAGAGCTGGTCTTGTCTTTTAAAATAGACCTCCCAAAGGGCTTTTTCCTATTGAGTTTTTTCTTTAGCAGTTTCTCAAACAGCACTTGATTCTATAAGGTACACTTTCAACCTCCTTTAGATATTGTATATTTAATGATAGTGTTAGTCTATTCTTGTATTTTCATGTTACTTCACTGTGCTCTGTGCTCTAATCTATACACCTGTTATTTCTCTTTCTAAAACACCTTGGGTTTCCTCTGGTTTTATCTGCTGCTTCATTATCATCATGCTGCTTCTCCTTAGTCTTCATTGTTTTGCAGAATACAAATGGTAATGAAAATAAGTGCTGAAAATGATAGGCTTCAGCAATTATGTGCAATCTTGTCTTAGGTACCCATCTGATGTTGAAGAAAGAGGTTTTTTCACCTGGCTGTAACGCAGATGCCACCCTCCCCCCAGTTGCAGAGAAGAAAATAAGAAGAACAATGGATAAGAGTTTCCATCTTGGCCACTGCTGTTCTGTCCACCCCAGCACTCATCTCCCTTAATCTATCTATTTAAAATTTGTGCCCTCCCTCCCCATCCCCTTTGTGCTTATTTATTTACTCCATTCTTTACTGTTTTTCTTCAGTGTTGTGCCCTACCAAAGAAAAAAAAAACGTGCATCTCTGTTAGGCAGGAGACCAGACAGATGCATGTCTTTCCTTTGTCTAGCTGTGGTTTGTTTTGCAGGAAAAGCTAATTAAATTAAACAGAGGGTAATACAAAATAGTGAATAGTGGTTGGATTTCTCTTGAGTCGTGGAAAAGGATGAAAAGGCAAGATGTGACTTCATTTCCCTCATAATGCATTGAAATGGGAATGTAATGCTGAAGATGCTCTGTTATCACAGATGCTCACATGCCATGAATACTGAAGGCAGGAATACTGAATTTTAATATCCTGAACACACTAGACAGGAGAAAAAAAACCCAAACCCACATGTTTTATTCTGCTTCCTTGCTGATGTCTCTTTGCCTTGATCTGAACACGTAGGTCTGTTCTGTCATGCAATGCCTTAGACACTTCATTATCAATGAATGTGACTGATGCTCTGAGTTACGTCTGTTGGGTAGGAGCTACTACAGTCAAATTTTTCCATTCATTACCCAGCTGAGTGGGAATTGTTATATAGTTGCCCCAGGAAAAAAAAAAATCAGGCTTTTAGGATCTTGTTACCAGTTCCTTCAGCCTGCTAGACCACATGCTCACTCTTGATTGATTTTTAATAAGGATGCTCAATAGTGTCTACAGTTTCTATTCAATAGAAGGACTCAAACTTGTACTGTGTGACTGGTCATAATGGCTCCTTTGAAGTCATTAGCATCTGTCAGGCAGTTAATTTAGATTTAATGACCACAGAATGAGTATGTATTGACAGGAATAAGCAGAAGATGATAAATTGCTGTTAACAAAGAAATTGTTTCTGTCCTACTGTCATACTGAAAAGTAATTTATTCTATACATTTTCCCATGTCTCCTATCTGTCTGTTGTTAAACATCCACATTGTCTGTTAAACATCCTTAAAGCTATAGGCATTATTATTTTTTTTTTAAATAAATACTACTTTGAAATTATATTAAAGTCTTAACTTGGGGAAACAAGAAGCTTCAAAATTAGGAAAATGAGTTCTCTTAAATGAGCTTCATTTGCCAGCTGCTGCACAGGCGACAGCTCTCCCAGCAGCTCCTGCCACCACAGCATGGTGCACTCAGGGCAGAGTGGAATTCATGCTGCTGTGTTTTCAGTTGTTCTGCATCTAAAGCAGGAGTGAGCTGTACTCTAGTGGCACAGTCAGGCTTTTTAAACTTTGACAGATCATTAAATTGAAGTCTTATAAAATAGAGAGTTTTATCATTGTACTGAATTGCTACAGCTAACAACAGAGGGTACCAACGAGGAGGTTCAGCGTTGTCAGTTGCCTCCTTTCTTGTGTAAAGCCTGAAACATAGTAGGAAGTTTAAATGTCAACACAAATTTTGGGTTTGATCACTTCAGAGCACAATAACAAATTTCAGCTGAATTTAAGTAGAATAGTGTTTATTCTTTAGGCTGTGTGTTGTGAACTTACGAACTTGCCAGATACTTTATTCCTATTTCAAATGGAAGCTATTGAAAGAAACACACTAAAAGCTATGATTTCATAATATACATGGAATCTCACACCCTCTTAAATATAGATTAAAATACTGTGCACAATACTAAGACTAATATGGAGGGTCCACTCTCACACCTTTCATGTAGGCTAACTTCAGCCTGCCTGCACATTAGTATCAATCTGTTCTTGATAACTGGTGAGATAAGTCTTAATGTGTTTCCAGTTTGTGCTCTTAAGTGAGAGGAAGATTCATGACCTCTAGTGTTTCACAGCATCCAGTTTAATTTGTATTCAGAGGTACTGCAATTAACAATCTCTACCTTTTAACAGCAGCATCTTATAGGATACTCCTGTTGTCAGTAATTTCCTCAATCCATTTGTTACTTGTTTGGGATTTCGACGTGTTCATAGTTAGCAGGATGCAAAATGTTTTGGCAGCTAAACTTCCGTGTCAACTTCCTAAGTCTTTCTAAGGCATTGAAGAACTACAATGTTTTCCTGTAAGCATAATGGTAAAGTATACCAAATTCTTAGGCAGCCCATTTTAATCCTTTGTTTTATTTATTGGGTGATTGCTCATTTTACTCACACAACTGCAGAGGCTTCTTGAGCTTGAGGTCAGGTAGGGGTCTCAAAAGACACAAAGCAGGCCGCATCTACAGCAGCATTCATCTGGACAGGCTGATACTGCCCTTTCACTGCTTGTGAGCTTTATGGCAGAGTTGGCATGCCTCTGTCTATAAAAGCAGCAGAGCTTGCAAATTGCTTCATGCCAGGAAAGCCTTTGTTTTTGTCTTTGACAGCACACTTCAGGCTGGAAAATATTCATCACAGTAGCTGGCTACAATACTAATCTGTCATGGCGTTACAGAAGATGTAATTGCAGATACAGGAGCCTAGTGATAACATTTCAAATTGCAGTGATATTGCAAGGAAGCACTTAACATAAGTCTGAAATATTCTATTTGAATTAATAAAAACCCCAAAATTATTACAAATTCACTAAGCCATACTAGGGCAACCTGTTGCCTCGTCACAAAGGCTTTTTATGTTCAATTGTCTTCGTGTTTCTCAAATTAGCAGTAAAGGGGACGTTACCTCTCAGGACTTAAATGTGTCCCTCTCCCACCATCTCCAGCATGAATTGCCTATATGTGTTGAGTTTTATTTTCTCTTGTATAAAAACAGCACATCTTGGTGAAGTTGAGGCCAATTTTAAGTAATGTAGATGAAATATTAAGGAGAGCATATTCTTCAGTGTAAATGTTTGACACTTAGCATTCAGTGGCTAGGTGATGTAATACCAGCTATTTAAACTTTGAATTTTGACTGCCACCTTCAATGGATGCCAATGACTGAGGTCTATTTCCACAGTTTCTGTATCCATATAAATCTTGGCTTTATATTTCACCATGAAGCCAGTGCTGAACAAGGCCCCTTTAAAAAAGGAATAAAGTTTAGGATTCAAAAGGGAAAGGATGCAAATGTGTTTTGATAAATGAGAGTGAGACTACTGGTAAGCATAATGTACTGTGGTAGACACTGTTTTTCCTGTAACTTCTGTTGTGTCTAACCACAGTTCTGTTTGTTTATTCTGTGGAACTTGATGACTCTTGTTTACAGCCTCAACAAAAGCAATATTCAGGAGAATATTTCTAGCTTGTATTTGTTCTCATTTGATGTAACAGGTAAAGAATTTAATGTGGGTTTTTTTTTCTTCATAAATATTTAAACTTATGATGAAAAATCAAATGAGAATGCCCTTGAAGCAGAGTATTGCAACTATACTTGATGGAAGTTTTATTTGGAGACCTCCTCCCATGCACCAAATGAACTGAAGGATTCAGAGGAAATTGATCAGAGCAATTAATGGCCAAGATGACTGTCAAATAGATGTAAGCAAGGCAAAATTGCATTTGCCAGGGCTGGTGAAAAGGAGGCTGCATTGATGGAGGTGCATTGCAAGCATGATTACCAAGTTCTGACTGAGGAGATTGGACGTGGCACTTGGTGCCATGGTCTAGTCATGGGGTCTGTGTTGATAGGTTGTACTCGATGATCCTCGAGGTCCTTTCCAACCTAAGTTATACTGTGAATAGATAATTTATCTTGAAGTTCTTACACAGAAAGATTCTTAAATGAGAAAATTTAACTTAAACCTTGTTTAGATGGCAAGTATTAACTTTAGTTGAGGCAGTGGGTGAGGAATGGTGTGAGTAAGGTATGGTTTGTATTTGAGTGTTCTCTCTGTAGATGTCCCTGTGATAGTTTTCACTCAACAGTCTTTCAAGCTGCCTGTTCTGATGCTATACCAACCCTTCAAATTAGGACATAGCAAAGGAAGATAGGATCAGTCTTTACAATATAAAGTTGAGGAAGGAATGTAACTTTTAAACTTGTGTTTCTTATCTCAAAACAATTATATTTTCAGGCCAAGGCTGCTACATTGACTTGTAATTATTCTTGGAATACTAATGCAAGTTATGAAATACTACAGAAACTATATCTTTTATGACAGTCTTACATGACAGTGTGATTTAGCTTTGATGGGTAATAAAAACAATGAGCTAACCCAGTTAGTAAGAAGGGAAAGAGTATCCCTCTGGAACACTGGATTCCCTTTCATATGTTAACACTCTTCATGCCTGGAATCTTTTTCTAGTACTAGTAGGTATTCTTAACCTAGTGGTTATTTTTAGCCCATGTGCTTTTTAATCCTGTTTAGTAACTCATTTAACACAGAAAAGTCAAGCCTTCTCAGAGCTGGTGATTGTTTTTACTGCTTTGGATGTGATCCTTGGGCATACAACCATTACTGTTACAGGGGACTTTTTGTCTTAAGTGGATGCATTATTACTTATTTTTCGTGACAGAAGAATGTATTTATTTGTGTTCAAGTTACATGGGTTGGGAGTCCCTCCCTTTGTAGTCAGAATTTCTCAGTTTTTAGTAAGAACACTTTACTTTCAAAGACTTTTTGGGTGTCTGTTGTTGAAACATGAAGGTAAAGCAGATGTGCAAGATAAATAAAACTCATCTGAGTGGATCAGGCTGAGTGATAAATGTTAGTTGGTATGGCTGAGCCTTAATGGCAATGAATAATGTCATGGGAGTTCATGTTGTTAGCATCTTTACTGAAAGTTAAAAAGTGGGCAGAGACAGAGTTGAGTGGCCTGACGGGCAAGAGCGTTAGGCTCTCATGGTGATCAGCGCAGCGCACTGCTCTGCAGTTAGCTTTCAGGCAGGGAGATCCACTGATGAGCCACAGGATGAAAGATCGGTCTCCCACAGCTCCCACCAGAGCAGGGGTGATGCCGACTCTTAGAGCGCAGCAATGCTGTCTTTTTGCTGCCCCTTCTGCCCCCTCCCTCCCAACCCCAAAAAAGAAACAAATAGCAACAACCTGCCACTCACAGGTCAAATACTAAAACTGGAGACGTCTGGGTTTCGTTGTAACAAGGTCTCTCTTGTGATGTTGACTATGGGAGGAACTTTGCCCTGCCCATTTTTCTGTAGTTTTAGACAGTGGTCTAAAACTAAAGTCTTTAGTTTTTAGAAAGTGATCTTGGTGAAAACTTGTATGAAGAGAAAGTAATCAAAAGTGAAAAAGGAATGGCACTTTTCCTGCTGGTTGTCTAGATTACAGCGCTAAGAATGAGATAGTTGTCTAATGCTGTATATTATACATAGTATGTAAATACACTTGCTGATTTTTTGCTCCAGTATTGATCTCTACTAGAAAGCAAACACATTTAGCACACAATTTTCTCTAAATTAAATTATGTTAAATACTATTAAACTTGAAGTCCTTATGTAAAAAAACTCATCCTGGCATATGCTTTTCCCTTTATTTAACGTTATGTTAATTTGATAACTCTTGTCCAGTCTTAATTTCATCATAGTATCATAGTATCATTCAGGGTTGGAAGGGACCACAAGGATCATCTAGTTCCAACCCCCCTGCCATGGGCAGGGACACCCCACACTAGAGCAGCCTGGCCAGAGCCTCATCCAGCCTGCTCTTAAACACCTCCAGGGACGGGGCCTCGACCACCTCCCTGGACAACCCATTCCAGGGTTTCACCACTCTCATGGGGAAGAACCTCCTCCTCACCTCCAGCCTGAATCTCCCCACCTCCAGCTTCATTCCATTCCCCTAGTCCTATCACTACCTGAGATCCTGAGAAGTCCCTCCCCAGCCTTCCTGTAGGCCCCCTTCAGATACTGGAAGACCACAATTAGGTCACCTCTGAGCCTTCTCTTCTCCAGACTGAACAGCCCCAACTCCTTCAGTCTGTCCTCATAGGAGAGGTGCTCCAGCCCTCTGAATGACATAATTTGTACTGTATCATCAGGCAATAATTTGTCTGTTCTTTCATAAAAAGGTAATCTTTATTTTTCTTCCCTGTGGTCTACATTCTGTTAATTGACTTTGCCGCCCTGCTGTAAGCAGAGCAGCTTATTCAGAAAATAATGGGGATGCCATCTTGTAAAAATATCTCATTTCAGAAGGTAGCTATAACAATTATAGAAACCCTTCTCACTAGAGATATTCCATATGCACTTGTGATTGTCAGAAGTGCTATAATTAGTTGTGATCTTAGTCAACAACTGAAAGCTTTGATCTTAATCCTTCATTAATGAAGCAGTTGCATGTGTGGAATTCAGAGGTAATTAATGCATTCACTGAATGCCACATTGTAGCTGGCTAATGCTCTAATTTCGAATGGTTTCCCATCTTGTTTGAAACAGCTTATGTCATTCAGTAAAAGAGGCATCCACTAAATCTTTTGCTTTATTGGTGAGCAACTGTTTATCCTTTTCACTGGAGAGGTTGATATGGATTACTTATTTTTATGTGAAATATAAAACAGGATCTGGGGTCATGTTGTGGCATGATTCTTCCGTTTCTTTTTTTCATGGCCCTCTGGTTTTTGAATAGCAAAACAGAGAGAGCATAATTTAGTTGTATTATTAAACCTGTGTTTTAGTTGTATTATTAAACCTGTGTCTCCAGAAAGGTTGGGATTTTAAAGTCTAACAGAAATCCAAAAAGAAAAGAAAGAAATCAGTTGGGAATTAACAGGCAAATGAGTGCAAGTGTGAATAAAATGTCATCTGATACTGCATGTCTTCCACAACCTGTCAGCACACACTTTTTGATCATTCTTCACAGTATCACAGTATAACTAAGGTTGGAAAGGACCTCGAGGATCATCGAGTCCAACCTATCAACACAGACCTCATGACTAGACCATGACACCAAGTGCCACGTCCAATACCCTCTTGAACACCTCCAGGGACGATGACTCCACCACCTCCCTGGGCAGCACATTCCAATGACGAATGACTCACTCGGTGAAGAACTTTCTCCTCACCTCGAGTCTAAACCTCCCCTGGTGCAGCTTGAGACTGTGTCCTCTTGTTCTGGTGCTGGTTGCCTGGGAGAAGAGACCAACCCCTTCCTGGCTACAACCACCTTTCAGGTAGTTGTAGAGGGCAATGAGGTCACCCCTGAGCCTCCTCTTCTCCAGGCTAAACAATCCCAGCTCCCTCAGCCTCTCCTCACAGGGCTTGTGCTCAAGGCCTCTCCCCAGCCTTGTTGCCCTTCTCTGGACACGTTCAAGTGTCTCAATGTCCTTTTTAAACTGAGGCGCCCAGAACACAGTACTCAAGGTGTGGCCTAACCAATACAGAGTACAGGGGCACTATGACTTCCCTGCTCCTGCTGGCCACACTATTCCTAATGCATGCCAGGATGCCATTGGCCCTCTTGGCCACCTGGGCACACTGCTGGCTCATATTCAGGCGGCTGTCGATCAGTACCCCCAGGTCCCTCTCTGTTTGGGAGCTCTCCAGCCACTCTGACCCCAGCCTGTAGCTCTGCATGGGATTGCCATAGCCAAAGTGCAGCACTTGGCACTTGGACTTGTTGAATGCCATCCCTTTGGATTCTGCCCATGTAGTAGGAGAATGAGTTAAACAAGCAATGCACAAAAAATACAAGGTCCTTCTAAGAGCAGATGTAGCCTAAAAATGAGATCTGCCTGCAGTTTTTTTAAAGGAATCCCTACATGTAACTAATGTCTGACCAAACCTCCCAAGTTTACCATGAAAAAAACTTTCAATACAGCTCTAGCAACAAAGTTCCCAATTGTATTAGAGTTAGGATTGGTTTTGTGCCAACAGCAGTGAAGGATTTTAAAGTGTTTCTGCTTTCTGCAGAAGGGAGGCTCTGTGTTGTTGTAACTTTTTTTCCCTGGGAAGAGTAGACTATTGCTTATCCTTAGGTTGTAATCACAAGGGGTTTTTAACATGCCAGCGATAATTATGGGGGGGTTTTTAATACCAGGTGGATAAGTTGTCACATGCAGGGTTTGTAAACAAGAGGGAGGAAAACCTGGAAGGGTCATTTGGTTTTAAGCAGACTTAAGTTATTTTTTTGTCAAAAAAAGAGAGTAATACACACATAGCTAACCACTCATGGATTGATCACCTCGGAATTGCAGGTAGAAAGCAAAAATGTGTGTGACCATTTCATCTCACCTGTTAGTATTTTCCTAAAGTGTGCACTGAACTCCTCCGTAATGAAAATTTTCCCTGGTTTTCAAGAGTTCAAACAGTGTCTCTGTTTGCAGAGTGAGATGTGGTTAGTGTTGGTAGGTTGATTGGTCTCTGTAGCCACCAGCGACCACATAAGCATTCCGGGAGCGGTATGCAGGCTGAGTCCTTGAGGCTGACTTTGCGCAAGCTTGGCCTGCCCTGATGTGTGTTGGGCATGGACCACTGCCAGCAGTGGGCAGAGAAGGAGAAAACACCCATTTTAGCCCTTGCTTTCACATCTGTTCACTGGCTAGGTTTCAGAAGATGAAGCAAGATGTTTTCCAGGCTGCTTTAGGGCTAATCAGTGTATCTTTGCATCAGTCTTTTGTGTGACTGACCTATTTATTTGTACTTACTACTGAAAGTGCATGGCTCACTTTTGTCTGTATGTCCAGGCTTATTTCTGCCTACCTTAGGTTTCTGACCATCAGATTTGTTGTTTCTTTCTGGTAAAGCTGTCATCAGGAGTCTTTGCTCAGCATGGATTTTCTAAATCAAGTTACTAGTCCACTTGCTGACAGACGAGTGTAATTAATTGACCTTCTTACCCTGAAACAAGTCTTCCAAGCTCCCATCAGTCCACGTGCCCGTTTCTAAGCCCTCTTTCCTTTTCAGAAATGTGTAGTGAAGAGACACGTGTGACATTGCACCAACCTTTGGCCTTTTGCTCAAGGGCAGGGATAACAGACTGCTCCTGAGCAGTATTGCTCTTTGTTAGCATTACCCTCTTCATTGTTAGCATGAGAAGGCAGGTCGTAGTCGAATCAGCGTACTTCCTACACCCTTTGTCATGCTCCCTGGCACAGCCTGGCTGTCTTAGGTATGCCAGGTCTTGGTGTTTAATGCATAGTGTTTCATTTGGTTTTGCACAGCTTCTGGAGGGGGCTGGGTTCTCTGATGTCCTCAGCACCAGGCATTGAAAGCAGGTTTTTCAGTCCTCAGCACTTGCTACTCTCACCTGTTCAGAAACACACCAGCAAGCATCCTGGTGGGAAGCAACTGTATCATCTGAAAATCTGGGAAGTAAAGGCCATGCATGTGAGACAGGAGCTTTTGGAAATGAGACTTTGAATGTACAGCTGATTTAACTGGTCTCAATGCAAATTTTGGTGACCTTTTCCCCTGTTCAATAAATTAAAGGCTAAGTTTGCATAGTCTATTGGACAGTTATATAGATTGTCACTTCTTTCCACTCATATTTATACACAGTGAAAAAAAAACATATAAAAACTATAAAAGGTGGAGAAGAATGGCAATTGCACTGGAGTGCTCTCTCATTTGGTTTTTAGGATAGGATAGGATAGGATAGGATAGGATAGGATAGGATAGGATAGGATAGGATAGGATAGGATAGGATAGGATAGGATAGACCAGGTTAGAAGAGACCTTCAAGATCATCGCGTCCAACCCATCAACCAATCCAACCCACCTAAACAACTAACCCATGGCACCAAGCACCCCATCAAGTCTCCTCCTGAATACCTCCAATGATGGTGACTCCACCACCTCCCCAGGCAGCCCATTCCAATGGGCAATCACTCTCTCTGTATAGAACTTCTTCCTAACATCCAACCTAAGCCTCCCCTGGCACAGCCTGAGACTGTGTCCTCTTGTTCTGGTACTGGTTGCCTGGGAGAAGAGACCAACCTCTGCCTGTCTACAACCTCCCTTCAGGTAGCTGTAGAGAGCAATAAAGGTCACCCCTGAGTCTCCTCTTCTCCAGGCTAAGCAACCCCAGCTCCCTCAGCCTCTCCTCATAGGGCTTGTGTTCCAAACCCCTCACCAACTTTGTTGCCCTTCTCCAGACTCGTTCCAGCAAGTCAACATCCTTCCTAAACTGAGGGGCTCAGTTTTCCAGTGCTGTGTCTCATTTGACCTTCCCTGCTGTGTCCTGCAGAAGCAGCAAGAGGAATCCTTTCCACACCGAGCCTGATTAAACCATGGATCTTGTTACAATAACACATTATGAATGTTAGATCTCATGTAAATTTGTAGTGAAAAACATTACAGTCATGTAAGGAAAATCCAGCAAGGTTTGCTGAATGTTGTAGAAGCATCTTCAGTGGTGTTTGGTGAAGCCCTGTCAGGAAACAGAAGCCTGGCAGGGATGGTCTTTGCATGGTCTGACATACTTACATTTTTCCTGCTTTGAAATACAATTTTCTTTTCATTTTCTAAATGGAATTAAAATGTACTATACTTAACTGCAGCTTCAGGAAAAATAAAGATTAATTTGGTGCTTGAGAGATTAAAAGGCAAAGATATTTAGAAATGCTTCTGAGCATTGCAGAAATGGTTTGGGTTGATCCATGATAGTTTGGGTTTGAAATTTGCTTACACTGACTGTAGTTTTTCCAGCAGGTAGTGTTGTACCCCAGCTCAAACCACGGTGTCATTAAAGATTGGTTCTTATCACTAGGAGTTTAAAAAGAATGAAAATGTATGTGCCTTTATAACAGTATTAGAGACTAGGTGGTCTGAAGTTGGAAGAGTAGCTGCTGAAAATATTGGAAGTTGCAGTGTGCCCAGGCAGCCAGGAGGGCCAATGACATCCTGGCCTGCATCAGGAACAGTGTGGCCAGCAGGAGCAGGGAGGTCATTCTGCCCCTGTACACTGCACTGGTTAGGCCACACCTCAAGTACTGTGTCCAGTTCTGGGCCCCTCAGTTTAGGAAGGCTGTTGACTTGCTGAAGCATGTCCAGAGAAGGGCAACAAAGTTGGTGAGGGGTTTGGAACACAAGCCCTATGAGGAGAGGCTGAGGGAGCTGGGGTTGCTTAGCCTGGAGAGGAGGAGACTCAGGGGTGACCTTATTGCTCTCTACAACTACCTGAAGGGAGGTTGTAGACAGGCAGAGGTTGGTCTCTTCTCCCAGGCAGCCAGTACCAGAACAAGAGGACACAGTCTCAGGCTGCACCAGGGGAGGTTTAGGCTGGAGGTTAGGAGGAAGTTTTGCACAGAGAGAGTGATTGCCCATTGGAATGGGCTGCCTGAGGAGGTGGTGGAGTCACCATCCCTGGAGGTGTTCAGGAGGAGGCTTGACAGGGTGCTTGGTTGCATGGTTTAGTTGGTTGGGTGGTGTTGGATGACAGGTTGGACATGATGGTCTTGAAGGTCTCTTCCAACCTGGTCTGGTCTGGTTCTATTCTATTCTATTCTATTCTATTCTATTCTATTCTAATCTCATTTTATTTTGTAATTCCTGTGGCTTGTCAGGAAGCTTATTTGTCCCTGTCTGTTTGTTACAGTGATTCAGCAACAAGGTTTGCAAGGCTACAAAATTTAACCTTGTAACTAAATATTTATGAAGCATTTAAAAAATGTAGGAGGAGTAATCATTTGCATTGCCTATGCCTTCTCAGTTGGGTATTTTTTATTGTTGGCTGTTTGCTTGCAGAATCTTTTGTTTTGAGATAAGCAAGGTCTTCCCTTTGGTCCAGTGAATAATTTATACAGCAGCAGCCAAAGCCATGCATGCCTCTTGGAGGGAGCAGGTGGAGGTATCTCAAATGCAGCCCTAAGGCTTTGTGTTAATTTGGTGGGGTGAGGTTCTATTTGTTTTGCTTTTGGACTTATCCTGCTATTTTATCTTAGATGTATAAGTTTGGGTTTAGGTTGAAGTTTTTGTTGTAATTCAAGGGTGTGTTTCATTGGGACTAACAATGTACTTCTGAGTTTGGAGTTTCTCTTGGTTTGGTTTTTCTTTGTTTGCTTGGGTTGTTTAATAGTTTAACATAAATGCTAAATGGGATTTTTTCCTTTGGTAGCAGTTTCTATCCTGTGTCTCAGTAACATTACTTTGTTCACACTGAAGAGTTTCTCCTGCACTAGAAAATGGGATGGAGGGGAAATCTTTGTACATTTATATGTATTTTCTCTGTGACTCATATCTATACCTAAACCACATTTTAATGCCATTTTCTGAGGTTGAATGAATTCCTGATGGAAATTGCAACAGATGTTTCTTACTTGGTCCAACTAAATTTTGCCCATATTAAAGTAGACATTCTGCTTTTCTTGCCCCTCCCTCTCCCCTGCCCCCAAATTTTACCTCAGTCCCCACTACAGCTGCTAGCACTCCTGATGCTGTTGACAAATACTTGGAGACACCTGGGGATGAAAATGAACATGCCCATTTCCAGAAAGCCAAGGAGAGACTTGAAGCTAAGCATCGTGAAAGGATGTCCCAGGTAAGAGGGGATTTCTTTATTTCTAAATAAGGGAGGGAGTTTTGTGTGTCAAGTCATGAGATACTTGGAGTCTCTAAGGCTTCAGCCAGCTGCCCTGTCTATTTGCAGTCTTGTAAAATCACCATTTGCTGATTCTTGTCTAGGAATTTCTGATTCTTGCCTAAGAATTCAAATGGTAGGGTCATAAATTTATGGAGGGGTCACAGCTGAAATCATAAGTATTTGCAGTTAGTTTTGCTGGCTAAAAAGAGGGGGAAACAGTCTGTTACAAATCTTTTATCTTTGTGGAAGAATATTTGGTTTGATCTTATTTCTATGTGAAGGACTTGACCGCTATATTAGTCATTCTTTGTAGTAGCTGGGGGAGATTGTGATTAGTTTTGTTCTCCATGTGTAGGCAAACATGGTTGTGCCCTGGGCTAATGTAAGCTGACATATGTTCTGATGGTCTTGAGCCTCGAGGTGATAGGAAATGCATCTGATCCTGAAGAAAAGGGGAGGAAATTAGTGCTTTTGAACTCAACCAAAATCCAACTGAATCAATCCATTCTTCCCTTCAACCGACTTCAACTATACACTGGGTTTAATCCTATTGAACACTTAAAGATGAGCTACCCACTCTCAGAAATGGGGTTTATAAGAGTAATGCCAATAAAAAATCATCACAGATCTGTTCTAATAACAAAAAGGAAGAAATACAAGAAGTTTAAAGGAACACTTGAGATGCATATATTTTTAGGCTGGGACAAGCTCAGAACCGAGTGTAGTACAATTCAGATGCACTGCATATATCTGTGGAACTGTTTAATGTTTCATTGTGACCTTGTTCCCCTGTTGCATTTTCAGTACTTCTGTTTATTGCTGACACATTAACCTTTAGCTCTGTGCTAAAATGCCTGAGTAGGCCTGAAATTAAGCTCTTGAATAAGTCCCCATCATCTGCTGGCACTGTAGCTGTGCCTGGCACTTTTCTAGTAAATAGAGCAGAGCATCTTTCCTGAAGCAGTCAGCTGATTGGTGCAAATCACATGCCATGAATATCACACTTAAGATATAGGAAGATATGTGCTTGTCTGCCTCTACTTGGGAAGCATTTGTTGTAGCACAAACTGTTTCCTCCTTAAATAAAGTAGTGCTAATTTAATGTTTTTTAAAGTGTTATGCTCTCCTTTCCTCTGGACGATTAACGTCTTGATTAAAACAACCAGGGGCTAAGGTGCCAGTGTCACTGAGTTTGGGTATGCAGCACTTTGCTCAGAGCTGGCCTGAGGTACTGGCTTTCCTCTTGAGGCCTGGGGTGCATCAAGAGGTGGTGAGCAGCAGTTTGTGAGGCAACTATGTGTTATGCCCCTGTCTAGAATAGGATAGAATAGAATTAACCAGGTTGGAAAAGACCTTCCAACCTATTACCCAACACCATCTTATTGACTATGGCACCATGGTACCAAGTGCCTCATCTATTCTCCTCTTAAACACCTCCAGTGACAGTGATTCCACCACACCCTGGGCAGCCCATTCCAAGGGCAAATCACTCTGTGAAGAACTTCTCTGGACACGTTCCAGCAATTCAACATCCGACTCATCCCAGTCCTCATAACAAACTTCTGTGCCTGCAG
Source organism: Melanerpes formicivorus (assembly GCF_026170545.1). Taxonomy (NCBI): domain Eukaryota; kingdom Metazoa; phylum Chordata; class Aves; order Piciformes; family Picidae; genus Melanerpes; species Melanerpes formicivorus. Next base: position 9,168,421 of record NW_027142363.1, on the reverse strand, counting down.
TACTGTTTGGGAAGGATGGGTTGGGAATCAGGAGAAAACAAAGGCATGCAGTCTGTCTGGTGAAGGAGAGGGGTTCTAAGGAGAGGGATGATGGGAATGTAGACATCACTCTCTTACTGCCTCCTCTTCAAAAAGCCTCTTTTACAAAAAGCACTGTAGGGGTGGATATCCTGGAAGTGAAGGACTGTGCCCTGCAACAGCCCTCAGATTCTCCATGTGGCTTCAAGTTCATCTCCAAAATCTCAGACTGAGTATTAGAGGCACCATTCAGGTGAACTGTGTGTATTTCCTCTGAAGTTGATGGCCTGTAGATAAGAGCTAATCAAATGCACAGGCACTCAGAAAGCATCCCACACACAATGATTTTCTTCAGGTCAATAAAATTAACAGCACCATATCACACCATCAGAAAGTCTCTGTGTAAATGTGCTGCACATTTTACCATGTGCATCTGGGAGAGCCTCACAAATGAGTGCTGTGGTTGAAGGGTTTGACTGAAGATCATGCTGGTGCTGCTGCATGCTCTGCCCTTGTTAGCACATCCCCAGCCATCCTTCCTGTCAGCACTAATGAGCATACAGCGACAGGGTGAGACAGGTCGGCTCCCTCATCTCACTGCAATGTCATTCTTCCAAAGCTAAATAAAATAACCAATTCTGGCCAGTTCAGCAAGCTACATCACTCCTGGGAAACAGCAGCATGAAGGGTACGTGAGGAAAGAACTATATTTGGTCTTTTTACTTTGCTTAAGGTAATTATGAAATCACAGCTTTAAAGTACATATGTCTCGAAATATGCAGAACCCCTGCAGAGCTCTGAAGGAGAGAGTTAGATAAGTTTTTAAAAATCAGTTTTCCTTTCTATGAATAATGTTTTGTACAACATGGAGCTAACCTCTCCTAGTTAACATTTAAAATGCTTAAGAAGTTAAAGATCTTACAGAGAAGAAGTAGAAAAACCCAGCTGGTTTAGGAAAATTGTCAAGGCTGTTCTTTAGTCTTAGTTAGCACCACACATCAGTTGGTTTGTCTACAAAAAAAAACACCCAGATGACTTTTATTTAGAACAGAATAGAATGAACCAGGTTGGAAAAGACCTTTGAGATCATGGAGTCCAACCTATCATCCAACACTATCTAATGAACTAAACCATGGCTCCAAATGCCCCATCCGGTCTCTTCCTAAACACCTCCAGTGATGGTGACTTCACCACCTCCCTGGGCAGCCCATTCCAATAGGCAATCACTCTTTCTGTGAAGAACTTCTTCCTAACATCCAGCCTAAACCTCCCCTGGTGCAGCTTGACACTGTGTCCTCTTGTTCTGTTGGTGGTTGCCTGGGAGAAGAGACCAACTCCCACCTGGCTACAACCTCCCTTTAGGTAGACAGCAATAAGGTCTCCCCTGAGCCTCCTCTTCTCCAGGCTAAGCAACCCCAGCTCCCTCAGCCTCTCCTCCCAGCAACTAGTTTTAAACCAGCATTTGATTTGATGCACGCTTGATTTTGCAACAGCAAATTAACTAATAAAAAACTTCATATGCATTCTGGTTCAGCTAAAATGTAATCATCTGAGAAGTAGGGCAGTTTATCATTTAAGAAAAATTAAATGGAAATTAAATATCTCATTCAAAACATACAATCAGGGCAAATGCTGGTATTCTGTATTTTCCTGGTATTTCCCTTAGTTCACCATGAAATTCTGACAACTGGTTCCTTTTCCTGTTGTACACAGGCAGAGATCCAATTTGTGTTGGTGTTTGTGTGAGTTCATAGTTCACAGTTCTTAAAAGATTCTCTTATTAGGGGAGTCTGTGCTCTTTAGTTCAGTGACCTGATGCACCTCTGTTTCAGACTTCCAATCCCTTCAGCTCTTAGGTGTCCGTCCATCTAGACTGCTGACATGGGTTAAGCTGGATCTGCTGCCGATACTCAATCCCATGCTGCTGTCATGCTAGCTTCAAAATGGAAGTGCAGGCTGGAGCAAAGTATTATGGAGCTTGAAGTTCAGATTGTAACATGTCAGGCTCCCTGTTCCAGCTGCTGCTCTTGGATTCTGGATTTCTTGGGTGCTGGCTCTTTTCCCACAGGAATGGTGGCGAGTTGAGTGGGAGTTGGGTAGCTCTCTGTTTTCTGCTTTCTGCAGGGGGATTTTTCTGCATCTCCCTGCACTTTTTCTGCAGATAGGCTAAGCTAAGGTAATTGTGCATTTTATTATTATTAATTATCTGGTTTTTCCCAGTAGAACTTTTTATCTCAACCCAGATTTTTTGTGTGTTACTTTCCCCTAACACAGAAGTGAGGGAGAAACAGGGAAGTTAACCCTGTTGTAACTGCCTTTATGTCCTGCACACATCTGGAGCAACAAGGCTTAGGAAAGGGCTACATTTGGCTGCTGAAGTTTCTTGGGCAGCCTCCAATTTTAAGGTTTTCCCCCAAAATAATGATGTGATTCAAATAACTGCAAAGCTGCATTCCCACACAAACAGGACAGGTATTCAGTGCTGCATGTGTGGCCTTTAATTGTTTACTATTCTCTAATGTACAATGATGTCTGCAATTTCCCTGACCCATGTGCAGCACCTTGCACACTTGATCTTGTTGAACTTCCTCAGGTTTCTTCAGTCCATCTCTGAAGCCTGCTAAGGTCCTTCTGGATGGCATCCCTTTCTTGTAGAGTATCAACCACATCACTCAGCTTGGTGTCATCCACAGTCTTGCTGAGGGTGCACTCAATCCTGCTGTCCATGGCCTCAGGAAAGATGCTAAATGATAGTAGAGCAGACCCTAGATAGCACCATCTCTATTATTTTGTGTGAGAAAGCTCTTTCCTTCCCTAAAACTGTCAGCTTAGGAGAACCCCACTGAGTTATATTGCAGGCTCTTTGAAGAGGTTCTGTGCCTTTGTGTAAAAAATGAGAGTAAATTCTGCTGTTTTCAATATAAGGAGATTTTTGTACTTAATAATGAGGGACAGTTTCTGTACTTCCCTTTCCCTCTTGCTGTCCCCTACAGCCCAGTTTCAAAAGGAGTCTGCCAGGCACTAAGTCTTGAGTTCTGCAGAAGTTTGTCTGTGAAATGTCTTGTTTCTTACATCTCAACCAGAAGTTGTCAGTTTTCATGTGCAAAGCCACTGAGCCTTGAAGTGCCATAAATCTTTGTGGCTTAGATAAGTCTGTGCTGTCAATGAAGGAGAACAGGTTTGGAAGTGCACAGAAGCCAGATTTGGCCTTTTTCTGCACATGCATATTTTGGCAAATTTTTTCCCCCCTCTTTGGATTCCTACAGAGGGCTACAGACTCATCGTGTCAAAAGCAATGACCTTCAGTGAGAGCAAAAGTTTGGGTGGTGGCATGACTTCCCATAGATCACAGTATCACAGTATCACTTAGGTTGGAAAGGACCTCAAGGATCATCAAGTGCAACCTATCAACACAGACCCCATGACTAGACCATGGCACCAAGTGCCACGTCCAGTCTCCTCTTGAACACCTCCAGGGTTGATGACTCCACCACCTCCCTGGGCAACCTGTTCCAATGATGAATGACTCGCTCGGTGAAGAACTTCCTCCTCACCTCGAGTCTAAACTTCCCCTGGCACAGCTTGAGACTGTGTCCTCTTGTTCTGGTGCAGGTTGCCTGGGAGAAGAGGCCAACCCCTTCCTGGCTACAACCACCTTTCAGGTAGTTGTAGAGGGCAGTGAGGTCACCCCTGAGCCTCCTCTTCTCCAGGCTAAACAATCCCATCTCCCTCAGCCTCTCTTCATAGGGCTTGTGCTCAAGGCCTCTCCCCAGCCTTGTTGCCCTTCTCTGGACGCATTCAAGTGTTTCGATGTCCTTCTTAAACTGAGGGGCCCAAAACTGGACACAGTACTCAAGGTGCGGCCTAACCAATGCAGAGTCCAGGGGCACAATGACTTCCCTGCTCCTGCTGGCCACACTATTCCTAATGCAGGCCAGGATGCCATTGGCCCTCTTGGCCACCTGGGCACACTGCTGGCTCATATTCAGGTGGCTGTCGATCAGCACACCCAGGTCCCTCTCTGTTTGGGAGCTGTCCAGCCACTCTAACCCCAAATAGATAGCTGTAGGGCAGCTGTATCTTCAGTTAGCTAGCATACACACAGAGATGCTATCAACCATTGAAATCTTCTCAGTTGCACAAAATCAGTACTCAGTATGCAGTCTTTACACTGAATATTGTTCTGCAGACAGTCGTGTCATTCTGTTTATTTCACAAGGCACGCTGTGGTTGCAACAAGGTTGAACTCCGAAGTCTCTGTAATTTGCATTCCTCCCAGCTAGCTGTGTAGGCTGCCAGTTTATCACCCTGCCTTCAATGCCTTAAAAGGTTTAGAAAAATAGGACAGGCAGTGAGACCTGGTCCAGCCAAAGGTCTCCTTATCACATTACCTACAATACTTGTTTTCATCATACGGATTAGCAGAGGGTTAGTTTGGGGGATAAAGATTGCAAGGGAACTGTTGTTCTGAAAACTCATCAACTGTTCATCCAGAGTGAAAAAACATATTGAGCAGATGTCAGAGATGTGATTTGAAAACATGAAAGGAGAAGAGGGAGAAGAAAAACAAAGTTGCTAACCTATGCCAATGCTCAAGCTTGAGCACGTCATTGCAGCGTATGACTTGAATGAATCCCATAATTTCTGGGTCTTCTGTATAGAATAGAATAGACCAGGCTGCAAGAGACCTTTGAGATCATTGTGTCCAACCCATCATCCAGCTCCATCCAATCAACTAAACCATGGCACCAAGCACCCCATCAAGTCTCCTAGTCACCTCCAGTGATGGTGACTCCACCACCGCCCCAGGCAGCACATTCCAATGGCCAATCACTCTTTGTATGAAGAATTTCTTCCTAACATCCAGCCTAAACATCCCCTGGTGCAGCTTGAGACTGTGCCCTCTTGTTCTGGTGCTAATGTTTACATCCTGCACCAGAGACATTTCAGGTCTCTGGGAATGTGCTGCCTTTATGCATGAATTGAGTGTTTGGGGGGGCACCACAATCGTATGTCCTAAGCGTACAATTAAGGGATGAATACCTAATGTGCACTTAATACACAGCAGCACTCTGAGCATTATTAAATTATTCCCATAGCACATCGTGGTGCTTTAAATTGTGCTGTCAATTCATGTCTTCTAGTCCTGCTCTGTCAGAGAAGTAGTAAAATCTCCTTTGCTTAAGTACTGGAAGAGTAACTGCTGGCGAGGCAGCCTGTAACTTTAGTGTGCTGTGCATCGTATTCTCTGTCATCATCTGCTTCCTACAACCCCTTGTAAATGAATTTTCATGTCTCCTTGTAAAGTTTGGGTTCCTTACCTCCCTAGAGCTTAGCTACAATTTGCACATCAATGCATGTTTGTCTAATGGGAAGATAATGTAAATTGAAGAGGTACTTTAGGCTGCCAGTTGATGTAGGCTGTAGTACAATTCTTGGGACATCGTTTCAGCTTACAGTTCCCATGAAAACAGCACGGTTAAAACTGTGATTTCCAAGTGCTTGACTTCATGTTTTTGTGCTTACAACTGCAGTCTAACCATGCAGTGAATCCCAGAAGCAGACAAAACAATTTCCTACTTTAAAGCTTTCAACATCACATGGGCTTCCCAAAATATTCCCCCAACTCTCCTGACTGTTCTTGAGGCCAGAATCTCTTAGTGATAAATAAATTCACTGATAGTTGATCTGTTTTTACTACAACTGAATTATTGTTGTCTTGAAATACACTCCCAAGTTTTGGGTTAAGGGAAGATGAAAACTTGACCAAAAAATCCTATATGTTTAGTCAGTTTTGAGTGCAGATGTCTGCATGCTGGTTGATCATTAGGCCCTACAACCCTATGTAGGACTGAGGGAATTATGTCTCACGTACCAAGCCCTGTAAACATCTCCTTTGAGCCCAAGTTTGGTGGTGTGGTTTTTTTTTCAAAAGCAGAGGCTCAACCAGATACCCTGAGGTATCACCAGTGCTCTCTGCTGTGTCCATCAAGGAGCTGGATTAGCAGTGTCCATTATGTGGGAAAACTGGGGAGCCTGAGGTAGGAGCAGAGTGGTGGAGGCCCGGTTTGCAAACACGAGACACAGCAAATCTCATTTGTCCTGCCTTTAGTGTTAGTCTTGGTAAAATTTCAGTTGTGCATGTGGAGCTTTCCTAAAATTTGCTTTAGAAAGGGCATGTTTGACTGTTTCTGTGAAATGGTATCAAAGTGTGGGGTTTAGGGAGAAGGGGGAAGGAAATGCTCATTTTCAGTAATTGCTTCCTGACTTCTTCTTCCTGTCTTCTTCTGACGTTGTGCTAATCCTTCAAATAAACACGTCACTTATTTGTGAGAGCAACTGTTCCTGCTCAAAATGTGCTGTCTGGGGAGAGGTTGGAAATGAGGGAAGGCACTAAGTAAGATCATGAGAAGGTTTCAGATCTCCTGGACAGCAAGTTAACTACCCTGTGTTACAGGAGAAGGAGGCTTTTCACATTGCTAGGAAGGATAGTATTGAAAGCTCTCCTGCATAATTTTTCTGTCATCTTAGTGCTTGAGATAGATTCTATATGGTTAATCAAATACAATACTGGAATAGTTTCATGGAATCATAGAATTGTTAGAGTTGGAAGGGACCTCAAGTATCATCTAGTTCCAACCCCCCTGCCATGGGCACAGACACCTCACACTAGGTCAGGTTGATCAGAGCCACATCCAACCTGGCCTTAAAAACCTCCAGGGCTGAGGCTTCCATGGGCAACCTGTTCCAGTGTCTCACTGCCCTCATGGGGAAGAATTTCTTCCTAACATCCAATCTGAATCTACCCATTTTTTTTTCCCTTCCCTTTAATCTTATCACCCCCTGACACCCTAAAAAGTCCCTCCCCAGCTTTCTTGTAGGCCGTTCAGATACTGGAAGGCCACAATAAGGTCTCCTTGGAGCCTTCTCTTCTCCAGACTGAATAGCCCCAACTCTCTCAGCCTGTCCTCATAGGAGAGGAGCTCTAGCCCTCTGATCATCCTCACAGTTTATCAAGTTTGAAACAGAATCCCCAGGGAGATGGTTGAATTGCCACCCCAGAGGTGTTTAAAAGATGTGTAGGTGTCATATTAAGGGACATGGTTTAGCATCAGACTTGGTAGAGTTAGATGATGGTTGGACTTGATGATCTGAAAGGTCTTTTTCCAACTGAAATGATTCTGTGATTCAATTCTTGAAGTATTGGACACCTGTTACTGGACAGACTAGCACAAATTGCGTGCAATTCTCGATCTGCCCTACTCAGAGACCAGTGATGTAGTCCAAATAAATGTAAACATTTTTGTGGTACCAAAAGAAGTGTCACTTTAAAGGAGTTGAAATTCATTCATTTTGGCCAGGGACATACAATAGATGGAAGTGGTTTGCTTTCTGTCTAAGATGAAAAGGGGCTGGCCTGTTCACCCATAGAGACCACCACTTCACTCGCTTGAGGGCTGATGAGCAGTTCTGCTGCTTCCCAGTGGAGTTGTGAGAGCTTGGCACAATGTTCAGACATAAAAGTACTGTCTTTGTTTGATTTAATAACAGCATCCTACCTTTGTTAAAGGCAACTGCTTTTTTAATAGAGATAAAAGGAGGAGGGGAATATAAAAAGATGACTGTCAGAGCTGCAGTGTTTGGCTGTTGCTAAGCCCTGAGATGAGAGGAAAATATGAAAGTCACACTCCTTGTTTTGTTCGTTAGGTCATGAGAGAGTGGGAAGAGGCAGAACGCCAAGCGAAGAACTTGCCAAAGGCTGACAAGAAAGCTGTCATCCAGGTAAAGCAAAACACAACCACAGCCTTGCCAGCTGGGGCTGCAGTTCAAGTGTAAGGGGTGCTGGGTGTGGTATCATTTTAAAACCTGTTTCTGTGAGGTTTTACTGCTCTTCTCTGCTCTTGCTATTTCTGTTTCCAGTTGTTAGTGGTTGCTGGGTGCCTCTGTGCTTTGCAACCAGCCCTTGGAACAGCAGTGCAGGGCATTGCATATGGCTGCATGGAGGGGTGGCATTTTGCTTGAATTTAGATTTGCCTTCAGTGAGAATTGGTTACCATGGCCTCTTGCACATTTTAAGCTGGAATTTAATATTTTTCTCCCCATGTAGATCTGTTCATGAAGCCATGTTCATCCCATGGATCATACACTTCCCAAAGTCCACCCTCCTTTAGGTACCATGTTGAACCACTGTCTGGGGAGTCAAATGAAGGATCCACTGGTGGTTGTACTGAACATGTCAGGACTATTTTGTTAGATTAATAAAATACAGCCATGTGTTCCACCAAGACATGATGTCAGCAGTTCCCACTTCCATCAGTAAAAGCTGCATTCAGTGTTAAGAGTTCCTGGGAGTCAAGCTACACTAAGAATGGTGATTTGCAGATGGAAGTGTTCATACCTGTTGGTCTCTGCTGTTTTCTTCACTGTTCTTGTTTGTGATGGATGCTTTTTTCAGCATTTCCAGGAGAAAGTAGAATCACTGGAACAAGAAGCAGCAAATGAGAGGCAACAGCTGGTGGAGACTCATATGGCACGAGTGGAAGCCATGCTGAATGACCGTCGCCGCATTGCTTTGGAGAACTATATCACAGCCCTGCAGACTGTCCCACCCAGAGTAAGTGCAGTACCACGTGTTCTCAGCTGTGTCAAAATCTCTGTAGTCTTCCTGGGGAAAAAAGGTGTGCCCAGGTACAGTCCAGCTGTGGAGTAGTGAGTGTGTGTTCTTATGCAAAAGCGACTACAGCAGTCAACTAGTCTGGAAGTGTGTGCATAAATGTAGGCACAAGCACACCCCTCTCATACATGCCTATACATACATAAAGGTGCTTAAGCAAATGATGTAGAAGTGATTTGGTTGTCAGAAATTGTAGCTGTCCACAGATCCTACAGAAGGATGACAAAGTGTCCCTCCAGTGCTGCACAGTAGGATACTTCATGTCAAGATGGAGCTTAAGAATAAGGGTGGTTGTGCTTTTGTGTTTTGTTGGTTGAACTGTGAGATATGTGGTGAAAGATTGTTGAGTGATATGAAGATAGCACACCAGCATTTCAGAGCTGTCTCTGTTGAACGTGGTGGGTGTGAACACTAAGTTCAGAATGTGAACTGAATGGAATCTTTAATGACTCCATATCCATTATGTTTGTATTCAATACCAAAATAACTGGCCTGTGACTTCCAAGAGAAGAGAATCTGCACAAACACTGTGGGAAGAGTCAACTCTTCTCTGTCTTCCTTCTTAAACAACACTTTTGAGGTAGAGAAAACTTGGTTATTACAAGATTTGTGGATCAGCAGTATAATCTGGTGAGACCCCACCTGGAGTACTGCGTCCAGTTCTGAAGCCCCTATTACAAGAGGGATATGGACGTGCTGGAACGTGTCCAGAGAAAGGCCATGAGGATGATCAGAGGGCTGGAGCACCTCTCCTATGAGGACAGACTGAAGGAGTTGGGGCTGTTCAGTCTGCAGAAGAGAAGGCTCCGAGGTGACCTAATTGTGGCCTTCCAGTATCTGAAGGGGGCCTACAGGAAGGCTGGGGAGGGACTTCTCAGGATGTCAGGTAGTGATAGGACTAGGGGGAATGGAATGAAGCTGGAGGTGGGGAGATTCAGGCTGGATGTGAGGAGGAGGTTCTTCACCATGAGAGTGGTGAAACCCTGGAATGGGTTGTCCAGGGAGGTGGTTGAGGCCCTGTCCCTGGAGGTGTTTAAGACCAGGCTGGACGAGGCTTGGGCCAGCCTGCTCTAGTGTGGGGTGTCCCTGCCCATGGCAGGGGGGTTGGAAGTAGATGATCCTTGTGGTCCCTTCCAACCCTGACTGATACTGTGATACTATGATTAGATCCTGAATTTGGCCTCACAGAGAATTACATCAGTATGGCTAACCTGGTAAAATTACATGTTTTAAGTAAATTTCCTTCTGCAGAGCAATCTACATATTTAGTGAGCATGGGAAAATGATCATCATCAGAGTTCTTTACCATCATCAAACTTTTTTCTCCATCCCATGCTGCAAAACCCAGTTGTTTTGACTCTGTGCCAAAGTCAAAGACAAATCTTGTCCTCAGGTAAATGTGTGACTTCAAAGTAGTTGTATGAAGAGTTAATCTGTATTTTGCAACACAGTAATTTATGGAAAATGAAGCTGGCTCATGTAAAATTACTGGAGAGTGGTGTTTGGTCTGAGCATGAGATGGATATTGTAACCTCTAGAGCACCTTGGTAATCTCTGACTGTTGTGAAAGTAGTGAAGGGCTTGAACTAGAGCAGCTCATTAGCAGACAGATTATCACATTACAGACTGGGGTGCAGTTTCCTTTAGGAAACCGGAGTCGCTGGCTCATAACTGAGGAGGATGAGGTGACTGCATAGACTCAGGTTGTGTTCTCTTGTGGTGTGGTTTCAGATACCATTTCATGTTTGGCTTTAGCCAGCTGGCCATTGCACACAGCCAGGATCATTCCTGTGAGTCTGGTGTGTGTACATATGTATGCAGACACATGTGTATGCAACAAGTGCTTCCCATGTGCTGTTTAATCACTTGGACATACTGTCCTGTACTTGAATTTGAACATTCCTCAAGATTTTTCTTGGCTTCTGGCAGACCACTTGAAGCAGCAAAATTTCATTTTAGTCTTGGATGTCTAGAAAGCCATAACCAGTCTTTGCTTGTAGGGATACAGTGAATCTGGCACTTCTGGTGTCATCAGAGTGATCGTGGATGTGAGGCACAGTTCTCTGAGTGATGAAATCCTGATCCACTGGAAACTCCTGTTGTCTGTACATATGCAGATTGTGTGGTGCTTGTGTTCCAGAGGTAGGCTTTTCAAGGGAGCTCAGAGAAACTTCCTCCATCTCAGAAAATTCCAGAGCTGTGGACAGAGGGAAGGTGGAAGGCTGTGTGAGCAGTGTCATCATTTACCTTGCTCCCTTGGAGGAGGCAGGAGATGCAGGACTAGGAGAACCTTTGATCTGGGCCAGTAGGGTAGTCATGGCATTCTTGTACACGTCCAGAAAATCAGCTGTTTTCAGCACTCTTCACCTAAACCTACAAAAGTCTGTGAATCCTTTATGAAGAACTCCTCTCTGGGACCAAAATCTTTAACTTCAGGCTTTTTTCAGAGGTTAGGCAGATGTCTGTACAATGCCAGTGTCAGAGGTGTGCTTTCAGAGTACTACTCTGAGAGCATATAGAGATGAAATTGCCGAGCTTCAGAGTCTGCTAGAAAATAAATTAGAGCAAAACCAAGTATTTTTTACTGTTGTTCTGCTCTCAGAAGCAAGTGCCCCTAAACAGAAAATTTGATCCTTGCCCCTGATTCCTGGTGCAGCTTAGCTGTGCTGCTAATTTTTGTTTCCTTTGAAAATGGGGTGCAGCTGTTCAGTATCCAGTGTCAAAACACCATATTGTTTCATCCTGCTTGATGGCCTTACTAGAGAAAAGGAGGATTAGTGGCAGCTGGAACCAATATGCCTCTAGTTTTTAAAGCAGTTGGAAATTTTCCCCTTGATTTTGCAAGTTAAATAGAGGAATTCCAATCCATCATTCTCTGAGCAGATTGATTCTGTAATTTGTTTTTATTCCCTCTTTCACACGCATGTCGAATTTTGCTGGATTTAGGTCTCCCTGCTTAATATTTGTTGATAAGAGAGGCACATTCTCTGTGGGAAGCCAGTGGCAGAGATAAGCAGAAAAGAAATCCAGCTCCTCGTGGTGAAATAAAGGGTTTCAGAGTGAGGAAATGTACAGGATAGCTTTGAGAGGTAATTAATTAACCTCCTTACTTTGCTCGTAGATTAAAGGGAGCATATAATCATTAAAATCCGTTTAAAATGCTTCCCTTCTAATTCAACATTATTTCACTGAAATGCAGATTGTCACTGAGCAGAGGAGGATCACTGAGATCAACACTAGCATGTGCATTAACCGTGCACATTTTCTTGCCATGTGTTTTTGTGTTGTTTTTTCTTGCTGCATTCAGAATTTGCTCTGGTGTGGGGATTAATTTTGCTATGGGAGCAGTGTCTGTTCATACACAGAGAGCACAGTACAGGCTGAAACTAGCTGAGTTTTGGCTGTTTATACATGGAGGAAGGATCTGCAGAAGGGCCCTTACTTGGTGCCTCTGCATTTGAGAAGCTCAAAGCCTTTCCTGAATCCAAGAAGGTTGCTGTGGAAATATGCAGTTGGAGGCAGGCCAAAGCGTTGATGCTGATCAAGTGATAAAAATCCTCCTGTGCAGTAGGAAAGAGCAGTCCAGCTCCAGTACTCCACCCATTAGCTCTGTTTCTCCAAATGCATAAAAGTACAGCTGTGGAATTTCTCACATACACTTCATTTTGTAGGATTTTGTGGAATAGCATGGATTTCAACTCTGCTTTTAAACCAAGTTAGACTTCAAGGAACATGGCCACCTAACTCCCATTTTCCAGCAGCTACTGAGGCTTTTATGTAAATAAAACCAGACTACCTTATTTTTTCCCTAGCCTGTGGGCTTGAGCATATGGAATAGTCATACACCTTAGGCTTACCAGTAGGTTTTTAGTATGAGCAAAGTAAAGACAGAAGAGACCATTTGTGGTGGGTGGAAATCAACCCCCAACTAATTTGAGAGACTTAACCCCCCAAAATGAAATTACCTAACTAGCTCAGTGGGATGGAAGCAAATGCAGCTGTATTTACAAGCAAAACTGCAATCTAGAAGTATGAAATGTAATGAATATGTACAAAATACACAATATTTACAACTTATGAACAGCACAAGAATTCCCCCCTGGACAAAACCAGGAGGGGGATAGCTTCCCCTTCTTCCCCCTCCTCACAGAAGGGAAAGAGAAAGAAGAAAAAAGCAGAGAGTAGCTTGTTAGTAGTTAGCCACAAAAAAGAAACACAGCCAAGGTGAGCAAGCCAGCAGAAGCTACCAGCTAGTGTCTGAAGAACCAAGAAAGAGAAAGAGTTTATACAACTAACTTTACGTTAACTATCAGACCAAGCTGCACCAGGGGAGGTTTAGGCTGGATGTTAGGAAGAAACTCTTCACAGAAAGAGTGATTGGCCATTGGAATGGGCTGCCCAGGGAGGTGGTGGAGTCACCATCAATGGAGGTGTTTAAGAAGAGACTGGATGAGGCACTTGGTGCCATGGTTTAGTTGATTAGATGGTGATGGGTGATAGGTTGGACTCGATCTCGTAGGTCTTTTCCAAGGTGGTTAATTCTGTCTGTATGTATATGGATTTAGACCTTATCATTATTTTTCTTTTCATCCAGTGGTAATTCATTTACATTCTATCACTCTCTACTCAAGATCTGTGGAGAATTTCCTAGGCATCAGCCTGAAACTGCCACACAATTCCAAGTGTATAGTAAGTTCTGCAAAACCCTGGCAGGTTCTTTATAGCTCAAATGCAAATTTGCTTGAAAGGTTGATGAGAAACCAAATTTGTCTTGTCAAAGTTGACTAAGTTCATAGCCAGCAAAAAGCAAATAATGAGACAGAGTCAAAGAATGTTTTCATTTTATTGTGCCCCAGGAAAGGTTCCTGGGAGGACAAAAAGAGGGAAGTGTACCATTACAGCCACGTATTTGTGATGTGTAGGGTAACACATTTCCTTTAAAGTTAGCAAATATTATGAGAAGACATCTTTAGCTCTGCATGAAAAGTAGCTGGATAAGAATTTAGTTGTGCTTCACCCGTAAGTAAAAGTCTTGCATCAATCCTAGCCAGCCTTTCTTGAATGTTCTTAAAATTAACTGCTGCTTCTGTGCCAAACCTGACCCACAGGTTCGTAACAGAGCAGGTAAAATACCTCTCTAATCAGGTATTCTTAATAAGTGTATGAAAAGAGGCATTGTTACACATTTCAAGAGCAGTAATCAGAAAGGACTAGTGATTGATTTTTCTCTACAGGCAAGATTAAATAACACAATACAGCATTGGGAAACTTCCCCTCTGATTTAGGGAGAATTTTGATGAAAATGACAAGCCAGCTTAGAATTTCCAGTGGAAGTGCCACAGCACAGAGCCAGGAGGTTGTGCTTTAAATACACAGAAGTGATTTAGTATGATTTTGGTGTAAGTTGTATTTGTAGCAATCTAAACTTTCTTAGATGCTTACATTTCCCAATTTAAATGAAATTTTACTGCTTCATCACTGCCTTAAAATCTGAAATAGTAGACTAGAATCAATGTAGAGTTTAGGAGGGGCATCCTCATGCATATATATGTATAAACAGAAATATGAGCATAGTATATATGCATATAGTATATGCATATATATGTTACTTCCTAGAAACTGGTTTTCAAACATTTTAGATCTCATGTGTGATTCCTTTATGGCAATGACCTTACCTTGATGCTGATGCCACCTGAAATAAAGGCACTGAATTACACAGTCAGGGTGGCTGGAACTCACCACCAGAAATCTAAGGAGCCATCAATGTTTTCTGCTTCATTTGGACTTGGGCCTTGTACAGCTGGAACCATGTTAAGCTTTCAAGTCAGGGGTGCAGTACAGGTCTGTACTTTTGCCATGGTGCATATTTATATTCACAGAAAGAACTGTCTTCCCTATAAGAGACAGGTCATATTCTCTGCAGTGTTAAGTAGAAAACAAACCCTTTAGCAATATATTGTCAACCAAGGTAGACCACATATGTGGACTGCAAACCTGTTCCCCTTCTAACAGTATTAAATACATGCAAGTTTCAACATATGGGAACTACATAAAATATGCTTTGACAGTATTCTTCAGCATAAACAAGATTTTAAACTAACAGAAATATCAACAGACATGTCTGTTGGCCTGTCATAATATCTTGTATCACTAAGGTTGGAAGAGACCTCAAAAATCATCAAGTCCAAGCTGTCACCACAGACCTCATGACTAGACCATGGCACCAAGTGCCACGTCCAATCTCCTCTTGAACACCTCTAGGGATGGTGACTCCACCACCTCCCTGGGCAGCCCATTCCAATGGCTAACGACTCTCTCGGTGAAGAACTTTCTCCTCACCTCAAGCCTAAACTTCGCCTGGCACAGCTTGAGACTGTGTCCCCTTGTTCTAGTGCTGGTTGCCTGGGAGAAGAGACCAACCCCTTCCTGGCTACATCCACCTTTCAGGTAGTTGTAGAGGGCAATGAGGTAAAAGGGCTACAAATTGACCTGTGTTTTAAGTAAAAAAACTGCCAAGGGGGAGATTTAAAAGGAGTTTCATCTGAAGTGAGTTTCATGGGAGCAAGGAGTATGACAGTGTACTTGAAATAATCAGAAGCAGCTTGTAATGGTAGCAATTACACTGCTTCACCTTGTGTTTCCTGTTGCACACTGTAGTACATGTGTTGGTGTCGTCTTATTTTTGTCTGCATTTGCCTGACTAGTGAGTGTATGCCATAACACTGTGGATTTAAGCTTCTTGCCAGCCAGCAGCCAATGTTATTTCTAACTAAACATCATTGCTAATTAATATGCATTCTGAATATAGTGCTGGATTCTGTTGCTTAGGAAGTCACTGGCCATTCTCATCACAGAATAAATGATAGTCACCAACAGCTCCAGCCAAGGTGCCTGAAAACATGGGGATAGCAGAAGCTGTGTTGGGAGTATCCTGGTGGCTTTTAGAGGAATACTGAAAAAAACAAAATCCCAGCCAACAAAAGAGAGAAAACTGAAAATAGTGGAATGTTTTCATGAGGCTTAGGTAGCCCCTTGTGGCTGATGTGAGTCAGTTATTCTGAGAGATACAGATGGGAGCACACTGAGTTTCCCCTGGAAGCACACAGCAGAATTGCAGGTGCTAAACACAGGATTTTTTTGCTGAAGTTCGGTAGTTTTATGAAGAGTAAGAGGTATCAAGCTGACCCTGAGTTTTGTCAGCCATTTGTTCTTCTGGCATAGACAGTGTCAGAGCCTAGGCCTTGGGAACTTAATTTAGCTGCTAACAGCACTGCTTTCATTTGTAACTTAATCTGATGGTGCCTGCCTAGGATCAAAGTAATAGATGGCTGTGGATATAATAACCTCAGACACAGGGTCTGACTGTGTCTCCTCAGCCTGTGGAGCCTTTCTTCACCTCTCTGCTTGACCCTTCATTGTCACCCCTCTGACATCACAAGAATTCATATCTCTGCTTAGTGTACTAGATTTGGAGGCAAATCCTACTGAGAAATGCCTGCCTGAGTGGGATTTTTAAGCAGAACCAGTTCACTCAATAATGACACTTAAAAGAACATGTGTGTAGAATATGATACAGAAGCAGAGCTTTGTACTTCTAGTGATCCAGGAATTTATGCAAACTCTGTAAGCACTAGCTTTACAGTTCTAGGCATTGAAGAGAAAAGAATCAATTAATTTACTTTTTTACTCTCTGTTGCATTCAACTGTAGGACTTGGCCTTCATTTATGGTAAGTGCCACACTCAGATATGCAAAGCTTAGTGGAGAAGTGCCACGGCCTGTCACCACCTCTGGCAGTTTCACCTTCAGCCGCGACCCTGGAGCTATGTGACAGTAGCATTGTGAAGTTGTTGGGAAGGTTGGAGGTCTGACCTGTTCCAGTGAGATTAGGACTTCCAGCAAGGAAGCAGAGCTGTTTCAGTATACATCAAATGTGCATGGAATTACCACCACCTTTTGAGGGGCTCTCTGATCATTGTGGAAATGTCTGTTACCTTAATGGTTGAGGCAGGGCACATTTCCTAAAGGTCACAGTGAAGAAAGATTTGATAATAACAAGTCTCTGTGGTAATTCACTTCAGGGGACCTTGGGTACATATATATCTCATCTCAATGTTATGTCCATGTTGGTTTTGTAAGTGCCTGCATCCACCCTAGGAATGTGTGTGTAGTGTGGTGCCTTGCTGACTGCGAAAGCCTTCTGCACCTGCATGAGGTGTCTGAATGCTTCCCAAGGATCTCTTAGCTTTGAATCACTTGTTACTGTCACAAGCCTTTAGGCAATATGAGATGACTAGATCAATAGTTAGCAGCAGGGTTAAATGTCCATAGGGCTAGGTTTGAAAACAAAACATTGAGACTGTCTGGGCTTGTATACTGATGTACAGTGCATTCCCACTGCCTTAGGGTTTAGATTTTTTTGCTTAAGAAAATCTCTGCCCTCTGAGGAAATATCTTGCAGTTAATATTCCTTCTGCATTGTCCTAAACCTGAATTACAGTTTTCAGTTGCTATCACAGTGACATTTCTTGCCTGTCTGGCCGGTGCTAGAGGCATGCATATCCAGTACTCCTTTTAATGATAGTTTTGGGACGTTTCTCAGTGCTAGACAACACACTGAAGGTGGGTTGCCAATTTAGCCAAGTGACTACTGCTGTTAGCAGTGTTTGTCAGGTATTGTTGTCTTATTAACAAGTCTGCTTGTGACTCTTTGTGTAAAAGTTTCATTGATATATTGCAGTGAATGCAAACACACCAAGGGAAAACAAAAACTATGCCCTTCTGGTGTCAGGCATGACACTTGAATTAGAATTAGCTCTTGAATAAAGAGGAATTAATCTTTTTCTCTCTGGTCTGCCCTAACCTGCTGTCTTGATGGGGCTTGGTGGCAAGGAAAGCTGAATTGTAAGGGAAGGTAGCAACATTTTCTGTCTTTTTATGTCATTGTTAAACTTTCTGGTCTCCTACCCTTCCTTCCTAAATAGCTTTACAGTTGGCATTACAGGTTGTTTGACCATTACCACGATGTCGTGATGGGTGCAGGGAACAATTTTCCTCATGAATGAATTTTCAGTCATGGAGCCTCGAAGTTTAATCCTCTAGCATGGAATGGCTTCACATCTCTCTATTTGTGTCTGAAAAATCTTCAGGCAGCCTCTGATTTACTTCCTTCAGGCACTTAAAAATCTATCGCTTCTCTTAAGATGAAGAGATTTTACCTGAAGGGAGGTTGTAGCCAGGTGGGGGTTGGTCTTTTCTCCCAGGCAACCAGCACCAGAACAAGAGGACACAGTCTCAAGCTGTACCAGGGGAGGTTTAGGCTGGATGTTAGGAAGAATTTCTTCACAGAAAGAGTGATTGGCCACTGGAATGGGCTGCCCAGGGAGGTGGTGGAGTCACCATTGCTGGAGGTGTTTAGGAAGAGACTGGATGGGGCGCTTGGTGCCATGGTTTAGTTACCGTTGGATGATAAGTTGGACTCAATGACCTCAAAGGTCTTTTCCAACCTGGTCTGGTCTGGTCTGGTCTAGTCTAGTCTATTCTATTCTATATCTTCAAACTCTCTTGATTAGCATTAATCTCTTGTGTAAATGTTACATTATTTTAGGCTCTGTATTCGTCCATGAATCTGAGTCTTCTTTAAAATGCAACTTCACCCCTTCACCCACAGTTTTTTGCACTTCAGAAAGCTGTGCATGGAGCCTCTGATGCTTATTTTGTCACGTCCCACGTATGCCTGCCGGTGCCCAGACTGCTGATTACCACTTCTGCTTATTCTTTGGCCTACTGTGCAGTAAGGTCACCATTCCTTTTCTTACCACCTGCCTCAGCTTCGTGCCTTTCACTGCTGAAGCAGTTTCAGGTAGGATGCATAAGTGCAACAGCACAAGCAGAGCTGGGAGTGGGGGAGTTTCCAGGATCCATCATAAGCAGAGTAAAAACAATGTCTTAGCTGAATGCTTGAGACCACTTCCCTGGTTTGGCACTGCATTATTGCACAAGGTATGAAACCACGTAGAATTACACATTTCTTAGTCCTCACTGCGCTGCCATCAGTCTGTGTATATCTTCTTGTTCGCTTCAGCTGCAGACCTTTTCCTTTGTTTGTGTTCAGTTACATGCCTGAAGGCATGTACTTAAGAGATTTTACTAATGAAAATCTCCTGCAATATATACAGACTAAGATTTATACACAATCTGGCACTCAGGCTGAGTACCTTTAGAAGCACCAAGTATAGGTGGCCTTTACTCTTAAGACAGTTTTGTCTTTTGGACATATACTTTCTGTCCCTGAAGCTAAGTGATTGCTTTGCTCTTTTCTCCCTGGTGGCATTGTAGTAGTGATGGGACAGGAGTGTCTTGAGATTTTTTGTGGGGTTTAAGTTTTGGTGATTATTCCTTGGCTTAGATCAGTGCTTTTGTATGGTGTTCTGTGCAGCTCTTGGACAAGCTGACTTTTATCTGAGTGTGTACATTCAGTTTACAATTGACAGAACTTACCAGCTCTCATCTTTTTTGGTTTTAAAATTCAACTGTAGTTGGCAGTTATTGATACTGTTGAGTATTCAGCACAGTAGAGTGTATGTGGGCAATCATTGAAATGGTTGTGATGGCATCCACTTTTTGGGGGGTCTTGGCGGGGTTTGCCTGATGGTGGTGAGTGTTGCAAAACTGGGGACTTGGATCATGGAAGCTTCCTGAGTTGGGAGAGAGAAGTAGCTGGAGTAAATGGAAGCAAAGCCTAAAAGAAATTGAATTTGAATAGCTGTTAACTAGCATGCTAAGATAGCACTTGCTGTCTTGTTGGGCCAGTAGTAAAGCAGTTAGACAAGAAAATGCAACAGCCAAATTTCCCCTTGTAGTTGGGACAAAAATCTGAATACCCTCACCAAGGACCTCATTTACTAACTACAGCTACTGTTAAAGGGTGCAGCATGCCAAATGAGTTGAATGAGTGGATGTTCCTTAAAGAGTCAAACCTGCCTTCGGGTTTCAACCACTGCAAGCATCTGCTGGCCAAGTGCTTTTGGTCTGGGATACATCTCCAGTATAAGAAAGTAAAACATGTTGTTCTAAACTGATTTTCTCTTCCCCCCCCCCCCCTTTTTTCTTCCCTGCAGCCCCGTCACGTGTTCAACATGCTGAAGAAGTACGTGCGTGCTGAGCAGAAGGACAGACAGCATACTCTGAAACACTTCGAACATGTCCGCATGGTAGACCCCAAGAAAGCTGCCCAAATCAGATCTCAGGTAGTCCCTGCTGAGGGTTAATGGGGTTGTGCTTGTTCATAACTATTGTGACATTTCTGCCAACCTGGTTTACTTTTTTTAAATGCTTCACTCCTTTCTCTGATACAAACTCATCTCCTTTGCAGCAGAACATTATGGCAAGTGATGTAGGATTAGGGTGGGGATCATTTGTCTTCCAAGGAGAACTGAAAAACAGGTTTTCTGTCTGTCCTGGACAGTGAGTCAGCTGTAGGCATTTCCTGAGGATCCCTTCAGAGCATTAATGCCCAGAGCCTTTAGTAGTGTTTTGGTAAATCATACCTCTGGAAAATGTCAGTAATAGATTTAGTGACCACGCATGGTTATGCTTCCCTCAGCTAAAGCAGCAGAGCCAAAAGTGTTGTAGCCATCTTGACTGCAATCAACATTTCTATAATGGTTGCAGAGGTGCTTGTGGTGTCTGTGAGTGTGATTACTGTGGTGCACTCTTGAGTTTAACATGTTCTTTTAAAGTAGGCACTGTATGTAGTTTGTGGCATTTTAACTGATGAATGTTCCTGTAGTCCTCCATGAGTATGTTCTGGAGAGTTCTTATATTGCCTTTGAAAGTAATGCAGGTTGAGAATGAGGGGGGGGAAAAATAATTAAAAACCAAACCAAAACAAAAACACCACCAAAAGAAATTGAAAATGCAGCTGGCTTTCAAAACAGCAATTACAGCTGTAGTGGATAACCTGTAACAAACCTGTGCTGTAATCTGCAGCCTCTGCCACTGTTCCTTCTGCAGGATGGAATGGGAAGCAGGGCGTCAGCCACAGTTGTTGAACTGATAGGCATCATCAAAAGTCAAACCATCTACCTCCCTGAATGGCATCATTTGTCTATCAGGTTTCTCAAACATCTGTTCCAGACAGACTTGTACATTAAGGTCATGCTGTCTTAAAGTTGCTAGAGTTAGAAGTGCACGCTTCCAACAGTCTTCTGCAGTACCAGTTATCTTTCCCTTGTCTAAAACATTAAGGTATCTAACATGGCTTTTTAGTGTCTAAAACACTGGGTTACTTAATAACATAAACCAGTGACACTTTGCAGACTACAGATTGTGTGGCAGCACAAGTGAAGAATGGAATGGCTAGCAGGTCGAGGGAGGTGATCCTCCCCCTCTACTCAGCCCTGGTGAGACCCCACCTGGAGTACTGCGTCCAGTTCTGGAGCCCCTATTACAAGAGGGATGTGGAGGTGCTGGAAGGTGTCCAGAGAAGGGCCACAAGGATGAGCAGAGGGCTGGAGCTCCTCTCCTATGAGGACAGACTGAAGGAGTTGGGGCTGTTCAGTCTGGAGAAGAGAAGGCTCCCAGGTGACCTAATTGTGGCCTTCCAGTATCTGAAGGGGGCCTACAGGAAGGCTGGGGAGGGACTTCTCAGGATGTCAGGTAATGATAGGACTAGGGGGAATGAAATGAAGCTGGAGGTGGGGAGATTCAGGCTGGATGTGAGGAGGAAGTTCTTCCCCATGAGAGTGGTGAAGCCCTGGAATGGGTTGTCCAGGGAGGTGGTTGGGGCCCTGTCCCTGGAGGTGTTTAAGCCCAGGCTGGATGAGGCTCTGGCCAGCCTGCTCTAGTATGGGGTGTCCCTGCCCATGGCAGGAGGGTTGGAACTAGATGATCCTTGTGGTCCCTTCCAACCCTGACTGATACTATGATACTATGAAACTGTTGTTTAAATACAAGAAGCACAACATATCGCTTGGTGTATCGTTATAGGAATGAATATCTCTATAGTATCTTTGCTCCTTGAACTGGTCAGAAGTCTGGGGAAGTGTAGGCTGAAGGATCTGTTTGTGAACATTTTTTTCAGCATTAAATGGAAGACAAAATACTTTGTTCAAAAGTGTGATTACTGTATCAGGGTTTGAGGAAATCATACCATTTTGTCAATAAAATTGCTATCTGCAACCCATTTTCCTGTTTGCACCTAATTGCCCTGTCAGTCTTCTAAGATGCACCTTAGTTTTCCCTTTCTACTGAGAAGAGGTGGAGAGTACCCTGGAGGACTATATATCATGGGATGTCATGACTTGGCTCTTAGGAGTGTGCAGGAGTCTGAGGCAGTGGAGTTGCTGTCAGCTGAGATGATGCAGAAATGCTTCTGGGTGGAAGTATTTTTGTTTTCAGCTGAAAATGTTTGCTGATGTTTTTACCAAGAAAATTAAGCTTTAGGCAGAGAGCTCTGTTTCTTTTTGCAATATTAGGATAAAGAAATGAAAAACCACCTCAGCAGGTGGAACATCTTGGTGCAGGCAGTCATTGCGCCTCACTTGGTTTGCATGTTACCTCAAAGCTTACAGGTATGGGCAGATGTAGCTTGTCAAAGTGTCAGTGAGGTGGTAGATTTTTACCACTATGGCTGCTCATGTACTTGCTCTGCCCTACAGCAGCTGTGAGCCTCCACTTCAGATTGCTGCATTCCTAAAGGATTTCACGTAGCTGCCATGGAAGAGCATCTGGGACACTCTTTTTGTAGGAGAGGTGAATTTTGCAAGTTTTGACTGCAAGATTTGACAGCCTCAGTACATAAAGCATACTAAAATCTTACACCCAGCCTCAGTAAAAGCTGCCTTGCTGCCTGTAAACTCTGGAATTTATGGTCATGCCAAAGTAACAGCAGTATTCCCCTCTCTGAAATGCTTTTCTTTCCGTAGGTTATGACACATCTACGTGTGATATATGAACGCATGAACCAGTCTCTCTCCTTCCTCTACAACGTGCCGGCTGTGGCAGAGGAGATCCAGGATGAAGTCGGTATGCAAACTAGTGATGTGGAAAAAGGGAAATACTTATGTGATGAGATATTGCTACCAAAAGATAAAATAGAGCATCTTACTTCTCCTGTTGATATACTATCCCAGTGGAAAAATAGAAGTGTAAACTTGCTAGTGTTGTTAAATCATAAATTACAACTTGGAAGAGAAATCCTGCATCATCCACGTGGTGACATCATCACGCTGTTGTAAATGTCTTCCCTGAAATACATCAGTTTAGTACCAGAGCCCCCATGCTCTAGGGATGCAGCTATTGACAGGAGATTTTTACCAAGTCCCTTCCTCATTTTGGATAGTTAATTTCCATGCTAAGTTTACATTATCTGATGTATTCATTTTGGAATTCTCAGCAGCTAAAAATTAGTTACAGACCCAAGCACCCAAGGAAAATGTAAGTATCAATGGGAAGTCCAGTGCAACTTGGCAGTATCATGCCTTAAGTTCTTGGTTAGCTAGTCTGCTTTTTTCCTGCACACAGTCTGGGCTGAGGATCACTCAAGTAGCAGCAGTTTGATGTTTGCATCTTCACTGAGTGCTGTCCCAGCTGTGAGGGAGAGCAGTCTTTCCTATCATTTAGGTTTCTGCTCTTGGCAGAGAGATCTCGGTCACAGCACTTGGATTCTGCCATGTGCTGCTGTTGCAGCAAAGCAGCTTCACTTGGCCTATGTATTAATTCCAGATAAAGCCACAGCTCTGGACATCATGTTGGTAATGTGTCATTAAGAAAAATAACGTGTGGTTGAATACAAAGGCTGGAAATAGGATGATGATTTTCTTTGGAACAGTTATTTTCACAAGATGCAGTATTTTGCCAAATGATGGTTAATGGATTAGTTACTGGAAGTTTGTAGAGGTCATTCCCATCTGTTAGAGCAGACAGTCTCCTTCTAGCCTTGAGCATCAATCAGTCTGTTTCAGATTCTGTTCTGAAATTATGGAAGTTCTTAGTCTCTAAAGTCCTGTAAAAGGAAATTATTACGGCTGCAGAATCTATGGAGATATGAAATACTAATAAAATCACACTTTGTAATATTCCCAAGAAACATTACAACTCTCATTAGAAAGGAAAATGTTTCATTAAATACCTTTTGTTAGAACTGTTGACTTAGAAAGTTTGAGTCAGTGAAGCTGAAAAATAGCTAGGTAAGAACATCTCTCACACACAGTGTCTGAATAACAAGTTACATGTGAAGAAGCATGGGCAAAAATAGTTCTCTTAGGCCAGGATGCAAGTTAGATGGCTAAAGTTTTAGTTCTTTTGTTGTTGTTGTTCATTGTACTTCTGGTTCCTAGCTC
Organism: Melanerpes formicivorus; assembly: GCF_026170545.1. NCBI lineage: Eukaryota > Metazoa > Chordata > Aves > Piciformes > Picidae > Melanerpes > Melanerpes formicivorus. Next base: position 9,144,386 of record NW_027142363.1, on the reverse strand, counting down.
CATGCTTTACTGCAGTACTCTTCCTGAACAGTTTTCACCTTGAGGAATGAATAATCTCTGCTTTAGAAGACATAGCTCTGGCAAAAGTAGATGTTGCCCTAAACTGAACAGGTAGTTCTGTGAACAGCAAAATAAATCAGAACTAGTTTTCTGTGAATTTGTACTGTGGGTTTCATTCCTTTTATATCTAACAAAGATTTTCTCAGTGCTAGAGCTGTTATGCCCTGTATTGCCATTTCTCCTTTCTTAGCTACTGAGTCTCAGATTTGGGGATTTAATATTTTTTTGTTCCCCCAGAAACTAAGCTAGAAATCAAAATGTCTCTTATGTCTCCCTGACAGCCCACTATGAAGGGTTCACCTGTAAGAATTAGGTGATGTCTTTGGGAAGGCCATGAGCCTGAGGATCATGTGCACATTTCTAATTTCTCTCTGTTAATTTTGAAGTCTTTATGCTGAGCAATTAATTTGAGTCATGTGAAATAGAATCTAGAGTTCTTCAGGAGGCATAGCACCTGCATAGAGAATGCTTTCTTCAAAACTCTGAAGATTTTTAATGTATGCTTGATGATCAAATGAATCACAATCCAGCAGCTGGATAGTTCAAGTTCCTTTAAAATACAGGTTTACAGCTGTAGGTTTAAGGTACAGAATCTGAAGTTCAGTATCCAACTTCTACACTAAAAGCAGCCTCTTGAAACTGCTGGTTACTTTTAGAGCTCTAGCAGAGATGGTAGCAGGAAGTTAGGGTAAAATTTAGAGTTGTAGTCAACAAGATCACAGGATGTTAGGGGTTGGAAGGGACCTCCAGAGATCATCAAGCTCAACCTCCCTGCCAGACCAGGACTATAAACCCATATAATCTAGGGCAGGTCACACAGGAATTCATCCAGATGGGTCTGGAAATTCTCCAGAGAAGGAGACTCCACAACCTCTCTGGGGAGCCTGTTCCAGTGCTCTGTGACACTTACAGTAAAGCAGGTCTTCCTCATGCTAAGGTGGAACTTCCTGTGCTGTAGTTTATATCCATTGCCCTCTGTGCTGTCACAGGGCACAACTGAGAAGAGCCTGTCCCCTCCCTCTTGACACCAGAACCAGTTGATGTAGCACTAACTCTGCCCTCCATGGATGCAGTCCTTATCTGCAGATGTTCATCACCAGTTGATGTCTGTTGCCTTAAACAGAAAATTGATTTGATATATAGGTACCTAAGACCCATGGAAGTCCAAAGGGTAGAAAATGACACTCACATGAAGTGAGGAGTATTTTGTTAAGCATTTGACCAGTGTGTAACATGCAACCACCCCTTTAGGGTGACAGATAAGTATTGTAGCAACAAGTTCCAGGTGTGTAAGGAATAATGCTGCTGGTTGTCTTTTGTTTACATTGGGGCAGTGGAGTACAAGTTGAAGAAATAGGTCTGTCTGACTGTGGCTGTTATGACAAAGCCTGGAAAGCATAATCAGGTCATTTTTATAGGAGACCATTTGGCATTCGGGCTGCAAATGATGTCTCAAGGGGTAGCGATGCAAATGTGCTACAAACCAGGTCAATCTTGGCAACCAGTGTAATTCTTGATGTTAAGTGGTGCTCTCACAGGCAGGAGTATGTCTCATGAATAGGAGAGTGGTGCAAAAACTCCAAGGATAGATGTTTATTTGCACACTGTAGGTGAGCAGGTTATTTGGTTACCGTGGTATTTGTACTCACCTTTTCCCTCAGATAAATCTCACATACTATTTAATATGTGCAAAAGCTCAGAGAGCACAAGGGCAGGCTTTAAGAAAAATCAGCAGTTCCTTTGAGCACATCCTGCTTTAAATCCTTACTTGATTAGACTGCTTATCCATGTATGCAAAAGACAATTTACATTGGGAGTGGCACAGCAGGCACGGCTTCTGAATCAGAAGCTACGTCAGAGCTTTGTGCTTCAGTCAAACGGGCAAGCACTGAGCTGCATTTTTAATTCTGTCTTTGCTGCTCTATTTCCAAACTGATGTCCTTGGCTCCACATTTTCTAGCCCACCACTGATGAAATATTCAGCACCAACTACAGCTGCAGTATTGTAACTAAGCTCTGAAACATTCACTTACCAGCAATAAGAGAATACTTTTTCATCTGTTCCTTGACAAATAAAATCAAGCTGTTGTTATTCCATTCTTCTCTTCTGCTGTGCCTGTCCTGCCCTTCTGAGGCATCTGCTGGATGCCATGCTCACATTGTATAGCTGGGAGAGAAGTCAAAGGCAAGTAGGCCCCAGATCACTGCTTGCATATGGTGTGCCTGGGTCATAAGTATTTGTGTGCTCCAACTTAGCATGACCAAATTTACAGATACTGAAGATACAGAATTAACCAGGTTGGAAAAGACCTTCGAGATCATCAAGTACAACCCATCACTCAACACCATCTAATCAACTAAACCATGGCACCAAGTGCCTTATCCAGGCTCCTCATAAAAACCTCCAGTGATGGTGACTCCACCACCTCCCTGGGCAGCACATTGCAACGGCCAATCTCTTTCGCTGGGAAGAATTTCTTCCTAACATCCAGCCTGAACCTCCCCTGGCACAGCTTGAGACTGTGTCCTCTTGTTCTGGTGATGGCTGTCTGGGAGAAGAGACCAATCCCCACCTGGCTACAACCTCCCTTCAGGTAGTTGTAGATGGCAATAAGGTCTCCCCTGAGCTAGACACCCCCAGCTCCCTCAGCCTCTCCTCACAGGGCTGTGCTCCAGACCCCTCCCCAGCTTTGTTGCCCTTCTCTGGATGCGTAGCGCTCAGGTTGAAGCATTCTTCCTCTCCCCACCTCCCAGACTCATACCCTCAATCCCATCCTCCTAGGCACGTTGTCCTGATTCCTGACCTTTGATTTGCCTGGCCAGCAAGATGTGGAACAGCTTGAGATCACTACTTTGACTTAAAAAGGCCACAAAGGAAGCAGAGTTAAAGCAGAAGGCAACCTATTACCTAATTTGAGCAAGAGAGATTTACCTCTTGACATTTGGTTCACAACTCCTGTGGAGATTTATTTTTTTTAAGTATTTTTAGGAAAAGCTATAAATGTAGGAGAAGCTGCAGACTAAAATTGTCTTGCTTTCTTATAAAGCTTCCTCTTTAACCATTAGCTCCATATACCTGTCCGTCTGCATCTGTGGAGGGCAGAGTTAGTGCAACATCAACTGGTTCTGGTCTTCCAGTATTAATAAGACTAATTGTTGATCTCATATTTCTAGCTCCTAATTTTGACATGCAGTCAATCAGCAGCCTTTGCTGCACTTCTTGACATGAGTTGAATTAAGATGCTGTTCTCCACTCATTCTTTGGGATTCTTCTGGGCTGCCCAGGGAGGTGGTGGAGTCACCATCATTGGGGGGGTTCAGGAGGAGACTTGATGGAGTGCTTGGTGCCATGGGTTAGTTGTTTAGGTGGGTTGGATTGGTTGATGGGTTGGACGTGATGATCTTCAAGGTCTCTTCCAACCTGGTTTGGTTTATTCTAAATAAGTTTATTCTAAATGAATACAGGCTAGGCAGTGACTGGCTGGAAAGCAGCCCTGAGGAGAGAGACTTCGGGGTGCTGGTGGGTGGAAAGCTCAATATGAGCTCTCAGTGTGCACTTGCAGCCCAGAAAGCCAATCAGATCCTGGGCTGCATCAAGAGAAGTGTGGCTAGCAGGTCGAGGGAGGTGATTCTCCCCCTCTACTCAGCTCTGGTGAGACCCCACCTGGAGTACTGCCTCAAGTTCTGGAGCCCCCATTACAGGAGGGATCTGGAGGTGCTGGAAGGTGTCCAGAGAAGGGCCACGAGGATGATCAGAGGGCTGGAGCACCTCTCCTATGAGGACAGACTGAAGGAGTTGGGGCTGTTCAGTCTGGAGAAGGCTCCAAGGTGACCTAATTGTGGCCTTCCAGTATCTGAAGGGGGCCTACAGGAAGGCTGGGGAAGGACTTCTCAGGATCTCAGGTAGTGATAGGACTAGGGGGAATGGAATGAAGCAGGAGGTGGGGAGATTCAGGCTGGATGTGAGGAGGAGGTTCTTCCCCATGAGAGTGGTGAAGCCCTGGAATGGGTTGTCCAGGGAGGTGGTTGGGGCGCCATCCCTGGAGGTGTTTAAGACCAGGCTGGACGAGGCTCTGGCCAGCCTGATGTAGTGTGGGGTGTCCCTGCCCATGGCAGGGGGGTTGGAACTCGATGATCCTTGTGGTCCCTTCTAACCCTGAATGATACTATGATACTATGGTCTAAGTGAAAAGCTGAAGTAATGATTTTTGAGCCGACAGAGACAAAGCACGTGGTGGCACTAACGTTTATTCAGAGTCTGATTTTACTCAAACTTTTATGAAGCAGGATGGCTTCTCTCTGCCTTTCTCTTTTCTATTTCCTGGCTATTGCTTCTACCATTATACTTTAAGGAACTATTAAGTTAGTTTATCATGTGCCAAATTTAGGATCTCTTTCTTTATAGGATGGATAGCAAGAGTCTGATAACAGCTTAGCTTGTCCAGCTTGCAGATACGATCTGAGAGCAGGTGAGCTCAGAATCATAGAATCAATAAGGTTGGAAAAGACCTCAAAGGTCATCAAGTCAGACAAGCTTAACTTTCTGAATGCATAGCTTCCAAACAGATGTGGAGGCACTGACTTGAAGAAATATTGTCCTCTTAGGGAAACATTACACCCAGTTATTGAAAATTTTCTTGATGCACTTAATAGACATGTGACATTGATATGTCACCTTCCCAGCATCTTAAAATAAGTTAACAATGTCAGTGGTCATGAGCACTGAAGCAGCCCAAAATCATGTGAGGACAGACACTCCACTTCATCCTTGCTGTTGTATGATAGCTTTTCTTTTCCTATTTACCTGGTTTGGAAACACAGTTGTGTCATTCCATGTAAGGGAGGTCTGACTCCTAATAGGGAGTATTAGATTGTGAAAGGAGCAAATTAATCTGCTTAATTACAGTATCACAGTATAACTAAGGTTGGAAGAGACCTCGAGGATCATCAAGTCCAACCTATCAACACAGACCTCATGACTAGACCATGGCACCAAGTTCCATGTCCAGTCTCCTCTTGAACACCTCCAGGGACGGTGACTCCACCACCTCCCTGGGCAGCACATTCCAATGATGAACAGCTCACTCGGTGAAGAACTTTCTCCTCACCTGGAGTCTAAACTTTCCCTGGTGCAGCTTGAGACTGTGTCCCCTTGTTCTGGTGCTGGTTGCCTGGGAGAAGAGACCAACCCCTTCATGACTACAACCACCTTTCAGGTAGTGAGGTCACCCCTGAGCCTCCTCTTCTCCAGGCTAAACAATCCCAGCTCCCTCAGCCTCTCCTCATAGGGCTTGTGCTCAAGGCCTCTCCCCAGCCTTGTTGCCCTTCTCTGGACACGTTCAAGTGTCTCAATGTCCGTCTTAAACTGAGGGGCCCAGAACTGGACACAGTACAGGGGCACAATGACTTCCCTGCTCCTGCTGGCCATACTATTCTTAATGCAAGCCAGGATGCCATTGGCCTTCTTGGCCACCTGGGCACACTGCTGGCTCATGTTTAGGTGGCTGTCAATCAGTACCCCCAGATCCCTCTCTGTTTGGGAGCTCTCCAGCCACTCTGACCCCAGCCTGTAGCTCTGCAAATTCTTACATGCCAGCAAATTGCAAGTGTTCAGTGAGAACCAGTTCCAGACTGTCTGCACAAGCTGTATAATGTAGCTGCATGTGTTATCTGTTACAGAGCTAGCATGGAAGTTGTCATTCCCAGAGCAGTCTCTGGAATCTTTATCCAGGGAAGTTCAAACACTTAAGTCTGAAATGTATGAGTATGGGCAGGTATGCTGAGGGAGAGGCTAAATAAGTCTCTAATGCCAATGATGTAGAAGTTGTGCTTTATTCAAGCAGAAGTTTCTCATCATATGTGCAAAGTGGAAATTCACAGGTGCTTTTTTTTTTTGGCCAGAAATACCTGCCATATTCTTGCTGGGCAAGCTCTTAGGATAAGAAGGGAAAAGAATTACTGAGGATGTATGATTTTATAGAATAGTTGGATTAATGGAAGAGTTGAGGTAATTTCCTAATAGTCAGATCCCATGCACGAAGCAATTTTTCATCAATGCAGCTTCTCCTGCTGTGTGATTCTCATATGCCAAATGTAATTGAAAAATGCATTCTCCTACCTCTGCGAGGTTCCAGTCCTTCCACTGTTCTGCTTCCTTCTGTTAGATCATGCACATGAAAAATTGTGCAAAAGCCATGTAGGTCATATCCCATTTAATAGATACATTTGTTAAATTTAATAAATGCATTTTTTTTTCAGAATACTTGGGACTACTCAGGATACAGTTAGCCTATCAAGTGCTATCAGCTGCTAGAGCTGAGAGATCCCAACGTTGAAAACGTTTGGCTCAGTAGACAAAAAACCCCAATGTTTCATTCAGAATTTTTGCCCACAAGAGTGCCCTAAGGTAGAAGTAGCATTTTTTTCTGCATTTTAATCTAGAGCATTTGAGGCTGTGGATGGTGAACTATTTCCCTGAGACAATATTATTGAAGTAAACTGAATGAAGAGGAAGGGAGAGGAGGACAAGGAGACCACAGCCTCATGTTCTGGAGTGCATCAAAAGAGGCATGGCCAGCAGGTCAAGGGAGGTGATTCTGTCCCCCTGCTCTGGTGAGACCTCATCTAAAGTACTGAATCCACCTCTGGAGTCACCACAAGAAAGACATGGACCTGTTGGAGCAGATCCAGAGGACAGCCACAAAAATGACTGTGAAGAAAGGCTTATAGAGAGTTAAGGTTGGTCAGCCTGGGGACCTTATTGTGGCCTTTCAGTACTTAAATGGGGTCTATAGGAAAGATGGGGACAATCTTTTTACCATAGCCCATTGCAGCAAGACAAGGGGCAGTGGTTTTAAACTTAAAGAGGGTAGATTTAGACTAGATGAAAGGAAGACTTTTTTTTACAATGAGGGTAGTGAAACACTGGCACAGGTCACATGGAACAGGGCTCTGAGCAACCTGCTCTGCTTAAGATGTCCCTGCTTACTGCAGGAAGGTTGGACCCTCCCAACCCAAATCTTTCTATAACTAGCTGTTAAACATTCAAATAACTATAAAGGTGCACACATCTGTAGCCACATATTGCTGTTTCATTTTAATTAATAATTAATTAATGTCATGGTGATGTCTCTAAGGGACAGAAGCTTAGAAGTATGAATGCCTGTTTGCCATGGTTCTTGATCTTTCAGTCTCAGCATAACCCTGAGAGAGAGGCATATTGCACTGTAAAAGATTCCAGGTATAAAGGCCTATGGCATGATTTTACAGGCTAACCAGGAGAAGAGAAGAGAGCTTAAATTTGATAGCGTGGTTGTGTTTCTCTGAGCATTGCAGGTTGGGCTCATTTCCAATATTTCACAGTATCATTAAGGTTGGAAGAGACCTCAAAGATCATCGAGTTCAACCTATTGCCACAGACCCATGACTGGACCATGGCACCAAGTGCCACGTCCAATCCCTTCTTGAATACCTCCAGGGACGGCGACTCCACCACCTCCCTGGGCAGCACATTCCAATGACAAATGACTTTCTCAGTGAAGAATTTTCTCCTCACCTCAAGTCTAAACTTCCCCTGGTGCAGCTTGAGACTGTGTCCCCTTGTTCTGGTGCTGGTTGCTTGGGAGAAGAGACCAACCCCTTCCTGGCTACAACCACCTTTCAGGTAGTTGTAGAGGGCAATGAGGTCACCCCTGAGCCTTCTTTTCTCCAGGCTAAACAATCCCAGCTCCCTCAGCCTCTCCTCACAGGGCTGTGCTCAAGGCCTCTCCCCAGCCTTGTTGCCCTTCTTTGGACACATTCAAGTGTCTCGATGTCCTTCTTAAACTGAGGGGCCCAGAACTGGACACAGTACTCAAGGTGCGAGTAACACAGCAACAATCTCACATCCCATGCTTTTAGCATCATCTTCAAATCATGCAGGCAACAAAGCCACTCTCACCCCTTCCAGTAGGCAGGTCACATTCTAAAAAGTTCTCATCAGGGTTGCTTACTAAGTGATGTTTGACTTGTACTACACACATGACTTGGTTCAACACTGAGTACCACAGTTGTGGTTTGCAGGTTTGATAGTGCTCAAATTATGACACCTAATAGTGTGTAGCATTACAGCCTTCTTGATTTGGCAAAACATCTTGGAATAACAATGTGTTTGGAATTCATTCAAACTTTGTAGTCTTTGCAGTAAGGCACAGACCTAAGGGTGATTAAATTTAAGCACATGCTTGAAATTTCTCAGGGCTTGAGCAGAGGCTGGAGGAAATACCCATGGTATTTTCTTGTGTATTTTCTCATTTTGCCTCAGAGGAGGAATTGCTACTTTTAATAAGTTATGTATGTTAAACTCACAGGATATGGAAGTGACAACTACCTTTCTGACTGTAGAACATGCATTTGTCACAAGTACAGAAGGCCCTCTGAGCCATAAGTGTTACTGTAAGCCCCTTGGCTGTGCTGCTAAGATTTTCTATTTTGGGGTTGATTTACCACACATCTCAGAAGAAGTTACTTGTGTCAAAACAGAAGCGTTTCTGAATGTGGAATACGTTCATTCATTTGCATGGAGCTTGTGGAAGTGCTCTGAGCATAGCTGTAGGTCACAGGTATGCTGTCAGTTTATTTAAGAGCTCTACTATAACTGCAGATGTACAGGTCATAATGTTTTGGGATTTTTGTTGTGGTAGTTATAAAGTATTCACCAAGCCAAAGCCTTTAAGGAGGTCTTGTTTTCATGCTTAGCCAGTTTGGTGAGGTTTTGATTCAGCTGACAGGACGCAGACATTCAAATTTAGTTAAAACTTAACTGCATTACATCAGTGCAAATCTCTTAGGCACATGCTCATGTTGAAGATTATGAGCCATGGCGTATTGAATTAGCCCGCCTAAAAGCTGCATCTAAACATGTTACCTCTTAATCACATGTGCAGTAATAAATGATTGTGTAAGTGTTCTTAGAGAGTCCAAATAGTGACATACAGCATTTGCATGATTTAAACTTGTCTTCAAACTGGCATAAGATATTTGCATGTGTAAATGAAGCTATTGCTATGACTAAAGCACTCTTCATTTCTGCCATTACAAATAGGGAGGTTGGTGACACTTGATCATTTGGAGTGCACGTGCTCAAAAGCAACTATACCTTGGGGAAGAACAAGGGCTCTGTTCAGACTGAATGGTCACTCATAAGATGATAAATGTAAAGCATTTATAGCAGTTGATTTGAACTGATTTCCAAACTTCTTCTTGCTGAATCAATCTGCAGTCTGTCACGCAGGTGCCATTTTACAAAGGAAGGTTGATGTCGGGTGACAGCTTGGCATGTAATTTGGTGGTCTCTTAATTGGTATTTGGAAGTGGTGTTTTGGGTGCAGTTTGTTTCTAATCTGGTTTAAGACCTTAAATTGCTTTATGGAACTTCCAAAATCAAAATTGCCAATTTTAAAGCAGTTTTTGAAGTAAATTCAAAAGTCCAGGGAAACAAGTGGAGCTGTTCCACATGAAATTTCTGTTGTTCTGTCTGTGCCAGCTAAGGGCTGGGGTAAGTATGACCCAGAGCCCAACACTGGAAGCACTGTTGTATGCCAATAAAAAGATCAGTTTCAGAACATAGCATGGTTGTTGGCAGTCTAATATTCCATCACTCTGTTGGGATTTGCCATGATGTCTTTGCTAGCAGAGTGCTCTTTGCAGAGCTTTATAATTAGAAGTGTGGCCTAGGGTCATTGCAGACAAACAGCTTCTAACAATCCAGCATTTGCTGGAAGATTTTGTAATAAATTTTCTTTTCCTCTGCTATTCTTTGCTTTTGGGTCTTGAAAGGAGGTTGTGTTACTCCTCTATCTAGTTCCCCAGGGAACTACGAGGAGGTAGTATCTAGTTCCCCAAACACTCTCCAATTTTTCTAGATGCTGTTGTTGAGTAGTAATCACCCATGGGAAAATAACCTGCAGTAAGCCCAAGAATAAGCACAACTTCCCTAAAGATGATTCAGGCTGGATGTGAGGAGGAAGTTCTTCCCCATGAGAGTGGTGAAGCCCTGGAATGGGTTGTCCAGGGAGGTGGTTGGGGCGCCATCCCTGGAGGTGTTTAAGAGCAGGCTGGATGAGGCTCTGGCCAGCCTGATCTAGTGTGGGGTGTCCCTGCCCATGGCAAGGGGGTTGGACCTAGATGATCCTTATGGTCCCTCCCAACCCTGACTGATTCTATGATACTATGCTGATGATGAGTCTGAAGAGCATTTTACTGAGGTATGAGAAATGAGCCTTTCTCTCATCCTGAGAAAGAAAAGATTTGGGTGCCTGAAGGAGCAGCAACAATTGTGCATCCTCAAACCAAATCCAGAGCTGCTGGGAGGTTTGAAGCCCCATCCGAGCACGAGTTTTATGCAAGGTCACAGCTTTTTTGAGCACTTGCTCTAAGAAGTACAAAAATTTTCCACATCCTCATCTTCTCAATGGCAGGGCTTAGCAGAATGCTGCAAGGAAATAATGAGCTGAGTAACAAAAAGTTTATTATGGGAAGATTGTCATGGAGGTTTTGTCCTATTAGTTTAACAGGAGATGAAATTTTGAGAAGCAGCCTAGAATCTCTCTATTTTCAGCACCTAATAATGAAGATATTCACCACACAAATAAAACTCCTAAAACAGTCTTGAATGCACATCCTAGCCTCCAGCTGTGTCTGTACTCTCAGCTTATTTAGGGAGTTGTCTTTTGCAGGATGGAGGAATTGAGTTGGCAGCTGTGAAAAGGAGGGAATACTGTATCGATGGGTAACAGCAAGGCCCTATGGCTTTCCATTAGTGTAACTGATGAGTCAAGTAGTCATCGCTACTCAGAACAAAATCAGCGCTGCAGAACTGTTCTTGGGCTTTGCCAGCTGGTGTCAGAAACTGGAAATCCTAGAGCAAACTTTTTTAGCAGTTCAGGGATTGAAGCAATTGCTTGCAAATAACTTATTCCACGAAGACACAGCTGGCTCAGTGTGATGAACTCCAACACAATTTCTAAGCCAGGCACTTCCAATTTCTCACTGTCGTTCAGTGTCTGATTCATCATGTCAGACAAGCTTGATTCATTTTGGCCATTGTTTCCCTGCTTGTAAAATAGTGATCATAATCTGCTGGTTGTAATATCTGTCTGCCTCACTTGAGCTATTGTGTGGGTCAGTTAACGTCTGTGCTGTGTGCTGCAACTGAATGGGAAATAATGGAGCCTGCAATGCCTGGTGACAACATGCTCCCAGCCGAGTTGCTTTCTTTCAGCTTTGAGAGGGAGACTTTGTGTACACATCCCTCCCAGCCTCTAGGGATTTGGATGTAATCACAATATTGTCATGTGAATTGAGTGCCCCTCTCTGTCATCCTGGAAGGCCTAGCCATGCCTGCACTGTGGACTCCCCTCAAGTGCCATGCCAGCCCAGGTACCACACAGCTCTATTGATGGAGCTCTGGTCGTTCTCCCTCTGCTCCTTCCTCTTCATGCACCATTTGTCCCTTTCCAAGGGCAGGAGCTGTGCGCAGGTAACACAGAGTGCAGCAGCAGCAGGGAGCTGGGCAGGCAGAAGTTGTGCAATATTTGGCTAACCCAGAGAAAAGGGGCAAGTGGGGCACAGCATCCCCAGCACAGCAGCTCCCTGCCATCACTGCATGGATTTGCAGCTCTCTGCAGCTGCCTCACGTGATTCTCTGGGGAAGGCTGGAAGACAGTAGTAGCAAAGGGCCCTGACCAAAAACCCTTCTGAAAGAATTGCAGGCACTAAATTCTTGGCAGAACTCTGAATACTCTCTTTCCTGTGATCTGTGATGACTTGGTATTATAACATGCTTCAACTGGTGTCACCCATGCTCCCTGCAAGGCATTTGGACACCAGACTTCTCACTCAGGTCTCTAACAACCTTCTCTTTGCTTTGTCCCAAAACCTCTTTGTCCCTACCTAATGAGAATGAACATCAGTCATGTGACACAGTGTCTGCTCGGAGTATCAAGGTGCTTCACCTGTCTCTGCTTTCATGCAAGACTTTAATTTGAAAAAGTCTGAGTGCAGTAGGTAGACAAAAATCAGACTTAACCTTTCATGCTGAAGCTATGTAAGGTATCTTGTAAAATAGTATGAAATTAACAGGGAAAAACAATTCAGTTTTATCTAGGCTTTCTATACTATGTCCTAGTAAGTCATTCTAATGAAGAAATCCAATCAAAGTCATGAAATTTTGTATACACATTAGGTGTAGTCACTGTTAAAGCAATTGCTTTTTAAAGAGGAAATTTGGGTTTAAAACACCATCTTACAAGATTCAGGACCCATGGTTGGCCCCAAGGCTGAGGTTACAAATTTCTGTTCAATTTCAATGTGCTGAATTTGCTGTAGTGATAGGGTGGCAGAGTGGCATCAGATGTGTTAAGGTGACCTTTAAGAGACATATTGCAGAGTGGAGCCTTACTGCCTCGTCATTGATGAAGGCACTGAAGCAGTGGTAGCTGTAGCGCTCCTAATTAGTGAGGAACCTGTGGTAGTATTGCAGTGCAAGGCTGGGAAGGAATTAACATGGAATGGAATGGAATGGAATGGAATGGAATGGAATGGAATGGAATGGAATGGAATGGAATGGAATGGAATGGAATGGAATAGAATAGAATAGAATAGAATAGAATAGAATAGAATAGAATAGAATAGAATAGAATAGAATAGAATAGAATAGAATAGAATAGAATAGAATAGAATAGGAGTAGACCAGACTAGACCAGGTTGGAAGAGACCTTCAAGATCACCGTGTCCAACCCATCATCTAACACCACCTAATCAACTAAACCATGGAACCAAGCACCCTATCAAGTCTCCTCCTGAACACCTCCAGTAATGGTGACTCTACCACCTCCCCAGGCAGCCCATTCCAATGGGCAATCACTTTCTCTGTGTAAAACTTTCTTCTAACCTCCAGCCTAAACTTCCCCTGGCGCAGCCTGAGACTTTGTCCTCTTATTCTGGTGCTGGTTGCCTGGGAGAAGAGACCAACCTCTGCCTGTCTACAACCTCCCTTCAGGTAGTTGTAGAGAGCAGTAAGGTCACCCCTGAGTCTCCTCTCCAGGCTAAGCAGCCCCAGCTCCCTCAGCCTCTCCTCATAGGGCTTGTGTTCCAAACCCCTCACCAACTTCGTTGCCCTTCTCTGGACTCATTCCAGCAAGTCAACCTCCTTCCTAAACTGAGGGGCCCAGAACTGGACACAGTACTCGAGGTGTGGCCTAACCAGTGCAGTGTACAGGGGCAGAATGAATTCCCTGCTCCTGCTGGCCACACTGTTCCTGATAGAGGCCAGGATGCCATTGGCCTTCTGGGCCACCTGGGCACACTGCTGGCTCTTGTGCAGCCAGCTGTCAACCAGTACCCCCAGGTCCCTCTCTGCCTGGCTGCTCTCCAGTCACTCTGACCCCAGCCTGTAGCACTGCATGGGGTTGTTGTGGCCAAAGTGTACTACCTGGCACTTAGGTGTGTTAAATCTCATGCCGTTGGACTCTGCCCATCTGTCCAGCCTGTCAATACATAATACAGGAACTGCTGTGATTTAGAATTTACAAGCTGTGATGAGCTTTGATAATGAGCATTTAAGAGAGGGGGAAAACAGGAAATAACAAAGACATTCCTTCTTGTAGGCCTCTTACTTGTTAAGTTATGACAATCTATTGGGTTGAATAGAATTTGTGCTTCCTTTGAAGGTAGTGGTGAAGAATCCAGATACTCTTAAATCACAGGCCTATGGTCTGTTATGTGGTAGAAATGTGGGTGGGGAAATGGTATTGAACAATTCTGGTTGATGTGCCAAAAAATGCCACACTTATCAGGAGTGCTCATCACAGAGTTTTGACTATCCCCAGCCTTCATGCTTTTCTTTATCATCAGAAATTATTACCTTAATATCATTGGGAATATGTCCTCAGAAAGGCTGGCTCTTTCAGGTAATTTCTTTGTTGACATTTCCTTGCAGATGAATTACTTCAGAAAGAGCAAAACTATTCTGATGATGTTTTGGCCAACATGATCAGCGAACCCAGAATCAGCTACGGAAATGATGCTCTCATGCCTTCATTGACGGAAACCAAGACTACAGTTGAACTTCTCCCTGTGGATGGAGAGGTCAGCCTAGATGACCTTCAGCCATGGCATCCCTTTGGTGTTGATTCTGTTCCAGCCAATACTGAAAATGAAGGTATGTACAATAGGGTTCTGAGTTGAACTTTGTGATTTCTCTTCATGTTGTTCCCTGAACATTGCCATCTTTCCGGTGTAAGCAGGATAGAGGTTCTCAAATGCAAGTTTAGAAGTGGTCTGTTGTGTCAGATGTGTCTCTCAAAATTCTGACTTAAATTTGACATTTAGACACACAATGCATTTCAGTGTTGAGCTTATGTTCCTTTAAAAACAAATATAAGTTCCAGCAAATTATGAGTGACGGTCTTCTAAAATGCATGACAATGGTCTCTTCAGTCTGGAGAAGAGAAGGCTCTGAGGTGACCTCATTGTGGCCTTCCAGTATCTGAAGGGGGCCTACAGGAAGGCTGGGGAGGGACTTCTCAGGATGTCAGGTAGTGATAGGACTAGGGGGAATGGAATGAAGCTGGAATTGGGGAGATTCAGGCTGGACGTGAGGAGGAAGTTCTTCCCCATGAGAGTGGTGAAGCCCTGGAATGGGTTGTCCATTGAGGCCCCATCCCTGGGGGTGTTTAAGCCCAGGCTGGATGAGGCTCTGTCCAGCCTGCTCTAGTGTGGGGTGTCCCTGCCCATGACGGGGGGGTTGGAACTAGATGATCCTTGTGGTCCCTTCCAACCCTGACTGATACTATGACACTGTGATCTAAGGGAGGTGGTTGAGTTGTTAGACTTGTGCCATGATGAAATGAGTGTTGTAGTTAGGGAAGAGCTTTATGTTTGTTAGCATGAAAATTATTACAAATCCAGCACAATCCTAGCATGAGAGTTGATTTTATTTCCCCTACTGCTAC
Organism: Melanerpes formicivorus; assembly: GCF_026170545.1. Lineage (NCBI taxonomy): Eukaryota > Metazoa > Chordata > Aves > Piciformes > Picidae > Melanerpes > Melanerpes formicivorus. The sequence goes on along the minus strand of NW_027142363.1, from coordinate 9,129,333 downwards.
TGGTTGTCTGGAATACACTGCTGAAACATTCCTTCATACTTAGCACTGCAGCCAGCTGCTAAAAACTTTTTTCCTGAGGAGTATTTTATGTTGCTTGTGGACCAGTTTGTTGAAGTGACTGCATAATACTTTAATCATTTGCATCTAATTTGGAATTGGAAGTTTACTTAGGTGCCAAGAGCCAGTTAATCAGAAACCTGAGGGACTTCGATCATGGCACTCAGGTTGCTCCTGTGTTTGTATTCCTTTTGCCAGTTCAACTGCAGCATCCTTAGTGATAAGTTAGTCACAATAGTGAAAGTCTGTTACTGCAAATCAGCAGTAGATTCACAGAGGCTGGAGCTACAGATGTCTTTTTTCAGGCAAGTTTGTGGATTTGTGATTTGTAGCTGAACTGCACAGCCTTCAAAAGTCTTTCAAAAGCAGTGTGTTAGGCTGTACCTGCTATCAGAATGAGTTTTGAGACCAGCTTTACACAGTTGGACTTACTCCAGCATGACGTGTGAGTGACTGGTCAGCTGGGTGTTTGGGAGACAAAACAGGGGACATGGATTTACCAGCTTTGAAGTTGGTGCCAGGTGAAATTAGTGGAATCAGAACCAGTTTTGTGGTCAAAGTAGGAGTCAGAGAAGCATAAGATGAGGCAGAAAGACAGCAAAGGCCAAAAAACCAGTGGGCAGAAGAATACTGGGTTTGAGGGGAAGAGGAGAGACTGGTCAAGAGTGAGACTAAAATCAGACTGCCAGGGAGTTAGAGCTAGAGGGAGCGACCTAAACAAAAACAGAAGAGAGAGCTGGAGCAAATGCAACAGACTGACCAGCAGCAAGAAGCAGAAGACACAAGATGGTGACAGGGACTCTGGACGTGTCTGGAGGGCACATGCAGCCAAGCGTCATGCTGAGCGACCAAGAGCAGCTGGCTGGATTAGGTCAGGTACTAGCAAGGGCTGACCTGGCTGGCTTCACTCTCCTGAGGAATCAGCTGCAGCTCACTGTAACACACTTCACAGCTGTCTGCCAGGAACAGGCCACAGTCTGACTGGTGGTCCTGCAAGAATTTTCCCCTTGTAATGGCTTAGAGCAACTAAGCTCCCCCATTTCCCCTTCCATCTCCTCACTTCTCTCTCCTTACCAGGAGATAAGAAGGGGAGGGGAAAACAGGCAGAGGAAGAGTTTCAGTTGATTTACACAGAGTATTTTACTACCCTGCTACAAAGGCATCAGATTACACCAGTTTATATAGAGAACAGAAGGAAAAGTTAAAGGAACACCTGTCCTGATCCTGTAACTTGTCCATGCTACTACACAACACAAACTTCATCATTTTCTCCCTTTACCTACTCCCATTTTTTTTGCTACCCAGAACCTGCCTTCAGTTTGCCCTAGTGATGGGCATGGGGGGTTATAGTGCTCTGAGAGAGAAATAAAAGTCCTCAGCCTTCTTAGGGAGGAGGCAGAGGCCAGCATGATGGATGAGGGTTCTTCAGAACCAGCTGGGGTAATGTTAATCTTTGGTCATTTCTTCTCTTCAGTCCTTTCCACTGAAAATTACTGCTGACCTACCTGAGGGTTGGTGTTGACATTATTGGAAAACCTAGCAGAAGACTTAAATAGGAAAGTTCTCCAAAATGGTTTTGTTTATATCATTGTCTCAGGAAAGCAATTACATGGTCTGAGTGCCACTCTGAACTGCTATGAAGGAATGTGGTTTGATGGCATGTCTCTGCAGCACCAAACCAGCAAGGTCTTTAAAGTATTTTTCCCTTCTGGTAAAAGCAACAATTCAGTTGTGCAGATGCACCTCTAGTCTGTAGCTGCTGTAAAGTTGATTTGCTGCTGTTTTCCAGAGGCAGGAGCTATTGCAGTCATCTCCTTTGTACAAAGGACATGAGTGCCACATGGGCCTCTCACAAGCACGACAGGTTGTCACACCCACAGGAGCACTAAGCAAGTGACAGAGACCTCCTAAGAAGATAGGCAGTCCCCTTGCTTAAGTCAGCAGCATCGCCAGGTTAGCAGGAGTTTCTGATGCTGAGCGTATGGAGCGGTTCATGACTGAAAACTGCACTTTTGTCAGGTCTCCTATGTTACAGTATCACAGTATAACTAAGGTTGGAAGAGACCTCAAGGATCATCGAGTCCAACCTACCAACACAGACCTCATGACTGGACCATGGCACCAAGTGCCACGTCCAATCTCCTCTTGAACACCTCCAGGGACAGTGACTCCACCACCTCCCTGGGCAGCACATTCCAATGACGAATGACTCGCTCGGTGAAGAACTTTCTCCTCACCTCGAGTCTAAACCTCCCCTGGTGCAGCTTGAGACTGTGTCCCCTTGTTCTGGTGCTGGTTGCCTGGGAGAAGAGACCAACCCCTTCCTGGCTTCAACCACCTTTCAGGTAGTTGTAGAGGACAATGAGGTCACCCCTGAGCCTCCTCTTCTCCAGGCTAAACAATCCCAGCTCCCTCAGCCTCTCCTCATAGGGCTTGTGTTCAAGGCCTCTCCCCAGCCTTGTTGCCCTTCTCTGGACACGTGGCTCCCTTACTGTGGCTCCCTTACTGCTCTTTAGAAATTCAAATGAATGACAATACCTTAATTTTTTAATTCTGAATTTAAAAAGTCTGAAAATTCTTGCATCTCAATCTGATTTCTTTCTAACACTGGCACTTGAGTAGATAAGGAAGGCAACGGTATTAGAGAGAGAGAGAGAAACAGCCAAAAAAGGAGAAGAGGGAAAAAAAGTCTGAGTGTTTAATGAACTTGTCCACTTAACTAAAGCAGGAGGTAGTGACTCAGCTCGAAGCATTTTGTACATCCTATTTTCTGTTAATGCCAGTGAACTCCAGCAGTCTTAGGCTTCAGCTGGTAAAGCTTTATGCAGCAATACAGGAGTTTTAAAACCACGTGACACACAATTGAGCTATAAAGTGGTGCTCTCCTTTGCTTCCCTTTCAAAAATGAGAAAGCAAATTTACTGTCTCCAAGTCACAGCATATCAGAGTGAAATATTGAGTAGATTTTCAACATGTGCATTGCTGTTTTTTTTTTTAAACTTATAGCTAGTGTTCTGAAGAATCCCTGTGGAAAGGAAAAAGGATTCAGTGGGTTTTATTTAGAACAAACATTTATTTAGAATAAACCAAACCAGGTTGGAAGAGACCTTCAAGATCATCGGGTCCAACCCATCAACCAATCCAACCCACCCAAACAGCTAACCCATGGCACCAAGCACCCCATCAAGTCTCCTCCTGAACACCTTCAATGATGGTGACACCACCACCTCCCCAGGCAGCCCATTCCAATGGGCAATCACTCTCTCTGTATAGAACTTCTTCCTAACATCCAACCTAAACCTCCCCTGGTGCAGCCTGAGACTGTGTCCTCTTGTTCTGGTACTGGCTGCCTGGGAGAAGAGACCATTTTGTAAGTCAGCACTGCCCTAGACTGGCTGCAGGAGCTCGTGTCTGTTCTTGGTGCCCGTTTTGCTGAGGCGACTGGGAAAAGTTTGCACGTCATGAATATAGTTTCACTCTATAGACTGAAATTCTCTGATCTTGATGGCTCCTCACTTGAAGCAGTAACCAGAATATGATGTAAAATTGAGCTGTGAAGCTTTCCTTTTGAAGTCACGCCTTCCCTTCCTTTTATTTCCAGGATTCACTGAAGTCGGAGCCTTTCTAGTTGTTGCTTTAACTTTGTTGTTGTAGTCTCTCCTCTTGCAACAGGAGAGCAGTTGCCTTTATCATTTGGGGGCTTTTTTTGATTGCTTTTTTGTTTCTTTTCCGTACATGCCCAGTTGAACCCGTGGATGCCCGCCCAGCTGCAGACAGAGGACTCACCACACGACCAGGTATTCAACTTGCATGGCTTTCACCTAACCTATGTTTTCCCAGCATGCATGTGGTCTGCTTAAACTGACCTTTGGTATTGCCCTTTCTTAAAATCTAATGCTAGGCCATAAACTGGGGAAGTGTTCCCACACAACCCCCCCCATCACTCTGTGAGTGCTCTGTGTCAAGGGAGTTTGGGATGTCTACTTTAAGAGAGAGTAGGATCCAAAGACCTATAACTGATATTTTTACCAAACTGTCATCCCTTCTGGCAATAATGCTTTGGGAGGTGCAGAAGGCAACGACACAATACCCCATAATACATTTCATTTGGAAATGTGTGACAGAAGCATCAAATCCTCTGTACAGCTTCTTGGCAATTAGGGCTGATAAAGAATTCATGCATGCAGTTGTAGAATTGCAGAGGACATCAACCTTTTTTGCTGGGATATTTGTCTTTGCTAACTCCAGATATCTAAAAAAAATATGCATAGTTCTTCCCTCTGTATGTCTGCTCATTTTAGGACAGAGAGGGGCAATTTGCTCTCTGTAAGTACCTGTATCTCCCTGCTGATTTCAGAGTAAGAGCAGATTCATATGTTTAGAAAACTTAAATTGGCCAAATGCAGTTTTCAGAAGTGAAACCTTGCTTTTCATAATAACTTTTTTACTTTTTATGTTGTTTTTTTCCCCCACTGTTTTTGTTTAGGATTGTCTAGAAATAGCTGGTTCCATCAAGAGCAAACAGCCTTTTATTTCAGAAGAGGTTATTTTCCCACAGATAGCAAGATTAGATTGGTATATTTTAGGATCAGGATTCATTCAGTGTCACATCATCGTTGTGGGCTTTTTCTTAAGACCAAATCAAAATTACCAGTCCCATTGTCTTTTCCCATTCATCTTTTCCTCCAAACATCCATTAGCTAGCATTAGGGCCAACACCTTCCTAGTGTGCTCAAATCTTTCACCTCTCCAGTGTTTACGGACTACAGATATCTCTACTGTGGATATGAAAAAAGCTTTTATGTTGCAGCAGTTGGGACACATGTCAGGGCTGGCCAGGTGATGTGCTCTTAGCACTGGCTTAGGAATATGACAGCTTTACTTTTTAACCCATTCTATGAAGAGATCAGATCCTGGAAAGAGGTAGAACAATGCCAAAAATTCTGGGATATGGGAACATCCCATCAGTACTGAGTTATCTCTGCCTTCTGTATTAGATTTCTTCCCCAAGAGCAGTAGAAATATGACAAATGAAACATGAACGTGTTTAAATTGAGTTGTGCAATATTCATTCAGTCTGGCAATTTCCTTGTAATATTGAAGTTTTGATTATTAACTATTTTTAAGTAACCTTGAAGAATCTGTTATGACCTCCATAAAACCTCCCATACTAAAGATTATTCCTTTCTCCCATATACTCCCTCACACATAGTCACATGAGAGAGCTCTTTGATGTTCATTCTCTAAAGAGCAGAGGTTCTCACTCAGCTGCACTAGTTTCTGAGTGGAATGATGGGTTTTAGTCCAGTGTATCAGATGCTTTCTTGGTCGGGGTGGTACAAATAGTACTGAATGTATGGCTTGAGTAAGTTGTGACTGAGCTTTCAACATGTGACAACTATGGCTGGAAATTTCTAGGGGATGCAGTAACTTCTGCAGTATGAAAATCACATGGGATATTGTCTCAGTTTTCTATTCAAGTGCAAAATTGCAGTGCAGGGCCCTGTGCCACCTTTGTTGCTTTTAGTGGAGTGTTTAAGTGCTTGAGATCTGCTTTTTGTGCAGAGTGAATCCCTCCAGCCTGATGCAGAGGTGTGCTGCGTTCCTCTGTGCACAGAGATAGTTGCTTCCCTGGAGGGATTGAAATCTGTCAGTCCTGTGCCTGTACTCCAAATTTCACAGCATGAAGTGCCTTACATGTGCAACTGAAGTGGGGATATTGCCCCTTTACAGGCACGAGATTGATATATCCTAACAAGAAATAAAATGCATTCTCTTTACCATTCCTGGTAGACCTGAAGTTCCTCACACCTTTAATCACCAAGTCCAGACTAAGCAAATTTGTTCTTCCTGGTATAAATTCTAGCAATAACTGCCCACCTGATTTTTTTTATCATCCTTTAAAAGCAATTTCGATTTAACAACAAAACTGATACCAGTCTGAGTAGCTTCATAAACTAGCAGCAGAGAAACACAAATGGATACTTAAATGGTGAAATACAAAAGGAAAAAAGTTTGTTGGTTTAAAAAGCTAAATAAATCTGTGCTTTAAAGTTGTTTTACTTGCTGATTGCAAGTAACATTTCTGTGTTAGAGGTTAAGAAAGAGGGGATCTTGTAATGACTATGTGTCACATACGTGTGAGATCCCAATGTCTGCCTGTCTCAGAGCCCAGGACAGTAAGCTAGACACTTACCCACACTGTCCTTTTGGGATAGTCTGGTTTCTTACAGCTTGGGGCTGTTCTTTATGGGAATAAAAAAGAAATACATCTGAAAACAAGGATATTATTCTGAAATGACAAAGTGTTAGCAAGGTGCTTGGAGACAGATTAATATGTGCAGCTGCTTCTGACATTTTGTGTTAATTGCCCAGATTCTTGTTGATGCCTGAAAGGTTTGCCCCATTTTATGGTCCTGACTTTAGAGTTTGTTCTTCTACTTGTTTTGCTCAAATGAATGAGGTGGTGACCTGCTTCTCCAGGCTGAAAATGCAGGTGTCATGTCAACCATTCCTGGAGCTTTTCAAGGCCAGGTTAGACAGGGCTTTAAGCACAACGTGGTCTAGTTGAAGATGTCCCTGCCTATGGCAGGGGCTTTGGAACTAGATGATCTTTAAGGTCCCTTTCAAAATAAACCATTCTGTGATTCTAACCTGCAACAGTCCAAGCCTGGGAAGAGGAACAAGTGAACATCTTGTAGGTGATCGAAATCCTTGAAAAAGATTGGCTTTGACAGGACTAAGACAAACATACAAACACATGACTCTTTTTTTTCTTTTCCATTTTCTTTTTACTATGTCATCTACACAACAGTTTTATAATACTCACTGTGTTTTGCTTAAAAGTAGATGAAAATCATGCAGGAGATCTTTGTCCCTTTCCCAAAAGAAGAGATAATTTGGTCACAGCACAGGAAAGAAGAGCAAGTACTTAGTTGTTAGTATCATTTATGCTAACTAGGATCTTGTTACTTCATAGTGTCATAGTTTCATTCAGGGTTGGAAGGGACCACAAGGATCATCTAGTTCCAACCCCCCTGCCATGGACAGGGACACCCCACACTAGATCAGGCTGGCCAGAGCTTCATCCAGCCTGGGCTTAAAACACCTCCAGGGACGGCACCCCAATCACCTCCCTGGACAACCCATTCCAGGGCTTCACCACTCTCATGGGGAAGAACTTCTTCCTCACATCCAGCCTGAATCTCCCCACCTCCAGCTTCATTCCATTCCCCCTAGTCCTATCACTACCTGAGATCCTGAGAAGTCCCTCCCCAGCCTTCCTGTAGGCCCCCTTCAGATACTGGAAGGCCACAATTAGGTCACCTCAGAGCCTTCTCTTCTGCAGACTGAACAGCCCCAACTCCTTCAGTCTGTCCTCATAGGAGAGATGCTTCACCACATTGTTCTCTCTCTTTAAAAAACAATAAAGTCTAAGAAGTGAAGTCAGGAAATGTGAAGAGTAGAGCAGAAAACTTTGGATTAAAGACCAGGTTTAAAGCACATAGTCCAGAGCCCTACCCATGCTGCATTCCACCTTGGCTATCAGCAGTTGAAGATTTAACTTGAATCAGATTTGCCTCAGTCCCAGGCAAAGTAATGATGGAGGGACCCCTATTTCCTAGTACAGATAGAATGTTTGTGTGAGTCACACAGATACTTGAAATGAAGCCTAGTGCTTCTGTACACTGTCCTTCCTCTTTTTAATTCACAAATCAGGAAACAAAAGTAAGAAAAATCCCTAAATCCTGTTCTTGTCCTCCCTTTCCTGAAAAGGGAGTAAGCAGAGATAATAAAAGGTTAGAGGGAAGGAAATGATCTAGATCTATTAGGCAGTCATCAGTGAGCTATTTTTTAATACAACACAAAACATTAAGAGATTTGTGGCATATTTCTTGCTATTTATAATTTGTTTCAGGCAGGGAGCCATTAGAAGTCCAGCCTGAAAACTTCCATAGGAAGAGCTTCAAATAGAAAGAGTACAGCATCACTTGATGGCCTCACTCTAACAGCCTCTTCAATAATGTTTCTGTCTCCCCATGTGCCCTAGAGGTCATCTTTTCATGATGAACATTCAATTCCTTGGAGCTACATTCTCTGTGTGGTTTTTTTAGTAACTTTTTTCTCTTTGTGTGTGTGTAGAGAGAGACAGACCCATACACAAAGATACCTATAAAAACACGTTGAAGCACCCATAAGCAAGCTCTTTTTCCCTCCTGTTAATTCAGCGCATCTGATCTGTGGAAACTGACAGGATTGAAAACCTGCTGTAGGAAGGGACGTTGCTTACAGTCAGCAGATCTTTCTGAAGCTCAGGCTGATAAAGGAAGTAACCAGCACTCTGTTCAGAGCAGATCTGTTGCACAGTTGCACCTGTAATGATACTACTAAGAGTTGTCATCCACAGGACGCCTGTAATTCACAGGGCAAGAATTTTATGGCCTTAACTGGCTTTCTTACTTCCGTGCAGTACGGTTGGGTTGGGTTGGTCTTTTATTGCGTTCCCCACCTCTGTTGATTTTGCAAACAGTCAATAATTTTGAGGAGACATTGCACAAAAGGCTGCTCTGTCTCTGGCCCTTCCACTCATAAATCATGATGTGTCTGTCTTTATTACATTCTAGAAGGCTGAGGGGTTACTTTTTTTCCCTGCATGGCTACAGAGGCTCTGTCAGGCTAATGGGTCTTCTGCAAAATCATTATCACATCTGCTACAATCTGCATGAGGTGAGGGCGTAGAGCACCTTAGTGAATTATAGTTTAAAACCATTCCTTCTTGTCCTATTGCTAGGCACCCTTATGAAAATTCCCTCCACAGCTTTTCTGTCGGATCCCTTCAGGCACTGGAAGGCAGCTTTAAGGTCTCCCCAGAGTCTCATCTAGGGTAAACAACCCCATCTCCCTCAGCCTATCCTCATAGCAGAGGTGTTCCGGCCCTTGGATCATCTTTGTGGCCTTCCTCTGGACCTGCTCCAACAGCTGTGTCCTTCTTAGGATGAGGACACCAGATTTGAGGTGGTGTCTCACATGACCAGAGTAAATGGGAAGAATCACCCCTCAACCTGCTGTCCACACACCTTTTAATACAGCCTAGGATACAATTTGCCTTCTGTGCAATGAGGTGAACAAAGTCCTAGAGTCAGATGGAAGCAGTAGCTGAACTTTTAGTTACAACATGCAACAGTCTACCTGTGTAATTGTTCAAACACTGCACTCCTTTTCATCCACCCTTTTTGTTTTGGATGAAGCTTTACCCAGTTAAGGCTGTTTACTATGCTCCTAACAGGCCTTGTTTCAACAAATCTGTTCTTGTTCTTGCCATTACAGTTCATGGGCATGGAGTTAAAGTTCTTCCTGAATGCTTAAGTAAGCTACTTTGGGTTTCCTCTACGTAGAGATCACCCAGATCTGGTAGTTCCAGCTGTGCTTCACTCTGAGGTTAGGTATTTAACTCCAGAAGTAACTGGAAGATGACCGACGCAGCTAATACAGCTTTAAGGCTCTGTAAAAGGCAATCACAGCATCATGATAAGCTGTTAGTTAGCTGGTTGATGAAGCAATTACAAGCAGTGTAGTAGATAATGTACACCTTGTGTGTCCTTGGTGGAATTCATTGTATCCTCTTTCTTCTCTTTCTTAAATCCTAAACATATATCTACACAGAAGGAAAAACTCATCTGTGTGAGGAGAACGTGCTTCCCAAAGCAGTTACTTTGGGTTTATTTCATATGAGCAGTTTTTAATTCTGTATGATTGTTTTCATTTTCCTTCTCCTTTGAGGGGAAGGAACAATAAGCTCTGCATATGCAAGACTTTTAGGGGTTTGGATGTGTGTGTGTGTACGTGCACACATGTAATGTGCTACAGGCTGGGGTCAGAGTGGCTGGAGAGCAGCCAGGCAGAGAGGGACCTGGGGGTGCTGGTTGATGGCAGGCTGAACATGAGCCTGCAGTGTGCCCAGGCGGCCAGGAGGGCCAATGGCATCCTGGCCTGCGTTAAGAACAGTGTGGCCAGCAGGAGCAGGGAGGTCATTCTGCCCCTGTACACTGCACTGGTTAGGCCACACCTCGAGTACTGTGTCCAGTTCTGGGCCCCTCAGCTTAGGAAGGATGTTGACTTGCTGGAACGAGTCCAGAGAAGGGCAACGAAGTTGTTGAGGGGCTTGGAACACAAGCCCTATGAGGAGAGACTGAGGGAGCTGGGGCTGCTTAGGCTGGAGAAGAGGAGACTCAGGGGTGAGCTTATTGCTCCCTACAACTACCTGAAGGGGGGTTGTAAACAGGCAGAGGTTGGTCTCTTCTCCCAGGCAACCAGCACCAGAACAAGAGGACACAGTCTCAGGCTGCGCCAGGGGAGGTTCAGGCTGGAGTTCAGGAGGAAGTTTTACACAGAGAGAATGATTGCCCATTGGAATGGACTGCCCGGGGAGGTGGTGGAGTCGCCGTCACTGGAGGTGTTCAGGAGGAGACTTGACAGGGTGCTTGGTTGCATGGGTTAGTTGATTAGGTGGTGTTGGGTGATAGGTTGGACGTGATGATCTTGAAGGTCTCTTCCAACCTGGTTTGGTTTATTCTATTCTATTCTAATGTATAAAATCAGTCAATATTGCTGATTAACAGCAGTACAATAAAAGCCCATCTTAGCTCATTTTGGGGGGGGATTTGCTAGATGCTTTTAAGCCTGAGGTTTTGATGGCTAAACAGCTCTGTCAGTCTTTCTGAGGAGCTGCAAGTTAATATATGTTCACCAGCTGAATTGTAGCATTTTGAAATTGAAGTAATGGGGACTGCAACTCCCTAAGGATGTTATGTAATGCACAAGGCAAGCCCTAGTAATTTGTTGATTTGCAGTGAGGCTGTTGCTCTCACTTTTCATTTTAACATTGCCTTTTGTGTTTGGGTTGTGTATTTTAGAGATGGTAGTGGAAAAACATCAATTTTGTGTCAAATTTCAAGTTCTTGTAGCTAACTTTTCTTCGTATCCTTGTAGAATGGTATCAGGCTGTTTGTGTGCTGCCTGTGCACAGCTCTTAGCTGTTTGCATCTTTCACACACCTTTGATAAAGGTTTGGGGAAGACTGGCTGAAGTTTTTCTTCTTCAGTTACTACCTTTGAAAATTAAATTGTAGATCATAATTAAATCTAGGTCTAAGTAATATGTAGTCACCAGGAGAGGAAAGTGAATGAACTGGAAGTAAAGAGAAAGCTGTTAAATAGAAGGTCACAGTATCACAGTATCACCAAGGTTGGAAGAGACCTCGAGGATCATCGAGTCCAACCTGTCACCACAGACCTCATGACTAGACCATGGCACCAAGTGCCACGTCCAATCTCCTCTTGAACACCTCCAGGGACGGTGACTCCATCACCTCCCTGGGCAGCCCATTCCAATGACGAATGACTCGCTCGGTGAAGAACTGTCTCCTCACCTCAAGTCTAAACCTCCCCTGGTGCAGCTTGAGACTGTGTCCCCTTGCTCTGGTGCTGGTTGCCTGGGAGAAGAGACCAACCCCTTCCTGGCTACAACCACCTTTCAGGTAGTTGTAGAGGGCAATGAGGTCACCCCTGAGCCTCCTCTTCTCCAGGCTAAACAATCCCACCTCCCTCAGCCTCTCCTCATAGGGCTTGTGTTCAAGGCCTCTCCCCAGCCTTGTTGCCCTTCTCTGGACACGTTCAAGTGTCTTGATGTCCTATACTGTAACATGGTGCAAAAGGCATATATAATCCCATATAGCTATATATATCCCATACATATTTTTTATATATATGTGTATAATTTATTTTTATAGATATATTTTTTTTTCATATTTATTACTTGATTCCAGTACAGAGTTATTTGATTCTAGTGCAGAATCTGCTCATAGACAGACTCAACAGTCAGCCAATTCAGTTGGCTTCCTTCCCCTGTCTTATGAGCCAGACTCATATTTGCTCCCTTAGACTACATGGTCAGTATTTCTTGCTTGAAGTAATGTAAATAAACATACAAACTTTACATGAAGCTCAATCTACTTCTGGATAGACAAAACCCTCCAAAATGTCTCCTAAACTAGATTACAGTTTAGCCTGTTACACTCTTGTCATTCTTGACTCTCTTTTTACAGTACCTTCACCAGCATTACTGGGATCTTCTGTCTTCAAGTAGCATCTGCTTAATGTAACAAAACCTGTCACTTCTAGGTGATGTCCTAATTCATAGTTAAATTATGAATCAGAGTATCCTCAAATATAAATACCACTCCGGTCAAAGGCTAAGGATCAGTCCTGTCTTTGGTCAGGCATCCAAAAATCACAAGTTAATGTTGGAAACTCAGGCTTGTTTTACCAGCACTATCCAATGCAGGGATAAATCAACCCATAAAATTTCCCTGGTTCTCTCCAGCTAAGCTAAAAATCCCACTTACATTGAATCAGAGGTCTCATAGAAGGATTGAAAAGCCATGTGTATGTGGTACTGAGGGACATGATTTAGTGGTGACCTGGCAGTGCTGGGTTGAAGGTTGGACATGATGATCTTTTAAGGGTCTCTTCCAAACAGAACAACTCCAGGATTCGCTTACTATATACTCAGTTATTTGCAGACCTCTGGTTTACCCTACTCATACTTTTAAAAAGGTTTTTCTCCTCACTTCTAGGGGAGATGGGAGGAAAGAAATAATTGCTGATCAGGTTTGTTAGTGAAACAAAAAAGTATCCAGTTCCTCACCTTTTTCATGTGTTAACTGTCAAAGGCAAGTTTCAGCAAGTCTGACATCATTAACTTCCTAATATCAGGTCCTACTTTGTGTTCAGATCCCATGGCATTTTTGTGGGTTGGTGAAGAAGGCCAAGTTGACCAGTAGACCTTGCTCATAAGCAAAAAATTTCTACCTGATCTCAAGGCAAAAGATTGTTTAATGTGCTGCATTCTGGAAGTACAGCTTCTGTGCTGCTGTTTGATGGGAATGGGAGGAGGGAAGAGGGAACTCAAAGAAATGTGGCTTTAGGAAAACCTGAGCCTGTGTTTTTCCAGCAGCTGAGACTACTGATGAACCTCTATTACTCATTGATGTGAAGGCTTCTGACCTGTTTCTCCCCCTGATATGCTGCTGTAACTCCTACCTGTGGCATTTGCCTCTGTTTAAGTGAAGCTAAGACCTGTTGTCTTTAGCTATCATAGCTTGCTTTCACTGAAGGTGTTCAGAGCCTAGGAGCAGACAACATGCCCAAACCCATTATCCTTCCTCTAGTAGTGCTACATCCAGGAGACTTGCAGACTTCACCTGTCTTATTCTTCTGGCACATTCAGTGAGCTAGGATGTGATAGACTTCCAGGACTGGAAACTGTGTTTTCACTGTTGTATTTAGTGACCCTGCATGAAACTTTCTTCTTTGCATTTGTTCATTTGTACTTTGAACATCCTCTTGATTTGTGCCAATGAGATACACAATCCAGTTTTGCATTGTGAGAGATTATGTACATTTATATATGCACAAACACTTTGTTAGTTTTTAGTATGCTGTGTCCTAACAGTGTTGATGTACTGTACTTCCCTTGGATAAATAATGAGTAACTGTTTCCTGTAGACTTTCTCCTTTTCATTCACAGTCATACAGACCTCTGTAGCATTCATGCTTGGTTGTGTGTAGAGTGATGATTTGTCTAGTCCTTGCTGTACAGGAGCCATTCCATGCCAGTGATTATCTGTCTCTCCCTGCTTTGTATCTTTTCTAGTTCTTCTGTCTTCATTTGAGGTGAGGTGACCAGAATGGATAGCCAGAATTAAAATGAGGATGCATCATTTATGTAGTGCTGTAACAATGTTTTCTGTTTTCTCTATTCCTGTATAATCACTCCTAGCTTTCTTTTTGCATTGCTCACTGCTACTGTGCCATCTGCCCACAGGGAATTACCCACAGTGACTCCAAGGTCTCTGTCCTGGGTGAAACAGAGCTAATTTAGAGCCTATTGTTGTGTATGTATAGTTAGGGCTGTGTATCCCTGTAAGCACTACTTTACATTATATCAACATTGAATGCCATTTCCCTTTTATAGTGCACTCTGGATTTGTAATAGCTTTCTGCAGTCCTTTGCAGCTGGCTTTACTTTGACTGTCCTCTTTTTTTTCCTTTAATTTACTCATCAGTAAACTTTGTCATGTCACTATTCACTCCCTTGTCCAGATCACTTTACAAGCAGCACAGCACAGATCCTTGTGAGACTCTGCTGGTAACCTTCCTCCATTGTGAAAAATGGCTGTGTTTTTCCTCTTAATTTCCTATCTTTTAATCAATTGTGGGAAGTTGTGCAGGATTTGCCCCTCTTAATCCTTGCCATTTTAGCTTCTGCCAGAGCTTTGGTCATGGACCTTCCCAAAGGCTTTTTGGCAATTCATATTCACTCCAAGCCAAGTCACAGTTTTGCATATGCTTCCTAACTCTTCTAGTGACCTCTAAGAGGTTTGGGAGATAGGGCTTCTCTCAACAAAAGACAAGTTGATTCTTCACAGGCAAATCTCATGTATGTATTGGTATATCCTAATCAATAGTTACAGCTTCAGTGAATGTGCCAGCTGTAACAGTAAAGTTGTGCCCTACACTAGGCCGTTGCCTTGCAGGAGTTTCCACGTGATGCTTTTGTCAGTGTGTCTAAGGGGCAGCCCATGTGGCTGTGGACAGTGGTGAGCAGCTGGGAGCCAGCCACCTCTTCATCCACTGCAGCTGTGGACAGTGAGCCAAATCCTAGGAAAGCCCTTTGCCCCTAGCTATTTAATCTATGTGAAGCACTTCTATCCCACTGTTGTTTTTTAACCCCTCTCTTTTTAATCCTAAAACCAAAGGGGTGAGGGAGTTGAAGAGGCACAAACCTCTCTGCAGACAGATACATGTTTTCTTGGCTTTCCACTGATGCAGGTGTAGGGGCTGGTTTGTGTTACTGCACAAAGGAGAGTAAATTCTATTCTCTGTTGGAAACAAAAGTAACCACAGCTGCTTCAAGGACAGAAAGTTAAACAATTCTTCAGGTACCATGAGTGTTTTATTTCCTTCATCTTCATTTCATCCTGCATTTCATTGACAGAACATCATGGTTTGTTTTCAAACTGCAGCTCCTTAAGTATGCCACAGTTCTTGTGTTTAGGAATAGTCCCTCGTACATAAATGTCAGAAAGTACTTGCTGGCACTCTTACATGGCATCAAAAATCAGATGCTCAGTGAAGACATTTGAGATCTTCAAGTGCTTTATTCCATAAAAACAAGACACCTATTAAGGTAGAGTTTATGACACAGAAGAAAATCACCATAAATACTTTACTGCATGAAGATGATTCTCTTGTTCTCTCCTTTGCATGGTTTACTGTGAAAAGACAGATCAAAACCTTCGAATGAGACTGTCTATACAGTCCAGAGGAGTTCTTGGGAGGATCTGTTCTTGCTGACTCATAATGCAAAAATAAATCAGCATTTAATGAGAGAAGAAATAGTGCATTCAAAAGCATTGAAAGGGCAATAATTCATGCATTGAGTACCGCTTTAGACTGTGGAGGTCATTGGCACATGGAAGTCTTCAAAAATGTATTCAGAGCCTAGAGAGATGGTGGAGCACAAGAGCAATCAGTGGTATTGAGAATTTTAGAGAGGCTCTTCCTCTGCAGCAGAGTCTAAGGGCAGCCCAAAATACTAGGAATTTGAGAGAGGAGTTGGAGTGATAAAATGCTAAGATAAATATAGACAAGGAATATGAACCAGTTTGTTCCTACCACATTAGATAGGGTGAAGAAATAACTTCTCATAAACATCGTGCTTATGCAGTGTTTGTACCTCTAAGAAATAGAAATGTCAGTTGATACTGTGAAGGAAAATAAGCAGCTACATGAATTCCATATGTCCTCTGTAGGCCAGAGCCAGCATTTCAGGACAAACCATTAATCGATCCACACGTACAAAGCACTCCTTAGCTGTTGCAAGTCTGTTGCAAGGCTATTTTCCAAGAGGAAATCCTGGCCTTCTTTCCAGCTAGTTAAGTGGAGTATCTCCTCTTCACATAAGAGCAGAAGAGGACTTCAAGCTATCTACAGTTACAATCACTGCAAGCTCTGCTTTGCTTGCTTTATGTTTATAATCAAGGGAGACAGTTACCATCTCTCATGTAGAAATTAAGACTTATACTAATTCTGAGCAGTGTGAAATCTGAAATCAAGAACCATGTGGATTTCACAGACAATTACTCTTACTTTTGCATGTTTGTGCAAAAGGTGCAGACTCACAGGAAGCAAGAAAATACATCTGGGGTTCCCCACCTCACACCCGTGGGTATGTGTTTTTCCTCACAGCAGCTTGAGCTTAGGAAGGAGAAAGATTTCAGCTTAAACACCAAATTTTCTTGACATGGCTAAAGAGGCTGTCCGAGCAGATCTGTCTGCATCCTGTGAGCCAATTCAGGAGGCCTCTGTTGGTCCCTCACAGCTTAGTTCTTGTGGTGCTTCATGCTGAAAACCTTTGATGCTTGTACCAACATAGCTGCAGTGGATTAAGGACTGTTTAACAGAGGAGAAATTTTACCAGCTCATTCTGTGTCACCTCAGCAGGACTGAAATATCAGATGTACCTCACTTTCCTCCCAGTTCCCTTTCACGTTGCCTCACACCTCCTCCTCGTGAATGATACCACTGCCTTCTGCTGTTGTAGTGGTGGAGGTAAGCTGAGCATAACTGAGTCACTGAGTTTAATGAACTGTCATTGTGGTGCAATGCAGGTTCTGGGTTGACCAATGTTAAAACAGAAGAGATATCCGAAGTGAAGATGGATGCAGAGTTCCGGCATGACTCAGGATATGAAGTTCATCATCAAAAGCTGGTGAGTGAACAAACAGTGGTTTCTATGCATACATTTTGAGCTGCTGATTCAAGTCTTGAGCTAGTGGGTCACATTTGCCCTAGGTAATATGGATGCTGAAAATGCCAACTAAAGGTTTGTGTGTGAACAGATGATGATTTTTCTGGTTCTCTCTTAAATGAGAGCAAAGCTGGAACAATTTCAGCAGAGAGCATGGAAAGCCATCAAGTCTTGCACTGTCATAGTATCAGTCAGGGTTGGAAGGGACCACAAGGATCATCTAGTTGTAACCCCCCTGCCATGTGATTATAGATGGTCATGTGGGCAATACTTGTCCCATAGTCCATCTGTCCTGGTCAGATTCAGAGATCAGAGGAAGGAAAATGCTAAGTAAGTTCAAAACAGCAAAAATATTGTTTGATGGAGACATGCAGCATGATGCAGCAAGAAGTAGAGTGACACTGCTTCAAGAATAGAATAATTTTCTGTCAAAACAGACAGCAGGCTGAGCTCCAGGGAGCATCACCTTCCATGAGACTGTCTGCTTGAGATGGGAGGAGATTGTCTGCTGGCTTTGATTTTAATTTGTTCTTGACTATATGTGTGTTTTGTTCTTTAACATATATGTTAATTATTAACAGATGAAGGGCAGGTAGGAGCAAAATCTTCTTTCCTATGTGAACTGTGCTTCATATGAATACAAAAATGCCAAACAAAAACAATGCAAGTAAGGAGCAGCATTGTCTGGAAGCTTTTTTCAGTCCCTTAAGTAATGAAGAACCCATACAGCAGTGCTGGCTGACTGTAAACCTTTTCTGCTTCCTCTTTTGTGAAGGTGTATTACATGATGAGATTTCAGGTCCGTGCCTTTCAATATCCTGATATTAAACTTGAAAGCAGTTTCCTTAATATATTCTTAAAGCTAAGTAGTGCTGAAAATTAAAATTACCATGGGACTCCAATTTGCATTTGAACCAGGCAATCACGGTGTGAAAAGATACTCTGCCGTCGCTTTGATGCCAAGGACTGAGAATTCCCACTTTGATGAGCTTAATCCAAAATGCATTAGCACTAATTTGGGAAGTTCTGACTTGCTGAGCTCAGATGACTTAAACATCCTGATGGTGTAAACTCATGCAGTTCACTGAGGCGAAGGAACACGCTTTAGACAGAGTGGCTCTTGATCCTGTGTCAGAGCTCCTTCCCAGCAGCAACTTTTAACGCTTAAGTGATCTGATACCATCCTGAGCAGTTGGGTGCTGGCAGCTGTGCTTACCACGCTGGCTGGCAGGGAATGCATTGCAATTCCTGCACTTGGTTAATCTGTCATGTTTAAAATGGGGCATTTCTGGCTTTCTAAAGCATTTTATGCCATAGTTCTTACTGACAGGTGCAACCATTATTCAACAATTAGTAAGCTGCTCTCTGGGTTATCTTTTCAGCTGAGACTGAGCAAGGAGTTTGGTATCATTGAGAAAGTGCTGGACTGGTACCTTATAGAGCACTTCTTGTTTACCACATGCCATATCCTACATGATGTCCTTCTCCATTAGCTTCAATTCAAAAGCAGTAATCAGAAAATACTCAGATCTGTGTTTTCCTTCTCCTCTGCCCTGGTAGAATTTACCGAGACAGTCTCCAAAGAATATTGCTTTGAATAGAATAGCATAGCATAGCATAGCATAGCATAGCATAGCATAGAATAAACCAGGTTGGAAGAGACCTTCAAGATCATTGTGTCCAACCTATCATCCAACACCACCTAATCAACTAACCCATGCAACCAAGCACTCTGTCAAGTCTCCTCCTACACACCTCCAGTGACGGCAACTCCACCACCTCCCCAGGCAGCCCATTCCAACGGGCAATCACTCTCTCTGTGTAAAACTTCCTCCTGACCTCCAGCCTGAACCTCCCCTGGCGCAGCCTGAGACTGTGTCCTCTTGTTCTGGTGCTGGCTGCCTGGGAGAAGAGACCAACCTCTGCCTGTTTACAACCCCCCTTCAGGTAGTTGTAGAGAGCAATAAGGTCACCCCTGAGTCTCCTCTTCTCCAGGCTAAGCAGCCCCAGCTCCCTCAGTCTCTCCTCATAGGGCTTGTGTTCCAAGCTCCTCACCAACTTTGTTGCCCTTCTCTGTAGCTGCACATTGTATTTTGCACACAGATTTCTGAACTGAGCTGAAATTGCAGTTATTTTCTCCTTTATGAGCATTCAGATTTTAACTGTACATTGAGTTGATTTTTATGGCTCAGAGTGCTTAAGGCCTTCTTCTGTTGCACTTGGGTATTAGCTGGGGCATCTCACAGTGCTCCAAAATGCTATGGCATGAGAATTTCAGTCGTGGGCAGGTAAAATTGACAGAAGGAGTTATTACTTTACATGAGCTTGTGCCAATGCTGCCCATGGTGTGTACTTTGCACCGAATTCTTAACTTGAAGCACGTTTCTGGCTTACAGCTAGGAACAATATAAATATTTATATGGCATGCTTTAATACCTCTCTGAGGAAGATTGTGTTTCTTAAGGAGTACAAATGTTATACAGCTCATTATCATTCTCAGCTGGTTTCCTGCTTCCCTCTGCTTTTTTTGTTAAATACTTATAGAAGTATTTAGTCTTTCAGAGTGAGATACTATTACAGTTCTGTGAATGTAATTTATTCTTTAATCCTTTTTGCCCATTTTAGATACAAATAATAATAAAAGCCCACTATTGACAAGCAGACAAAAGGGTTTTAAAGTATGCATAGATATGCAATAATCCAGCATATTCCTTGATTACAAAGCAGGACAGCGAAAACAATCCACTCACTTTCCATACCTGCACCTGCTGCTGAAAGTCAAATTCATTAAATGCATAATAAAACATCTTGCTGTCCACTGATCTGCCTTATCAGTACACATAATTCAAGTGGATCTTTTCTGCTTCTCAGAAAACTGTCATCTTGTCTAGCTCTCACATGAGTACAGGTACAACTCATTCTCCCTTCAGCCTGCAAAGCCTTTGTGGCCACTTAAACTGGCATGCTCGTGGGTTTTGGACTCCTGCCCTTTGATCACAGTATCACTGAGGTTGGAAGAGACCTCAAAGATCATCAAGTCCAACCTGTCACCACAGACCTCATGACTAGACCATGGCACCAAGTGCCACGTCCAATCTCCTCTTGAACACCTCCAGGGATGGTGACTCAACCACCTCCCTGGGCAGCACATTCCAATGACGAATGACTCGCTTGGTGAAGAACTTTCTCCTCACCTCGAGTCTAAACCTCCCCTGGTGCAGCTTGAGACTGTGTCCTCTTGTTCTGGTGCTGGTTGCCTGGGAGAAGAGACCAACCCCTTCCCGGCTACAGCCACCTTTCAGGTAGTTGTAGAGGGCAATGAGGTCACCCCTGAGCCTCCTCTTCTCCAGGCTAAACAACCCCAGCTCCCTCAGCCTCTCCTCATAGGGCTTGTGCTCAAGGCCTCTCACCAGCCTTGTTGCCCTTCTCTGATGTGAGTTTTCTCACAACTGGTTGTGTGCAAGAGTCACTGTTGTCCTACAGGTCTTCAGTGCTCCTTAACTGAAGAAAGGCATGAGGCATAGTCCAAGCAACCTGCACAGATGCAGATTTATGACCACTTTCATGATTAGCATTCTCAAAGTGAATAAATCTGTATGCTTCCTTGATTACTCTTCTATAAGCTTATCAGTCAGTTTGCAATTAGCTTGACTCACTTACCCAAGGAGACAAAGCAGCTACTGTCTAAGACTCCTGCAAAAGCAAAGCCATGGAGATGAGTCTTCTCCTTACTTACAGCACCACTGCACCACAGGCAATGAAGATTTCCCAGTTGCTCTTCTCAGAGTGTGAGAGCTTTATGATACAGAGATCCAGTTTCGAACAATTAGAGTAACATGCAAGGCTGCTTAATCACTGATACTTCAATAGGCTGTGCATTGCTGTGACAGACAGATGGTTATCCAGCTAGTCACTGAACTTTTGTATTAGCCACTTTATTTTTCTTTTGCAGGTGTTCTTTGCTGAAGACGTGGGTTCAAATAAAGGTGCCATCATTGGACTAATGGTGGGAGGTGTTGTCATAGCAACAGTTATTGTCATTACTTTGGTGATGCTGAAGAAGAAGCAGTACACATCTATCCATCATGGGGTTGTGGAGGTAAGAAAAGACTAGCAAGACAACTGGTGTAACACGTACAACACAGTCAGCACACTGCTCTATAAATATGTCTACACATGAAGAAACCATGGGTTGGGCTAGCCTGATGTTCAGAGTTGGAGTGGTTGGATCTGGCAGAGTAGAATCAAACAGCCTTATTTTATAAATGCAGAATATAAACTGTGCTGAGTGTAAAAGCCACATCTTCTGGAACTGTGCCAGAACAAATCAGCTCATGATGTGAGAGGTCATGCTATAGGAAATTTAACCATAGCCAATGGGCAGATACTGCACAGGAGGAGTATCACAGTATCACAGTATAACTAAGGTTGGAAGAGACCTCAAGGATCATTAAGTCCAACCTATAAACACAGACCCCATGACTAGACCATGGCACCAAGTGCCACGTCCAATCCCCTCTTGAACACCTCCAGGGATGGTGACTCCACCACCTCCCTGGGCAGCACATCCCAGTGACAAATGACTCGCTTGGTGAAGAACTTTCTCCTCACCTCGAGTCTAAACCTCCCCTGGCACAGCTTGAGACTGTGTCCCCCTGTTCCGGTGCTGGTTGCCTGGGAGAAGAGACCAACCCCTTCTTGGCTACAACCACCTTTCAGGTAGTTGTAGAGAGCAGTAAGGTCTCTCCTGAGCCTCCTTCTCCATGCTAAACAATCCCAGCTCCCTCAGCCTCTCCTCACAGGGCTGTGCTCAAGGCCTCTCCCCAGCCTTGTTGCCCTTCTCTGGACACATTCAAGTGTCTCGATGTCCTTCTTAAACTGAGGGGCCCAGAACTGGACACAGTGTGAGTATTGTTGGGAATGCACATACATGAATTTCTTTAATTTAGCTCACATATAAACATTTGAGAGAGGCCTTCTGTGTATTGTGCTGTACCCTGCAAGGGCTTTGCCTGTACAGGGACTTTATTGCTTTTTATTCTCCCAGCAAAATTTTCTTTTGCCACCATCATCTTCTGATTTATGACTAATCTGAAAGCTGTGCATTTGAGAAACAATATATGAGGCTGCTGTGGGATTTTGTAGTTTTCCCAAGCTACCAAGTGCATTTGTGGTCAGTTTACAGGATCTTAAAATAGCTCATCTGTTGCTTGGGTATAAAGGGATCTCTGTAGGGAGAAAAAAGTTTACTTGTGAGAGCTGTAAGGAAGCTCATGCATCTTTATTTTCCTCTTGTGTATTGACATCTGCTTTGCTGTATGAGTGTCTGGTTTGTGCATAGTACTAACATTAGCCAATATTGGGAACATTTACATATTTTTGCCTACCAAAACTGGTATTTTACATTTTAATCAAAACTAACTCTTGTCCAGTCTGCAATTACACTGGCTTCAGCTCTAGTCAATTGAACCTTGCTTTGGTCTTGCTGGACACATACATGCTTCCTGGTACATGTATTTAGAGGACACAGTCTCAAGCTGTGCCATGGGAAGTTTAGGCTGGATGTTAGGATGAAGTTCTTCACAGAAAGAGTGATTGGCAATTGGAATGGGCTGCCCAGGGAGGTGGTGGAGTCACCATCACTGGAGGTGTTTAGGAAGAGACTGGATGGGGTGCTTGGTGCCATGGTTTAGTCGATTAGATAGTGTTGCATGATAGGTTGGACTCGATGATCTCTAAGGTCTTTTCCAACCTGGTCTGGTCTATGCTATCCTCTTCTATGCTATGCTATCCTCTTCTATGCTATGCTATGCTATTGTCTTCTATGCTATTGTCTTCTATCCTATGCTATTGTCTTCTATTCTATTCTATTCTATCACCTGGGACAATGAAGGGCCTTTATCTTCAGCCTGTGAGTGTATGCCCCTGTATCCATACTGTGGTTGCCCACATGGTTTGAAACCTTCTGAAGAGATGTAGCCAGATAAGAACTGACACTTTCAGATGATATTTGAGCAGACAGCAAGCTGTACAGAATTTGGACTGAGAGACAGAAAACAGTAAGCAGGAATCTCAGCTTTAACTTCCCATATGAAGGCTTCCAGCCTATTTTATAGAAAGTTGAAATGGGTTTTAGTTGGAAACCACTGAGTTGATAGCTGCTGCCAGCAGTTGTGCAGCTCTCATTTGGCTGAGTTTAAGAACTACAGAATAGATCAGGAGGCTTGCTAGGCCAAAGGTCCAAGTCAGACATTGAATGTGGGCATACCCTTATTGTAGTACAACCTTAAAATTCCAGGTTGGCTTCACCTGATAGAATGACAGAGCAAAGGCAGGCCTGGCTTCCTGTGAGCTTTCCTTAGTGACAGTGAAGATGGAAATGTTGGGCTGGAAATAGCATGCACAAGCTGAACACATAATTCATGTCAAAATGACAGCTTTGCTTAGGAAATAAAAAAAAACATCACAGAAAACCATACAGCTTTGGCACACAGATGTGCCACAGATATTAGTCAATTTGTAGTGCCACAGCGTAGATGATGTCACCTTGTAAATTAGCTGCATTGTGTCTGGCACTGGCAGACAGGATTCCTTATTCTGCCAGACTTGCTCTGTGGTCTTGGCAGACTGCATAGCCTCACTGTCTAAGCTTCTGGCCTGAAAGAAAGGCATAAAGTCTATTTCTGTCCCAGGTTGGGGAAAATTTTGTAGCACTTACTTCAAGGAGAAAGCCCTGCACCCAAAGATCCATATACAATGGATGTTTAATATTAAAATGTCTTCAGAATTAAACTGTTCCATTCTAAAGAAGATTAATTTGTTCAGCAGCAATGCACCTTTAGTGTGCTGTGCTCAAAAAAGCACAAAAGAGCATAATCAGCTCGTGTGAAAATAACACCTCTGGATTGGCTGGGTACATTTTATCCCAATTTGCAACCTGTTTGTTGCATGTCAGGAGTTACTGTGAGAGTTTTAGCTCTGTGGTAAGGGATGCAGCATTAGCTCTTTGGTAATGGATGCTTTCTCCCAGGCAACCAGCGCCAGAACAAGAGGACACAGTCTCAAGCTGTGCCAGGGGAAGTTTAGGATGGATGTTAGGAAGAAATTCTTCATAGAGAGAGTTGTTGCCCATTGGAATGGGCTGCCCAGGGAGGTGGTGGAGTCACCATCATTGGAAGTGTTTAGGAGGAGACTTGATGGGGTGCTTGGTTGCATGGGTTAGTTGATTAGGTGGTGTTGGATGATAGATTGGATGTGATGATAGTGAAGGTCTCTTCCAACCTGGTCTATTCTATTCTATTCTATTCTATTCTATTCTATTCTATTCCATTCCATTCCATTCCATTCCATTCCATTCCATTCCATTCCATTCCATTCCATTCCATTCCATTCCATTCCATTCCAAACCAGGTCCTGTTCCACCTGTATTCTCATCTGCTGAAAGGTGAACTCTTAACTGCAGTATTTTTTACTCACTTCACTATTTCTTTAACAGAAGATGCTATTAGAAATCCTGTTAGTGTGGGGTTTGGTTGGGTTTTTGGGGGGTTTTTAGCTCTGAGGAAAAATATACTTGTCCAACTTTAGGAAAAGTGACAAAATCATTTTCTTCCAAGTCTGAGAATATAAATGTTTCAAAGAGGTTTCAGCCTCCCCAGGGAGACTTCCACAGTTAAGTAAATGCTGAAGAGGTTGAAAATTGCTTATTGTATGTGCACATAAGCACTCCAGCAGACAATCTGAAGGTGGTGTTTGCTGGTGCACACACTCCCATCTGTCTAGAGCAGGTTACTTGCTCCATGAATGCAGGTAGCAAAAGAGAGGTTCTCAGCTGTCTTGTGCTCCAGAATTCAGCAGACTCTGTCATCTCCTCCTCTTTCAGGATCTCCTCTTCAGAGCTCATTTGCTTTCTCTTATGGAGGCAAGACCTCCATCAGGATGGGGAAAGGTGGCAACAGGAGGGCTCACAGCAGTAGCTTTACAGTGAAGGTGATGGGGCACTGGGACATGCTGCCCAGAGAAGCTGTGAAGTCTCATTCTCTGGAGACTTTCAAAACCCACCTGGATGCGTTCTGTGCAGCCTGCCCTAAGTGATCCTGCTTTGGCAGGTGAATTGGACTAGATGATCTCTAGAGGTCCCTTCCAACCCCTTACATTCTGTGATTCTGTGATCCATGTGTCATTATTTAAACCGCAGTGCTGTGTTCAATACATCTCTGATGGCTGCCAGCACCTCCTGTCTGGGTTTTTGATCTGCCCCACATGCATAGAGGCAGCACATAAATTTTTCAGCAGCATTACCATCTTCCTGACTCCACATTAGGATTTTCTGTTTGAAAGATTCATAGGCTGAAGCAGAAGAGGATAGATGGAAAGACAGTCTCCAAAGAGGTTATCTACCTGACTGAGCTGCTTTCTCAAGAGACATCATGTCATGAAAAAGAGAAGTGTCTAGGCTGCTTCTCAGCAGCACCAAAGTACCCACACCTCTTATGTTCTGTGTTCAACTTCTGCCACCTCCATAATGGATGCAAAAAGCTTCTTAAAGTGGTAAAAGGCTTTGGGGGTTTTCTGACAGAGAGCTAATCAGGTTCAAGGCATGCTGTTTGGCAGAGCAATGCCTGGGACAGAGGTGGTGAGGAATGAGGAGACGAGTTTGGCTGAGCAGAAAAGCCGCCATTCAGGATGAGTGATGGTGCATGTAGGTTGGCAGTGAGATGGATTGCCCTGCAGCAGCCAGCTCCAGGAAGGAGAGGGAGTATCAGCACTACTCATTTTGAAGACTAAAGGGGAAGTTTTAAATAAAAAATTGCCCAGGCCTGCCAGGAGGAGCTTCAATCAATCCCCTTCATCCAGAAGTGCCATATTGCAGAGGTTATTGGACTTCTGTCATAAACTGGTTTCATCAAAGGGAGGCTTTTTAATATTGTGCAAGGGTGTTAAAAATTCATCTCATTTTACTGCCCTTGCTCATTGTGTCTTAGTCTTTCTCCTCCCTGATTTCCTCCCAGGTTTCTCATGAATTATTTTTTTCTTGGTTTCTGCTGCCTTGCACTTTCTCAGATTCTTTTTTATTTATGTTGTTGTCTTACTCCATTTCTTTCCCACAAGCAGGTTGTGCTGTGTGCTTATCATGTCTTCTAGTCCTGAATAAGCAGTGCTGAGTGGGAGGCTTAAGCTAAAATGGGTGACAGAGTTCAACACAGTGTTGCTTGGCGCTTAAATATGAAGAAGCTCAGCACAGGTTCTGGCGTAGCCCTGCTTTGCATCCCAGCCTAGCAGGGGGAGCCTCCTAGAGAGAAAGATGCTCTCAGGCATCTATTGAGAACACAGATATCCCAAATCCTTCAACCCCAGAGCTTCATACTGTGCTTTCATTTCATGCTAAAAGAGAATCTGTTGGTGGGTTTAGTTGTGTGTTGTGAGGCTCTGACTTCTTAGAGAAGCACTAGACCCTGTGGTAGTGTGGTGTTACTGTTCACAAGAACCAAGGCTGACTTGGTGCTACAGCAGACCCCTCAGGAAGGAAAGGAAGGGTGGCTTTTCCTCTGCACACACTTTGTATTGTTGTTTTCTACAAGTGCCAAGAAGGCTACAGGAACACTTGCTGTTTTCCCTGCTTTGTTCTTCTTTTTCCTTAGCAGCCTCATTAGTGACAACTCCAGCAGCAGCAGATGGCACGCAGCAGCATTGTCACAACCAAAGCAGTTAATGCTATTAAATGTGTGTGGTAGTTAAGGCAGGGATTAGGTCTTGTACATGTTTGTACAAAACCTATAGAGAATGGATTTGTTAGCCCCTACTGCTGTTACACTGATGACATACCTACTTCGAAGAAAACAAGTGCTCTGCCCAACAGCAGCAGCAGCAAAGAAGTGCCAGAAGTTGAATCATGGCATATGGATTTAAATGGTGCATTCTTGTGAAGCTGTGGAGAAAGGACAGGTAAAGCAGCAGGAAGCAACCCAGCCTCTGGAGCTGATTGCAGACATGAGTGCTGTGAGTTGTTGCAGCTCTCTCAGTGCCTCTCACCCAAGCCCACTGCTGCTCTCTCTGCTGGGTGTAGGTGAGACTCGAGCAGCAGCGGGCACAAACGGGTCCTTGCAATGCAAGTACACAGTTGCATGCCAGCTGCTGAGCACATCGTTGTACAGAGATGTCTTGGAGATTTGGGTGTAGAGGTTGAAGAGGAGATGGGCTGTGAAATTCCCAGGGGTTCTCCTGTCCTTGATGGATCAAAATGATTGTAGACAGCCAAGCTGAGCACTCAACGCTCGCACAGGCTGGCCAGGGGAAACCTGTCCTTCAGAAGAAAGTATTTTTCTTTGTGTCACTTCTGAAGAGAGAGAGGGACAGGGGAAGAAAAGCACTATCTTCCCCCCTCCCCAGTTTCTAAAACAAGGGAAATCTGGAAAGAGAAGCTTAAAGCAAGGGTGCCATCTCTCTAAGCAACATCTCACTGCCAGACGGCATGGCACAAGAGGCGAAGAAAGAGACAGCCTTGGAGCTCACTGCATAAGGGAATTGCTTGGTACAAATCCAACCTAAAAAAAAGAGAGAGGGAAAGACAGCCTTTGAGTGGAAGTATTTTAATAGCAAAAAAAAGGCCAAATTATAATGCAGAACCAGAAAGGCAGAAAGCACCATGCCAGTGATCCTTTCTGCCTGGCATCCTGTTTCCTGCTGGAAGAAGTCAAGGGCTTGCTGGAATGCTCAAGGCTCCCAGCTATGGAGAGTTTCACAATAACTTTGTGAGCAAACGCCATATGTGACCCCTGAAGCTGGGTATTGCACAAAAATGTTCAGTCACTGCATAAGGAAAACATTTGACTGAAGATAGAAAGTTGATTGAAAACACAATTTGAGAGTTGGAACACGGAGAAGGAGCTTTCGAAGGGGCACAGATATGAAAACAGATCGGATTTGGGATTAGCAGTTCCTCTGAGCAGTCAAGTGCATGTGCCACACACAAAACATTTTCTTGCCCAACTAGGAGAACATGAAGACAGAAGATGGCTGAGGAGCCATTTTTGGGTTGGTACTGTGGGAAAGATGGTACCGTGGTATAACCCACTGCAGTAAAAGAATGGCTGCAAAAACAGGCTGAGCAGCCTGTGCTTGTCCCAAGCATGGAAGAACATAGCTTTAATCTTTCTCCAGGGTATCAGGTAGTAATTTACTGAAGGTCATAGTCTGTCCTCACTAAGCTGAGTGTTTTCCAATATTGTAGATTAGATTTAAAGTGAGTATCAGACATAAGTACTTCTCCTTTGATATTTTATTAAAAGGTTAGAGTAAGTTAGCCTACTATATGAGGCTTCTTGAGAGAATAGACTTTCCCTTCTCCACAAAGCTGGCTTTATGCTAAAAATAAATGGCCATTTCTCCTAAAGGTCAATACTTAGAGTAATCCACAGGAAAATGTTTGTACCAAACAGAGTCTTAGACACCTTCCTGGTTTTAAATTTTTGATGATGTCAAATTCCCTTTTTACCTTCTTTCTTTTAAGAGCTGCCAAACACCAGAGATACCAGATAGCAAATGAAATAGCTGACAGGCTATTAACCATAGGTGCTCAGCAAGAGAGCCAGAGTACAGTGGGGTTTGAATACACTCAAAAATTGAGCTCATGCAGCAGAAGTAAAATACCTAATTAACATTTAGAGAGTGTTCCTGTCCACCCTAGTTTGATGAAATTTTACCTTTTACCATAATGGTCAGTGAAAGATGAAAGTAATTTGTGGAGCAGCAGGTATTCAGTGGAGGAGTCTTGACTGAGCTGTGGTTTTGCCTGTCTTCCAGATAATCAAGAAAGGTCATTCTCTGTTAAGCAGAAATGCTTAAACCAGTGCAGACACATCAAGTTTTTTTCTCACTAAAGTGAACCAAATGTGACCCTGGAGACAGAGAAGTACTGCTTCCACGAGTGCAATGGGATTCTTTGGTCACCCTGTGTCTGGCTACTCTGACATTTCTTTGCTACCCTCATTTCATTTATTTTCCATTGAATCTTTCTAGATCTTGAGACCACAGCACCCACAAAAGATCTGAGGGCAAAATACAGACAGAAAGCAGCCTCCAGCAACTGAGCTTTTCCTTTTGAGAGCTAGCTGATCCCAAGTATAAATAGCAGTATCTGTTCTAGTGGAAAAAGTCCAACTGATAATGGGAGACTAGCAGGGAGGTGCAAAATATATCCCCTTTTTTTGTTTGTGGAGTGACTTGCTTGCTGTGCCATGCAACAGAAAACAAAGCTGATACTGCCACATTTGGTCAGCTCATCTTAAAGTCCTGAAGCAAAAAACTTGAGTTGCAGAATTGTTCCTACTGCCTCACCTTCTGCATATTACTCTGTCCAAAAAGTGAAGCATGACTGTCACAGCTGCAAGGGCCATCCTCTTGTAAGTCATCTTTAAAGATGTTTGCTGGCTTCTTATTTATTGCTGGGTGCAATGCTGTCTGTTGGCTTTGTTCATGAGACCAGTTGCAGTCCTGCATTATCTTGGAGAGAAGAGTTTTCAGAGACAGTTCTCTTCAGTCTAAGTGAGGGCCTCCAGGCCCTAGGTTTACAGAATCACAGAATCACCAAGGTTGCAAGAGACTTCAAAGATCATCAAGTCCAACCTGTCACCACAGACCTCATGACTAAACCATGGTTTAATACTCTTTAATGGAGTATCGTCTTCACAGTATCACAGTATAACTAAGGTTGGAAGAGACTTCGAGGATCATTGAGTCCAACCTATCAACACAGACCCCATGACTAGACCATGGCACCAAGTGCCACATCCAATCTCCTCTTGAACACCTCCAGGGATGGTGACTCCACCACCTCCCTGGGCAGCCTATTCCAAAGATGAACGACTCGCTCAGTGAAGAACTTTCTCCTCACCTCGAGTCTAAACCTCCCCTGGCGCAGCTTGAGACTGTGTTCCCTTGTTCTGGTGCTGGTTGCCTGGGAGAAGTCTTTATCACTTCTCAGACACCTTTATATTAGACTTGCTTTTGAGATTTAGACTGGCCTTGGGAGCTAACTTACTTTCCCCTCTTCATTTAGAAGGAGAGGGGAAAAAAAGGGAGAAGGAGACAAGGAAGAACCTGTCAAACAAATTGCATTGTGTTTAGAGGATACTTTCTGCTTGAGTCCAGATGGGGGGGACATGTGAGGTGGTAAGCTGTCAGTCAAGCAAAAATGTGAGCCTGTTTGTTTCTTCTTACGACAGGTGGATGCTGCAGTGACACCAGAGGAGCGCCACCTTTCCAAGATGCAGCAAAATGGCTATGAAAATCCCACCTACAAGTTCTTTGAACAGATGCAGAACTAGGACACCACAGCAGCCTCACGAGTTGGACAGCAGAATGATTGCTTCACTGCCCATCGGTGTTCAGTTATAGAATAATGTGGAAAGAAAGGAAAAAAACCCAACACTCTGTTTTATTATTTACTCATTCTCGCCTTTTGACAGCTGTGCTGTAACACAAGTAGATGCCTGAACTTGAATTAATAAAATCAGTAATGTATTTTCTCTCTCTTTCTCTTTACATTTCAGTCTTTACACTACATTATTAATGAATGTTTTTTGTGTACTGTAAAGAGGCTAGCTGTATTTAACTAGTGCATGGATAGATTCTCTCTCCCAATTATTTATCACGTAGCTCCTTAGCCAGTTGTATATTATTCTTGTGATTTGTGACAAAAATTAAGTCCTGATTGAAATATGCTTTAAGGATTGACGGGGGATGCTTTCCGTGTCTGTGGGGGTTTAGCTGCTTCTCTTTGCTGAGCTACTTTGGGTTGGTTGGTTGTTTTTTTTTTCCTGATCACTATGCATTTTAAAGTAAAACAACGTTTTTTAAGAGGTATTCCAGATGAGTTACTGAAATTCTTTTTCCCTCTGCAGCTGCATTTTATTGTACAGATTGTTGCTCCTGCTGTATTAGTGACGTAGAAATCATGGGAATACACATTCGTTTCTTTGTGCCTGTTTTATGTGCACACTTTAGGCATTGGAAGGTAAACTTCTATTTTCTTTTCCATGTATCTTTTTGATCTTACAAAAACAAACCAACAACAACAAAAAAAATATGAACAAGAATCCCTGTTAATTGTGAGCACTTCTTGGGGTGGGGGGGGAAAAGTGCCTGCTGGTTGAAAAATTAACAGGGATCCTCTGCAGGATGATTGTACAGAACCATTGCTTATGAATTGATAGCTTTCTACACTGTGTTACATAAATAAATTAAGAAAAAAGAACGTTTGGGCAAGAGTTTTCTTTGCAGGCAGAAAGCAGAAGTTTTCTAAAAGCCACTTAAATGGCCAAGTGGATGGATGTTCACACTGAGAGAGGGCTGAGAAGGGATTTACCTACAAGGATCACGGCACTCGCAGTCAGACCAGAGCAGAAGGGAGACGGCAGTGAGACGGGGTGGGGAGTGAAGGGCACTGACTTTAGGACACCTGCCTCTCTAAGATGTCTTCTTTTCCTTTTTTTTTTCCCTTTTCCTTTCTTTCAGTTTGTATAATAGTGTTTTAATGTAAATAAATACATTCCTGGAGGAGCCCTCTTGTAGTGGTGTGTTTCTGCGCCGGCCAGCTGCCCTCGCTTGAGCAGAGGAGCCCAGCATGAATGATGCGACCTTTCGCCTCCCCATGCGTCCCCAGGAGCAACTTGCTGGCAGTCTCTTCTCTCAACATTGCTGCTCCACTTCTGTCAGCTTCCTGGTGAGATCAGTGACCTGCAACGTTCTTCATCCATGAACACAAAGAGTCTCCCAGGCTGCCAGACCATCCAGCCCATTAATGCAGTCTGACAGTGAGTGCCTGGGAAGGCTGGAACAGCACCACCAGTCATTTTTTCCCCAAAGCTGCAGGAAAAAGGCAAAGACCTTGGTCAGCCATGGTACATAAATGCCAGCCAGGCACCTTCTGGGCTTTGCTGGCTAGAAGCCTGTCTCAGAGGTTCCTTCAGTGCCCTCTAGGGGCAGGTGTGCGGTACAGGGCTCACCTGCCAAGAGTGGCAAGACCGCTGTTAGTGAGTGGACCTGGTGATCTTCCAAGCAGCCTCTACCAAAGCACAGCAAGGACCCCTCAGGTTGAGCTTGGAGATCAGCTGATGGAGCTAAAAGCTGAGTAGTAAAGTGGGAGTTGCATGAACACAAAAGAGAATTACTGTTGCTCTGCAGCAAACAGATTAGATAAAGCAGGACTGGGGATAGAGAACTAGAAGTAGAATAAAGACAGCAAGATCCACCCAGGGAAAGCCCCTTGTTAAATTGGTTTGTCTGCAAGCCATGGCAGCCCTTTATCCAGCCTCACCTGCAGCTCTTGTCTGCACAGTGAGGTGGAACATAACTACAGGGAGGCTGCCAGCTCAGGTGAATAGAAGAGCCAGTGCAAAGGATCAGAGCCCTGGAAACAGTGTTCTTTTCAGACCCTGGAGTACCAATGCTTTAAAAAGAGCTTCCAGAATGCTCTCAGAAGGTTTACCATCTTGTTTTAAAGCTAGGCAGTTTGGGCCATGATAACGGATGATGGTGAGCAGACAGCAGGCCTCGAATTGCTCCAAAAGACATCTATTTCACATAGATTGTGTTAGGTGCCTGTGTGTTTCCACAGGTCTTATTATACAGGTTGCACATACCCCCAGGAAAGGAATGCATGAGGCTCTTTGCTGTGTGCATGTCCAGTGTCATAGAGCAGGCTCCTACTTTGGGAGTCAGACAGGATGTAATTCAATTTATTGCAGTCTCATTAACAGAGCATTATCAGAAATCCTTCTAGAAGAAGCTGGAGTAATCCATAAAATGCAGAGGGCCACTGGCCTTTAAAGCAAATCCCATTTATAATACCATAATCCTATGCAATCCCAGTTACAGAAAAATGCAATTGCTTTGAACAGTAATTCCCAGACAGCCAAGCTTCCTGGTGTAGGTTTATTTGTCCAGTGAGACACTGGTGCTGCTCTTGCTACTTAGGGGCGAACTTAATCACTGAGTTTTACACACTGATTAAGTGATCAGTTTTTATGATTCCATCCATACAGGCGCACTCCTGAAAGCAAGGGAATAAATGCATACTGTGACACACCTGTAAAGCACAGGGAGCTTTAAAGCACAAAGTTCCTGCAACTTTCAGAGGAATGTTCCCACAGCTGCTGCAACCCTGGAAGCTACCT
This sequence comes from Melanerpes formicivorus, assembly GCF_026170545.1. Classification (NCBI taxonomy): domain Eukaryota; kingdom Metazoa; phylum Chordata; class Aves; order Piciformes; family Picidae; genus Melanerpes; species Melanerpes formicivorus. The sequence continues at coordinate 9,096,229 of NW_027142363.1, read as the reverse complement.
AGCCATTTATCACAGTTCCTGGGTAATAGCAGCAGAATCTTGCCCATCTCAAGCCATGCCAGCTCCTTATTGTGGAAAGATTGTATTAGGAGTAAATAAAAGCAGCAGTTTGACAGGTTCATAAAGCAGAAAAGCTGTCAGAGGCCAGTAGCTCAGCACCTCACTTCCAAGCTCAGGATTGATTTGGTATTGCCCACTCCAGCCATAAACCGAGCTGGGTGGTTGCTTGCAGCTATGGACTGGAAACAAATTCTGCTCCCCAGCCCCAAGAAAATTAGGGATGTAGGGGGGAAAAAATACAATTAAAATATCCCTGTATCTTGATTTGAGAGATTGAATGTGAAAAATGTTATGGCCTGAGTCATTTTGACAGAATGGGGTTAGGGAGCACTTACACGGTGGGTCCAGCAGCAGAGCTGGTGAGGGTGGTCCTCAGGAAGAAAGAACAGTGCTGAGCAAGGATGACTGCCAGCACCAATCTCCTCGGCCTCTGGCATACCTGCTTGCTTCTGAAGATATTGGTGGTCCTGCTCTTGGTTGGTTTGCACAGATCCTTTCAGATTAATGAGTACCAGATGCAAAGTGAAACGCCAGACATTATGAAGCACATACTAGAGGAGCCACTCCAGAAGACATGCATACATGTGCCATGCTCTGCATTCAGTACCTGCCCCTTGGTAAATTTCGTTCTCCAGCTACAAAGTGGTCTAGGAAATGCAAAGGGAGGCCTGGTGTTGCCCTTACAGAGAACAGCTTGTAGCAGCTGTGTTTTCCATCAGGTCTGTCATGATCCTTGCACAGCTCCAAAGTCTCTATCCTCATTATATCCGCACTTACCAAGGCAATTTTACAACCATCGCTGTGTGGCCAAATGGCTCATTTTTATTGTTTAAACTAATGGATGTGGTGGGTGGTGGGTAAGCTGCTGTTAAAATGCTTCTAGGCAGCAAGATTGAAAATATCCTAATGACACAGGACAACAGATGACAAATAACACTGTGTGCAGCATCCTGGTTGCATTCCTCTGCCGTGTTTCCACCACACGATAAGGAGGGTCTCATGTCCAGCTTCTCATCCACCAGTACCCACAAGTCTCCGCAGAGCTGCTTTCAATCCCTCCGTTCCCCAGCTTGTTTTGACACTGAGGATTCCCCCAACCCAGCTGCAAGACCTGGAACTAGTGCCTCTGGTGTTTGTAGCCCAGTTTGTCTAAAGTAGTTCCATAGAGAGAACCAACAGCATGGTTTCAGATAGGATCTCACCATGATCAAAAGATAGACACTATTCTTTTTAAAGACTACTACTAAGTATATTCTTTAAAAGGAGAGAGAGAAAACCAGCTGGCACAGGGAAGACACCCCTCAACATGGGTGGCCAGCACCTGCAGGAAGCAGATTCTTGAAATAGCTACTATGCTGCTGCTGGTTCAAAACAGGATGTCATAATTATGTCTGTTTCAAGTCCCTGAATACCAGGCTGAGGCCATCTAACTATGCCTAAGTGCTACTTCAGGCTGTAGCTCTGGGGAGCAGTTCAGATGCAGGATCTTTTTTCTGTTTAATTGGGATGAGGGTTGAGGAGAAACAGACAAAATCTCATCTGTCCCTTATGCTGCTTCTCCAAAAAGGGACTCCTGCACTCCTCGAGCCCCTGCACATAGATTGTAGCAAACAGCTACAGCCAGCAGTGGTTTGTGTTTTGTTTCTCTTGCATAGAAAACCTGCATTGCCAAGGCATTTGGCTGGCTTTGGCAATAGGTTGCTAGAAGATCTGCTGTCAAAGTCTGCTAGCTGTCAAAATTCAGTAGCCAGAAGTGTTTAGAAGTCAACAGTCTGTGGTTTACAGAGCCTAAATTTTGTATGGTTGGGATTTTTAAAAAGTATACAAAAATAGATACAGAGCATGAAACTCTGCTCAGTGCTGCAGGATAGGTGCTGTCCTTAAAAGCCCACCTAAATGAAGGGGCACTCAGGAGGAGAAAGCCAATGGCAGGCAGCAAAAAGGGCTGCTTTTCCTCAAGGAGAGTTGGCCAAGCTCAGGCCTCCCTCTCCTGCTTGCCAAGGACAGCCCTAAGGAAACACTTGGAGCCACAAAATGCATGATCCAAATCCCACTGATAATCCATACTTTATAGAGAAAATAGCCAACACCCCCATCCTGACCTTCCATTCATAATCAGTGACCAGAGAACACCTTCCATAGGCTATAGGACCCACCAATGGAGGCACAAAGTAAAGACAGACAAATCTGGTTTGCACTACAAAGTACCAGTGTGAACAAGGCTCTCCTAAGGCAACTCAGAGCAGAACAGAAAGAATAAGGAAATGCAGAGAGCCACAAATGCACATACAGTGTCAGAGGAGAGGCCTGCCTAAGCCCAGCAGCCCTCTTCCCCTGGTAACCAAAAATGGAAGGTGGGGAAGGATGGAAAAGATTCCTAGATATCCACTGTGTTCTCCCCAAGATGTCTCACACTGTTAGGACTTTCAAAAGGTGCCAGTGGCTGCATGTATGGTTGCTGGTGCAAGCCACAGAGAGCATTTAACATCCACAGCACCTGGTCCAGATAGGCATGTCTAGAACATGGCAGTGCAAGGTAGGGCCTTGATGGGGTGCAAGCATATAGGCCCATTTTATAAGGGAAATGCCACAGCAGAGTGTCTAGCCACTGCCTTCAGCCTGTAGTGACATTTTAATGCAGAATGGCCTTTATGACACAGAATCACCAGAATCAAACCCAGCACTCTTAGGCAAGTGACGTGCCCAAGCATAAACTCTCTTTACTTTGGCTGTACCAGTATAATACCTGCATAATACCAGTCCCTTCAAAGGGCTGGATTGTTATTCTGAGCATGACTTTGATCAAATATAATCCTTAAACATAATGGTTAAACAACATAATGCAAATCAGAGTGATCATTTTGCAGGTTCCCCAGAACTGAGGTGCCTCTGGTCTGCTGGCAATATTAAGGAACTGGCATTTGATATGGTTCTAGCTGAAGATGCTAGTGAGCTCATGCTTAAGGTAAACAATATAAGCACAGATTGAAGGTGGCTTCAGCTTTCAAACTGGAACTCCAGACAGAAGAGTAGTCTCAGTAATGTTGCAGGTGGGTAAATGGCATTTTGGACTTCCCTCTGTGATATCACATCTGTAAAGTATGTGCAGTTACATACCTACTGGGTGGCAGACTGTCATAGTATCACAATACACCAGCCTATGTACACGAAGTCTCAGATATTGGTCAAAGTAATGGGCTTAAGCTCAATGATCTTCTGTATCTCACTTACCCACATTGCCACCCCAAGCTAAACTGTGTTGGTCTATAAATCCCTTCAACCCTTGCAGCAAAACCACATGACTCCTGTTCTTGGAAGATGCCTGTGATTTCACATCACTGCTCCTGGGACAGAAGAAGTACAAGGAGAAAATGAGACTAGGCAGTGTCCACCCCAAACCTCCACCATATTGCAAGTTGGTGTGACAAGCAAGCCAGGGTTTTCCTTCCTGTCTTTCCTGAGGTGCGGTCTCAGCCCTGTGCCCTCAAGTTGGATAGCTTGAGTCTGTCACTATTTTCTAGTCATAAGCCCTGTGGCAGAGCCTTCCTCAGTAGATGGGGTACAAAGGGGCTTCAGTCCTCAGATGCAGAGGATCCAGACACATTTTTCCATCTATCCCAGCAGAGCAGCCTGCCTACACAGTGAGATGGCTGTTAAGCACTGGAAGAAGGCTCTTCTGCTCAGCTTGTGCCATCTTACAGCATCAAGTGCACTGAGCCTGGGAGAAGAGTCTAAGAAGATTCCTGTAAGGTAGCCATGAGGGGTTTGATTGTTTGTTGTTTTCTTTTTCATCCAGATGGAGGAAGTTGTGGAATTCGGTGTTAAAAATGATCTTAATATAAAAGAAGCAAGGGGCAAAACCATCATCATTATTTTATGACTGAAGATTAAACCTTGCATGGTTTCTGGAAAGAGGAAGCATACAAACCTACTTCTGGGGAATATTTACCACCACTTTAAGAGGAAGCAGACAGAGCACTGATGATATGGAATAAATAGCCACATCCTCAGTTTTTCTTACTGACTTGCTCTACAGGGCTTTCTAGTCATCATCCTGACTGTAAGACTCATCTGAGACTTTGGAATCAAATGTGTTAAAAAAGCTCCACCCCACAGCAGTCCTCTATTGATCTGCCTGAAATGATGAGCCCAGGTATATGGCTTTGATGGCTGAGAGGCCTATAACAAGTTTAGATGAAAGATGTGTTTTGTAGCAGTCCTATGCATTCGAAACATGTGCTCAAGGAATGCAAGATCCTGAGGCTTTAATATATTATGCATTCTTATCTGCCTCCTGATTTCAGGACCTTGAAGGTATACTCACATCTCGCTTCCAAGCCCTCGGCAGCAATCACGTGGAGTACAGCCTGCTTGTGATGCTGTGGTCAGAGCACAAAGTGAGATACTTGTGAGATTAGTCCAGTCCATTATCAGCCCAAATGAAATCTGTAATGCTACCGAGACTAGCACAGAGCAAAAGATCATATTGCTCTTTTTTGTGCTTATAAAACTGCCCTTAAAATAACCCCAGACAGCTCCATGGCGTGCTTCTGAAAGCAAGCAAATTTTCTGGCCTGAACTCTTACTGAATTAACATACCTAAAATGCACACTTGTTCAACATGCAGTGCTTGCTTGCAGGCAAGGCACTAAAAGCCAGAGGTTTAGATTTAGACATGAGCATGGAGATTAATTTTTTTTCCCCCCAGTAAACTCTTTCATAGCCCAATAGCATGAAAACCCACAAACACAGCTCATAGCTAATCAAACAATTTCTCTTGCTGGAGAAGAGAAAATGCTACAGTGATTTCTATTTTGAAATAACTGGGAGCTCTTTGAGGCCCACAGCTCAGTAGCTTGTAAGAATGCAGAAGCTTCTCATTAATGTTGATTTTTATGTTTAAAAGTTCAAATATAAATACACAACTCAGGAAATGTGGCGAGTCAAAGGCTATCGTAAAAATAGGCCCCTACCACACTGCCAGCTGCATTGGGAATACACATTTGTAGCTGCATCTCTGTGAACCTATAATTATCATGAACACCAACTATACACAGTGTAGGCAAGTCAGTGCTAGCTGAATGGCATTTTAAACAGCTCCATATGCTTTGGACTAAACTGCTTTGTAAACGTACACAATAAAGTCCTCGGCAGTTTGCTACTGCCTAATCTTTCCTTCACTTTTTTAGTGCTGCAGATTATTACACAACCCGGGAACAAACTCTTGACTTCATTAGCACAAAACCATGGATTTGCTTAGAAGTCTGTTCTGATCATTTTCCTTCAACCTGTCTGCAGAGTGCATAAACTGTAAGCTCTTCAAAAGTGTCCTCTTTTAATCTACTTTGACTGCACTTCTCTGAAGGACACTGGTCCAAAGTCAGAACTTCTTTCATGCTGGGGTTGCTTAGTTTGGAGAGGAGGAGACTCAGAGGTGACCTTACTGCTCTCTTCTTATTGGTCTCTTCTCCCAGGCACCCAGTACCGGAACAAGAGGACACAGTCTCAGCCTGTGCCAGGGGAGGTTTAGGTTGGATGTTAGGAAGAAGTTCTATACAGAGAGAGTGATTGCCCATTGGAATGGGCTGCCTGGGGAGGTGGTGGAGTCACCATCATTGGAGGTGTTCAGGAGGAGACTTGATAGGGTGCTTGGTGCCATGGGTTAGCTGTTTGGGTGGGTTGGATTGGTAGACGGGTTGGACGCGATGATCTTGAAGGTCTCTTCCAACCTGGTTTTTATTATTATTATTATTATTAATCATTAGCTCTTGATAAGCACTGTTAGCCTCTTCTTATTTGAGAGCAAAGATCACAAACTGGTGTAGCACATTTAATTTTGTATGACTTCCAACCTGAGAGCATTCAGTTCAGGACTTCATGAACATGGGGGGTGTATAGGTCTCAATACCACAAAAGAAATGCAAGTTCTTCCAGGGCTGTAACAGACAGAGCTGTTCAAGCAACTGGAAAAGAGATCAGCAGAACCATGAAATATAAGAGGTATTCTGTAGGTAATGAGCACTGAAATGCATTGGGAACTTCATGCTGCTGCTACTGCTTTTGATAAAGAGAAAGCTGATGTGACATCTGGCTCAGCCCACCTTAGCAATTAATGCAGGGTAGTAAGTGTGGATTGGCTGATAAAAGCATTTGGTCCCAAGGTATCTTGCATCTCTGCTATGACCTAAATGCAAGTGGTTTACTTCAGAGTCCCTATAACCCTGCCTCCAGGGCTAAACAATTTGATTGCATATATGGTCTGGCACTTTCCAGGACCCAAATGACCCCACCAAACCCTGTCTCACTCACTTGCTACTCCTAAAAAGTACCACACTATCCTTTCATCTGTCTTCTGTCAATGCTCTCCTGGCTATGTCAGTCTGTACACACATCATCTAAGGCTTAATTCCAGAAAAGTCTTTCCTTCTGTCTTTTCTGATACTTTTCTCATTGCAGTAAATGTAATGTCAATACAAACCAACAATCCATATTTCTCTCAGTCATCTTTCTCCATTCCTTTTCCTCTAAGGAGAATAATTTTTCCTATCTCCTCCTCCAAGATTTGCCCACTCCATTCCCTCCCTCCTACATAACACTCAAGATACATGCAAGGGAAAACAGACTAACTTGGACTACACCTTCCCTAGCCCTCTGTGATTGGGGCCCATATATCTCTGTCAGACACCAGTGCACTTTTGAAACAGACCACGCAGGTTCATGTTCTCTGAAAGGGATCTATCTTATATAGAGCAAGACCCCTCTGAGAAACAAATGTGCCAGTGGGGGAAATGGAGACTCAGAAGAGCTGTTTCAAATGTCCATACAATGGTTGCTTGTGAAACCACCAGAGTCAGCAGGTGAGGCACAGTCAGTATGTCTCTCTTCTGTTGTACCTTTCCACTCCTTTTTCTCCCCTGGTAACTACTCTCCAAATGCAAAGGCATTTTTTTTAATCTAGTCATAGATTCATAGAATGGTTTGTGTTGGAAGGGACCTTAAAAATCATCTAGTTCCAAGCCCCCCACCACAGGCAGGGACACCTGCCACTAGACCAGATTGCTCCAGGCCTCATCCAACCTGGCCTTGAACACTCCAGAGAGGGGACATCCATGACCTCCTCTGGCAACCTGTCTCACCACCCTCACTGTAAAGAAGTTTTTCCTAATAGCCAATCTAAATCTTCAGTCCATTCCCTCTCATGCTATCACTACAAGCCCTTGTAAAAAGTCCCTTTCTGGCTTTCTTGTAGGCCCCTTTCAGGTACTGGAAAGCTGCTCTAAGGTCTCCCTAGAGCCTTCTCTTCTCCAGACTGAACAGCACCAACTGTCTCAGGCTGTCCTCATATGGGAGGTGCCTCAGACCTCTGGTCATCTTTGTGACCATCATCTGGACCTGCTCCAGCAGTTCAATGGCCCTCATGCTGGAGGCACCAGGACTGGACACAGTATTCCAGGTGGGATCACATGAGAACATGTGAATCTAGAGATCTCACAAGATCTTGAACATAGAGCAAAATAACAGTAGTTAGACCTAAATCAGCTCAGCAGAGCTGTAGATTTCTTTTCACCTGACAAACAATGACAACACTTTCTCCTAGCTTTCAGACTGCCCAAAGCTTGCTGCTTTCCCATCTAACAAACATATAAGGTCAGCCTTTGACTTCACCAGACACACCATCAAAAAATCAAAAGCTGCATCAGGCCTTATTACTGCTATCCCAGTTATATGAATCAAAGCCATGCAGTTTATCAATGCTTCTATGCTTTTACACTATGCATTACAGTCAGTGGAGTGAAGCAAATGAGTCATCTCAATCCCAATTTTATACATTTGTTCACAGGAACTGCATGCTAAACTAGATCACCAATGTATGAAACTCAAAAGGAGATAACCAGCATGATAATATGTGGGGGGCTGTAGTTGTTTCAGACATCTCTTGTAGTAGTACAACTGATGAAAGTCCTAGTCAATGAGAAAATCATCTCTGTCCAAAGTCCGAGTTCCCTTTGCTTCCTTCTATCTACCTACAGTGCAGGCATCTGCTTTTGAGTGACCTTTCCACTGACCATCATGAGTCTTAGGAGTCCACTCTGTATTACTCATAGCTACAAGGCAGAGATTTAAACTGAAGCAAGGCAAAGTTGAGTAATGAAGGATGCTAACTGAAGGGGACACTGGCTTCACAACAAGGACTCTAGTTTAAACAGGAGCAAGAATACAGTAGCCAGCAGAAACAGAAGCTTTGTAAAACAATGATAAATGCATTGTGCTTTCAACAGTTGGCCTAATAGGAACTCCAGCAGATAAATTCACTGACAGGGAAGTCCCGTTCAAGGGTAGAAAAAATCAAGAACTCCTACAGGCACCAGTTTAAGCCTTTTGCTCCAAACCCTTGGGCAGTGAGAACATTTGTAAAGCTTTTGGTGACTGCCTCAGAAAGCTTCACTCGGCAATAAATAGCGATGCCAAGCTGCAACATTCTTCTCCTTTCCATGCTGACTGTAAGACACCACCTTCACCTCTATGCTTGCAAATGATCAATTAGACAGCTGGTGTGTGGATGCTGCTTATCACACTGGAGGAGAAATGGCAGCACACAAGGTTTAGGGTGTGAGTTAGGACACCAGCCTTCCTACACTCACTCCATGAACAAGGAGGCAGAGCTTCTGTGGTGAGTCAAAACAAGCAGACTCAAATGCCTCCCAGACCACCCTGCAATGAAGGGCTGGGTGCTGAAGAGGAGATTAGATTCAAAACTTTCAAAGACAGGCAGAGTCTCTATGTTAGCTTTCTGCAGGCTCTGTACATCATAGGCTCTGGCTCACTCAGAAATAACTCAACTGTAACTAAATAGCAGCTGTTGTTTAGAAATGCAGAAGGAGAAGTACCAGAAGAGCTGTGAAGTGGTTTAAAGGTATAAAATGTTAAGGCAGGAGGAAGGGTCAGTCAAAACAAAAACTGAGGATTCAAGCTGACCATCAGTGTACTGCTGGAAGTGCCATTAAGGGTCTTCCTCTTTCCCAGGAAATCCTGATTGTAGCTTTGCAGGGAGAAACAGGAGTGGAGAAGAAACCACTGACTTTGCCTTGCAGTTCCCCAGACATCTCAGCTAGCTGATGATCCACAACTATTTTGCTTTTTACTACAATGTGATTTTGCCTGCTGGTACCTGTCCTTGACTGACCCCCAAGCAACCCTACACTCAGCAGTCTGATGCACAAGTCAGGAGAGAGAGGGAAAAGGAGAAGTTCTTCTTTCATTTGAGCAGATTAAAACACATCTGGAAAATAAAGGCTATCCAAAGCCTCCACATTCTGCTGGACCATTACTCAACATTAATATGGAACTAAACCAGAAAAAATCACATGTGTCAACTTAGGAAAACCTCAGTAAGGAGACAGACACACACACACCAATGTGGCAATATGTACAGCTTAAGATATCAGCATTTCAGGATCCTATTTTTAACCTTCTAAAAATGCATTTGCACATCCCACATATTAGCTACATAATATCTTCCTAACATTAACAAGCCAAAAACCTTCTCCATCATATGGAGTGTGAAGACCCCATCAACTGTTTGGGAAGAGCAAAGAAAGCATCATTTCAAGAGGCTTTAGGATGAGGAGGTGTGATCCAAGGTTTACAAAGTCGTGATGATAGATGCAGAACTGTTATCCACCACCTTGTGCACAGTAAGAGTTTGAGGGCCTCTGCTGAACCTCATGGGCCATCAGTCCCAGACAAGGAAAAGCCAGGGCATCTTTAATCTGCAGGTTTGCAGCTCAGTAGATCCAAAAGGGCAGAGAGGATCATCAGACCCAAAAGTGTGTTAGGCAAATTAACCAACAACAGGTCCATGAATAAATACCAAAGGCAGTAGGCAAGGACATATCCCCTAGCAGCCAAAATACAGTGCCTGGGAATGTGGGTAGAGTGAGGAGGAAGAAGTGCCACTGGCAGCTGGGCTCACATGCTCACCTTAAAAGGCATCTCCTGCTGGTGCTGTCAGAGTTAAGATGCTGGGCAGCCGAGATGGCCCATTAATCTGATTCAGGAGGGCATTTGTCAAGTTATAAATAACCTTCAGGGAAAAGAGAAGGGAGAAAAAAAAGAGAGAGAGAGAACCCTTTCATGTGACTGCAGAAAGCGAGAGAGGTATAAAGAGCACTGGGAGCTTCAGCACTGCTGGTCACCTCAGAAACTGCATAATTACACTGTTAAGCCCGGTCCCCTCGGGGCTCTCTGCAGCCAGCTAGCACCGAAAAAGCACTGGGAGAAGTATTTCAGATGGGCTGACAGCAGAGATCACTGGCAGGGTCATTTTGCTGCTCTCTTTTCCTGCTCTGTGTGCATTAGAAAATTAATAGGAAAAAAAGCAAATGATGACAATCCTGGAGCAGGAATGGGCACTGAAACCAAAGAATAACACTGCGGTGTTGACATGGAATACTCTGACCAGGGAGAGATTCAATTTAAAGCAAGCAGCACGGTGAATGAGGGAGGTAAAGGAGCCTACCCTACCACTGCCATAGGGGTGCAGTGCCTTGGACACTGCTGAGCTAATGGTTTGCTTTTCCCCTCTGTGCAGAGCCAGCTCATGCCTCTAATAAAGTATTTTTCTGTTTTGTATTTCTGGCAGTGCTACCTGCAGACACCTTATTTAGGAAGTATATTTACAGGCTGTTATTGGGCTGTGGGTAATATATTCCACATATAAAGAACATGCAGATGGTGAAATGATTCAAGCACAATGGTGAACTTCCACCACAGCGAGTCAACTGGAAATCGAGGCGCCGTGATCTGCGGCTTCCTGCAAGGGGGATTCTGTAGCAAATGAGCAGGGGGCTCAGGGCTTGCTCCTTTGTCTGGTATCTTCCCAGATGGCCCTTGGCTGGGAGAGGACTAAGAGCTCTCTCTCCTCTCATGCTCCCCAGCACAGGGTTCTCGGAGCTGTAATTGCTTGGGGTTAATTACACGTACTACACGTTTACCTGGGCCACCTGGGCCCCAGGAAGCGTCCAGGCTTGCACATTCACAGGTGCTCAGCCCACTCTCTGGGTTAGGGCATGTTTTGGGGTTGGTCCCTTCAGGACAATGCCACACTGTCTGTGTTAATTGCTGCAGTGGCCAGAGTGCATTGTCACCAGACATGGTGAGTCAGAGCAGAAGATGAGCTGCTGTGGCCTGCATGACCTGACGGCCATGCAATGGTAGGAAGGGCTCATCTCCATGAGGGCTGAGGTGGGGGAGTACAAAGTGGACATCTTTGGGAGAGTGCAAGCTTACTGCTACTTGGTAATTTGGGACCAGCTGCTGGACACAGCCATTGCAGATGGATGTTGTGATGCTATGGTTTAGACCAGAGATGAACAAACCTGTTTCCAAGCAGCCATTAAGGATGTGGCAGGACAGACCTTGTTTCTTTGCTTGCACTCATCCCATTGAGCACTCCCCTGAGTGATGCAGCCACTTATACTGCCACCTCTGACTCACACCTGTGTTTCTATGTTCTTTCTCTCTCTCCCCACAAGTGCCCTCACACACTAGTGAACAATTTGGACCTGGGAATCCATTTTTTACACTATCATTAAGGTATTGTGTTACTCAAATCCAAGTTAGGACTCTTCTGCCTAACAGGTTTTGTAGTCAACAGAACTAAGCTTTACAAAAAGAACACAAAAAGAGCCTGTGCTTTTTGGTAGCCACAGTTCTTTTTGCTGGTACTACATAAAGAAACTGGGATGCTAGACCTGCAGTTACCAGGCAACAGCCAGGAGTTAGCTTCTCTTTTGGGCTTCACCCAGTGGACTTGTCAGCTGAGGCTTTGTGGACCTGAGAGGAGATGGGAGGCTAGAAGCCTCGAGTAGAAGCAGGCTCAAAAACCCCACAGGTGATGAATTCCTCACTCATTTCTCAAATTTCTCTCCCTTTCTTGTCTCCACAAAGTTAGCACCATTAAGGATGCTGGAGCTGTAGGCTCAGACACCATCATGCTAGTCAGACATGGGCATTGAAACAGACTTGTCAGGCTACCTGAAATTTCTGTCTCTGAAAAAAACCAAACTTACTTGATTTCTTGATCATTAAGAAACTTGCTTCAAAATCCTGTAACCAAATCCAATCACTTAACACAGTAAATTTCCTGCTAGCTTCCCTTGGAGGAGGAAGGCAGAGGCTAAGCTGGGCTGTTGTCCCTTCTCCTTTGTCCTGCATTTTCTCCTCTGAGCTGGGCATGAAGCCAGCACATGCTCCTTCCCTGCTTACAGGGAGAACCTGACCTCCTCTGGGGTTTAATTTGTTTGTCTTTTGTGGCTTTTGTGATGCTGAAATAAAACCCTGAAGAAAAGTAAAAGCTATTGTTTGTGTAATGCTGGAATGAAGTGATTAAGCATAGGCAAAAAAAAAACATAGGAAGGAAAGAATGAAAGCAACCAACTTAACCTTACAGCCTTCCTCCAGAGAGCATCAGTGCCTCTGCTTGCCTTGGCAGCAACAGTCTGTGCTGTGCAGATACACATCAGGGAATTGACCAAGGTACTGGTGCTGTACAGCCTCAAAACTTCTGACTAGGATCCAGCCAGCCCTTTTGCCCAGCCCCTGGAGGTGGGAGTTTCTCCAGTGGGCTGGTGGCTGCATTGTGCAGTTACAGCTTCACCTCACAGGCAGCTAAGGGCCCCTGCTGCCATTGTCTAGGAGAGGCAGGTGACACTTGTGCATGTCTTTCCTCTCAGCACCTCTTTAACACTCCCTGCAAACTGCTTTATCAGCAGTTGATAGCCAATGTTAAAAAAACCCTCCACACCTGGGGCAGGGAGGGAGGAGGTGGATGACAGAATATTGTGTGCTATGTGGAGAGGTACAGGTCTGCCTTTACTGCCTGTGCAAGGACCTAATACCTCATGACAACTAAACCATGGCTTCAAGTGCCACATCCAGTCCTTTTTGGAACACCTCCAGGGACAGTGACTCCACCACCTCCCTGGGCAGCACATTGCAATGGCCAGTTACTCTTTCTGTGAAGAACTTTCTCCTCACCTTGAGCCTAAACTTCCCCTGGTGCAGCTTGAGACTGTGTCCTCTCGTTCTGCCACTGGTTTCCTGGGAGAAGAGACCAACCCCCACCTGGCTACAACCTCCATTCAGGAGGCTGTACAGAGCAATAAGGTCTCCCCTGAGCCTCCTCTTCTCCAGGCTAAGCAACCCCAGTTCCCTCAACCTCTCCTCACAGGCCTTGTACTCGTGGCCTCTCACCATCCTCATTGTCCTTCTCTGGAACTGTCCAAGTATCTCAATGTCTCCAATGATGCACCCAAACTCACATCCTGAGGCAGATGAGGTCTGCAGGCTTTTGTGGGCTGTAAGGGTCACGACTTTGCTGCACTCCAGCCCATGATGGTGAGCTTGGACTAGAAAACAGCAGGCTGCTCAGTTTGGAGGGCAGTCTCCAGACTCCTCACACTCTTCCTCTGCTCCAGTCAGGGATCTCTCCCACAGGAGACATTCCTCCATAAAATTCTCCAACATAAGTTCTTCCCACAGGCTGCAGTTCTCCAAGAAATACTCTAACATGGGTCCCTTCCATGGATGGTAAACCAGCGTGTATGTTTGTACTCCACAGAGCACCCCTTGCCAGAGAGCCATCGCCGAGCAGCTGGTTTGACACCAAGTGGCATCTGCTTGGAGTCTGATTCTGTGTGTGGCAAGAGCCTTTCAGCTACAGCAAAAACAAGTGCATGGCAACATTCAGCTCAGGTCAAACAGCTGTAGGTGATCCCCTGATACTTCACAGAGGGGTGCACCTTGCATGAAATAAGCCGCTGAGCCTCACAGGTTCTTCTGCATTGGAGCAGCATTAGAGAGGGATATGGGACAACTTGCTGAGACATGGGGCAAAATTCCCCTGCATCCTTCTCATATCTCAACCCATGATCAGATTTCCCATCTCTTTGCATTGCCTGCTCTTTCTCTTTAGACCATATGTATCCCACAGACGGCCTAGCAGGCACACCTTTTGGCATGGGCAAAGCCATGAGCAGCTGAGTAGCTGCAGCCCAGGTTCTACTGAACAGTTACTGCACAGACTAGGATTCTCCTCTCGTCCTCCAGATAATGAAATTCAGTGTTGGCCATGTTGTGAGGGCTTCAAGCTGCCTCTGTGTTTTGCATCAGTCCTCTCCACCCTAACTGATGCAGAGTGGGTTGAGAGGCAGGAGAGATGGGCCCAGGAGAGCTTCCCCTCTCCAGCAATGAGTCATGTGGGTGTGAGATGACTTTATTGAGAAGTCTGGATGAAGTTTTTTTTCAGGCAAAATAGTTCCATTTTTGCAAAACAACAACAAAAATGTCTGGCCCAAAGAGAGGTCAGTGTGAAAGACAGAGAAGCCCAAACCAATGTATTTTCTTCAGGCAAGAAAATTTCTGTTAGCAAACCCCTAAATCTGACAGAGAGCTCTGCCAGTGTTGATGCTGACATGGAAAAGTTCCTTCTTTTCTTTTGGCCATGGCCTTTTAGCTTCTAACTCATAAAAATGAGGCACAGGAAGCCTCTTTCTCTCTAAAGGCCTGAATAAATACAACCAGACAGATGTATAACGAGGTTTATTTAATGTACCCTTTTATACTTCAGATGTTTCCACAGACAAGTGTGCTTGTGGCATCCAGCCATTTCACAGGAAGCCCATAATACCCACTTGAATTTAAAATACACACTCAGGAAGAGATTGCACCGTATCTTAATAACTGCCAGGGACTTTGGAGGTCTGGAACATGGGGAGACAAGTGAATGTTATTAGCATCAGGCATTAATTCCCTTTTGTAAGGTCTAGCAGCACAAGGTAGTCCTTGACCTGTCACAGTGCAGCAGTGATTTTCCAATCTTTTTCAGAGCAGAAAGCAGCAATTGTAACAAACTGACTGGAGTCCTGTGAATCAAACAAGCACCCACTGGAGACTGCCCTTTTCACCAGCAACTCACTAATACCTTCGGCCAAATTCCATCCATAGTGCCAGCAGGGGTTTAAATGCTAATTCCAAGTTCAAGCCAAGGCTTGTTTGTGCACTGTCAGGGTCACCCCTGTAGCTGCCAACTTTCACAGCAGAGTGAGGAAAAAAAGAGAAAATAAATAGAACAAGCTAAGGTATCCATTAATTCCTTTGGTCAATTCCTGACAGCATCCCTTTATTTACAAAAGCTACTGATTTTCCTTCTTTAGTATTCATAGTGAAAGACAGATATGAAAAATACTCCTGACATCTTCCATATGTCTATGTGCCATCAAGTACGGCTGGGAGACACAGGTGAACAATTCCTCACGGCACGACACAGCCCTCATGGAGCTCCCAGTCACGAAAGCAGCCCGAGGGCATCTGTGTCACCCAGATGCAGGGTCCTTATGCATTTCACCTATTTGACTTAGCACTGCCTGAAAACCTATTCTGTTTGGAGCCCACAGAAACATTTCTCAGCCACACATTATGGAGGTGCTGGAAGGTGTCCAGAGAAGGGCCACGAGGATGATCAGAGGGCTGGAGCAACTCTCCTATGAGGACAGACTGAAGGAGTTGGGGCTGTTCAGTCTGGAGAAGAGAAGGCTCCAAGGTGACCTAATTGTGGCCTTCCAGTATCTGGAGGGGGCCTACAGGAAGGCTGGGGAAGGAATTCTCAGGATCTCAGGTAAGTGATAGGACTAGGGGGAATGGAATGAAGCTGGAGGTGGGGAGATTCAGGCTGGATGTGAGGAGGAGGTTCTTCCCCATGAGAGTGGTGAAGCCCTGGAATGGGTTGTCCAGGGAGGTGGTTGAGGCCCCGTCCCTGGAGGTGTTTAAGAGCAGGCTGGCTGAGGCTCTGGCCAGCCTGATCTAGTGTGGGGTGTCCCTGCTCATGGCAGGGGGGTTGGAACTAGATGATCCTTGTGGTCCCTTCCAACCCTGGCTGATACTTTACTATGATACTATGAATGCTGCCAAAGTGCACTGCAGGGCTTTCTTGTTTCAAGCAGAGAGAATGCTTTTAGGAATAATCTCTCTAGCAACCTGTATTTATTTCCTTCTTTCACAGAATTCATACAGTCTTTTCAGCATTATTCAGTTGATGTTGGTTACAAACCTTTATATCTAAATAGTTTTTATCTTTTATTGCAGTAATATAAGCAGAATTCAAAGCAGGTATCACAGCATCATAAGTGTTACATGGCCAGTTCACCTGTGTAGGAAAAGATTTCATTATGCCTTTAACTTCTTTTTATTCTCAAGACAAGAGATGGAGGGAGCAGGTTATCTCAATGTTCTATAAAGAAGAATTGTCAGGAGCAAAGATCTTGCTGAGCACTTCCTTCTCAGGCATATAGCAGCAGGTCGCTAAGATTAAACATTTGGATTTCCCTATCCAGCACGTGCAGCCAAAGGTATTGGAACACTCAGGAAAGTCTCAGGGGACTTGTTGACTTTCACTCATGCATCAACACTGTCAGAAATAATAGACTTGTAGGAAAACAGGATAACCTTGACTGGATATTGCTTCCTATTTTAGGGTGGAGTAAAGTGGGTATGTATAGCTGCCCATCATCACACACACAATAAACACCTGAAGCTTAAAAGTACCACAAGGATCTCCTAGCTCCCCACAAGAAGGGGGCCAGTGTTTCACACTACTCTGCTGCCTTAGCAGCCCAGTCAGAGTTGAAGGGGAATAAGCTTCACCTTGACACAAGCAGCATAAAGCTACAGATGCTGTGAGAACTTGCCTATCAGTTTTTCTGCACCATGCTGCCTTCACGCTTGGCCTCAGTCTGTCGGTGTTGCTTGACTTTAGAGCCTAGAGCAGACTACTGGCACAAGTGGAACAGAAAGCAGCAGTGTAACTAATGCACAGTCATGTGTTTGGGCTTGTTAGCCTTGCTTTTATTGAGAGAAAGGATTCTTGAAAAGCCATGATCTGCTGTCTTGGGGTTCAGTGTGATTGCAGATACTGTTAGGAAGCCACTGAAAATGAAAGAATATCATAGTTTTAACAGAATAGAAAACTGATATGATGGCTGAAGGAATGGGGGGGACACCTTCTGTCTCCTTAAACCATAATGGTTACAAAGTGTGAGACTCCTGTGTCTCTGAATTACTGCTTACTGAGACACTCCTGAGAATCAATTTCTGCAAATAGCTATCCTACTGTAACGTCCCTCTAGGTATCCACTAACCCAGCCTCCTGCTCTGACTATGCAAGAAGTAGCTGCCATTGGCTACTGAATTATAGGCTCTGGCACTATCACAGTGACATTTCAAAACAACAACAACTAGGGTTTAAAATGGAGGGGGAAAAGAGAGAGAGAGAGAGAGAAAGCACCTGAGAGGAGAAAGATTTTCTTTCCTTCCCATCAGCGTACACATGACGGTATGGCACATTCTAAGACAGCATGAGCAGGACCTGCTGCCAACACACCAACACGAGCTGCCTATGATTCTCATGAAACTAGAGGTGATAAAGACCCCCTCCAATCATCTGGTAACATCACTAGGCCAGAAATTGGAGTCTAAGTGTAAATTTAGCGGCTGCTGGCATGCAGGAGATGTGGTCAGTCACGCATGCTAATGACACGTGGCAGTGTTGGCTGATCCTTCATTTCCCTGTACAAATTGCACTCCCAGTAAGCTGACAAAGGGAATTTTTAGGGATCAGAGCTAAAAGTTGAGACCAGCTTGCAGCATCATCCCAGTGCCACCTCTCAGGCACTGGTCCCAGGACCACTGCTGCCAGTGGTAATCCAAATAGCTAGGGCCTGGCCCTTGTCACATCCAGCTACTCATTTTTATTCCCATGCAGTCTCCACTGAGGCCATACAAGGGACACATCACTGACAGGACTGCAGAAATGATCCAGCTGAAAAACAACCCTAACAATACATACTGTAAGGATTCTTTACAATGATTTGTCTACTCCATGCAGTTAGGTGCATGAATGTAAATTTCCATTTCTTTACTCTTTATGCCCACACAGGAAAACTAATTTGTAATTCACTTTTAACCTGGATGAGTTTGTTGCAGTGGTTTACCTTCTTGTGAAGCACATTTGAAACAAAATTGCATCTCAAAAAGCCTCTGCCATGCTCTAGCGCTAGTTTTGACCAGCTTCTGGTACTGCTTTCCAGCTGGGACTCCAGATTGGATCCTATTGCCTCATGGGCACCCAGCCCACAGGCTCTAACCAGGACATATTATTTATCTAACTCACTGTTGTGGTTTAAGCTTTCCTGGAGTCCAAAAGCCCAAATGGAACAGATTTAGATTGCCTCCCCTCTCTTTTTTTTTTTTTGTCTGGTAGGAGAAAACAAATAAGGCAGGAGAAAAGAGAGGTAAAAATGACAAAAGAAACAGTCTTGAATCGATTTGGAAGTTAAAAGGTAAGTTTAGCAAAATATAAAAGGCATTTGAGTAAAAGGAAGGTTACAAAGGTATAAGGGAAAAGGGCAAATGAAAAACCAGGCACAGCTGGCAAAGGATTCTCCTGATGCAATATGGATGCTCTTTAGATACAGTCCTTAGGAGTCTGGAGCAGCATGAACAGGCTCCACCACATGGTTGCAGCAACAGCAGGAGCAGCAAGATGTCTGTCAAGCAAGTGAGGGCAGGAGCAAGAGAGAGATAGGAAATGTCTCTCCTTAAAAAGGCTGTGGAACTGGGAGTGGAATAGACTTTGACCTGAGGACCCTTTCCCCTGGGAGAGGGAACCAAATCTCTCTGCCCACCTGGGACAGGTTTCTTTATTCACCTAGAGGCTAGGTTCTTTTCAGCCCACTCCTCCTGGGCTGGGTGTAACCTGTCATACCCACCAAGCATAAAATCCATGTGGTGACAAAAAACTATCCCATTTGAACCAGCCCTCTCCTCCCAACATCTGCCTGGTATGCAACTCAGAGATAGGGAGAAACAAGACATAGGGAAGCTCCCCTGAAAAACCCAGATGTGGCTGTGCTTCTGCTCACTTCTGGCTGTGTGCAGGCCAGCTGCTTACAAGGGAAGGGAGTTGGCAATGATTCCTTCTCAGATCCCCTTCCAAAAAAAAGCTGCTGAGGTTGAAGGGCTGTGCCCATGTGCTTTGCAGGGGGCCTCTCCTCCCTCAGCAAAAGAAGTGCAGCCAGCAGAGCTGCTGACCAGCCCCAGAGCAGTCCTCCTGCTTCCTCCAAAGCTTTCCTTTTCCTCAGTGCTAGAACATCAAGTTGTGCAACAGTGTAAGGGGAATGATCTTTTTTAATACAAAAGGCTCTGGTTTTGAAGGCAGAGGTAAAGAGATCATAAATCTTTAGAAATAGCTCATTAGGAAGCTGGAATTAAGCACAAGTGAGTAGGAATTTTAAAGATGACATTCTAATCTTTTCGTTCATATTATTGATATTGCAATCTTCTATTCATTTCTCTGCAATTTGTGTACGCCCTTAAAAGAACATATTCTCCCATCCATCTTGTCAGGCATATACACCCAGGGTTTTATCAGCAAGAGGCTGAGAGAATAACTCAAGGTTAGTGAAGAGAAAGCTGCAGCCGCACCCACTGGCACAGGGAGGTCTGAGCGCTTCTGGCAAATACATCAGAGTTTTCTAACACAGGATGCACACAAATCCTACAGCTTCACAGCTTCCCACCCAACACCCCCACGCCCCACGCCTCACTTCAGTTGAAGTGCCTCAAACACACCACTGCAAATGTCAGAGAATAAATCAATATCATTGAGGGGAGAGTGCTGTCGATGCACCACTGTATGACTTACGAAGAGAGGGACAGCGTCCCTGTCTGCAGTGGTTTTGCTTGCATGACTACTCCTCCTGACACTTTGCCCCTAGGGAAGAGACCAGTAGTGGGATTTCAGTCTTATTTCAGCTAACCATTCTCTAGTTCATCTCAAAGCTCAAAAACATCACATCTCCAGGGTGTGCCATAGCAGACAACTAAATTGCTTATTTAGAGAGGACAGGAGTCATTTTCAAATAACCATTTTCAGCTGATTCTTTTCATCCACTACCTGCTGCCCCAGCAGACACCTCTTGCCTGCAGTGAGGAAGACAGAAGCTCTGTGCCCACAGCCTGTAGCTGCAGGTGGTGAGAAGGAAGAGACATGCATCCACCTGGGGAGGTGCAGCATAACAAGGTAGCTTCAGAAAGGCTGAGGTGCAGCAGTAGCAAATGGGAAGCACTCTTGTGGGCTTTGTAATAAAATGGTGTAAAGCAGCATTAAAAAATGATCCAGCAAAAACAAGTGGTTCATACTTTTCAGTGTAACTGTGCCAGACTCCCTGCAATTTCAGACCAGGGGCCAAGAGTGCTGTGATCCTCAGCTCCTTGACACTTTGTAGGCACCTACATCAACACAAACATCTTGCTTACAGGAAAAAAATGAGAGAACATCTTCAAGAGAAAAATGTCTGCTGTGATAACATGGGAGGGAGTTTTGACAACAGTCACAGGACAAGAAGAGTTTTTTTGTCCTTTTTTTTCTTTAACATCCTGCTACTTGCCATTACCAGGTAATCTTATGTTATGCTTACCTCATACACTGTGCCTACCAATTTTTAGCCACCAGATGGACAAGTGGTGTCCCTCAGGGGTTGGTACTGGGACCTGTGCTGTTCAACATCTTTGTCAGCAATATAGACAGTGGAATTGAGTGCATCCTCAGCAAGTTTGTGAATGACATCAAGCTGTGTGGCCCAGCTGACACATTGGAGGGAAAGGATGCCGTCCAGAGGGACCTGGACAGGCTTAAGAGGTGGGCCCAAGCCAACCTCATGAAATTCAAGAAGGCCAAGTGCAGTCTTACACTTAGGTCGCAGCAATCCCAGGCACAAATATAGACTGGGTGAGGAGTGGCTTGAGAGCAGTCTTGAGAAAAGAAGGCCCCAGGGAGACCTTAAAGCAGCCTTCCAGTACCTGAAGACTGCCTACAAGAAGGCCAGGAAGGGACTTTTCACAAGGGCTTGTAGTGATAGGACAGGAAGGAATGGCTCTAAGCTTGAACAGGATAGGTTTAGACTGGATATTAGAAAGAAATTCTTTACAGTGAGGGTGGTGAGACACTGGACCAGGTTGCCCAGGAAGTTGTGGATGCCCCTTCCCTGGAGGCATTCAAGGGCAGGTTGGATGAGGCCTTGAGCAACCTGGTGTAGTAGAAAGTGTCCCTGCCCATGGCAGAGGGATTTGAACTAGATGTCTTTTAAGGTCCTTTCCAGCCTGAACCATTCTATGATCTTGGATTTTTCTGGACTTTGTTCTGATGCAAAATAGATTCAGGTTACATGCAAAGCCTTGGAGCATATTCATCATTACCTCTTTCCTGGATCTAATTTCCCCCCATGCCCTTGACAGCATTATTCAAGCATTTCTTGGCTGGCACTATCATACTTGGGATACAAACGCCTGATGATCCCTAGTAGCCATCCTGCAGCAGTGGCCCATATCTGCCCTGGGACATGCTAGGTTTAGCTAGGGCAAACAGCCTTTCTGTGCAGGAACACACCAGGCTGCCATCACCTCTTTTTGCTGGCTCCTATTCCTCGCAGGGAGGACACAGGCTACCAGGCTGCTGAGCAATATCCCTCACCAAGCTCCAGTCCTGCAATGGTGAGGCCAGGCTGCAGCAGAGGCTGCTGCCACATGGCACTGTGAGCTGGGAGACAAGTGAGGGCTGAGCCCCAAGGGTAGCAGGTGGCCACAGTAAGTGGCCCCATCACCTTGGAAATGCTCTTCAGCATTTCTGCAGGCCCAGCTTCAGCAGCCAAGCACTGCTCTGGGGCTATGCTGACTGCTGGTGCCCATTCTGAGCCTTCAGCTTCCCCATATGTGTTAATATATTTCCTCCCTATGCCTTCAGGATGAGTGTCCTCTTCCTTCAGGAGCATCATTAGACGTGCTGCTATTCTATCTGGTGTGCTTGAATTCGTTGCCAGAGTGACATCAGCTGGGAAAAGCTGGTACTGGAGCAGAAATCTATTTTAAAGACATCTCTTTCCACTCAAAAGCAAGCTCCCCCAGTGCTGCACAGAAGAGCAAAAATCCAGACATCTCAAGCAAATTATAACCTTCAATAGCTTGAAAACAACCAATGACCTCCTCCTTCAAGGGCATTACCTGGATTCATGCCAAAGTAAGTTGAACTTTGGTTATTCATGTTAACCGTGAATTCTTCATACAGGTAATGAGCAAGAGAAAACTGGAGTGCTCAGCCTGGTTGAAGGCCAGAGTTGAGCAGAGTGGGGTTTTCTCTTTCCACCCATACAGGAATGAAGCTTCAGCATTAACTGTTTTTTGGGGCTGGAAGTGGCAATTATATTGATGGGATGGCTGCTCGATAGGAGGGTTTTTTTGGTCCTTCTGGTGGCAGCAATTGTATTTCAATGCTTTATTATGACTACTGGCTTCTCATTAAAAGGAAAGGCAGTGGCAACACAAAACTAAGTGATTCAGCACATGCATATAATAATTTCTACTTCTGGCTGTGTAAGAGACCAAATCTTGTCTCTCTTGTACATATGAATCAACAAAGATAAAACCACCTTTGCTCACCAGACAGCTGCCTGGGGAGAGGTGTGGTGCAAGCACATCCTGAGTGGTTTGCCTGATGAGACCCCTAGTGCCCAGAGATGTGTATTAGAGGAGTGAGAGGGAAGGGGCGAGGGGTGAAAGCCCACTCTCCCAGCCAGACCCCTGCAGGCACAAGACTCCCTGGAAGGTTGCCTCACAGCTGACATTTCTGAACAGCTTTGCACCTCTTTATTCCTTCCCTCTACTTGTGCTCTTCAGCCAGGTCTGTTGTAAAAATAATTAAAGCCAAAACCAAAACCCACAGAAAACAAAACCACTCATCCTTTCCCCAGCTTTGTCTACTGCATGGTGAAGTCCAAATACTATCTGGGCAAGCAAAGCTAGGGGGACTTCCCTCCTCCTATATAAGTAAGGAGAGATAGGTGGATAAATAGATGAGAGAGATAGATAGATAGATAGATAGATAGATAGATAGATAGATAGATAGATAGATAGATAGATAGATAGATAGATAGATAGATGGATGGATGGATAGGTAGATAGATAGATAGATAGATAGATAGATAGATAGATAGATAGATAGATAGATAGATAGATAGATAGATAGATAGATAGATGGATAGATAGGTAGATGGATAGATAGGTAGATGGATAGGTAGGTAGATGGATAGGTAGATGGATAGATAGGTAGATGGATAGATAGGTAGATGGATAGGTAGATGGATAGATAGATAGATAGATAGATAGATAGATAGATAGATAGATAGATAGATAGATAGATAGATAGGTAGATGGATAGATAGGTAGATGGATGGATGGATAGATAGATAGATAGATAGATAGATAGATAGATAGATAGATAGATAGATAGATAGATAATGTGTAAGATTTGTAAGCTTGCACAGCATTTCTCTGGCAGGACATGTTCAGTCACTCAACACAGGTCAGTTTTAGTCCAGTGCTGTGCAAAGACCTTTTGATTACACTGGCAGAGCTCACCTTCTGGTCCAGGGAAAAGCTTGTCTGCATTGTAACTTACCTGGGTTTATAGGCTTTTAAAAACTGCTTTCAGAAATGAATGTCAGTATTTTCAGTTTAGAGGCACAGGCTGTGACTATGGTCCTGTGTTCTAGCTGGTTACCAGTTATCCTTGAGGAACTATCCTCTTTTTGACTAAATATTCCAGGAGCAATATTGAAACCAAAGAGAAACTGTTTAAACTGGTTTCCCAAAAAGTCTTTTTCATCCCCTCAGATGCAGGCCCATGAATCACACCTCTCTTCTGCTTTCTCCTGCTTCCCCAGTTGAGCAAAACTCAGCAAGCAGTGAGTCCACAAAAGCATACCACTGATTGCAAAAAAATAGGCTGAATTATGCTGCATTTTCCCACCCAGGCACACCATTTTGAGCATGATTGCACTTACTCAGCTCTTCAGTTTCACAGAATGTTTGAACATTTATTCTTTGTAACCCCTTGGATGTAACTGGCCTGTGGACTGAAAAGCTGTTAGAGCAGGAAAGACAGCCACATCTCTTCTCCATAACAAAAAGCCCTTCTACACAAGAAGTATTCATTGGCTGAGGTTTTTTTTTCTCCCCAACTTCATTCTTACAGGGCACACTTTAGGCCTGGTGAATTATTCCTGAGGACAAGTTCAAGCTCCTTTTACAGCTTGCAGTTCCTTGTTGGGTACAGTTCAGGTCATCTTATTAATTTATAGTTTGTAAGCCAAACTGCTACCCCGCCAGTTCTGCCTCCCTCAGATGTTTTTAGTGGACAAGAGCCAGGAGAGACTCTGGTTACACAGAGAGTTTCACATCCTCCCCAACTGTCTCTAACCTCCCTTCACTGATCTCAACTGGGAAATCAAAGTTTTGAGGCAGATGTTATGGATTCCTGCATGGGGCAGATTCTGTGAAGCTAAACACACTTCAGGATGCAAGGAGTGTATCTCACTTTGGAAATAAAGCCACTTTGTGTTTCTGAACTAAAACACTGCATTTATGAGACAAGTAAATGAATAAATAATGCCTTTTCCCTCCTAACTCTGAAAGGTAAAGAACTGCATTCTGCAGGTGTCTTTCCCTCTAGTTAATCTCAGTAAAACTCATCTCTTGCATTTTCCCTCTTCCAGACTCATTTTTCCCATGCATGCTGTTAGCAGCTTTCACTCTTACAAGGCAATGTTTTCAAACATACCTTCCCCCCTGCATTGTCTTCTGTAGCTGAAGCTTTCTCTGCAGCTGAAGCTTCTTGGAAACACAGTTCTTATGAAGCATTTCCTGCAGTGTCCTTGGAAATGAGAATACTGATAAACCTAAGGGTGATGGAGGAAACAGCTGACTAACATTTTTTCCATCCTAGAATACCTTTTCCTAACTGGGATGAATTTCAAATAAACAACAGATCCTCTGCTATCTAAGAAACAATTTGTCTAGTGCCATCCATGCTTGCTTCAATTATAATTGATAATTGAGAGACATTACCTATTCTATTATAGAAGATATAATTTCTGTAATTTGCTTTTTGCCTGCTGAGATGGAGGAATTATTTGATTGTGAATTGTGACACAGAGCCCACACAGGACTAGAAACACAGCTCCTACATACTAATCTCTTCCATTTAGGCTACAAGGCAGGTTGCAAAGACAAGAAAAAACCCACAAACATGTCTTAAGATACCAGACTTCTTGTGGAGCATGGGATTTCTTTTCATAGTACAGACTCCCAGCTAGTAGATCATTAGTAGCAAACACCTGAAGCAATTTAATAAACAAAATTAAATGTTTCCACAACTTTTCACCCTCACCAAAGCTGTGCTAAATTACACAAACATTTCCCCTGCTGTTTCTACAATGCCAGCAACCTGAAAAGTACTGTAAATAAAGTGAAATTTTATTACTATCTGCTGCACAGCAGTTGTTTTGTAAGTCATTAGTTTATTAGTTATGAACTAATGCACTGCAGGTAGTTGCAGCTGGTTTTGGTAATGTGAGACAATTATGTACATGAGGATTTCAGTTTATTCTGATACAGAATTATCTCCTCTTTCATAGTATCATAGTATCATTCAGGGTTGGAAGGGACCACAAGGATCATCTAGTTCCAACCCCCCTGCCATGGGCAGGGACACCCCACACTAGAGCAGGCTGGCCAGAGCCTCGTCCAGCCTGGTCTTAAACACCTCCAGGGACAGGGCCTCAACCACCTCCCTGGACAACCCATTCCAGGGTTTCACCACTCTCATGGTGAAGAACCTCCTCCTCACATCTAGCCTGAATCTCCCCACCTCCAGCTTCATTCCATTCCCCCTAGTCCTATCACTACCTGAGATCCTGAGAAGTCCTTCCCCAGCCTTCCTGTAGGCCCCCTTCAGATACTGGAAGGCCACAATTAGGTCACCTCGGAGCCTTCTCTTCTGCCTTTATATTTATTAACTGCACAAGTAAGTTGCTTATACCATGATCTTTGCAGTCTTTCCTTCCCACTATAGCCAGTTACAGTGACACCACCTACATAAAGAACGTATTTGGATGTTGGTGTCACGAACTCTGAACACAAGCACCAATCCCTCTGGTTTTCCAGAGTGGCAGTTTTAGGCTGATGCCTAGGAAATTCTCCACAGATCTTGAGTAGAAAGTGACAGAATGTAAATAAATTACCACTGGATGCAAAAGGAAAATAATGATAAGGTCTAAATCCCATTGGTCTGATAACTAACATAAAGTTAGTTGTATAAATTAACTTCCCCTTTGTCTCGTTTCATCTCTCTTGCGGATACTAGGTGGTAGCTTCTGCTGGCTTCCTGACTTTGGCTGCATTTCTTTGGTGTGGCTAAGCACTAACAAACTACTCTCTGCTTTTCTCCACTTTCTCTTTCCCTTGAGTGGGGAGGGGGAAGAAGGGGAAGCTACTGGTATCCCCTTGGTTTTGTCCAGGGGGAATTCTTGTGTTGTTTATGCATTGTAAATCCATGTAAATATTCTACATTTTGTACATATTCATTGCATTTCATATTTCTAGATTGTAGTTGTGCTTGCAGATACAGCTTCATTTGCTTCCAACTGAGCTGTCTGGCAATTTTTATTTTTGGGGGGTAATTCTCCAAATTAGTTGGGGGCAGATTTCAACCCACCACATCCAGGAAAATGAGGACTGTTACAGTGTCACAGTATCACCAAGGTTGGAAGAGACCTCAAAGATCATCGAGTCTAACCTGTTACGACAGACCTCATGGCACCAAGTGCCACATCCAATCCCCTCGTGAACTCCTCCAGGGACGGTGACTCCACCACCTTCCTGGGCAGCACATTCCAGTGATGAATGACTCTCTCCATGAAGAACTTTCTTCTCACCTTGAGCCTAAACTTCCCCTGGCACAATTTGAGACTGTGTCCCCTTGTTCTGATGCTGGTTGCTAGAGAGAAGAGACCAACCCCTTCCTGGCTACAACCACCTTTCAGGTAGTTGTAGAGAGCAAAGAGGTCACCCCTGAGCCTCCTCTTCTCCATGCTAAACAATCCCAGCTCCCTCAGCCTCTCCTCATAGGGCTTGTAGGACTGTTCCATGGGTTACAGATACATCTTCTGATACCACTACCATTAGCACCATTTCATTTTATTTTCCAGAAGACTAGTCCACAAGTAAATAGCAACCTTGATTAAAGACAGGCACTCAATATTTGTTTCTCCTTCCTCAGCATTTTTTAAACCTTACTTTCAATTATTAATGGCCAAGATGTCAATACTCCAAAATTACAAGGCTGCAAAATTTCAGTTTGGGGCCTGACTAGATGCTGCGGACTCCAATCCTGAAATAATGATGCAAACTGTAACTGAGTCACAGTATGTCTAATGCACTGGATCCTGCAGTACAACTCTCAGAAACAAGTCAACCATTCCTCTCCTTTAATGATCAACTAATTTTCTGCTTAGCATCATCTGTAGCAAGAATTTTCTAAAAGAAAAAAAAAACCCCACACAATTATATTAACCAAAATGCATTTTAAGAGTCCTGATATTAAACCCACAACCTGTAAGAATATGTGTCATCTTGAAAACCAAAAACCACCAGGCTGGTCAGTAAAATTATTCCTCATAGACCTGTGTGCATGGATCTCATCTCATCTCATCTTGCTTTAAAAAAACATGCCAGTAGCTCCCATAAATCTGTGTTAATGCACATTGTATCATCCTTCTTTTACTGTTACATAATGGAGCCCTGTGTCAACTTGTTTTGCTTAAAACTGATAATTGTAAGCTGTTAGTTTGTAATTACCTATTTTTATTCTTCCAATAATCCCTACCTTTTAATTCCCTGGGTTTGATCTGGGAAACTATAGACTGTCAGTCTCACCTTGGTGCTGCAAAATGTCCTGGAGAAGATCATCTTGAGGGCCATCATACAGCACACACAGGACACCCAGGGAATCAGGCCCAAAGCCTTGGATGTATTTCTCCACAGGAACGTCTTGGATGAACAGGCTGCCCATGGTCTGGATAGGCACACTGTTTGCTGGGTCAAAAGCTGGCTGAATGGCCTGTCCCAAAGTGTGGTAGTGAATGGAGTTAAATTCAGTTGGTGACCAGTCACAAGTGATGTTCCCTAGGGTTCAGTATTGGGGCCAGTTCTGTTTAACATCTTTATCTATGATCTTCACAAGGGGATTGAGTGTGTCCTCAATAAGCTGGTAGATAACACCGAGCTGAGAGAGTGTTGATGCGCTGAAAGCAAGGAAGGTTCTGCAGAGAAATCTGGACAGGCTGGATTGATGGTCTAAGGCCAGCTCAATGATATTCAACAAGGCCATGTGCTGGGTCTTGCACTTTGGTTACAAAAACCCCATGCAACACTACAGGCTTGTGGCAGAGTGGCTTGAAAGTAGCTTTGCAGAGAGGGATCTGAGGGTACTGGTTGACATAAAACTGAATATGAACCAGCAGGGTCCTCAGGTGGCCAAGAAGGCCAACAGCATCCTGGCCTGTATCAGGAATAGTGTGACCAGCTGGACCAGTAAAGTGATGTGCCCCTGTACTTGGCAATGGCGAGGCCACACCTCGAGTACTGTGTTCAGTATTGGGCCCCTCACTACAAGGACATTGAGGTGCTGAAGTGTGTCCAGAGAACAGGGCAACAAGGCTGGTTAGGAGCCTTGAATGCAAAGTCCTGTGAGGAGTGGCCAAGGGAGATGGGGTTGTTCAGCCTGGGGATGAGGAGGCTGAAGGGAGACCTTACTGTTCACTACAACTGCCTCAAAGGAAGTTGTGAGGTGAGGAACAGCCTCTTCTCAAAGGTAACAAGTGACAGGATGAGAGGAAATGGACTTAAGTTGCACAAGGGGAGGTTTAGATTAGATATTAGGAATAATTTCTTAACTGAAAGGGTCACTGAGCACTGGAACCAGGTGCCCAGAGAAGTGGTGGAGTCACTGTAATAAAATCCATATTTATATATTTTATATTTGATATGTCTGGCAGTGGTATCTTCAAACACTGCCATAACTTATTTAAAAGCATATTCACAGGTCCTGTTATTCAATTGTGGGTAACATATTCCACATATGAAGACAGCTAAATGATTTAAGCACAGATCTGAGAATGTAGCAATTTAAAATGGAAATAAAGATGCTGTGAAATGTGGTTTCCCACAAGGGGAATGCTAGAGCAAATTAGCGAGGTACTCAAGGCTTGTTCCTCTGTCCAGTGTCTTCTCAGATGCCACAACTTATAATTCAAGAGGCTTTTAGCTTGAGAGGGCGAAGGGGCCTCTCTCCTCTCATGCCCAGTTCACAGGCTGCAGCTTTCCTTGGCTTGGAGAGGGCTAAGAGGCCTCTGTCCTCTCATGCCCAGTTCACAGGTTGTAGCTTTCCTTAGCGTGGAGAGGGCTAAGAGGCCTCTCTCCTCTCATGCCCAGTTCACAGGCTGCAGCTTTCCTTAGCTTGGAGAGGGCTAAGAGGCCTCTCTCCTCTCATGCCCAGTTCACAGGCTGCAGCTTTCCTTAGCTTGGAGAGGGCTAAGAGGCCTCTCTCCTCTCATGCCCAGTTCACAGGCTGCAGCTTTCCTTAGCTTGGAGAGGGCTAAGAGGCCTCTCTCCTCTCATGCCCAGTTCACAGGTTGTAGCTTTCCTTAGCTTGGAGAGGGCTAAGGGGCCTCTGTCCTCTCATGCCCAGTTCACAGGCTGCAGCTTTCCTTAGCTTGGAGAGGGCTAAGGGGCCTCTCTCCTCTCGTGCCCAGTTCACAGGCTGCAGCTTTCCTTGGTTTGGAGAGGGCTAAGAGGCCTCTCTCCTCTCATGCCCAGTTCACAGGCTGCAGCAGTGCAGCTCTTCTGGGATTCAGTTCTCTTGGGGCTTTTCCCCTTTCTGCCTCTGGCACAGGGCTCTTGGAGTGTTGGTTGCCTTGGTCTAGGTGCAAGGCCCAGATGTGGCTTGCCTGCTAGGACAAGCTCTTCAGCTGCAACTCCAGCAGCATTTGGCTCTTGTTGCTGTCTGGGTGAGAACAAGGCACACTGCCTACCTTCTTGGCTGGTTTAAATGCTGTCCCAAGACAATTTCATGTCTGTTGGTAACAGAGAAACCTGATGGCTGAACCTATAGGGTGGGACATATCCAAACATGGCCATGGGTGCACACAGTTCACAGGTGTGTTACAAGGTTAATTACATGTGCTGCACATTTACCTGGACCATCTGGACCCCAGTAAATGTCCAGGTTTGCAGATTCACAGCCCATTGTCTGGGTTAGGGCATGTTTTGGGATTTGGCCCTTCAGGACAGTCACCATCCCTGAAAGTGTTTAAAAGACATCTGGATGAGCTGTTTTGGGACATGGTCTACCCATTGTGTACAGGTTAGGGTTGGACTTGATGATCTTAAGGTCTTTTCCAACCAGGCAATTCTATGAGTCCATTGTTGAAATAAAAATTTCAGTTTGAGAATGGGAGTCCCCAAACAGATTTACAGTGATACAATTAATTAATAACTAAACACAAACAAAAGGCCCTTGGTTAATGAGATTCTGTACATTTGTTAAGTGTGCTTTAGAAGAAGGTCAACAAATGATTGAAGTGTTCTTAAATATTATTTTCAGCCCGTTATATGCTGTTGCTGCTAAGCTAAACATAAACATTTTGAAATCAAATGATCTGGTAGGTGTAAAGATGACAAAATATTTCCATCTTGAATTTGGCAGTCCAGATGGAGGAGTTCAGAGGTATAATGAGTGTTTTTATTGTGACACAATGTAAAAAACGGTGCCAAGAGTATAATCACAATTTTTTCTTTGAATCATAGAATAGTTTTGGTTGGTAATGACCTTAAAGATTATCTGTTTCCAAGCCACATGCCATGAGCAGGGAAACCTTCTACTAGATCAGGTTGTTCAAGGCCAAGTTGGTTAGGGCCCTTCTAGGGAAGGGGCATCCACAGCTTCTCTAGGAAACCTACTCGTGTTTCATTACCCTAACAGTGAAGAATTTCTTCCTCCTCTCTAATGTAAATGTACCCTCTTTCAGTTGGAAACTGTTACCCTTTCACCTATCACTACACCCTCAGGTAAGAGTTGCCCCCCCTCATTGTTCCTGTCAGCCCCCTTCAAGTAGTGGAAGGCTGCAACAAAGGTCTCTCCTAAGCCTCCCCTTCTCCAGGCTGAACCACAAATCTCACAAACTGTCCCAGTAAGGGAGGTCTTCCAGCCCCCCAGTCGTTTTTACGACCTTCCTCTTGACTTGCTTGAGCAGGTCTGCCTTGTGTGGTGGGCTGCAGAGATGGACACAGTAGGATCTCACATGAGTGATGTCAAGGGGCAGAATCACCTTCCTCACCCTGCCTTCTCCATACCCTGGGTAACCAGGATCATTTCCCCTAATCTTCCTTTTATTACCGACCTATCTACCAAAGCTTTTCTCATTGCCCCTGACATCTCTGTCCAGATTAATTCCATCAGGGCGTTGCCTTTCCTAACCTGCTTTTTAAATACTAGTTTTAGCAACTTTAAATATTACTTTTAAGTCCAAAGATTAGAGATCAACATTAACCTTTCCAACTTACACATTTTCATAAGCATAAATCTAACTACTTTACAAGGCTCATTTTGATCAAAGCACCCTTTTGATATTTACAATTAAGATGCTAATGGAAGCTGTTACATTACTGAAGGGCACTGAGCTCCAGTTTAAAAGCAGAAACACACAGCCAAGTGCTGAGTCAAAGAAGATACACCTTCAGGACAATGAGGTAAATCTGCATTGTTCCTGCAAGTAGCTTGAGAGGTGTTCAGGAGGAGACTTGATGGGTTGGACATGATGATCTTGAAGGTCTCTTCCAACCTGGTTTGGTTTATTCTAATAAAGGTTTATTAGAATAACGGGAATGAAGTGCACATATTAAACTGCTTGCATCTGAATGACACTACAAATGGCTTGTTGAAAGAAGTAGAAGTCGAGGCAGCAGCTGTATAACGTTTTTATTTTTACTATATTGACATTTTATGCACAAATATTTCAGAGTAAAAATAGAAAATAATTGTTTCATGTAAAATTACCAAAAAAATGCAAAACACGAAAGAAATACATAATTATTAGCAGAGTATAAGTGTCTTTATTTAAAAAGTATGCAAAAACCCTTCTGTTTTACAAAAAATTTTGGAATATTCTTTCTCTGTTTTCCTTCTGGCAGCAACAGAACAACCTCTGACAATATATTCTACATCTTTTATCGTTTCATTGAAGACGTCAAGTTAGTCACAGATTTCTCCCTCGACTACAGAGAGTGTGACAGTGATTTCACACCATTTGAAAGATCCCTTCTTCACCAATTAGAACACAGTGGAAAAGCAGATGATCCCACAACGAAGACCCCCAAAGACTACCATAGCTACTGAAAAGTGGCAAAATAATTGGATGTATTTACAAAGGAAGTGTGATATTAGAAGATTCCCCTAGAGGGATTATCATGTAACAAGAACGTTCAGGGAGATAAAGTATTGATACTCCATTTCAGTTTTGCTGTTAGCTTATCCTCCCACAGGCCGGTTTGATCTAGAAAGCTGTTCATTTAAGCTCCTCTTCTTTTTGTACTGTAATTTAACTAAAAAGGCCTCTCATGAGCTCTGCTAAATAAAACTAGTGACTTCTACTGGACTTTTGTTTAGCAATGGAACAGAATTACATAGTTGCTGTCACAGAACTTGTCCTTAGTAAGCGAAACTTGCATCTATTTGCATAAGTCACCTCAAACACTTGCCAACTGGTGGTATCAAACTACTGTAAGGGTAATAAATGGATTAGTGGTTGGCCTCCTGTGACAGATGCATTTACACATTTTGCTCAGGGCTTAAGATCTTTTTAAAAACAAAATAAAACCAATAAGCTCAGTAGATGGAATGCTTTAAGAGCTCAAGAATGAAATCAATATTAAGACTTCTTGAAAGAATCTGGCAGCACCCCCCACTTATCACCATGGTGATGATGAAGAAAGGTAGGCTGGAACTACATGAAAGAAATTATCTGCAGGTGAACACTCACCTATAAATAAAAAGCTCTGCCCTCAATGCACCCTTAAAATAAGGTGAGCCTTCTGTGTTTTTGCCCTCTGCCTGCAAGTCCAGTGCTCTCACTACTCAGTATAAACACACTTCATGTTTAGAACCCCACTGTGGGAGGATTTTTGATTCAATGTTTACAAGCAGCTCATTCCCTCACAGAATGAAAGGCTTTCCCTCATCCATCTGCATTTTAATTGTTAAGAGGAGGCTCCACTTACAAAGAGTTGGAAAATACGCATAGTGACATAATATGCTCTTTAGTAACACAAGTTACTAACACTAGTAAATGACAACATTAGCAAAAGCAAAACCAAAATGGTATAGTTTTCAGCCATGAGAAGGCATAGGCATCAGTACAGAAACTCAAAAGTTACAGACTACTTTTTGCTACACGTGTATTTAAGTTTCTATGAAGTACTCTCTGTAGCTCAGAATTCAGGATACATTCCAATTATTTTTATTCATTACCCAGACTTCAAATTGCATCCAGCACTGGAGCATGCACTTGGCTTGTGAAGCTTCAACAACATCACTTGAAGTTTGGAACAAAGTTATCTTTAAATAAAAAATACATCTTTGTATTTAATATATGTCAGACTGTACACTAACTCCGAAATCAAACCGGTTCTCAGTAAAACTATTTTCAACTTCCATTTTCTTTCTGAACAGGGACTACTGACTGTGATTAACTTAGGTCTTCAGTTACTAAGGTTGACTATCATGCAAGTATAAGCACCTTGCAGACCACAGCATTAAAAAGCTCCCAGCAAAACAAACTACTTTTGGGTGAGGGCTGTTTTTTCAAGTTTTCAAATCACCTGATGGGGGAGGCGATACTGGAGCAAGAGGTTTACCTTTGCCTTTTGCTAATTGGTTAACAGTATCATTCAAACCAGTTAAGTACTTACTTGCACTCATTATGCATATCTATGTATTACATTGAAATACTCTTAATTGGCTTTTCACCTAAGCCAGATCTAAACCTGGATCTCCTTCTTCAGCGCTGACGTTCAGTCTAGTCTTAAGTTTCTTATGCTTATAAACGCAGAAGCTGTTTTAAGAACTGGACGATTTGTAATACTTAATGCCTCTTTCACTCTGCTTAATTAAATGACAATAGTGGATGTTTAACTTTGAAAGCATCAAATGCTATTTGGTATTTCAGCAGAAAGACTGGCAATGACTAAGTTCAGGCAACTGATAAGCCTGCTTGCTGCAAAAAGTTACTCTGTACACCTGTGGACACAGTGTGTTGACCAGTCCAACCTTTCTCACCAATTCCAGATTGTATACCAGAGGCCCTGACTCAAAGGTGCAGAAGTTGTGGTGATCCCCTAATTTACACTGAAATATATGCTGTTAAAAGATCCAAATTTATGAGAGTCCCAGTTCTTTATAGAAAACCATGCTCTGCATTGTACTGTCAAGAAACGAAACAAGTTTCCAATTCTGATAAAGGTAAGAGCATTAACTGCTCTGCCTATATAGGAAAGGCTCCCACTTTCAGGTCCTAGTGCTTAATTATCTTTCTCTGTTTGCAGGGACGCTGTGGCTAGTGCCACTGCTGTAACTGGCTGTGCAATGCCATGAAGCTGCATCTTGGCTAGTTTCTTCTGCTCACATTCTGTGACCAACCTATTCAACTCTGCTGCGCTGTATCCAATAAGAGTTTTCAAGTCACAGACAAATTTGTACACAAACCTCTTGCCTTGCACTTTGCAGATCATATCTCCATCATAGTAATACCTATAAAAGGAAAAAAAAAAGAAGTCAGTTTGGGGGAAATCAGTTTTATATAGCACTTGGGCTTAGAAAGAAAATGCCTCACATGATTGTCTGTTGCTTTCTTTATTCATATCCGTTTTTCTAAGGAAAAAAATATGTTAGAAGAAAAATCAGCCCTGCAGATTCTGTGGTAATAAGGAACAACCATTCTCTCCCCATTGTTTTTAAAGATGAAACTAAAACTATAAAAGCACATTTGTTGGTTCAGGTTATTTATAGTTCACATGCTAGCAAAATTTACATTCTTTTTCTTTATTTACAAGTAAAAGTGACTTATCTAACTGTGACAACTTTGTACACTGTGCCACACAAGAATTACTGCACTTCTGACCAGTCTGATAAGGATTACAAACTATATAGCCCACTGCTTTCCAGAGACTTTATGAAACCTTAGGTGATATCAATAAAAGAGTAGATAGCATTTTATAGTTTTATTGCCAGTCTTATCTCACTGTAGGCAGTAGTAGAATGAATGTCCCACTTCTCATTAAGAAAACTTTGTGGCTAGGACATAAACACAACTACAAACTGGATTGAGAGTAGCTCTGCAGGGGAGAATTTCAGAGCGTTGCAGGATGAAAAACAGTATGAGCAGCAAGCTCCAAGTTAATCACATCCGGGCTGCAGCAAAAGAAGAGTGGAAGCAGGTGATTCTCCCACTTGATTCTGCTCTTGTGAGACTCCACCTGAAGCACTGTGCCCATCTCAGTGCAAGACACACAGAGACCTGGCTCAAGCAAGCCAAGGACGGCTGCTAAAGTGATTGAGGGACTAGAACATCCCCCCTGTGAGGACAATTTGAGGGCTTGTTTGGCCTGGAGAAGAGTAGGCTGTGGGGCAACCTTATAATAGCCTTCCAGTACTTAAAAGGGGCCTACACTAATGATGAGGGAGTACCCTTATCAAAGAGATAAAATAGAATGGGGCTAACAGTTTCCAACTAAGATACTGTAGATTTACATGAAATGTAAGGAAGAAATTATCCACTGTGATGATGATGAAACACTGGAACAGGTTTCCCAGAGAAGGTGTGGATGTCCCCTCCCTGGAAGTATTCATAACCTGGACTTTATGAGCTTAACAAGCTTTTAATAAATTAGAACAAACAAACAAAAAATATGAAAACTGACTGAAAACATTTAAAAAGACAATTAAATTTTCTAAAACTATTACCCACATGCAGTACAGACAAACCTCCTTGACTGTCTAATAATCAGTCCTGAGTGACATGCTCGTAAAGCAAAGATGATTCTCACTTATGTTTATTGTACAGTCCTGTACAATAAAGCCTGTGTCAAAATAATGCTGCAGAAAAACACTTTACAAAACTAAGTTTCTTTAAACTATTTAGTCCACATTAATGATATGTTCAGGAAGGAAAAGAACTGCAGGAGATGAGCCTGCATTTACACAAAGGCCTGAAACCATGCCAGATTTCCACATCTCATGCTAGAAACACTCAAGTTAGAATTAAGACAATGCCACGAGAAGCTTTCTACAATACTACAGTGACTGGATTTCTGCTTATAGCATTTGTTTGGTCAAAACCACAGATATCTAAAAATAAATACCCATACAAGTTCACAAAGCCTTTGTTACTAGAATGTTCCAAGTCACATGAAAACTTTTTCAGGATACTACAGGAGATGAGTTAGCATCCAAGTCTCACTTCACTACTCCAAGTCTCACTTCGCTACTGGGTAACTAAAGAGATGCTGATCTTAGAAGATTTACCAAGGTATATGCGACAAAAAAAGTTGTTCTTCCATTTTCACCCTGTTGTGGTTTCCATATGGTTTGGTTTTCCTACAGCTAGGCAGAAGAGCCAGCACATTTCTCAATAACATCAATATAATTTTCTGTATTAATCAACAATCAAACAGTAATTTCAGTACATTAAAAACCCGAACATATTACCATTTAATAAAGTTTTAGCTTGGCAACGTTGCTTATCATGGGACTAGCAAAGGCATTAAGTATCCCTTCAGACATTCAAGTGCTAGAAAACATGTCAATATTGATACAGCTTCCAAACCAGCAGCATTTTGAGGAATGTGATTTCTGTAATTCTGTAACTAAAATATAAATGCAAAACTTCTCTAATAGTGATTCATGCAAATTACTGTGCAGACATCTGGTTAATATCCCAGTGATAACAACGTTATTCTGAAGTTCTTCAGCTGCCTCTGAAATCTGCAGAGTTTGCTGACAAACCCAAACCCCTCCAAACAATTAGCATTATTTTTATGGTCCAGAAAGCTTTCACATCTACTTTCAGTACACAAGCACAGAGATTCACAAGAACAGGTTGGAAATATGAGAATGTTATTGAAACAGTACAGGCTGGAGAGCAACTCTACTGGTAAGGCTCTGCAGTGGTCAGAGCAGAGACCCTTCCCACACAAGGGATCCTGTGAAAAAAGGAATGTTCTAATTCAAAATGTAATTAATGCCAGAACAGCCATTTCAGACCACACTAAGGATCTGTCTGGAACACAATGTAGATTCCAACAGACTAAAGAAAGACATGTAAGGAAAAGTATTAAAGTGAGTATATAGCATTGCATTGATTTGTCCACTTTCCTCCTAAACTCAGAAATGATTTCTACATACACCAGACTGTGCCTCAGGAATTCACAAGACAAATTAAAGGGTATAATTAAGCTGAGTATCTGGTGAGTGTCAGTCTCTTCTGTTGCCTCCTCTGCACATAAATGAGATGCTGAGAGGTCATTCTATACCAACTATGACATTCATGACCTTCTATAGACTTTGATCTCCCCCAGTAAAGTACTCATTCAACATTACACATATTAATGAAATGCTTTCTGAAGCCAGAATATTGTATTTTTACTATCATTTTTCATAGAGATATCTTAAAACAGAAGCTGATTTTATTTTTCTCTTTTAGAATGCAATACTAGATGAATTTAGTTCCTTTGATAAAAAATTACTGTGGCCAAATGGGAACGCTAACAAGTCAGTCTTAGATCTCAGACTTCTGTCAATATGCAACTTCATTCATACAAAAAGAGTTCCTAAACCCACTTAAATAATTTACAGGATTAGACAATAATGACCTTCCTTGAAAACTTAACCAAGGGTAGAGAGGCTCTGCAGAGAGACCTCGACAGGCTGGACAGATGGGCAGAGTCCAACAGCATGAGATTGAACACATCCAAGTGCCAGGTTCTGCACATTGGCCACAACAACCCCATGCAGTGCTACAGGCTGGGGTCAGAGTGGCTGGAGAGCAGCCAGGCAGAGAGGGACCTGGGGGTGCTGGTTGATGGTAGGCTGAACATGAGCCTGCAGTGTGCCCAGGCAGCCAGGAGGGCCAATGGCATCCTGGCCTGCATCAAGAACAGTGTGGCCAGCAGGAGCAGGGAGGTCATTCTGCCCCTGTACACTGCACTGGTTAGGCCACACCTCAAGTACTGTGCCCAGTTCTGGGCCCCTCAGTTTAGGAAGGATGTTGACTTGCTGGAATGAGTCCAGAGAAGGGCAACAAAGTTGTTGAGGGGCTTGGAACACAAGCCCTATGAGGAGAGGCTGAGGGAGCTGGGGCTGCTTAGCCTGGAGAGGAGGAGACTCAGGGGTGACCTTATTGCTCTCTACAACTACCTGAAGGGGGGTTGTAAACAGGTGGATGTTGGTCTCTTCTCCCAGGCAGCCAGCACCAGAACAAGAGGACACAGTCTCAGGCTGTGCCAGGGGAAGTTCAGGCTGGAGGTCAGGAGGAAGTTTTACACAGAGAGAGTGATTGCCCATTGGAATGGGCTGCCTGGGGAGGTGGTGGAATCACCATCACTGGAGGTGTTCAGGAGGAGACTTGACAGGGTGCTTGGTTGCATGGGTTAGTTGATTAGGTGGTGTTGGATGATAGGTTGGACACGATGATCTTGAAGGTCTCTTCCAACCTGGTTTATTCTATTCTATTCTAAAATATTTAACCATATCATAGTAAGAAATCAGAAGTTCAATTTTAATGATTTCAGAGAACTTGACTGAATCTTCAAATTATTCCAGAGACCAAAATCAGGGGAAAAAAGTGAAAAATTCAGCTACTTGCATACTTGCATTATTCCTCCTCCTCTTCAAGCACATCACCTACAATGATTCTGTAATAGAAGTTCCTTTTACCAATGTCAAACTATAAAATCATAATGGAATGAAAATAGTCTGAAATGCTTCCATTTGTTCAGATTAACTTTAAAAGTTGGAATCACAGCTGTTGAAACCTACCTGTCAGATGCCTTTTCAATGTAACATCCCTACCATAAGAACAATGGAATGGATCAATGAATATTTGCACTTGGACAAAAATTTGTTAGATACAGAGAACTACTCTTATTTACATAATTACAGGAAAGTATCTGCTCTACACCATAACAAGAGGAACACAAACAAGGAAATTATAAAATCTAAAAGTAAGTTAGTAGTTCAGAGCATTCATGGATTTCTGTATTTTTCACTAATAATCAATACTATTTGGCACATTACTGAAAGGAACAGAATAGAACAGAATAGAATAGACCAGACCTGGTTGGAAGAGACTTTCAAGATCATCGCGTCCAACCTATCATCCAACACCACCCAACCAACTAAACCATGCAACCAAGCACCCTGTCAAGTCTCCTCCTGAACACCTCCAGCGATGGTGACTCCACCACCTCCCCGGGCAGCCCATTCCAATGGGCAATCACTCTCTCTGTGTAAAACTTCCTCCTAACCTCCAGCCTAACCCTCCCCTGGCGCAGCCTGAGACTTTGTCCTCTTGTTCTGGTACTGGGTGCCTGGGAGAAGAGACCAACCTCTGCCTGTCTACAACCCAAACTTATCAGCAGCAGCATTTGATAATCTTGAAAATAAATATATAGTTTCAAGAAGTTATTGTACTACCTTCTTTAAAAAGCAAAATAAGCCACCTCTAGCAAATACTGTGCCCCTGAGACTGGTACAATCTAACGTGAAAGAGTAGTGGTAGAGGATCTGTTTAAACCTTTATTAAAGAATCCACAAGTCTTGCACTACAATAGTGAAAAGTGAAAGCAAACCACTTCAGACCTGATCAGTTTCTTACCTCAAAGCCCGACTAAGCTTCTCGTAATTCATGGTGGGTTTGTTTTTACGCTGTCCCCATTTTTGTGCGACCAGTTCAGGTTGATTCAATTTAAACTCGCCTTCGTCACCAACCCAAGAAATACAGTCCCGAGCATCTTTGTCAGTGAGAAGTTCTAGTAAAAACTGCCACAACTGGATCTGGCCATTGTTTCCTGTTGAAATATGAACAAGAAGATCCATTTCATTTAGTTCTTTTCTTATTTACCTCATAGCCAAACATTTTCAACCAACATATTAAAGCTGATCAACACAGACTATGCGATAGAAGGAAAACTTGCACTGAAATATATTTTGGTTATTCTTTTGTAAATGTTTTCCTGAAAAGTCCTTAGTATTACTTTTTTTAAATAAAGAAACTGATGAAAACAGAAAAATAATAAAGATTTCTCACAAATCACTCCCTAAAACTTAAGGAAAAAGAATAACATAACACTACGTATTGGCATTCAGACACACAACTACCCCTAAACCTGAACACATTGCAGGAGTTGATTATTCATCTTCAACATACAGAAAGACACATATGTAATAGAAGTTGGGTTTTTTCCAAAAGATGAATTGTCTCCAATTTTCAACATGGAATATTACAAATAGGAAAAAACCCACCCAAACCAGCTTACACCAACATCTTTCATGTCTAATCACTAAGATTTCTTTTTAACTCAAGTTGAAATCCACAGTTAAATTTTTACTGTCTCAAAGAGTTAAGATAGCAGATCTAATGCCTACAGAGAAAACCACAAGAGCATACTCCCCATTGATGTCAGCTGATAAAATCTTGGCCTAGAATCCTCTATGGCATCATAATAGACATTCATAGAAAATGTAAAACAAAAATTCAAGGGGAAGGAGAGGAAAGGATTTAACAGAACAATTGGACAGTGGACAGAACCCAAGCAAAAATGACACAAAAAGGCAGAAAGAAAGCAGGATGATTCATTAGTAATCAAAAAGTATGTCCAAATAGCAGTAATTTCAAACATAAACTGCAGACCTAGTGTGCCAAACCAGGAAGCTAAGACTTCCTAAATCCCAAAGTCATCAAATTGCAGGAAGAGGAGGAGAGGAAAAAGGCAGAGCAAGTGTTAGCTAGGCCATGATTCCACAATATACAGTTTATTTTCTCTCATTTCTGTAACAGAAAGTATAAAGTAGTTAAAAGCTTGAATAAATGCTACACACTGGTTTGAGGGGACAGGCTGCTATGTGATGGGAAGAGAGAATTTAATGCATTTTATTTACTTCAGGAATCAAAAGCAGCAGCACATTAACACACTGCCTGTGTGAGCTAGCCAACCTGCCAGGTCTGTAGATGCTTGTGATATAATTTGCAGCTACAGTTCCCATCATATCACGTGGACTTCTACAAACCTCACACTTAGATGGACAACAAAGTGTTCCAGAAAACTAATTTGGTCTAGTGAAGGGTATCCCTGCAAATGGCAGGGGGGTTATGATCTTTAAGGTCCCTTCTGACCCAAACCATTCTATGAATCTATGAAATTCTCAAGTTTCTTACTGCATTTGCATTTAAAAAATAATGGAGGCAGTACCTGTTCTGTTCCCAGGGGAACTTCTATCTTCCCCAGAGATTCTTGGAGCTCTCTGTACTTTAGCTGCCTTTGCGCTGCTGTTGATTACTTTAATGGTGGTTGGGGTAGCAGGCTGTACTGATGCTGGAATAATCTGCACAGCTGTAAAGCAGAGAAGATTTCAGAACATCAATTATAAATTGCTGGCACAGAAATAAACATGTATTATTTATTACCTGTATTATCAAAACATCCAGGAGATGTTTGCTTAAAAGAAACACTAAATCACAATGCTAAGAATAAAGCCTCCTTACCCCTTACAGTGAAAATGGTGGGTTTAGACTCACAGTTGAGATGCCACATTACAGATAAAACATCAGCTTTGCTCTACTATCAAGCATATTACAAGTTCCCATCAAAAACCTCACCTTGTCATGCCTTCATTTTCATCTTTATG
This sequence comes from Melanerpes formicivorus, assembly GCF_026170545.1. NCBI lineage: Eukaryota > Metazoa > Chordata > Aves > Piciformes > Picidae > Melanerpes > Melanerpes formicivorus. The sequence goes on along the minus strand of NW_027142363.1, from coordinate 9,054,207 downwards.
CTGTTCCCATATGACCTACCCATATGATGCACTCTTCTGTATAGTCACTGTACAGCCCTCCATACCTGCTCTTCAAACAGCAATTAAATACCCTTCTCTTACAACAGTAGTAGTGGAGGCAAATGCCCCACCTAGGTGACTTTAAAAAGACACAAACCCAGGATGTAATATTTGGTACACCTATTAAACACAAACTGCTTGCAAGTCTCCTAAAAATAGATTAATTTCAATAATTTATGACACTGATTCATCTGGAAGAATGTGTGTTAAAACAGCAGAAAGTTACCTTAAGGTGTTTTTTTTTCCTAGTATTGGTTCCTAAGCAAGTCTTCTCTTACACACTCCATTCCCATTTTTAGAAACACTTTAGTTTGAAATTATGACATTTTAACGTATCTAATTCCTTAATGCAATTTATAACCTAAAACCCAAACCAACTCAAGGCTGCAAACACGAATTCCAGGCAGTTTATTTCAAGACATCAAATCTACCATTCAAACCTGAAGTTTGAAACTTGTTGTTCAGGTCAGACATCACCTTACAGTCAATGATAAAACATCAAGAAACCCAACATTTTGCTTTAAGAATATAAAATATGCCCTCTTCCCCTCACCAAGGAAAACTACTCTCCCAAGGGATTTTCCAACCGTTGCACTACTATGCTGCTGAACCACAGTGCAGTGCTAAATCTGCAAACAATTAATTGCCTGACTTAACTGGCGGCAGAAGTACTTACGCTGATCAATAGTAACAGTTGCTATTTCTCCAGAGTGTTCTTGGCTTGCCAACACATCTAAAAATCAGGAAAAGAAAAAAATAATTATTTAACCTACAAATTTCAAGTCAGCTGAGCATCAAAAATTTTCACATTTCATAGAGGAAGAAAGTAAATATTTGTTGCTGGTTTGCAAGTAACAAGCATAGCTTATGGTCTTATGAGTAGAGACATTTCACATCTGTCATTCAGTTTTCAGAAACAAAGATGTACATGTTGAATTTCAAGGTATTTTATGCCTTCTCCACCCCCTAAAACCTTTAGCTATATCACATAAATGAAGATGGAAACAGGTTTTTAGTCTGTCAAGTTCTATCCCAGCATGGTAAGTCTGAAATGTACATAGACATTATAGTATCATACACCTACAACGCATCACGTATCAGTTCTGTTGTGTACATCTAAAGATTCCATTGCCTATGCTTCATAATCTTCACTTCTATGACAGAGATGTACAATAGGTAACTCACAATCAATATTTTATTATAAAACTGTCAAATTCAGGAGATGTTCAAACAGAAAATCTTTATTAAAACAAAGGAGAAATCATCAGTTACTACTTGCTATTGGGTATGAAGTTTGAGGAAAGACAGGCAAAATTCCCCCCAAAACTCTGGGAAGATACCCCTATGCTGATCTCTAGTGAGCTTGGTTTTATTCCCTTTCCCCTTCAAACCTACTTTAAAGCCCTCTTGATGAGCCCTGCCAACTCATAGGTGGGAATCCTTCTACCTCTTTGAGACAGCTGCCCCCAGCCTGGTGCCAACAGGCCCAGAGCTGTGTAAAGCTCCTCATGATCATAAACCCCCAAAATTCCATCAGCGGCACCAGACTCTGGGCCATGTGCACTGATGCCCTCATTTTTACTGCCAATATTAAGCAGGGAAAAAACAATTCCTCACAATTAGTTTCATCTTTAAAGAGAAGTTGGGGAGGGGGAAGTTAAACCAGTTACAGAAAAAATCTGCATACATTTTCGAAGCAGCTCCAAATGGCTCCAGAGGATTTCTCCCCGCGGGACGCGCTGGAAGAAGTCTTCTTGACTGAAGCTGCAGAGCTCCCGCCCGGGAATGCTGAGTGCATTGAGGTCAATGTCGGTCATGCTGAACTCCTTCATTACCCACACCACCCAGTGGAGTACCTGGTCTGTCGACCACTGCACTGGGTCTGGGAAGAGAGAGACAAAACCATAAATCATCCCATTACATACTGCAGGGTTCCTTCTCACTGAGGATACAGAGCTAGTCCTTACCGTAACGGCCAACAAGAATGAAGTACAAGTAGCTACTCACCTACAGTGTTCAAACAAGCATAAGCCAGAGTTTATTTTTTTCAATGACCTTTTCTCAAGGTCTTGAAAACCCTGCCTTTATTAAGGTGGCTCATTGTTTTTGTTTGCTTTAAAAAGGGGATTGCTTCTAGCCAGTACTGTGTTTGCAATATAAATTGTATCACTAATCAATCAGAAATCCCATGTAACATCAACCACCTTGAAGTGGATTTGATATTAAACCCTTGAGGCATGGAGTCTTTAAAAGAACCATGTCAGAGTACTAGGCTCTGACACGAGGCCTTTGCTTCTCACTCAACCACTCCCAGTGAGTAAGCTGGAGGTGCAAAAGGAACTGGGAAGGGACACAGACAGGACAGCTTACTAAGTTCTTTTTTCTTGACCATGAATTTTTCTTTATTTTGTTTTATAATTCACTTTGTCTCTTGATTCTTTCCCCCATGCCTCTAGAAAGGAAGTATGTAGAGGCTCACCTGCCAGCTGGAGTCTACCCATCACATGAGGGGACTACTAAACATGCACTAATAGATTTGAATCATCTTTTTCCATGTTGAAGCTAGCATGGCTTTCCATGCAAAATCTGACTTAGCATCATACTCAGCATCCTATAAATGAACTATGAACTATCTGTTCCAGTACCTTCAGAGGCAATTGCCACCAAGTACTGAGTTGCTCAGGGAGGTGGTGGAAACCTCACCCCTGGAGGTTTTTAAGGCCAGGCTGGATGTGTCCCTGCTCATGGCAGAGGGGGAATGGAACTGGATGATCCTCGAGGTTCCTTCCAACCCCAACAATTCTATGATTCTAAATAAACTGTTTAAGGATTTGCAGATACTTTGGGGGACTTTCAGTTGAAACATGTGGATTTAGCTCAACTTTGGATTTTCACAGCTAAAGTCATTAAGCTCTGTACAGATATGAGACTAAGTTTTCTGAGTTGCTTTTTCTCATAAAATGTGCCACATGTCTTCCTTTGGTTTCTGCCTTAAAACCACAAAAGAGAAAAGAGGAAAAGGAGTAGTGCAAAACCTTAGTGCCATGGTTTAGTTGATTAGATGGTGTTGGGTGATAGGTTGGACTCGATCTCAAAGGTCATTTCCAGCCTGGTTAAGTCTGTAGTCTGAATTCACACCACAAACAGGTTGCCCAAAGAGGTGGTGGATGACCTATCCCCAGAAATATTCACAGTCAGGTTGGATGGGGCTCTGAGTGGTCTAATCTAATTAAAAATGTCTTTACCCATTGAAGTGGAGGTTGAACTAGGTGACATTTAAAGGTCCTTTCCAACCCAAAACATTCTGTGATCCTATGGAAAAGAGCTTTGTCACCAACATACAGTTTAAAAAGAAAAGGGGAAAGGAGAAAATTACTTTCAGAAATCTGCAATGATGAAGTTGTGATGCAAAAAGCACTACTGTAATACAACCATTACAATCCTTGTGTTATGCAGATATTGGCATCGTACTTACACATACAGCAATAAACCTTCTCTGAAGTAGTGGAGCTCTTCAGTTATATAACCCAAATTAGTTATCAGTTGTAAAAGAAAACAAAAGCAAATCAAACAAAGAAACAAAGAAAAAGCAAAGCCAACCAAAAATGCACAAACCCCAACACCAATCCCCCAAATGAACCAAAGAACTCAGCCCCTACCTGAACACAGACATGCATACAGACACACACAGGGTCATGTATTATTACCGTACGGTATTCCAAGGCGCTCCTGCTCCTTCCGGTAGCCTTCCAGCGCTGCAGCCCATCGTGTCACTTGTTCAGATGTTTCATCTGAAATTGTTGTAATGTGTTTCGTTCCATCCAAAGTTATCACTTGAGCTTCCTCAACAAGGTGAGCTTCAGCCTCCGCATGATGAGCATCTGGATCAATCACTACCTCCACAGTTTCCACAGGTTTCACAATTTCGAGGATGTTTAATTTGGGCTCTATCCCTAAGTATGGAAAGAACAAACACACAACTTAAAAGACAGCAATGCAAATATGACAAAACTGTTGCTTTCTGATTAGTGTCAGCATACTGAGGAAAGAACCATGATATAAAAGCATCACCAGACTTCTGTAAGTGTTCTAAATTATGATGACATGATTTATTATATAGGGTATACTTGAGCAACCCAAATAAAAAGCTGTTCCTCTTTCTTCCCCTAGTATTAACACTTCCTATTTTACTTAGGTGATCCATTCCACATCTCTCAAACAGAACGTGCAGGATGTGGGCACAAAGAACAAAAAAGCAACAACCCCCCCCTCCCCCCAAAACTCCCCCCATCCACCTCTTGCCTCCCTATGAGGCAACTTCAGTACCCTGCAAGAAAACATTAAGAAAAATTAGGAAGTTCTTCATGTTTTATGGTTTTATGTTTGTCATTTAAGATATTAGACAACAGACAATATGTCTGTGTCTATTGTGCAGCAATAAGGAAGACAATCATTAATGCTAATAATGCTTTGTATTACCAACTTCTCTGTTGTCTTCTAAAGGCATTGTGCCCAACTGGTGCCTCACCAAATTGCTGACTTTGTACAGGGGATTTTTCTTGTCATGATATGCTAAACAGGGGGGAAAAACCCTTTCCATTTTGGTGCCATACAATTCTCATTACAACTAATAATCACACTTCTTTAAGAAATTTTTATCAAACATACTTGCACATAAAAAACACATTTAAAAAATAATCTGTAGATTTCCCTGTTATTATGACTTGGAAAAACCTTGACTAGGGTTAGGCAGTAGAAAGCAGGATTCACAGAACATCACATGGCCATAACTTCAGTATATTGTGCTGTGAAGTATCTTTGTGTCCCTACCATTCTAAACTGGATGTGAAATGGTACATCCTGTAGGTGTCAATCTTCAGTTCTAAGAGCACAATTCATTCCCAGTTTATAAGGAAAAGCACATGAAATACTTGCCTCTACAGCAAGTAGCAAGTCTCTCAGACAAGTAAGGGTGGGCAACCTGATCTAGTGTGAGGTGTCCCTGCCCATGGCAGGAGGGTTTGAACTAGACGATCCTTGAGGTCCCTTCCAACCCTAACAATTCCAGGATTCTGTGATTCAGCCTACCACTAGTCACCTGAGACTCAGCATCAAATGCAAATTGTCAGTCTTAATACTGTTGATACAAACCAGAAAGGCTTTCTTCTCCTTTATGTACACTGAAGCCAGATTTTATTAAACTGTTTTATTGACATAACTCAAAACAGATAATCAAAGACACCCTACTCCAGGAGGAACCTGTTGTCACTGTTGGTTTAAAAATATGGGAATGAACATCTTCAGGTGTTTCTAGAGCCTGACGTGAATATTGTCTTCAGTGAGTGGTGGCAGTCCTTCCACTCAAGACAAAGAGGACAAAGGGCAAGAATAGGGGAAAAAAAAGCACAATAATGCTGCTGCTAATTCCTGAGGACTCAACCAGAGGACATCCTGTCCCATCTGATAATACAAATAAAAACTACATGTCAACAAATCCCTCACCCACCTGGTTAATGCTCCTTTGTCACAACTGTTTACCCTGCCTTTTAATCCACAGAAAACAGACAACAGATAGTGGTCCAAGCCTTTCACACCAATTTTCAGTTAACACAGAAGCTCACTCACCTGACAAAGTTCAAACTGTCACCTACCTAAAAAAAAAAATAATCAATCTTTTGCCTGCTGTCTAAATACTTAATCCGGTATGAAGACCTCAAGCTGTCTGACACCGTTTGACCTAGGTTTGTTAGGGTGTTTTTGTTTTAAATGTTTTGTTGGGGATTTTTTTTCTGTTGTTTATTCCAAACTCAGAAACTGACAAAATTACTGTAAAAAAACCATTTAGAATAGCATCAATCCATGACATTTATTTTAATTACGACTACTTATAACACCACCACACAAGGAAGGAGACATTCTGAAGCTATGTTACCATTCAGCAAGCTTTGCCATTTTACAGCGAGAAATAGCAGAGAATTAGGTTTGCTCACTCCTACAGTATCATTTTGTCTGTATAACACACAAACATAACTGCTTACCTAGCCTAGATATTACTTGCACACTGAGTTGCACTGTTCCATCTGTTTTGACTCCTTGATCAAAAAGGCTTCGATCTGGGTCCAGCTTGATAAATGCAAAAAACCAGAAGTGTTAATCTCACAGTCATAAGAAACCTATTTTCCTTTAAAATTTAGAAACACACATGTGTCTGCAGCAAATTTCCTGAAGAAGCATGCAAAGATGTTTAACTCTATGTATAGTACAGGACTAAGAATGTGACCAGAATTTGAAATACACCACCCTGCTCTGTTTAAGGTAGTCTCACTTACAGGGACATTTTCTAATCTAACAAAAAGCAATGCAGTACCTGGAATTACCTTTATTTTGTGAAAAGCATTTGCAGTTCCTTTTCTTAGTTTTTAAACACCTTCATAAAAAGTCTTTAAAGCAACATTCTTCATGTTTTTCATGGGGAAGCCACAGATGACTAACTATGAACACAGCATGCAACTGCACACAAGGTAGAACAGTTAAACTATCTAACATGTGGCAATGTCTGTAAAAATAATGAAGGGCAATTCTTGAGCAATGCTTTTCTATCTATGCATCTGAATGGTATAAAAGTCTTCTTGCTTTATTTAGATTCAAAACAAGATCACTCATGCATGTTCAGGCAGCAACTAATGATGGGGGCTGTCTCAAGAGAAGACAGTACTGCTGTTGGCCCCATTCTTCCCACTTGTAAGGTGGTTTTCTGCCTTCTTACTCTCAACCCAAGAATCCCCAAAGTATTTTGATTTTAGGGTATATATATATATGTATTAAATGATGATAATGAACTGGATATTAAACTGTTTTTTATTCAATTAATGTACCAAATGAAACACAAATTCTATGAACAATGGGGAAAAGTGATGAAGTGTGTAAAATGCTTCACCATTAAGAAGTTAAATCTTTCATACATAGCCTTCATACCCGGATATCTTGCAGGCAAATTTCATGTGCATCCAAGGAACACTGCAGTCTGGGTTCCAGCAACTTCTTAAGATTTCCAATTGGTTCATTGATGTCAATAGCTTGACTCACAAATTCTGCTGTGGTGTAAGTTTGCTCAACGATGCTTAAATACCAAATTAAAACAGCAAAACATTATCTACATGTTAACATAGCAGGTATAGAAAAGCTTAAAAGAAGTTAGAAACAAAGTACATAACAGGGGATACTGGCTCTAAAAATCTTACTACCATGCAGAAACACTCTTAGCTTGAAAGCAAATCAGTAAATTTGGTCCCCTTACGGTTTTGTAACTGTTGCCATTAAAAATATAGGCTAAACACCAGGATTATTTTAAGACTACTTTGAAGAGATTAAGTCATGATCAGTGTATTATACATCATTAACTTCCAAGTAGAGTGAACTAATTCTATTTGTCTTCCCTAAGCTGTGTTTAAAGACATTCAAGCTAAAACCACAGAAACACAATAAAAAAGAAGGAAAAAAAAGTCTACTCTCATACAGACAGCGTGTTTTTACCAGTCAGCACAAGGATAAACTTTATGTATACAAGAGACAACCGGAAGGAACTGCATCGAGCCTTGAACGAAACGTTAGTCACGTGCCATGGCTGTCCTGCACTAACAGGATGACAGGACTAGTAATGACATTCAGAAGCATCAGTGTTGTGGGACTCACGTCTTAACAAGAACCTTAGACAATCAGTCTCTCTGCTTTTACACAGACAGAAATTAGAAAGTATAGAGTCAGTTTGTAAGTCGTAAAAACATACAAGGAGATCAGAAAAAACAGCTAATAAATGGTGTCGAATCAATTCTACAAGGCAGGGTCTCAAAGAGCAGGTCATCTGCCAGCCTCAGCTATTTTTATGCAGCATTAGAACGCAAAAAAAGCAAACAACAGGTTGCGGTAACTAAGTCAAAGGCTATTAGATTTCGGTGTCTATGATTTTGATGGCCCTAACAACATATTCAGTAGATACAGAACATCAATCCATTGGTTTACTGTTACACAGAGGAGAAATGGAGCAACTGAACTGTTCATCTCCATTACAGAAAGATAGAAGCAGAAAGTTTTGCAGCATGTACCTGCAGACACTGTCACAGACATTAAAGCAGGGGAGTAGGACTACTAAGAACACACCAAGTGACAAACAAAACAGTTGGGATTTAAGCAATTAAGATTGAAGAGTATGGTAGCACTATACAAGTTTTCTACAGCAGCTACAGTCCACTTAAAGAGAACCAACATTTTGTTAGATAAGAAACAGAAAAACTGAAGGGCACAAGCAAACTTAAGAACTTCCTATCCAGCAAGGAAGTTGCAAAATGATGGGAAAAACAAACAAGCACAGGATTTGAGATCCTAGTGAACCAGTTAGTTCTCCCCATTTGAAGTTACTTCTTTTGCCCAGCTAGAAAACACTTGTACTTATTTCATAATTAGGACCACTTCTGAAGCATTACACAACACCCAATAACAAATCTGAATAAGCAAAGCCAGAGTGTGCAGCCACAAGCCTGAAAATAATTAAAGAACATCAATCAATAAATAAATGGACAGCAGCCTACGGTCCCCCAAAAGCAACGACAGTACATACCTTTCTTCAGTGCATTCTTGTTTCTCAGTTCCATCAATTTTTATTTCTATCAGCTCCTCTGCCTCTCTCTTAGTCATGGCTAAAACGTCTTAAGAACAGAGCTAGGAAAAAAAAAGAGTTTTTTGTAAGTCACAGATAAACAAAACTAGATGAGGAGTTCTGTCCTATGAAACATTTTTTAAACCAAAAAGCAGGACACCTTCTCAAAGGTGAGAATTCATCTAACAAATAAGCCAAAATGTAACACAGATTTCACAAAACAGATGACAGTACATGTTCCTCAAATGCTCTAGGGGGAAATCCAGGACTAGGAACGGTCGAGGCAATCCCAGGCACAAATACAGGCTGGGCAGTGACTGGCTGGAAAGCAGCCCTGAGGAGAGAGACTTGGGGGTGCTGGTGGACAAAAAGCTCAACATGAGCTCTCAGTGTGCACTTGCAGCCTGCAAAGCCAATCAGATCCTGGGCCGCATCAGGAGAAGTGTGGCTAGCAGGTCAAGGGAGGTGATTCTCCCCCTCTACTCAGCTGTAGTGAGACCCCACCTGGAGTACTGCATCCAGTTCTGGAGCCCCTATTACAAGAGGGATATGGAGGTACTGGAACGTGTCCAGAGAAGGGCCATGAGGATGATTAGAGGGCTGGAGCACCTCTCCTATGAGGACAGACTGAAGGAGTTGGGGCTCTTCAGTCTGGAGAAGAGAAGGCTCCGAGGTGACCTCATTGTGGCCTTCCACTATCTGAAGGGGGCCTACAGGAAGGCTAGGGAGGGACTTCTCAGGAAGTGATAGGACTAGGGGGAATGGAATGAAGCTGGAGGTGGGGAGATTCAGGCTAGATGTGAGGAGGAGGTTCTTCACCATGAGAGTGGTGAGACCCTGGAATGGGTTGTCCAGGGAGGTGGTCGAGGCCCCGTCCCTGGGGGTGTTTAAGACCAGGCTGGATGAGGCTCTGGTCAGCCTGATCTAGTGTGAGGTGTCCCTGCCCATGGCAGGGGAGTTGGAACTAGATGATCCTTGGGGTCCCTTCCAACCCTGACTGATACTATGATACTATGTTAGTACAGAGCCCAAAGCCTGACTTTCTCAAAGATGTCCAAATTTCCAGAGTGTTTTTGCTTTGCACGAGCTACAGCTTTTAGAAAGACCTTCTGAAAATTCTTCAAAGTTATACATTGTTTGCTAACTTTAGCTTCACATCACCACCTTAGCAAGGCTGAGCAGCATGGTACATAAATTGTACAATAAATTTAAGCAGCATTGTACATAAAATGCTGCAACGGGAAGCTATATAACAGATAGCTAGACAGGAAACTGGCTATTTCCTCATAGGCAAATACACTCAGCAATAAAGCGTTCAGTGACTGTCCCATCTTTCCACCAGTCCCTCACATGAGCTATAACTTGATGAACTTCATGAACACATCTTAAGTCCCAAACTAATGCAGTACTTCTGCAGTTAAAAGGGAAGCTATTCTGTGGAATATTCTCATTGACACAGCAGATTTTCATGCCTTGGAGTCTACTGGAATAGAATTTGTCTGTAAAGACATATTTTGTATAGCATTACCATGTTTCACTGACCATCCCAAGGCATTCTAAGTATGAATACATACAATAAATAATTGAGACAAAATTCATTAACAGTTTACAATAAGTAACACCAACTCCTAGGAAAAGGATTAAGTGGTATAGAAAACACATTGGGTTAGGAACTGGCTGGAGGGCCAAGCCCAGACAGTAGTGGTGAATGGTGCCACATCCAGCTGGCAGCCAGTCACTAGTGGTGTGCCCCAAGGATCAGTGCTGGATCCCATGCTATTTAACATCTTTACTGATGATCTGGATGAGGGCATTGAGTCCATCATCAGTAAATTTGCTGATGACACCAAGCTGTGGGCAGGAGTTGATCTGCTAGAGTGTAGAGAGGCTCTGCAGAGAGACCTCGACAGGCTGGACAGATGGGCAGAGTCCAACAGCATGATTGAACACAGCCAAGTGCCAGGTTCTGCACATTGGCCACAACAACCCCATGCAGTGCTACAGGCTGGGGTCAGAGTGGCTGGAGAGCAGCCAGGCAGAGAGGGACCTGGGGGTACTGGTCAATGGTAGGCTGAACATGAGCCTGCAGTGTGCCCAGGCAGCCAGGAGGGCCAATGGCATCCTGGCCTGCATCAGGAACAGTGTGGCCAGCAGGAGCAGGGAGGTCATTCTGCCCCTGTACACTGCACTGGTTAGGCCACACCTCGAGTACTGTGTCCAGTTCTGGGCCCCTCAGTTTAGGAAGGATGTTGACTTGCTGGAATGGGTCCAGAGAAGGGCAACAAAGTTGGTGAGGGGTTTGGAACACAAGCCCTATGAGGAGAGGCTGAGGGAGCTGGGGCTGCTTAGCCTGGAGAGGAGACTCGGGGTGACCTTACTGCTCTCTACAACTACCTGAAGGGAGGCTGTAGCCAGGCAGATATTGGTCTCTTCTCCCAGGCAACCAGTACCAGAACAAGAGGACACAGTCTCAGGCTGCACCAGGGGAGGTTTAGGCTGGATGTTAGGAAGAAATTCTATACAGAGAGAGTGATTGCCCATTGGAATGGGCTGCCTGGGGAGGTGGTGGAGTCACCATCATTGGAGGTGTTCAGGAAGAGACTTGATGGGGTGCTTGGTGCCATGGTTTAGTTGTTTAGGTGGCTTGGATTGGTTGATGGGTTGGACATGATGATCTTGGAGGTCTCTTCCAACTTGGTTTATTCTATGTAAAACCCCACAAACATAACCCCCAAAGAAAACCCAACACAATAGAAAAAGCAAAACATGCTACTATTTATATATCCACAATAGAAGAGATTACCAAAGACTGCAGTCTGAAATCATTCTTTTCCAGGAAATACTCTTACCCCAAACTCAACTGTTAGTAGGATAATTTATTAAAAACAAGTTAGTAAGGGAACTTAGTAAACTTTAAAACTTCTCCAAAGAAATAGTAACCAAGTTGTACAGTTACTACTATGTGAAATTAGTTTTGCTGAAACCATGTGCTGAATGTGATACTAATCTGTAAGCTACCACATATGGGCTTCTAGTCTAGTAGCAGACTAGACAGGTACTCACAACTTGCTTCTCTGTCTGGTATCTTCCCAGATGCAGTGACGATAACTTGAGCAGCTCTTGGCTCAGAGAGATCTAGAGGGCGTCTAGTGTGCTCTGCCACTAGGCTGCAGCCTTTCTGTGGCTCTTCTGGGATTTAGTTTTCCTGGAGATTTCCCCCTTTCTGCCTTGGTCTAGGTGCAAGGCCGATGTGCTAGGGCAGGCTCTTCAGCGGCTACTCCAGCAGTATTTGGCCCTTGTTGCTTTCTGGGCAAGAACAAGGCAAAGTGCCTACCTTCTTCGTTGGTTTAAATACTGTCCCAAGACAATTACTGCCCTATGGTAACAGAGAAACCTGATAACTGAACCTATAGGATGGGGCGTATGCCAACATGGCCTGGGGCACACAGAGAGATGTGTTACAGAGTTAATTACACATGGTATATGTTTGCCTGGACCACCTGGACCGCGGGGACATGTGAAGGTTTGCAGATTCACGGGTGCTTACAAGGTTAATTACACGTGCTACACATTTGCCTGGACCATCTGGACCCCAGGGAGTGTCCAGGTTTGCACATTCGCAGGTGCTTAACCTATTGTCTACGTTAGGGTATGTTTTGGGGTTTGATCCTTCGGGACAAATCTACACACAGACCCCGGAACACAGGCAATTACGCAAGTAACAAGCCCATCATTACGGGGGGCACAATCTCTACTACTAGAACCAGCATTTGTTATTCTACCAGGCAATTAGGAAGTTGGAGACAGTTAATGCCCACATGCATTATGAAGTGAAACTGGAGCATGATCTCCAGAGGTACTTGTGCTCCCGAGCTGCTCTGGTGGTTCAGCTGTTTGTGAAATATTGGGTACTACCCATCCCTCTCGTAATTCAATTGATAACTACCAATACAATCTGTCCTTTACAGATCAGCTCTTAGAAGTTATCTGCCAGGTGGGATTTAAGACAAAGCCAGCAGACCGCTAAACGGCGTGGAATCATGCCAGATTTCGAGTGTTTTCCTTTCATAGCAACAGTCAGAAATTAGACAATCCCAACTGGGAGAAGTGGTTGTGCCGCACGTACCTGGCCAAGCACCATGAAGCAAACCGCGCGAGATGCCAAATACCCTCTTATGCTTTCAGGCAAAATTAGTTTTTACAAACGGAGGAAACTTTTCCAGTCCCGCAGAAGACTCCGGGTTGCACGACTCGACCCCAGCCACGACCGCAGGACACACGGCGGGCAGACTGCAGCCTCCTCCCCCAGCGCGCTGCGTCCGCTGCGCTGCCCGAGGGGCCCTTCCCCGCGTCCCGCCGGAGTCGCCGACTCCATTCCCCGCTTGCAGGGTGCCTGGCCGGCGGGCGGCGGTCCGACCCCACGGCGCCGAGGCCCTTCGAGAAGCGGCGCCCCAGCCCGCTCCGCCGGCCGCGGGGACGCCGCTACAGGCCCCCACGCGGGCGGCATGCGGAGCCGCAAACCAGGCCGGCGCAGACCCGCCGCCGAGCGAGGCCGCTCCTCCTCGTAGGCCCCGGTTCTCTCCCCCGCCACCCCGCCCGCTTTCCCCCCTTCCTCCTCCCCGCGGCGCCTCGTCGTTGTTTGAACCCGAAACGGAAATGAGACTCGCGGCGCCGGGGAGAAACGGAAACAAAACACGGGCCGGGCCGCCAGGCCGCGCCGCACTTACCCGCCGCTGCTGTCCGCCGCACCGACCCCGAGCGGAGCGGCCGCACGACGCCTCCCGCCAGCTACGGCCCTCGCGGCTCCCCAGGGTCCCGCCGCCGCCGCCCAGAGGAGGCCGTCGCGCGCTCGGGATTGGGCAGCGCGGCGCAGCGCGGGCCCAGGCGGGGAGGGCGCGCGCCGACTCCGCCACCCCCCGCGCCCGTGGAGGAACTACAGCTCCCGGCGGCCCCCGCGCGCCACCAATCCGCAGGCGGGGCTGGGCTAGCGGCGCCTGTCACTCCGAGCCGTTTGCCATCATCCGGAAGAATATCGCCCACTTCCGGCAGTAAGGGTAGGCAGTCAGGTTGGTATTTTTGCTCTTTCTCTTCTCCCAGCCATAGCTAAGCAGCGTTATGCGGTGGGGAGGGTGCAGCCGCCACCGCCTCGAGGACCTCGTGTGCGCGGCCGCGGGGCTCAGCGCTGTGGCTGCACCGGGTCGCGCGGGCTTCCCGGCGTGCATTGCGCGGAGGGAGGGGTGGGGCGGAGCCGGCGTGGCGGTGCCAGTGAGTCTCCCAAGGTGACTGGAGCTGGGCCGGGGTGGCTTCGTGGTGCCCCTGTCCATTTTCTCCCGTGGGATCGGTAGGTACTGGGGATGGCTCCGCTTCCACCAGTTTGTGCTTGAGGCAGCAGGTTTGGCGCTAACAGTGTCTCCTGACCCTGCCGCCTGTACCCGGGGTGGCTGAGGTGAAGAGTCGGGGGAAGTGGTGGAGTCGGTAAACGGTGGTGTTGGGTTAAAATCGTTGCTTTTGCTTTAAACGAGACAAAACATCAAATTCCGGGGTTGTCTTCGGTGGAGGTGCGAGCAAGGACGATTTCAGTGCAGAGCTTGAACGGGGGACGTCTCGCATCGCTCTTTGGATTCAGAGGCTGCTCGAGATTCCACCCTGTTATCGTGTGCTGGGTTAAATATTCATTCTGGTTTAAAGCTCACTTCTGAGCGATTTTTTTGTTGCTTTATCCGTTTGTATTGCAGAAAGAGCTAACTAGTTCTGTGTTTTGGTTTGTTCTTTCTTTTTTAGTAGCTAAAACATCACTGTCATCATGATTCTGCGTCAGATCCTGCGACTTTCTTCCGTTTTTCGCACTGCTGTTTCCATTCACTTGCGTAGAAACATAGGGCTCTCTGCTGTTGTCTTTAATAAGACAAAAGAGCTTGATCCAGTTCAGAAGCTCTTTTTGGACAAGATCAGAGAGTACAACACAAAGAGCAAGTAAGTAAAGAAAATCATTCTAAGGTTGGCTGCAAAAGAGGGGAAAGTACACATTTTGACAGATGCTGGCTGTGCATCATGGTCTAAATACTTAAGGTACATTTTCCTGCAAACTTATTGATAGTGTCACAAGTGAGAAGGCTTGTTCTTGCACACCTAACACGAAGTGCCCATTTTGTCACTGAATAAAGAAAAAGCAAAGCTAATGTCTTCTTGGGAAGTTAAGACATTCAATGAAGGTTTTTTCCCCACTGTGAGACCATACCAGTGTGTTAGTTTTCACCCAGCTACGTGCTCTGTAAATGAGAGGGGGGAAAACAACCAAGCAAGAACCAGAACTACAGTAATTATTCTAGGAGAGGAAATAAGCCACTTCTTAGTTCTTCTAGAGGAAGATGTGTGTTTCCATATTAAAAGAAACTAGACTGTGGAGGAAGGTGTGTTTTTGGTGGCTTTACCAATCATAAGTGGTATCTGTGGTGGTACAGCTGAGCATTCATGTTCCACAGTTATTATTTTAACTACTTTTAGATTTGTATCCCAAGAAATTCCCTGTCTGAATGTATTTGAATGGAAGATTCCTTTTCTGCAGGGATTTTTGCTTGTTTAGTATTTCTTTCTTTGCAAGAACAGTTAGGCTTTCCTAACCCAGACCACTACTTGGGAAACAGCAAAGTTACGAGTCACAATTTTGTAACGAAGTCACAAAGGCAACAAGTGATACTAAGAGCCCTGAAAGCCCAAATACTTGATTTGGGTTTATGTCTTGAAAGGCTACCTCTGTAGCTTGGATTTTCATTGATAGGAGAGAGCCTGTACTTCGCCCTGAGAACCTTGTTTATACATAAGTATGCCCAAAGGTTTGTCATTTTACATAGTTCACTGTGGTTGGTTGTCAAAAAGGTTTTTTAATTCATAAATAGCCATGAAAGTGTAGACCTTGCACATGAAATTTCAAAACTCCATTGTTGATCAGAACTTGTCATGTTTTCCTTAGGCAAGCTGGAGGTCCTGTTGATGCAGGCCCTGAATTTCAGAAAGACATGAATGAATCTCTTGCTAGACTTCAGCGGGCATATGGTGAGGGAGATCTAACCAAGTTTCCAGAATTCAAATTTGAGGGTGAGTTAACAATCTTCTTGCATTTTAAATTGCAAATCAGAACTGACTGCTTTTCTTAATTCCCATTTAGTTTTCCTTTGGACCATTAATGTAATATGAGGTGCCCTCAATGAATCTCCTTCCTGTTGCACAGTTCACACATTGTTCCATTTGACTCCTTTGTTTTAATATTTGCCTTTTCCAGTAGAGGTGTGCACTAGTTTATACTGATGCCTAACAAAACCTGCAGTCCTGTCAGGCTTTTTTAATTACCCTTCATAGATCCTGAAGAAATAACCCAAATACAAATGTAGAAATCGCCTGGGGCCTATTGGTTTTTATGGTTTATTTGGTTTATGTGGCATGGTTAGTGGTGGGCTGCAGGGGTGGCCTCTTTATCAGGAGAGGGCAGCAGGTGTCCACACATTGGATGGAACCAGTCCATCTTCAGGATGCAGCTGAGCCAGTCAGTGATGCTGGCAGTGTGTTCTGTATCAGCCTACTTCAAAAAAAGGGTGAGAAATGCTACCTCTGTTTGCAGCCCTCCTGTGAACAGAGGGAGGGAAAATTTAATAGCACAAGGCTGGGTGGGCATCTGACAGCCAGCTCAGGTCAACTCACCATTCTGATCAGACTTAACTGAAAAGTCTAATTTAGACTAGAAATACACCTAAAAATATCCCAGGGTTTAGTGGCATTTCAGTTGGATTAAGCAAGAACTTGGCATCAGATTGTTACTGGTGCAGATAGAGTATCTTTTATTTTTTTCTCCCCATTTTTAAGCATGCATATTCTTTAGGTTTGGTTTTATTTCTGTATAATTTGTAAAGCAATACATATTAAAGGTTAGGATTTTTTTTTCCCTAATGAAACAAGAGTTTTGTGATCTGTGGAACAAAACAAAGGGGGTGATAGACCGTGTTCTTTTTTCACTGTTGCCTATCCTTAATCTAATTTCAATGAGTTTTCAAAACTAAGTGGCTAGATGGGCAGAACTTAATTTTTTTGCCTTACTGAAGATGACTATAAGGTGATCCTTACCCCTCAGACTTTCTAGCAAGGAGAATAAGTATCAACAACACACCTGTCAAAAACCCTAAGCACTCTGAGTTTGTACCTTTGATACCAAGAATCCCTTCCTCAGTGTCTGTATGTGGAGAATATCCCTTGCTGAGTGGAGTTGAAATTGCACACTCCATTCTGTTAATCAGCTGTAAGACACTAATCAAGAGGAAGAGCTCTTATGTCAGAGCTATGTTAGAAATGCTCTCTTAGTGTCTAATAATGTTCTGGTTGCCTTCTTCCCTATCCCAGCTGTGTAGCTAAAAGTTGTTTCAGCAGAATGTTAATAATGTGCATGTCTATTTTAATCCTCATGCATAACTCCTCTAAGATGGAAAAGACAACTCCAGTGCAATTCATTATTTAGTGCTGCCCACTTTCAGTCATACCCTGGCACAAAGTGGTGGTGTAGACTCCGATGTACGTTGGAGTGAGCTTGCTTTAGCGTGTCAGCTTTGTTTTCTTTGAATAGCAGATGAATTGTGGCATTTGAAGCAGGAATAAAAAGACTAATACAACCTTTTTGTCTCTTCCCTTCCTCCTTCAGAGCCCAACTTTGAGGAGTCTCCCAAGTGATATCTTCAAGTTGTGTACCAGAAAGCAGTGTATATCAATGGAGTTGCTGAACGTGGCACCAGTTGTAACTTAATAAATGCAGTTTGTTTGACTCCAGAGGCATAAGTCTTTATCTGTATGGTGAGCATAGTCAGCTATGATCATCAACCCTTTAAATGACTGAGGTATCTGATTAGTGTTTCATACTGCTAACTGCACAACTCCATCACCAAGCTACATTTTACTACAGAGAAGTTAACACACTTCGTAATGATACACCAACAAAGAACAACTTGTGTTTTCTGAGTTTGTCACATCAAAAAAGCTTCTGCAGAAGAGAAAAAAAACAACCCAGGAAGCCTCAATTTGTAGCAAAACCTATGGTAGTGATGGACCTGCATAGGCACACAATACTAATTTTATACTGCATCTATAAACACACAAGTGATGAAGTGTGACTATTACAGAAGCAACTGAAACATGTTAATGAGGTTGACACAAAGACTTCAGGTTATGAGGAACTATTTATTTTGAACACTTCAACTGTTAGGGTGAGATACTACAGCTTGACTTTATATTAGTGTGATTTTTAGTTACTTTAAGTGACACATGCAGTCTATAGAGAGAAACTTCCTTCTGGAAGAGAAGCTGTGGACTTTTTATATTGGACAAGAAGACACCGTTTGAGACTCAATTACAGGAAGCTTTATTTTGTCAGGACAGTGAGTTTAAGTCTGCATGACTACTTACATGCTTACAGATGACTTTGGCAAATCTAATACAGTGTCAAGGTACTAATAAGTCACAATTGCAGAAGAGTTTGAGCCCTTGACAACAGTGGAGATGGAGGTAGTGGAAGTAGTGGTAGAAGGTCACCTATGAAAGTTATTTGAATAGATTGTTCCAAGCTGTAAGCGTGAATCCCATATTGCTGCATGTGTACACACAATCACAGAGTCACTGTATACCAGGTTGGAAGGATATCTAAGATTATCTAGTCCAACCTTTCTTGGGAAAAGCATGATCTAGGTAGGTCAGGGGGCCCAGCACTCTGTCCAGCTGAATCTTGAAGTTGTCCAATGCTGGGGAATCCACAGCTTCCCTAGGGAGATTAAGGGCTGCTTGTTCTCACAGTAAAAAATTTTCATCTTGTGTCTTAATTAGAATCTCCCCAGCAATAACTTGTACTCATTATTCTTTGTCTTTTCCTTGTGACTCCTTGTAAAAAGGGAGTCTCCATCTTCTGTTAAATACTGGGACATGGTGACAAGGTCTCTCCTAAACTGCCTATTCTCAAGGCTGAATATACATAATTCTCTCAGTCTTTCCTCGTATGGCACATATCCCACAGCTTCAATTATCTTTGTAGGCCTTCTCTGGACCCTCTTCAGCCTGTCTGCATTTTTTAATTTATTTTTTTTTTAATAGCAGGGACTAAAAGTGAACACAGTATTCCAGGTAGAATGGGATAATTATTTTATCTCTCCTGGTGATGCCCTTGGTGCAACTCAGAATCCGATGGGCTTGCTTTATTGCTGCAGCACAGTGTGTGCTTGTTGAGCTTGTCTGCCAGGACACCATGAACAAAATGAGAAGTCTCCATGCACATTATATTCAGTTCTTTGTTTAAGTTTTTGGGTTTTGCTGTGTTTTTTTTTCCCTTTTTTTCTTTTTTCTTAAAGGCAATCACAGGTTGACTAGATCTAAACATTGGCAGTTTCCATTTTCAGCATGTAGTACATGTAAACAATATTTACAGAGTAGAGGTCAAAAGATCCCTTTGATACTTTTGTATAACAAGTAGTCATTTGATGTCCCTCACAGAGGCTGAAATCTTCTAAATAACAAAGGACTTGGTATGCTTGAAATCCTAAATGAAGCAAACAAGGTTATGTAAGTAATAGTTCAAAGCTTTTTAACTAGAATTACATTAGTGTACGTATCTGAAGAATCAAAGAAACAGAAATTGAAAAGCAGCATGCCTGAAGCACTGTTCCATTATCCTTTTCTGTAACTGCTATGTAGAATAGAAGTAATAAACTGTTCATAACCATCAAACAGCTCTGTTGAGCGTCTAATTCATAAGCAATTCATATTGATAAACAGATACCACAGCTCTCCGGCGTTTGTGCCTTCCCACTTGGTGCAGCCAGATAGTTGGCCTCAGTAAGTCATACCAGGGTGAATGAATAGTGCTATTGAGTAGTTCTGGTTTGATTAAAGAAATTGGTCGTGTTCAGTGAGCTTTTAAGGCTACTAATGTAGCCTTAAACTTTACACAGTGAAATTAAGTTGCTCCTAGTTAAAACTTCAGTTGGAGCTCCATTCCTTTGGCACCCATCTGAAAAGCTGGATCAAGGTATGTGCACTTAAAACCCTTGAGCCCACCCAGGGAGGAAGAGAGAAAAACTATGTATGTATTTAGTCAAGCCTTTTGACCCACATTAATCTTACAGGAATTCCTAATCTTGCTCTCACCACTGCTTTGGACCGTGTCTGAGCTAGTTTCCTTGGTTAACTGATGTGTACAGGCAAGTTATAGTCCAAGCCATCACTAGAAATTACATTATTAAGTGGACAGTGTAGAGGATATTACCAAACAGTCAAACATTCAAATAGAAATTGTGAAATCTGATAGAGGGGAAATGGGAAAGAAAAAGAATAAAAGCAGGTAATAGAAAAAGGAGGTGGAGGAAGAAGCAGGTAAATGAAAATCAAGTAGAAATCTGGTTAGTGTGGTAAAGAAGAAGATGGTGAAGTATGGAACAAGGAGCTGTACTTGTATGGCCCTTGAAACTGAGTCATAGGAAGCTATAAATGTGAACAGGTAAGGTATCTCTAGGTTCTGGTGCCATCTGTATGGGGCAGGTGTGGGAGTGGGTGTGTACATGTGCATAAACACCACAGATCTAGGGAATTCTGAAGACATCTAAAACTCTTTAAACACACTACTGAATGCAAAATAACTTGCCTTTTCACTGGAAGATTGATAGTTGGTTGTCTTTCTGTTAACAGACCAGAGAAAAACATAGGTTAGACAGTGACACTTCTGGTGGTTTAACCCATTGAGAATCTTATTTATGAATGAATATTCCCAATTTGCAGCAATCCTTAGGGCTTTTTTCCCCCCTCTCAGTTCTGTTGAATGTTTTTAGTTACCATTGTGTCATGAACCACCTTCCCTAGCTTGTCTTTTCAAGCACAACTGGAAAGCTGTGCTAAATGACCAGTACAAATCACACAGTATTTTCAAGTATTATTTGTATTTCTCTCTAGGACATTACTTTTTTTCCTTTCTTTCCCTGCCAATATCTAGAGGTACTAAGATAAACTTTCAAAAAGAAAAGAAAAATGAATTGGAAACCAGCCACCGATGAAGCACATAATTTTAGCCTCGTGTGAGAGCACTGAAATATCTTAAGGAATTCTGACTCAGAAATTTAAGAGGCTGAAGTATCAAAGGAGTAGACCAGACACCCTCAGAAAGTTTCCACTAGAGATATTTTTACAAAACCTTCCCTGAAATAATTTGTGGACATTGATATGAGCCAGACAGTTCTTTGGTTATGATCATCTCTTGTCTACTTTGAGGAGGAAACAAAGCTGTAACTGTGTAAAAAGATATTTCTCTACCCACTTATCACTGTAATACTGCTCAATTAATTTTCTGAACAGCACACTGGTTCTAGTAAGGGAACAAGCTGGTGTGTAGGGTCAGGTTTGTTTTGGTGTTCAAAAAAGATGCTGTACAAGAATTACATGAAAAAGGCCTTGGGCAATCCTCAGTTACTAAATCACCAGAAGTATAAATGAAGTCTGCAGTGATTTGTGTACTGCTTGCATCCAGATACTTACTGGGAAGAGCTTTCCTCTGAAAAAGAATAAAAAAACCAACAATAATTAACACAAGAAGTTTCCTTAGCTTATACAAAGCTCTTTGAAATAGTTATGCATAGATTATTCTGCGATTCAGTTCCTAGGAGGAGTTTCTGAAGCAAATGTCTCTTTTTGGTGTAGTGAGTTTAAAAACAAAAAGATAAACAAACTGCCAAGTTTCATAGTTTCATAGTTTCATTCAGGGTTGGAAGGGACCACAAGGATCATCTAGTTCCAACCCCCCTGCCATGGGCAGGGACACCCCACACTAGATCAGGCTGGACAGAGCCTCATCCAGCCTGCTCTTAAACACCCCCAGGGACGGGGCCTCGACCACCTCCCTGGACAACCCATTCCAGGGTTTCACCACTCTCATGGTGAAGAACCTCCTCCTCACATCCAGCCTGAATCTCCCCACCTCCAGCTTCATTCCATTCCCCCTAGTCCTATCACTACCTGATATCCTGAGAAGTCCTTCCCCTGCCTTCCTGTAGGCCCCCTTCAGATACTGGAAGGCGACAATTAGGTCACCTCGGAGCCTTCTCTTCTGCAGACTGAACAGCCCCAACTCCTTCAGTCTGTCCTCATAGGAGAGGTGCTCCAGCCCTCTGATCATCCTCGTGGCCCTTCTCTGGACACGTTCCAGCACCTCCACATCCCTCTTGTAATAGGGGCTCCAGAACTGGACACAGTACTCCAGGTGGGGTCTCACCAGGGCTGAGTAGAGGGGGAGGATCACCTCCCTCGACCTGCTAGCCACACTTCTCCTGATGCAGCCCAGGATCTGATTGGCTTTGCGGGCTGCAAGTGCACACTGAGAGCTCATGTTGAGCTTTTTGTCCACCAGCACCCCCAAGTCTCTCTCCTCAGGGCTATCCTCCAGCCAGTCACTGCCCAGCCTGTATTTGTGCCTGGGATTGCCTCGACCCAGATGCAGGACCCTGCACTTGCTCTTATTGAACTTCATGAGGTTGGCCTGTGCCCACCTCTCCAGCCTGTCAAGGTCCCTCTGGATGGCCTCCCTTCCCTCCAGCGTGTCTGCTGCACCACACAGCTTGGTGTCATCAGCAAACTTGCTGAGGGTGCACTCAATGCCACTGTCCATGTCCCCCACAAAGATGTTGAATAAGACAGGTCCCAGGACTGATCCCTGAGGGACTCTGCTTGTCACTGGCCTCCACTGGGACATGGAGCCATTGACAGCCACTCTTTGGGTGCGGCCATCAAGCCAGTTCCTTATCCATCTAGTGGTCCACCCATCAAACCCATGTGTCACCAGTTTGGAGACCAGGATGTGGTGCGGGACAGTGTCGAAGGCTTTGCTCAGGTCCAGGTAAACGACATCAGTTGCTCGCCCCTCATCTATTAATTCTGTCACCTGCTCATAGAAGGCCACCAGGTTGGTCAGGCAGGATTTGCCCTTGGCAAAGCCATGCTGACTGTTCCCAATCACCTCTTCACTATTCTTTTGAGCGAGTTCTAGCAGCAGCTCCGTTAGCCTGTTATTTTCAGGCAGCAGACCTTCTCAGACATTTGGCATCCCTTGCTGTTCTGAGCTCTACAGGCACTAGCATAAACGCTATGCAGACGGGGGCTTGGTGTCAAGCCTTTTGCAGCAATCCTTAAGAGCACTTCCTCCGCGACCCAGAAGAGGGAGCCCGTGAATTTAGTTTCCCCATATCCTAACTGCAGCTCAAACCTTTGACTACAAGCAAACTTGCATGGCTTGTTATTATATTGCCTTTCTTTGCCATTTCCTGTCAAAACTAGCGCAGAGAGGCTCCATGAACCAGAGGCTGGCTCGTTGCTTTCCCTTGACTGCTGTTTGATAGCCTTATGCAATTGCACAAACATCTCTATGCCATTCATGAAGCATCTTTTGCAGCAGAAGTTGGCAGAATATATTTTTTTCTTGCACAGAGAGGTTGCTGTTGGTTATTAGCTTAAATTTCATGGACTTAGAGGAGAAGCAGACTTCTTTTTTTTTTTTTTGACAAAAGGCAAGAGTGATTCAGTTTTACTTACTTGCAAAGTAGCCCTTTTTTTGGGCATAAAACACTCCAAGGCCACAGAGTGCCATTACCAGAGCCACAACTACTACAGCAATGATGATGGCACTTATATTAAGGTCATCTGTAATGATAAAAGAGAAGTAAAATGTTATAATCTGTAATAATTACCATTTGCTGGATTTTTTTTCCCTAATTAGGATGAACATCTTTTGTATCTATAGGTGGTCTTTTGCCCAGGATGCCTAAGTTAGATAAGGATAAGCAGCACAAAAGCACTACTGTATCACAGCCACATTAACAGCAGCACTCAATACACTTCAATTGCTTAGCTGGGGTCAAAAGTAAAGGAAGAATAAGAGGAGTCGAGGGATACATACTCCTCATTGTATCTATCCCAAATAAGTATTACTCAAGTCATATGTCTCTAAGGGGAAAAAAACCTTGAAATCTTTAGCAGTCTTAAAACAAGTGTTTTCATATAGTTAGTGTGCCTCAAATAACTGGCATAGATGATGGCAATGTCAGGTCCCCAGTCCTGAAGGAGAGGAGTTATTTAAAATTCAGTGCTTTCTTATTATAAACAGCATGGCTTTTAAAATTCACCATGAGAAAGGCCAACAAATATTTTAGCCCAGACGTCTGAGGTTAAACTCTGCACTGAGCTAGCCATTTTTATTTTGGAGGTGATGATTCATGGCCATTTCCTGATACAATCACCAAGAGCTTTGGAGAATCATCTATTTTAGGCAAAACAAAACCAACAAGAAGAAAGATGTATAACAAAAACTAATGACGAGGTTTAACTGCTAATTTGGATCCTGACTCCAAGCATACATTAATATATGGTTGGAAATTTTACTCCCAAACCTATCATTTTTAATGCATTGGTTGGCAGCAGTTTCAGACTTTAGGGAGTGTTTCCCCAACAGAGAGATTCCACCTTGGTAGCCCATGGAACACTTGCTCATAATCAACCAGGAATGCTTTAAAAACCATTCCACAAAGACTTTCAGCTAAGCTCTGAGAAAGCACTAGACAATTGTTTTATGAAATACTTGGGCGTGAATTTCTGTGCAGATTTGTTAGGATTTGTTACCATCTGCTTTCCTATCACATGTCCAAGAGCTAGTGTTATGTTTTGCACAAACATTCATACATTTTGGGTTATTATAGTCTGCCACTCCAGCCTCTGCTGAATTCTTTATTAGTTAACACGTGCTACTCTTCACCTACGCTGTGCAAGTAGAAAAGAGACAGCAAGATTGATTGATTTATGTATTGTCAAGATACACTGACTTCTTCAGTGTTCCTCTGGCAGATATAAGTGAGTCATTCAGTTGAATTTCTGATCTGTTACTTTAAGATCTCACATGAGTGCATCTCAAAAGGAAGGCTTTTCCTAAGGAAAAGAACCCAGCGGACTGGCACAGCATCCTGTACACCTTCCACAAAAGCATTCTGAAACCTTAAAGTTCTCCCATGGATCCTGCTGCTCTGTGAAGTGCAGTATTTAGCAACCTAAAGGCTATGAAATGCAGAGAGATAGGTTTGTGCTGCAAGAAATTAATGCTTTCAGTAGTCACAGCAACATATACACAAGTAACTCATATTATTATTACCCTCCCCCAAGGGCCATAATCAAACAAAAGATAGAATTCAGTCTGGTCTTAGCATCTCGGTTGCATCATGCAATAAAATAGTTCCCATTGCAAGACTCTTCTCTGCCCTTCTTTGCTTTGACACATACCAACTTGCATTCGCTTCACTGAGCATTTCTGAGATAATCCAATCCCATTGAAGGCTTCACAGAAATACTCTCCTGTGTCATTCTTTGTAACTGTGTTAAACAGCTGTTAAGAAGGAGGCCAAAATTATTATCAGAATGGAAAAACAAAGAAAAGCAATGAAAGAAAAATCAGAATTTCCTGTGGGATAGAGATTTTGACATGGCAACAGAGTTGTGTGTGGGTTTTTTTGTTGTTTTTTTTTGTTGTTGGCAGTGTGTGTTTGTTTTGTTGTTTGGCTGGTTGTGTTATTATTTGGTTGTTGGGGGCTATTTTGTTGTGTTTTTGTTGTTGTTGATGGGGGGGGGTGTTGTGTGTTTGGGGTTTTTTGTTTGTTTGTGGTTTTTTTTTAAACCAAAAAGCCCTGAAAGAACATGACAAATTCCACTCCAGTTCACCTCAAAATTCAGCTCCCTAGTCACATTCCTTGGTCCTTCAGCTAAGGAGAAATGCTAAACTGCATTATTTATCAAATACTCTTGCTGTAAACACAAAAATAGAATAGCATAGCATAGCATAGAATAGAATCAACCAGGTTGGAAGAGACCTCCAAGATCATCCAGTCCAACCTATCACCCAGCCCTATCCAATCAACTACATCATGCACTAAGTGCCTCATCCAGGCTTTTCTTGAAGATCTCCAAGGATGGCGACTCCACCACCTCCCTGGGCAGCCCATTCCAATGGCCAATCACTCTCTCTGTAAAGAACTTCTTCCTCATATCCAGCCTGAACCTCCCCTGGCACAACTTGAGACTGTGTCCCCTCATTCTGTTGCTGGTTGCCTGGGAGAACAGACTGACCCCCCACCTGGCTACAACCTCCCTTCAGGTAGTTGTAGAGAGCAATAAGGTCTCCCACTGAGCCTCCTCTTCTCCAGGCTAAACACCCCCAGCTCCCTCAGCCTCTCCTGATAGGCCTCCTCATCTTGAGGAAGGCATCATCTGCTTGACTGTACCTAGACTGTACCTAGAATAGCATAGAGTAGAATAGCATAGAATAGAATTAACCAAGTTGGAAGAAACCTTTGAGATCATCGAGGAAGCAAAATGAGGAAGCAACAGATAGGCAGAGACTGACCTCAAGCCAATTCAAGTATTTATTTTTTTTAAACCATTAGAGTTGCAAACTTTTTTTCATTTAATATATCCCATACTTTAAAATTAAGACTGAATCAGAAGCAATCAGTAATTTTGAGTGGTTCACCTAATTTTCACAGTGTGCTGAGTCACCGCACCTCTGAATGCTTAGGCACATTTCAGCTTCCATGCTTGGTTGTGCACAAATGTAGACTGTTCCTGGCCCAGCTCTTTACTTCTGAAAAAATCTCAGCTGTCAATGCACTGCAAGTAGTATGTATCAACCTTTTTTGAAGGATCAGCTCACAGGGAGAGAATGAGAAAGAGATGGATAGCTCTGAAGGGGAAAAGCCCCACAGAATCATAGAATGTTAAGGGTTGGACTGGACCCCCAGAGATCATCAAGTCCAATGCCCCTGACAAAGCAGGAGCACCTAGAGCAGGTCACACAGAAAAGCAAACCAAACTACACCAAAAAAGCTACCATGTTTACTTTCAGCCTTAATTCATTCCCACTGACCTCAAACACTGGACTGGAACTTATAAATGCCACTGGATTGCACAGATCCTAGGCTGCCTTTAGTGCTGCACTTCCACTGAAGTGGCTGCCATTGCACATTTTAAAGGCACTATCAAATAAAACTCTGTTGATGTACTGAGAAATAATTCTCACCTGCCACCAGTTATCTAGCTGGCAAAGGTGAGACTTCTCACATATTTTCTAGATTCTGCTTTTTTACCATTACTGCAGTCTCGCAACTCACACAATTTATATCACTCAGTGACAATTGCTTATCATTGGTCTGGTGCAGAAACCACCTTCTATGTTTGTTAGCACTTATTGCAGCATGACATTGATTTCCAATGAAGACTTTGTGCTTTTTTGAATTAAGAAACCTGTGCATCATGGTATTAAGCAGTAAATGAGGTTTTCTTGATAGCTGATTATGACAGAGTTGGTGATTACACTTACCAGAGTGCCAGACTTTTTATTCATGGTGTAAGTTATGTTTGCTGCTCTAGCACTGCCTGTTCTTGTATTTTCCAGCAAGGCAACACCATTCTTGTACCACTGGTATTCAGATGGAGGAGACCCTTCAGTCTCCTTACAACTCAGTTCCACTACTGTTCCCGTCATTGCAGAGCTGGGTACCTCACATACTGGAGTAGTTGGAGCAACTGGACAAGGAAATTGCAGTTGTTACAGTCTTATCAGCATTGTCTGTATGACAACAGTTTGACAGTCACAGGTGAGGAGGTGAGCACTTGTGTACATGCTTAGAGACTATCAGATTAATGGAATGAGGTGCTGGAGAAAGAGTTGAAGGCAGAGTCCTGCTGCTGGAGAGCTCAGTGAAATTTATGAGGTGCTAAAAATGGAAGCAAGGGGCTTGATCTCTAGCTCCTCCACCACATGCTGTGTCATTCTGTCTCCAACTATAAATTCTCATCTATACCCAGAAAGTTTGTTTCACGTGGTTTCTTGCATGGGGCCTCCTGCTCACAAACAGAGGGGATGGATAACCCAGGGAATCTGCAGCCCACCAATTCAGTTGACTTCTTTCAATTTTTTGTATTGAAAGAAGTCAACTGCTGCTCTAAAAATGATTGTCAGAAAGAATTACCAAGGCTGGCCATCTTCATAGGCACTGTGCAAATCCCAGGTTGAAGCCCCCAACCTATTGTCTTCTAAATTTGTGTTTCAGTCAAAATCAAACATTTCCACACAGGGAGGAAAACAGATCATTCGTTCTACCACAAAGATGAATGCTTCTTTTCCAGATTTAATTATGTAAATCAAAAAGGAACATAACTTCTTTTTGTTTTGTGAGGGTTTTTTTGGTAACTTGAAACTATATAGATGAAAACTAAGGATGAAGTGGAACATTAAAAGCACAAGTGACACCTTAACAAGCTTTTTTTTTCTTTTTTTCTTGGGTGATTGAAAAATTAAAAGTAAAAACATAAAACAAGCCAAATCCAACAAGTGCAATGCCAACTATTTCACTAACTTTCAAAAAGGCTTGTGAGCAATACACACACACACTCACACACACCCTCCCCCCCCTTTGGGCTCTAAGATTTCAGCTTCAAAATTAAGAAGTCACACTTAAAATAGGAAAGCTGTTGAGAGAGTGGAACAAAGGAGGAATAAGTGGAGTTGCTTCACTGTTTGAGCTAATCAGAAGGTCATGAATTGATTATCCTTTATGAGGAAATTGTAAGACTATGATTTTTAAACATCATTTTTAATAGAAAAAGATATATAGAAACTGCAAAAGCAAATATTTTCCTTTCTCCCTATATGGAGAAAAGAAAACTAAAACTACCACTCTTTAGCACTGGGGAAAACGTGAGGAAGAATGTAAGAAGAATGAATTTAGTATTCTTTTTCCCTCCTTTCCCCAACTGGGAAAGAAAACAAAGAAAGAGCCACAAAGAACCTTGACCCCCAAAACCAACACCATCTCTCCTGTAAATAAAGCCCACAGATGGCTAGCTCACTGGCTGGCAATGCACAGACACTGCAGCAGTTTCTACTTCCAAAAACAGGAGGAGACTGTAGCATATTGGAATTAACTGCTTCTTAGGAATATTTGGTGTTGACAGATGCTGACTTTCCAGTGCCAAACACCATGATCAAGCTTCTCCAGATTCTCAGCCACCGAGTGATTAAGCTGCTAAGTTTTGAGATCCTGAAACCTCTATTTATATATAAAAAAAACCTTTTTAATGCAAGTGTGCATTTTGCAAAGCTCTTTTGTGATGTGTGTTATAAGAAGATTGTGATGTGTGTTATAAGAAGAGTATGAGCACGAATATGTAAACTCAGCCCAGAGGAGACCCAAAACCACAGCAGCCACACACCATATGGACAACTCTACCTTCAGCACCCCTTCACATCACTCAGTTTCTTTAGAGAAGGCCAAGTAATAAAGTTTGTACCTAATACTGTGAGAGTAATAGTAGCCTCTCCCAGACGTTGTCCCTCTTCACTCTTTGCACTGATTTCACAGCGGTAGGTCCCAGAATCCTTTCTAGTCACATTTCTGATCCGGATTCCTGTATTCAGCATCTCTGCCCGGCCTCGAAGGTCACCTCAAAGAGAGAACAGAGAGGTTTGCTTATAGAAAATGCCTGTGTCTCACTGGCTTGTTCTGAAATCATGTACAATTTATGAACTATAGCTCATTTGTTCAGTGTTAGTTATCTAAAACCAAGGAGCCACACATAATCCCTTTCCTGAGACACTGAAGAGCCCTCCACGACTCACCCATTTAAGACCAAATAAAACCTCAGTTCAAAAAACCTACATATTTTTGCACATTTCCAGAAATGGCAGTAGTCAGGTGACAAAAAAAGACTCCTAGAGGGATGGAAGTCACTAACTTATTTGCCTCACAGAAATTTGCCTCTGTGTCCAGTTCTGGGCCCCTCAGTTTAAGAAGGACATTGTGACTCTTGAACGTGTCCAGAGAAGGGCAATGAGGCTGGGGAGAGGCCCTGAGCACAAGCCCTGTGAGGAGAGGCTGAGGGAGCTGGGATTGTTTGGCCTGGAGAAGAGGAGGCTCAGGGGAGACCTTATTGCTGTCTACAACTACCTGAAGGGGGGTTGTAGCCAGGAGGGGGTTGGTCTCTTCTCTCAAGCAACCAGCACCAGAACAAGAGGACACAATCTCAAGTTGTGCCAGGGGAAGTTTAGGCTTGAGGTGAGGAGAAAGTTCTTTGCTGAGAGAGTCGATTGGCCATTGGAATGGGCTGCCCAGGGAGGTGGTGGAGTCACCATCCCTGGAGGTGTTCAAGAGGGGATTGGACATGGTACTTGGTGCCATGGTTTAGTCATGAGGTCTGTGGTGACAGGTTGGACTTGATGATCTTTGAGGTCTCTTCCAACCTTGGTGATTCTGTGAGAGAATTGTGCATGTGACCACAGCAATGTGTTTGATATTTTAATTTGTCAAGAAAAAAACTGATGGATTTAGCAAAGATATTGTCATTAAACTTAGTACCATGAGGTTTCTTTTCATTGTACAGCTTGTTAGGAAGAAGTTCTATACAGAAAGAGTGATTGCGCTGTGGAATGGGTTGCCTGGGGAGGTGGTGGAGTCGCCGTCATTGAAGGTGTTCAGAAGGAGACTTGATGGGGTGCTTGGTGCCATGGGTTAGCTGTTTGGGTGGGTTGGATTGGTTGATGGGTTGGATGCGATGATCTTGAAGGTCTCTTCCAACCTGGTTTGGTTTATTCTAATAAAGGTTTATTCTAATAAAGGTTTATGCAACTAAAGTTACATGCCCTCACAGAACCACAAATTTCAGTGTTTCTCCAAATTAAATATATGTAGGAAAAAACCCAACTTCATCAACAAGACCAGAACATATTTCAGGCTCTATAAAGCAATAAAATCACCATCCTTTTTTTCTTTCACTTCAACTTTCATTGATTGTGTACAAGGTACCAGAGACCCATATTTGGGGGTGCTGGTGGACAAAAAGCTGAACATGAGCTCTCACTGTGCACTTGCAGCCCGCAAAGCCAATCAGATCCTGGGCTGCATCAGGAGAAGTGTGGCCAGCAGGTCGAGGGAGGTGATTCTCCCCCTCTACTCAGCTCTGGTGAGACCCCACCTGGAGTACTGCCTCAATTACAAGAGGGATGTGGAGGTGCTGGAATGTGTCCAGAGAAGGGCCACAAGGATGATCAGAGGGCTGGAGCACCTCTCCTATGAGGACAGACTGAAGGAGTTGGGGCTGTTCAGTCTGCAGAAGAGAAGGCTCCGAGGTGACCTAATTGTGGCCTTCCAGTATCTGAAGGGGCCCTACAGGAAGGCTGGGGAGGGACTTCTCAGGATATCAGGTAGTGATAGGACTAGGGGGAATGGAATGAAGGTGGAGGTGGGGAGATTCAGGCTGGATGTGAGGAGGAGGTTCTTCACCATGAGAGTGGTGAGACCCTGGAATGGGTTGTCCAGGGAGGTGGTCGAGGCCCCGTCCCTGGGGGTGTTTAAGCCCAGGCTGGATGAGGCTCTGTCCAGCCTGATCTAGTGTGGGGTGTCCCTGCCCATGGCAGAGGGGTTGGAAGTAGATGATCCTTGTGGTCCCTTCCAACCCTGACTGATACTATGATACTATGATATTTTCTCCCACATGTCAAGCTGAAGTAAGCCCTTTTCAGACTATGTAAACACAAATTCCACTTCTGAAACAAACAAACCCAAATTATTTAAAATATACAGCTGAGTTTATATTTTATGTATATAACAATTGCTACATTATTCATGTCTAAGCCTCCAGCTCTACCAGGGGTCTGAGAAACCTCTTTGTAGGCTAGAAATGCCGAGCTTGCAGTAGTTTTGGGCCCTTCATATCTCAACATAACTTAATTTGGAAAAAATGTCCAGGAATGGGCAGTGCCATTTCTTTTATTCTTGAATTTTATTAACCTCATTAAAAAGGTAACTAATAATTGTTGATGTTACTAACAATTTTATTTCTTTTCCCCCTGGGCAAGAATTCTTTTCCTCAAAAGAACAACTTAGGGAGGAACATTCTCTTTCAGTCACTTTCTTAATGTTATTATTTTACTCTGCAAGAGTCAACATCTGTTACTGTGCAAGAGTCAACATCTGGCTAAATCAGCAGTCCAAGTTTGTAGTACTCTACCTGTAAATTCACCATTGTAGTAGACAAATGAGACTCCTTGAGGCTGGATTTTCTTCCACTCTATCCTTAAGCTCATCCCTTTGGAAAATTTATGCTTGCAACTAAGAATAGCCTCTAGAGAGGAACAAAAGAATAAAAAAGCAAAAGGGAAAATTAAAGACTTTAGCATTGTGCTTGGTACACATTCAGGCTCCATAAAATTAATATTCCCCCATCACAAGAATTTGAGCAGTCAGCAAGGGCCAGATCTACTTCTCAAAGTGATGCCATCCCGACCTTCTGCAAATGTACACAACACAATGGGGAAACAGAAACTAGTAATTTTCCCATACTTAGTGGCTCTTGGATCAAACTTCAGATCCTGAGGATAGATATTCCCATGCTGGGTGGGCAGAGATTCTGTATGACTACCCTTACTTTAGGTTTAAATATTTTTGTGAGCGGACAGATCATCATTAAAAAAAGGATTCTTGAGCGGTTAGCAACAATATTCTGTGAATTACTGTTCCTATTCAGTATCAGTAGCTTAACTGTTTCAAAATATAACTGAAGGCAGATGGAAAACACACCAGTAAGATGGCTAAATAGTCTCCTAAGTAACTTACACATTTAATTTCACTTTCACATTGCCTGCTGTATGTCAAAGGTAAGAATCTGCTTCATTGAGGTTTCTCAGTCAAGGACCTTTTCAGTTCAGAAGTGGTAACAAATAAAGAGGATGCTGACCAAAACTAACTAACAAAACCCTCAAGCCCCAACCCCACCAACCAAAAAAAAAATTAATCCAAACCAAACACACAGAAACACAAACATGACAGAGTGGGACTACAAAAGGTGATTACAAAGACAATTAGTCTCCAGGCGAACTGAAAAGACAGTGCTCTGGGCAACTGGAGTGAGCAGGGTCTCTGCCTCAGTAGTTGGAGGGGCCACAGATGTTGAGATGGTGTGCTGGTGGGTCTCAATGCATGTATGTCTGGAGTGCTAGCTACTGAAGCAGAGAGGAATGGCTTGAGTAAATTTAGGGCCAGCACTAGGAGTATAGGCACTATTGGGCTCGTGGGGCTGGCCTGTGGAAGTAGGGGTGCATAGTGCATGTGCAGCATTTGTATCTTCCCAAAACCCAGTTTGCCTGGAGGTGTACATGTAATTTACTAGCAAACCTCAGGGTAAGCTGGTAAGTAGAGCAGGGATTGGAGGGTGGGCAGAGGGGGGCTGTGCTGATACTCAGGGGATCTGAGAATGTACATGTGCTTGTGAATCTAGGGAGCACTGTGTGGGAGCTGTCTTCACTGAATTTCAACATCCACCAGTCAGAGAGGAGAAAGGAGGCTCAGCTGTCTATACCCAATGCTTTGTGTGTGCCCAGGCAGTGCTGTAAGTGGGTGCTGTTGAAGGCAGCCCCTTTTCTGTGGTGGTCTGTGTAGCTGCTAGTGCCAGTGTTGTGAGCATGTGTATGTGTGGATGTGTGCACATATGCATGCATCCTTGGACATGCACACAGACTTGCTACTGGTTGAACCTGCAGACAAGAAAGTAGCAGCTGTGTCCATTGGCTTGAGAAAAAAATCTTCAGGTCTCCAGCTGTATTGGACTGGACTCCAGTGGCTGGGCAGGAGGAACTCCCAGCCTCCTGGGGCTGCTGGTGGCAGAGGTTGCTCACAACATCCCTCAGTGGTTCTTTTGAGTTCTTGAGAAAAGAAGGTTCATAAAAATCTTCATATTTATACCCACTCAAGTTTCCCTGACTTAAGCAGAGTGGGCATCACCAGCCAGATTTCAGAGAGACTGAGATTTCAAGAGTTACTCATCATTGCTAAAGTTGTAATAACTGTGTAGGAAACAAACCAAAATAAATGCTGCTCCTGAGGAACATGTCATATTGGGACCTCAGCTGCTCTTCTCTCCTCTCTCACAGCCGGGCGCCAGCATATGCCATGACTAATGTGTAGGTTGCACCATAGTAATTGTGGTCTGTGGTCAAGCCTACAGTCATGATGAGGGAACCAAAGAGGGAGAGAAGACATAACAATCTCTGTAAGTAAGCTGTTGGGAAAAACTCAGTGTTTTGGTAGTTCCATTCTCTATGGAACCACATGCTGAAATATATAACGTTGCATTTACATTGTTCTCCCAGTAAATTACTCTCAAGTCAAGCAATTAATAAAAGTTATTGGGAGAAAATATCAGAGAAAAGAATACAGCCACACATCTCTCTGACTCAAAATCTATTAAAGTAAAATGCAGTATCCCTCAGAAACTTTGGTGAAAGAAAGCAATTCAGTATTGATCTTGCCATCTTTAGGCTGCTTATCTTCCAATACAGAACAGATCATCAATGATCAAAATCCTTTATAGTTTTGGCACTATGTGTTTGGCTTTCAGGAGACAAACATTCACTGCTCAAACTTGCAGTCAATCTTCATTAGCTAGCACACTCACTTCCAGTTTCAGCAAGCAAGGCTGAAAGGCAATTAAGGGCTACCAATGGATCTAGACACTCACTTTTTAGAGTCTGATTTCCCAGGTCTGTTCTGCAGAGAAACAAAAAGCTTCCAAGAGGCCAGACTGGTAGCCTTGGTAATCTCTTGCAGGGGAAAAAAAATGTCCAGACTTGAAAGAAAAATTGAAGCGGGAGAGCATTCTTTGCCAGAAGCGTTACACACGCACTTGCTGCTTCGAAAAACACACTGTGCACTCAGGAAGCCCAAGGTTCCTGACTTCAGGTTGAGTGGATGGGTGGAGGTTTCCTGAATCTTAAGATTTGCTAAAGTTTCCTTTCCATTTTGTTTTTGTATCCTTCTAACAAAGAAAACCCATCATTCAAGCTCAGCTTGCTTTTGCTACTGACCTTGTGACAGTTGGCTGATCTCATGAGCTGGTGTATTAATATACTGATGTTGACATAGAGGCAGCTCAGCTGAAGTGTTCTCAGCTGTCTTCAATGAGCTGCCACTGTCTTGCATGCCACTTCTTTTAATTTCAGAAAAAGCTAGAATTGATACCCTCCCACTAATCTTATTCAAAGAAAGGGAATAGAATGGAAGAAATGGAGAGCATGCAGAACAGAGACAACATAATAAACCCCTCCTTAGTTATAGTTCCTCTCTCCGGCTTTTTTTTCCTATATGAATGGAGTTGGAGCTACTTTTCAGAGTAAGTCTACTTGGCTTGCAGTAAGGTAGGTCCATTGGACACTGTGCATCAGCACAAGTTCTGCCAGGCCTGGAAAAACCCTTGGGGATCTTGGGGAGGTCTGCACAATGTTTAAATTGGATTTATGCCTGGTCTGGAGGCTATCACTTAGTTATAGAATATCTCAAGTTGGAAAGGACCCATAAGGATCATCAAGTTCAACATCCTGCTCCTCTCAGTACTGCCTAAAATTAAATCATATGACTAACAGCATCATCTAGGCACTCCTTGAACTCTGACAGGCTTAGTGCTGTGACCACTTCCCCGGGTAGCCTGTTCCAGTGTCAAATCACCCTCCTCTACAGTAATAGAGATTGGAGGAGAAAAGACAAACACATGAAGATCAGGCATTACAACTGTAGATTTATAGCTTCATCTCTCAGCCCCTACCATTCCCTTTAGCACTGCTACACAAAAAGATGCTGTCTAAGCTATGTTAAACTGATCTCACTCTATCATACAAACAGCAAAAGAACCAAGTGTAAACCATAGATCATAAAAAGTGTCAGAACCTAATCAACTGATATTGCCTGAAGAGCTTTTCTTTCTTCCTGCCTGTTGTGAGTTCTAAAAGCGTCCATTTTTTTCTTCCCCAAAAGTGACAAGAATACATGACAGGAACCCAGCTGAGAGCTTTATAGGCCTCCAAAATATTTGATTATTACCTCAGCAGACAGTTCTTTCAATTCTCAATTTCTCCTCCCTTTCAGTTCCAACTAAAAACAAAACCCCAAACAAACCCATAAACCTCACATACAAACTACTCAGATCCCGTTCTCATCTGCCAAGTGAACATCAGATTTCTCTCTGTGCCTCTCTAACTTCTCTAGCACATTACATATTTATATATGTCATATGTGAAATCACAAATGACTTCTAGTAAACAGGCATTTTAGTTACTAACCAAAATAGCTCTTTAAATTATAGTTACTGACAATTAGCTGACTTGTAGGTGCTCTATCACTAGTCTCTCACTTCACTTTCCTGAAAGGTAAATTAATACTCCTCCTTTCTATCAGTTAACATAATTTTGGGTGGAGGGAAAGCAGGCAGAAGTTACAAAGTGAGCTACCAGGACTGACAAACAAGTCATAGAATCACAGAACAGGTAAGGTTGAGAAGGACCTCTGGGGACCAGCTCATCCAAACACATGTCAAAAGTAAGAGAAAACAGGGAAACACCAAGATTACACAAAGAGTCAATGGAGAGAGTAGGAGCAGGACCCTTCAGGACAGAGGATATCAATCTCACATGCAGAAACAGCTTCTGTATATCTATAGTTTGCATGTATTGCTCATATATGAAAAATAATCACAGCAATGTCCATACTGTACCCTTAAACTCCTCTGCTTTGACGTTTTTGTTATCCGTTTCAATGGAAATGCCAGACGCTTTATGATCTGCAAGGGAACAGAAAAAAAGGGGGGGAAAAGACAATTCAGCAACAAACACTTGCAATTTCATACGTGCTTCAGCATCTACAAGAAGTATTTTTGAGACCTCCTTACACTGGACAGATTAGATATTGTCTACTAGAGAGAGTACAGCACTGAGAACTAGACCGGGGCTGGCAATGCGGGTGGCCTTGAACAATTAATCTTTTCCTCTCCATGCCTTGGCACCTGTGAAAAATAGTAATATATCTCTCTTACAATATCATAATAATATTTATGTGTAAGAAATTCCATATAAACAGTAGGAGTTGTTTTATACCAGTGCAATGTCTCTGTTTCTAGTTGAGGAGACTTGTATTAATCCATAAGTGTATTTTCCATTGCACTTCTATGCAAGGCAAGCATGCTTATAGAGGTTAAAAAAAGGTGTGCAGCAATTAGTAGTTACTTCAATTTCTTTTTGAAGTGAGACAGAAAACATTAGTCAACTTTTCTATAGTTTTATACCAAAGAGAGAGGAGAAAAAAAAATAAATATTGGACATCTTTGGTATCAGGAATACTTAAATTCCAGAGAGACCAAACAAAACAACCACTAGCTCTACAACAAATCCCATTCAGCTACCTCCTCCCCTACTGCACCTCACTATAAATGATTTCTTAACAGGAAAGGATTCCCCTACCTTCCCTCACAATTCACAAGTCTTACTGCATGGCCCAAGAATTGGTCACTATTTTGATTAATCCATGGTAGGCTACAAGTCCACCAAGCAATTCAAGTTCCATTGGGTTTAGGACCAGTTTTGAAGACAGCATAGACACTCCTAATTGTGTCCATTTCCCCTACCCACATCAGCCAACTGAATGACTGTTACAGAGGGTATGAACAAGAACTGAGCCCCTCTTGCTATTAACAATATTTAGAAACATGATAATGTTCTTTTAACAGACAGAAACTAGTCATACCATACTCCTCTTAGTTTCAGTCTTCCTTCATGTGTTCGATAGGGAGAAGCATTTTGTTCCAAGGCTGACAGCAGCTAACACTTGGGCAGGAAGCATTTCCAGGACTTCAGTGTGCAGGTAAAGCTATCTACAAATTACTGGCACATCAGCCTTCTCTGTTTGGACACAAAACAGCTCAAATGTATGTAATTCACCACTGCACTACATTCACTGTTCCACAGACCTGGAATTTTCTCTCCTTTAATAGAGACGTCACAGCACACTGTCATGGTCTAAGCATTCATAAACTAGAAGCATGTTTTGACTTCTGGAGCAGCACCTTGGTACCTACTTCTCACTATGGAAGTTACAGTGAAATTACTTTGCAGGGTTTCTCTTGGGATCTTGAAATTGCAGAATGTCTTCATATTTCCCCTTGCTTCAAGGGATTTATAGAAGACATGAAGACCCTATTATGCAATGCAGTAAGCACAAAAATATGCCATCCTCACAGAACACACAGAAACCACACATATACATGACCCTCTTCAAGGAGCAGTCAAGTCTGAATTGTAACTTAAGGTGGTAAAGAGATAACTGACTGAATTAAACTTACTACATATTCTGATCAAACAGGAACACAGGAGGGCTTTTTAAAGTTAGAACATTTCCTCTTGAAAATGTCTTTCTAGAAATACCTCCACTGACTATTCAGAATGAAAGGCTTAAGCTTTGGATTTTAATTAACCATATAAAGAGTGAAAAGTTGAAATATTACTGCACCACTAGCCTTTTTATTCATCAAATGTTTTCATATGGACTGAAAAAAAAAACCAACCAACAAACCACTGCTCTTGGTGTCAGTAACTTAGTTTAGAAGTAAACCCCCAAAATTCATACTTTCCATTTGATAATTACTCACACAGCTGTAAACTGATACTACTATCTGAAGGAATCATTAAGGAAAAATGTATTAGTCAAACCAAATCAAAGGAAGCAGTGTGCCTGGAGGAAATTACATGAGAACAAAATCAAAACAAAGTTGTAAGGACAGGAGAAAAAGCAGTCTTGCAGTATTTGTTTTGCCAACTTCTAAATAGCAGGTGGTCTAGAGCCAAGCTTAACAAAGGATTTCAGAGGATACTGTAAGTTTAGGAAGTCTGATGTCCCAAGAAAAGAGCAACAACAATGCCAGTACTGTTACTGATATTCCTGAAAGAGAACAGGAAACCAGACGTCTGTTTGGTGTTAGCATCCTTCAGACACATGACCACCCCAGGATAAACCTTTAGTGATGTGCTTGGTTGCTGATGCAGACTTCAGACATGTATCTACCTGCCATGGGATACAGCAATTATACCTAGTGTTTTGCCACAGTCACTTTGTTTAAACACATCTGTTTGGACCCTCCTATTACTATACTTTTTCCTAAGAGAAATAGTTCAGAGGTAGATGATCCTTGTGGTCCCTTCCAACCCTGACTGATACTATGATACTATATAGTCCATAAATGGGGAATGGAGAGGAGAAGCTATCTACTTTTGGACAACATTATTTCTTAATCACAAGGGGAGAAAAGGAAGAAAGGAAGAAAGGAAGAAAGGAAGAAAGGAAGAAAGGAAGAAAGGAAGAAAGGAAGAAAGGAAGAAAGGAAGAAAGGAAGAAAGGAAGAAAGGAAGAAAGGAAGAAAGGAAGAAAGGAAGAAAGGAAGAAAGGAAGAAAGGAAGAAAGGAAGAAAGGAAGAAAGGAAGAAAGGAAGAAAGGAAGAAAGGAAGAAAGGAAGAAAGATTAACTCCCATTCTTTTTAGTAGTCTAAGATGCAGTTGCTACAACCAAAAGGCTCCCAAGCCCTGCTCATGATAGCATTCACAGGCTAGATTATGTTAACTCTGACAATTAGCCAGGCAACCAGGACTCATACCCACCACTCTTCTCATCAACACTGATGTCAGCAGTCAGGGTCTAAGCAGCCTTTGTCTTCCATCAGTTCAGTTTAGAGAATGCTAACCTCCAGCAAATGTGCTGTAGAGATATGAGGGGTATTCACAGCCTCTGCATGAGTCTCCTTAACCAGTTCCTAAAATTGGCAATTTAGGCACCAAAACATAACCTGAAATAACTGGAGTCAACTCGGTTTCATTAGGTAAACATGACCCAAACATGGCATTAAGACTTCAAAAATTGGACACAGACTAGAAGAAATTACCCCACATCATGGGGAGAAGAAAACCACAAGCAAACAAAAAAAGAGCAAGCTCAGCTTCAGCCTTCCAGTTATTCTGGGTTACAACATTTCTTGACTTTTAAAGAACAATAGTAGAATAGAATGTACTCTAGGCAGAGTTTATTCAATTCACAAAAAACAACCCTGCATAACTTCAGCCACAAAATACAAACAGAGGAGTAGTCTGAAGGGGAGGTCTGTGGGGTGGGAATAGCAAGTCCATCTAAGCTGAGATTTTGTATTGTAATAGGCGTGGTGTGACTAAATAAAGGATGGTAACCTAAGAGACACAGCACATTTTCTGGTTGACCAGCTAAAGGAGTTTGAAGCACAAAAGGAACTTAAATTCCTTTTCAGCCACCCTTTCACTTATGTGGTAGCTGTCAGCAGCCATTCTGTCATGTTTTGGAAACTGCTAGACTTAAACACAGCAAGTTTCAGTCGTTCAGACCCTGAAGCTGCTGCAGCTCTGAGAACTGGTGGCAACACACGCAGCTATTGAGAGTAGCTTAATGTGCTGTGAAATGTGTGGCAAGTTTTTCAACATTCTTATTGGCTAATTAGGACATAAGACGTGGTAGATGTTTTTAATCAAGGGACCAATGGATTCTACGCTAGGTACACACGCGCTACCCCTACACCAGCGGAAAATAACAGAAGTTTTTCCAGCAGCTCGAAGAAACTACTTTTAACGAAGAAGTTAATTTTTTAGTCCTTACAACTATAAGGAAAACAGTTCCTCCATATGAGCAGATGCAGTCCTGGTTTCCTGGCATTGCAAAGCAGCTGTATTATTCTGGTAGTAGTATGTGTCAGGAAAAATGTATGTCTAGTTATCTCCACTACTTAGACAATACTAGAAATGTTATAGAATAGAATAGAATAAACCAGGTTGGAAGAGACCTTCAAGATCATCGCGTCCAACCCATCACCCAACACCACCTAATCAACTAACCCATGTAACCAAGCACCCTGTCAAGTCTCCTCCTGAACACCTGCAGTGACGGCGACTCCACCACCTCCCCGGGCAGCCCATTCCAATGGGCAATCACTCTCTCTGTGTAAAACCTCCTCCTGACCTCCAGCCTGAACTTCCCCTGGCGCAGCCTGAGACTGTGTCCTCTTGTTCTGGTGCTGGGTGCCTGGGAGAAGAGACCAACCTCTGCCTGTTTACAACCCCCCTTCAGGTAGTTGTAGAGAGCAATAAGGTCACCCCTGAGTCTCCTCCTCTCCAGGCTAAGCAACCCCAGCTCCCTCAGTCTCTCCTCATAGGGCTGTGTTCCAAGCCCCTCACTAACTTTGTTGCTCTTCTCTGGACTCATTCCAGCAAGTCAACCTCCTTCCTAAACTGAGGGGCCCAGAACTGGACACAGTACTCAAGGTGTGGCCTAACCAGTGCAGTGTACAGGGGCAGAATGACCTCCCTGCTCCTGCTGGCCACACTGTTCTTGATGCAGGCCAGGATGCCATTGGCCCTCCTGGCTGCCTGGGCACACTGCAGGCTCATGTTCATCCTACCATCAACCATCACCCCCAAGTCCCTCTCTGCCTGGCTGCTCCCCAGCCACTCTGACCCCAGCCTGTAGCACTGCATGGGGTTGTTGTGGCCAATGTGCAGAACCCGGCACTTGGATGTGTTCAATCTCCTGCCGTTGGACTCTGCCCATCTGTCCAGCCTGTCGAGGTCTCTCTTATGTCTTGGTCCTGACTCTGGAATGACAGACACAGCAGAAGCAGGCTTTTAGATATTCAGAAAGTTCAGAGATAAGGGACTGCAGGAATAAAAGCTCACTGGCAGAGCAGCACAATGTTAAGTTCTAAGTTGTAGGTGCTGCCTCTTCCACAAGGAGATTCATTAATAATTTCATGAAAAGCCTCTTGCAAGGAACAGCAATTTGTGTGCATAGACACCTGCTAGCTATCCCTTCTCTCCTTTTGTACAAGCCCTTTCCTAACTCCTGACATTTCTTTTTTTTTTTTTCTTCATGGAGAAATGCATTCAGCTTTTGGAGCAATGGAAGAGTGGGGGTGGTGGAAAAAAACCAGCTCAATTCAATATTTGGTTTGGCTTCTCTTTTGAAAGAGCAGCTATTACAGAACGATGCAGCGGAGTCTCTGCCACGCACAAAACTGACCTTCCTTCAACCCCCAGTGAAACCAAAATACTCCCTAAACCCAAAAGGCATTTTTCCACCCTTATAGCCTAGGCTTAGAGCCATGCACAATGGAGCTATCCACTACTCTGCTTGCTCTTCAGAGCAGAGCTACATATTTGAAGCTGATAACAAGGCCAGCATCCAGACGGTAGGTCAGTTAGATATATTACACACATGTAACAGGTCTTGCTGGGAAGGCAACAGGTACTCTCTTCACCTTTTGTGTTTGGAGGTTTTTTGGATTTAGTTTGTTTGTTTGTTGTTATTTTTGTGTTGTTGTTCATTTGTGGGTTTTTGTTGTGGTTTTGTTTATTTTTAGTTCTGGGCCCCTCAGTTTAAGAAGGACATCAAGACACTTGAACGTGTCCAGAGAAGGGCAATGAGGCTGGGGAGAGGCCCTGAGCACAAGCCTGTGAGGAGAGGCTGAGGGAGCTGGGGTTGTTTAGCCTGGAGAAGAAGAGGCTCAGGGGAGACCTTATTGCTGTCTACAACTACCTGAAGGGAGGTTGTAGCCAGGAGGGGATTGGTCTCTTCTCTCAAGCAACCAGCACCAGAACAAGAGGACACAGTCTCAAGCTGTATCAGGGGAAGTTTAGGCTCGAGGTGAGGAGGAAGTTCTTCATGGAGAGAGTCAACTGGCCATTGGAATGTGCTGCCCAGGGAGGTGGTGGAGTCACCATCCCTGGAGGTGTTCAAGAGGGGATTGGA
This sequence comes from Melanerpes formicivorus, assembly GCF_026170545.1. Taxonomy (NCBI): domain Eukaryota; kingdom Metazoa; phylum Chordata; class Aves; order Piciformes; family Picidae; genus Melanerpes; species Melanerpes formicivorus. Next base: position 9,011,769 of record NW_027142363.1, on the reverse strand, counting down.
TGTGGCACTTGGTGCCATGGTCTAGTCATGGGGTCTGTGGTGACAGGTTGGACTTGATGATCTTTGAGGTCTCTTCCAACCTTGGTGATTCTGTGATTAAAAGGTCTCAAATGGTGAGCAAAAGCAGCTGAGCTGTGGGTTTTTTTTAACTAATTATTTAAAAAAAATAAAATAATTTACAATTATCTACAGGTACCCAAGTATGACAAAGCAGTCAAGTTTTAAAGTATCCTGCCAGCAGGTCTTCTATAGCAACTAAGCAAGGTGTTCAAATATCTCCAAACTTAAACACACAAACAAAGGGCAGGTAGTATGGAGATTTCTTTTGGGGGGAAAAAAAAGTAAATTAATGAAATTCCCAAAGCTTAGGCTGAAGTGGCAGAGTTTATATAGCCAAGCTGCTCAAGGTCTAATAATTTTTCCTGGATTTACTACTTACTACATATACAGAGACCTACAGCCTAGTGCAAAACCCCACTACTTTTTTTAGTTGTAGCATAAAACTAATCCTTCACCCTCATCTCTGCCTTTGTAATGGAAATCACAAGAGAAACAGAATGCAGAAGTGCACTTTTATCCATCCAGGACTTATTTAAACAGGGGAAGAGAAGCTTTGCCAGAAAGTGACTAAGAGTTGGACCTCTACCTGTATTAAAAGCTTGTATTGGAAGATCTGAGGAACTCTCACAGGGGAAAGAAAGTTCTTGTGTTAAATGCCTCAACTGTAGAGGAGATTAGCAAACTTAACAATGAGTTAATCCTCATCTTTGTGTGTACTGTTTAGTGCAATCTGGAAGGCTAGCACAGCAGCTGATGATGTCTTTATTCCTAACTCCCAAATTAAACAAAAAAAAGTCTTGAAAGTATGAGTTTTCAGAGACACTTATCCAAAGTTTTCAGTATTAGTCCTAAGAGTTTAAAATCATGTTGATGATTCATTTCATAGTACAGCCCCAAGGACAGCTGACCCTGGAAACTTCACAAAACTGGAAGTGCTTGTAGAGGAGAAAGTAGGAAATAAAAACTAAGTGGCATGGGACAAGAAAGGAAGAGATTTAGGTCAGCCTTTCTGAAGAAACTGAACACCGAAGCACAACAATTCCAAATAAACTGAATAGCTTCCTAAGTGCTTTCAGCAGTCCCAACCCTGAAGGATTTATGCACAGCATGGTGTGAGAAATTCAGGGGTGGGGGTGGGGATTACAATTAATTTTAACATAACTATCAACATGTAAATTTTTCAATTTCCTTCAAAGTTTCAGGATTTTTTTTTTGTTCTCTTTTTTTCCACCTACAGAGAAGAGAGAACAGTTTGAAATCACAGCTTGCAAAGGTTCAATGCAGTGTGGAGCTTAGTTTAACAGAGAGACAATCCAGAAAGCATATGCTGCTATTAATCAAATAAATATTTATAGCTCACACTTCTACAACACTCAAAACTCTGCTACTCTTCTTGTCTCCATGGCAATTCAGAGGGAGCTTCTGAAAACAGAGGATGGGGTTTTAAACTACTCCAGTTCTCAAAAAAAAAAAGCACAGCCTATTTTCCATCCCTCTGCAGTTGGTTTCCACAGCAACTCAGCAGCAGCTCAAAGGCAGCTTGCAAAGGCAGTGCAAGCCTATGGCTGCTTCAGCTGTTCCTTATTTTAAGATGCATCAGGATGCTGACAACTTTTGTCTAGTAGCATCACATTTCAAAAGACCATGAGAATAGGCTATGAAAGCAGAAGCCCAGTGCCACTGCTGTCCCGCCCACCTCATAGCACTACAGCAGCGATGTGAAGAAACAGATTTCCAGTTACATCACTAAGTATAACGATTCAGCAAAACATTTGCATGTCAAAACACCTGGAGAAACTGCTGTAGCATAATTGTTAAACTGTATAGAGCAAAGTTAGATACCCAGTGCAAATTGGCACGTTCCTCTGAAGTCAGTAGGACTAGACTGATTTACAACAACTGTAAAATCAGCTCTGAAACACACCAGTTAGGAAACTGGGGGGAAAAGACCCATGCACACACTCAAACCCATGCCCAAACAAACCAACAAAAACACCCCTCTCCAAAACCCACACAACCATTCTGGCCCACAATTGCCATGAGCTCTGAAATGTTCTACAACATTTAGTTGACTTTTGCTGGAATTGCTGAGCAATTGGAAGAGGATAAACATTTTCATCAAGTCATGCCTACCCATACACACATTACTTGCCTGCAAAAAAACAATTTATCTTCCAGCTGTGCCAAGCAACATTAGTTACAATTCCAGTAAACATCACACAAAACTGGAGTCCCTGCTCATTCAGAACCAGGGAAACCATTGAAACTTCCTCACTACAGAATCATGTTTCCAGATGCCAGGAGGAACATTAAGATGTTACAATTTTACATCTTTATAGGTAAACACACTGTTACAGGGTAGGAATGTGTCTTCCCCTAGTTTTATTCATTTAAGCTGGAGCCAAATTTCCTGGGCATTCCCAAGTCTCTTCTCAAATTTATAGCAGTTTTCCCCCAGTAGGTCTTCTTAAACCACTTTTTGATTAATCTGAACATCTCTACAAAGCCCTTTCACTGTACAGGATGAGTATGTACAACTGTGCACTCAGTTTTGACTCCTAAATGTATAGGAGGAGCTAACTAACCAGAACTGTGCATTGCAAACAGATCCTAAGTAGCAGATATGACAGGTAATGTGAATAACCACATTCAAATATCTCATTTTCAGCAAAGTGTAGCCATCAATGCCAAGCCAGCAAAGCCAAGTTTATGTCCTCCATTCAGAGGAAATTAATCTGAAATACACTCATTCTCTTTAAAATAAATGTTCACTTTGAAGCAAATACTGATCTAGATTATACTTCCATACTAATGTGTAATGGATGTTAGAATAACTCCGTGTGGTGAGTTTTTAAAGGCTTTACATAGTTGTTTTTTTTCCCCCTCTCAATTTTTACGGGCTTTAGGACATACTCATATCATGACTTCATTCCAGCTAGTGTGTTCTTTAAACCCCCCCAAAGTCAGAGTCTGTCCAGAAACAGTGGGATGCTCTTTAAATGTAATACTCAGCAAGAGCCTTGTGCAAAGCTTTGTGAGTTTGGGATATTTGAGATGTTTCCAGTACCCAGGGGTGGTGGCAGTTTCTTCACTTGGGCAAGTATCACTTGAACCATGAATTTTAGGACTGCATCCTGTTAGTGATAAACAGAACTGAACACAGCTTTTAAAAAGTTGTTTCCTCCTTTCTACAGACCAGATTCTTTGCTAATACAAGCTGGGAACATGATGACCACTTCTCTCCTGGCCAAGAGAATTTGGTGAACTCTTCCTAATAATCCAAATGCAATTGCCAAATTAGCTCATCCCATTTTTGTTCACACATGATCTCTTACGCTGCCAAGTTTACTCAATAGCCTCTTCCTGCCAGAAGAATCTAACAGTCACCTTTGATGACTATTACTTCAAATCAGCATCATAGTTTACCATCCAAATGCATATCTTTAGCCTTAATTTTATAGGCTTTTAATAGATAATTTAGTTCTTTAATATCAGTTTTTATAGAAGCCCTTTTAAGCACATTTGAACAGGACTGAAGCTGCTCCTTCAATTCAATTAAGGTTAATGCATATCAAGAGAAGCAAGAGTAAAGAGCAGATATTTTCTTCCAGGAGGAGGGTGATTAGAAGAAATCCTCCGGAAGGTAGAGCTAGGAACAATAGGTCACAGTATAATAGGTGCCAAGTTTTCCTTAAAGGGGATGAAGAGGATAAAAAGCAGAAAACAAAACAGAAAAAGTACAAAACCCCCAAACAAACAAAAATTAAACCCCACTATAGACTTCACTGCATTAAAAGCTACAACAGCAAAACAACATATGGGCATTCATATGAGAAAACCCTGTAAGAACAACACTGGAAAGTTACACAGGAAATAGGAGTAGAAATAATAGAGCAACTGTGCTTTATTTATTTTTAAATCAAGTATAAATATTAACTTGGTTATCATCACAGCTTTTCAACAGGAGAGATGTGTGAGGAGTCACATCCTCAAGGATATTTGGGTAAGGTTTGCCAGTGAAACACTCTGCTGCTTTGTGTCAGAAGAAGGGAGAGCTCAGTACGTGAGCTAACGTTCACAACTCACTGGTTTGCTGCTTCATGTAATAGGATTTGATGATCTTGTCTGCAGGTACTTAAACTGAGGAGGTACCAGCTGTTTCACTCTCACAAAAATGAAACAAACAAACAAACAAAACCCCAAATGAAACAAAAACAACCAACCAACCAAAAAAGGATGACAAAAAAATGTGATGCTGCAAAACTACCAGAGGAGAATAAAAATTCCTGAAGACAGACTAATTTGTAGACAATTTTGTCAGAATTACATAATTAATCCAGTCACAGCTGAGAGACAGAAACAGCACATGCAACATGTACAGCTGGGATTTTTATTTCTTTTTTTAATTAAAGCAAATAGATTTTGTTTCTTTAACATCACTTTTTAGAGTAAACAAATACTAGACTATCAGATCAAGGATTCAACCTCCTGGGTCACTACCTCGCCAAGCACAGCTTAGCACTGATAATGAAGATGGCTGTATCCTGAATAATCTACAGCACAAATACATAGAATACATAGAACAAACCAGGTTGGAAGAGACCTTCAAGATCATCGTGTCCAATCCATCAACCAATCCAACCCACCTAAACAACTAAACCATGGCACCAAGCACCCCATTAAGTCTCCTCCTGAACACCTCCAATGATGGTGACTCCACCACCTCCCCAGGCAGCCCATTCCAATGGGCAATCACTCTCTCTGTATAGAACTTCTTCTTAACATCCAACCTAAACCTCCCCTGGTGCAGCCTGAGACTGTGTCCTCTTGTTCTGGAGCTGGCTGCCTGGCAGAAGAGACCAACCTCTGCCTGTCTACAACCTCTCTTCAGGTAGTTGTAGAGAGTAATAAGGTCACCCCTGAGTCTCCTCCAGTCTAAGCAACCCCAGCTCCCTCAGTCTTTCCTCATAGGGCTTGTGTTCCAAACCCCTCACCAACTTTGTTGCTCTTCTCTGGACTCATTCCAGCAAGTCAACATCCTTCCTAAACTGAGGGGCCCAGAACTGGACACAATGAGGCAGAATATCATAAAGAAACATATTACCTTTCTAGAATACTTGTTAAGAGTCAATAGAGCAACACATTTCATGAAACCACATCTCCCAGACAGGCATAAATGCTAAACTACTGCTCTGCCATCTGCTTTCCCTATTTATGCCAGTATTCCTTGTATAACCAACTGTTCATGAGACACTGATGCTCTAGAAACCTTCGTGTCACTATTGCTGCTGAAATTTCTTTTAGAAGTAAGACTAAATAATACCACTTTAAAAGTGGTTGTTCTCCTTCAACTCAGGTCAATTAATTTTGGTTTAAGGATCTTTTTCTGAGAAAGATAAGTGAAGAACAGGCCAAGGACTATGCTGGAAAACTGACTATACAGGCAGATGCACATCAGCATAAGCACTGTGATCACATAGAAGCCTTACACAAAATAAATGTTCAGCTCTAAATTCACAGACCATATTAAGATGAGACTCTGGGCACATTTACATATTTATTGCCACTGTTGGTGCAGGGCTGAGCTTCTTGCAATGAGCCTGAAAGGTACAAAGCTTACATCAGCAGAGCTATGAGTGGTCAACAAATCAAGAAAGGGAACAAGATGGCTTGTTGAATAATAGATTGCTACCAGCATTTCTCTTCTAGAAGAAGAGCTTATCACCAACTAAGTAAAAGTTCTGCTGAAAATGCCTGTGTAAAATAAGCCCATAATCTTTTACAGTTTGTATCTACAAGTATCAGGTATTGTTTCAGGATAGAGAAGGAACAGGTTCCTCATGAGAAAATATTAAAGTCTGCACTTCAGACCTTATAGTTTCATAGTTTCATAGTTTCATTCAGGGTTGGAAGGGACCACAAGGATCATCTAGTTCCAACCCCCCTGCCATGGGCAGGGACACCCCACACTAGATCAGGCTGGACAGAGCCTCATCCAGCCTGCTCTTAAACACCCCCAGGGACGGGGCCTCGACCACCTCCCTGGACAACCCATTCCAGGGTCTCACCACTCTCATGGTGAAGAACCTCCTCCTCACATCTAGCCTGAATCTCCCCACCTCCAGCTTCATTCCATTCCCCCTAGTCCTATCACTACCTGAGATCCTGAGAAGTCCTTCCCCAGCCTTCCTGTAGGCCCCCTTCAGATACTGGAAGGCCACAATTAGGTCACCTCGGAGCCTTCTCTTCTCCAGACTGAACAGCCCCAACTCCTTCAGTCTGTCCTCACAGGAGAGGTGCTCCAGCCCTCTGATCATCCCTGTGGCCCTTCTCTGGACACGTTCCGGCACCTCCACATCCCTCTTGTAATAGGGGCTCCAGAACTGGAGGCAGTACTCCAGGTGGGGTCTCACCAGGGCTGAGTAGAGGGGGAGGATCACCTCCCTCGACCTGCTAGCCACACTTCTCCTGATGCAGCCCAGGATCTGATTGGCTTTGCGGGCTGCAAGTGCACATTGAGAGCTCATGTTGAGCTTTTTGTCCACCAGCACCCCCAAGTCTCTCCCCTCAGGGCTACTTTCCAGCCAGTCAATGCCCAGCCTGTATTTGTGCCTGGGATTGCCTCGACCCAGATGCAGGACCCTGCACTTGCTCTTATTGAACTTCATGAGGTTGGCTTGTGCCCACCTCTCCAGCCTGTCAAGGTCCCTCTGGATGGCCTCCCTTCCCTCCAGCGTGTCTGCTGCACCACACAGCTTGGTGTCATCAGCAAACTTGCTGAGGGTGCACTCAATGCCACTGTCCATGGCACCCACGAAGATGTTGAATAAGAAAGGTCCCAGGACTGATCCCTGAGGGACTCCGCTTGTAACTTCACATAACTCTTCACAGGCAAGTCTTCACATAACTTCTAGTTAAACAGTCAGAGTTCTTAGCTAAGGCTCTTGCCACATTTAGCCACAGGAGCTTCCTTGGGTACTACCTGTCCACCAAATACACATTTTTCATCCCAAGGCAGAGGCAGCTGAAGAATACAGACTGTTTACCCTCAAGTCACCACAACCGACAGTCTAAAATAATCAGATTTCATACCACATTTTTATGTGCAAGCTTTCAGCTCCATGGAGTTATAGGTGATTCAAATGAAGCATATTGATGCAGGATTGTAGTCTTAACAGCACAATGGTGCAGTAGGCAATTTTTCAAGTTTTTAGGTGATTAGTATCATCCCCCAAAACTGAAGGTAAAAAGGTAAGGAAAAAAAACCCCACCACTGCACAGCTCTGATGTTCTGCAGAAGACATTAAGTTTTCTTTAACTCAAGAAAAATAGTCTTTACCTGAAAGTCTGCCCATGCTCCTCTTCTTTCTCTGTTTACATGATTTTCAAAGGCTTTGAATAAACTCTAAATAAGTTTAAATACTTATAAAGAGACATCATACTTCTCTCACAAAAACTCAGTGCATTCTCCCAATAACTATGTTAAAAAGCCATTACACTTTGGCAACTGGGCCAAACCTTTGTAGCACTTTCCCCCCCTCTTTTTGCCCCCATAAGAAAGGGGAACAACAGTATGAACAATGCTGGAAAATGAACAGCAGCTGTGTGTAGATTGTTACAGTCCTGGAGGCTCAGCTAAAGATACAACTGGAACATGAATGAATTAAGAGTTTGCAGTAACAGGGGAAAAATAGAGCTGAAAATTTTTTAGTGCCTCTACATATGGTGCTGATTCCCTGTTGATAAACAGCTTCCCCAGGTGACTTTTATCCCCTAGCACATTATTTATTGAAAAGCTCTGAAGATAAGTGCTGCAAGTTCTGGAAAAATCCCCAAGTCATCACTTCAGCAAGACTTAAACTGAACACAGGAGAAGAATTACATTTACTTTTAATGTCTAATATATTTCAGAAGAGTTCTGTATAATTTGATTCAAATAGCACTAGCTGGTGCCCAGGATGTAGGTCTTATTTAGAAAAGGGGGAAAATGGAATTTTGTGAGCATTTCTTAGAATGTATGGCAAGTATGAAAACTGTAAGAGTAATGCAGCCCAAAGGGCTGCTTCTTGATGTCTAAGCCTACTTCCGCTGGGGATGTTGCTCTCAGTTCTATCTTCTCTCCCAGACACCCAACTGTGATGCTACCAGTAAATTTGGAGTGTCAATGTTTGCTTTACTAGTCACTCCAATACCACAACAGCATCAATCCTAGAAATTTTATGAGCCCTTACTAGCATCTGAGTGTTCCAACCCTCCCTCTCTTTTACATTTTCAGCTGTTGTATTGCTCTATTCCACTACTGAAATATTTGTTTTCCTTTCAGGAGCCTCTCAAATGATTCTGACATTCTTGTGTATCACATTATGTGTGACAGTCAGTGAATCGCATTACACCAGGAAGGCTCATTGTGGTGGTGAAGAGAAGGCAACAGGGGCATTCATTTCAAGTTAGAAACAATACTCAAATGCTGACCAAAAAAAAACCACCAACCCAAAACCACAAAACCCCAAAACCAAAACGCCACTACACTCATCTTTCACATAACAGTATTCACTGACATTTAAACAGAAAGTTTCTCTGCCTTCTCAGAAGATCAAAACCTTTTCTGAACACTCTTCCAATATCTAAGTATTGCTGTTTATGATCTTTTAATTGGATTTTTTGGACATTAGAGGAAAAAGGAAGAAAAAAACCACACCACCAACCAACCAACATCAACAACCAGCCAAACAGATAAAAGCACAACACAAAACCCCACAAAAAACCCAACCCACCCAACACTGCCCAATAACCAAAATATCCCTAACACACCCATTCCCCACCTTTGAAGTAGAACCCTGTGAGGCTTGAGAGCATGCTCAACCTTTAAGAAGGTAATCCAAACAAAAGCTATGTAAATATATCTGTTCAAACTTCAGACCTCAAATCTGTTCAGACTGTAGGGTCTGTTCCTTCCAGCTCAAGTCTGACCATTTCTTACTTCTTTAACCTGCCAGGATCCTGTTGTAGCTATTTCAATGCAAGTTTGATATTTTTATCTCTTACTGAAAACTGCTATGAATTGAACTTGTAAAAAGCAAGCATTCAAAAAGCCTCATTATCAGATCTTTCTTTGAGAGAAACTGGATGCCTGCTTCAGTTCTTGTTAACCAGGAAGGGTCACAGACTTACTAGTGGTTCAACAACTACCACTGCTGTAATACTTTCTGTTGATCTGAAATGGTTATTTTCCCCTTCTTCCTTCTCCAAAAGCTCCTTCATTTCCCCATATGCATTAGAAACTGACAAGCAAACAGGACCAGATGTTCAGCTGTCAAGTTCACCTTCTGCCTGGTTTAAGAAATTTTATATAAGCACTTGAGTGCTCAATGATACACTGTGTGCATAGAGGTTACAAAATTCATTGGAGCCCTGCAGAAGAAAAGTGACTTTGGAAATACTACAGGTGAGCACAAGCGCTGGCAATGATCCAAACGCTCTTCTAGCCTCATCTGCTGTCTCATTCTTTGAAATACATATTCATTTCCCCCCAAACTCCAGCATTTAGATGAAGGAAACAAACCATTTGTCTTGATTACAAAACACCATAATATTTGCTTTAAGCTTCCTGTGGCAGATTTACAGTGCAATCATGCACAAGGCTTCAAGGCAGACACCACAGGCTTTTCTGCAGAAACATTTTATTAAAACTAATAGTGCTTCGAAAAAGTGCTTGGGATGGGAGAGGATATGTCAGAAAGTAGAGCTGTAACAAAGCTAGTGACACAAATTCTAGGGGGTGGGAAGGTCAGCTAGCTATAACGATATTAATTACTGGCAAATGAATTGCCTTTCAGCTTCTACATAACATTTTCCTCACTTTCTGTTAATGTGCTCACCTCCCTGTAAATTAGGCACTAAACTAGAAGTAAGAACTTGCAGCCATCTATTTTCCAACTTACATGCAATACTGCTACAAAAGTGTTTGCCATGGAGGGAAAAAGCCAACCAGGCAAACAAGGCAAAATAGCAATGATATTATTTGGTTGTATACATCCACAGGAACACTATTTAAAGCAATTTTTTCTTTGATATTTTTATATAGCTTTAAGGGAACCTTAATTTAGCCATTCTATCTGGCCCTGGCAAATAGTCTGCAATGGCAAATACAAGTATCTACCTTGTGCTTCAATTGTATTTGATACCCAGGATATTTATTTCGTGATCTGGATATTTCTGGCTGTGTGAACATTAATAATCTTCCTTTATGTAAGCATTTACACTGGAGTCACCTCTAGCACTGCTAAGAGAAAGTTTGACACTAAGTCTTGCTTTGAGAAACGTATTCCCAAAAGGAATTGCCATCTGCAGGGAACCGATGATAAACAGGCTGCTTCAGAAGTGCTCCAAAGAAAAGATGACATTTACAGTGTTGATGAACTCTAAGTAGACCATATCAGATATAAACTTTAAAATCTCAGTTTCAGAACTCAATTGCTAGTTGCTCCTGCCCTCCAAAAGCATTGACAACCTAAACCTACACCCCCCACACCTCAAAAAGGGAAGCTTGCTTACTGCTGCGGCAGAAGATTCACATGCATGTGCCTGCCTGTCTTCAGTGAAGAAATATCACTACTATTTCCTCATGAAATTATGAGAAAATAGGATGTTTTAAAATCTAAATTGCACAAGATTCTCCCATACTTCAGAGGAATTCTCTCTTGTGACCACCAGCATTTGGGAAGAAGCTTAAACACTTGGAGCACACCTTGAGGAAGGGTAAAAGTCTTCTCTAACATTGTTAGCTCCCTTCTTTAAAAACAGGTCTGCGCACACCCCCAATAACATTTGGGGTTAGTCAGTGGATGCAGACAAGTTTGGCAGCTCTAGGTTGTGAAAGAAGACCCCATGGACTGTTAAATCAGTCAACTGAAGAGAAAAGGTGAAGTCAAAGTTCAACCACCTGCCAAGTTTTTATCTAATAATTTATGTCATCTTCGGCCAGCTTCTGCAGCAGAACCTGGCAGCTACTATGCTGCTGCCAAAGCAGCAGTAGGAAATATAGATATAATACAGGAAACAATTGCAAAAATATCTTGAGGGTAATTCAGTTAAATAACCAATGAGAAGACCTCATCCAGGCTCAATTGGATCTGCTAATCACAGTGCTAGTTTCAACCCTCATTATTAATGCCAGATGCCGTTTTGTATTCACAATTACCAGAAATGCATGTTCTATGACATGAACAAAGAGTGGTTGCATCATTAAAGCTCAGAAAACAGAACTTCAGAAGCTGTACAACAACAAAACCAAGTCTTCTATTTGCATACCTCCACTTTAAACAAAAGATGACAAGAGGAATTGTGATTTTCTTTGTGTGTGACATTTCCAGGTACACCTCCTGTCTCCTTTATGCAGTGAGGAAAGAGAAGCACCTTCATTTTTGTTTCTTTTGTTCATCCAATGGCAGGCTGTGAGGCCCATAACCTAAACTAAGGATACTGCAGGGCTGCTGGAGAGAGAAGATAGACAAAGCCCTTACTGCAGAACAGTTCTGCTTCTGGCTGAGGCCTTTCAGAAATAGCCCCTTCCAAGTAGTGTGCTTAGGTTTAAGGTGACTTGCTCAAATGCAGCAAAGGCCATAATTCCTGAGAGACATGCCAATAACTCACAAAGTTTCTTCTGAGCCCTGAGGATCTAACCAAGAGGGTGAAACTGTGAAGGTTATAACATAAGCTAGAGAGAGAATCATATCCCCCTTCTAAAGACAGGAAGGTCTTCCAACTAAGTCCTCAATTTGAAGACACTTAAGAAGCATTTGGGTATCTTGTGCAATGTTGCAGTCATAAAAAGTTCAACTGAACATTACAAATAACCACTGCTTTTCTGTAGCTAATTTTCAATTGTTTATTTGAGAAGTTCACTCTGAACTTACAGCCAGTGTTATGGTATCTAAGAGTCTGCGCAGGTCTGTAGACCACTAACAGTTTGTAGCAAAGAAATACTGCTTCTCAACTAAAACAGTAAGAGAAGGAACCTTCCTTTGATGTCTTCCCCACCACACTTCCACTCCAAAAAATGGGTAGTCTGATTTATAGTACCATGTTGTACAGCTGTTTCTAGAGAAATAAGCAGTCTTGCAGATTTGAGAAATCCCATCTCACCTGAACACAGACTCTAATCTAGAAATCAGAGTTAAGTCCCTACCAAGTTGATCCAGCAAACAAAGAGGGTTCAACAGAAGACTGGGGGTTGACAATATTCTCAGTTTTGAGTACATCAGTTGCACATCACATATAACTAAGAAAGCACAGTTTAAAAGCCTTCACTGTCACTTCCTACAGCAAATGTAGCCACTCATTGTGATCACTTGTTGGGCACACAGAAGACACAAGGCTTTTTTTGTCTAGAACCTGTATCTGGCTGAAAGACTCCTGAGGGTTTGCTTTAAAGCCAAAATTAAACAAATAAGCAAGCCTTCACCTTATTTACTGCTCAAACTACCCAGTGAGTTCCATCAAATGTTTATCTCAGACTGCTGTTTATTGACACGACATTGTCCTCACAGACACACTGTACTGGATTCATGTCCAGCAGCACCAGCTTAACTTCTAACGCATACTAAAGCAGGAGAAACCACACCTAGCAGCTTTGCAAAAGGCCAGTTTTTCAGTATGTGCTGCCTCCTCCAGAATAGCCACGATGAATAATGACAATAGTTTTTGAACATTCTGTTTTGTCAGAGCTCACAAGCCTTGCTCTGTGGCACCTTCTAAAACTTTCCAGAAAACATCACTTTCAGAAGCTCACGCTAACAGAGAATGATTTAAGACCTCAAATTCCTTCTCTTTCCCCTAAATTAAAGGTGAAAGAGAAGCTTTAACTCTGAGAAACCACTGTTTCTGCAGATTGTTATTATTTCTTACTAAGTTCTCACTGAAAAACAACCCAAACCTCATCAGCTTCAGCACTGTTCTTGAGCACGCTGATGTCCTGCGACCAACTTGTACAACTCCTAATCTCTGCAGCTCAACTGTGAAGCAAGTTCTCTAGATCTACTCCACAATATAAATGGTCACATGCTCCAGATATCAACCCTTATGCCCATTCCACACTATCTCCATGGCATGCTGGGCCTCTGTCCCATATAAGAGAACGCTCAAGTCGTATGTCTGACTCAGACGCCAGCGTTACTTAGTCTTATTGTTCATGTGAACATACACCAGCCACAGGAGCTGCAGGAGGCTCCGGATTGCCTGGATTTCTGCCTGGATTTCCTCTGGCTCACACAAACAATCAGCATTTGCACACCCATCTACAGTCACCCTCTTCATGTGACAACTTCTTTTCAGCACCTTGCTGGTAAACTTTCTCCCCACCTGGAGTTTCTTGGGAATTGGGACAAGAAGAGAAGAAGGAAGGAAAAAAAAACCAAAAGGGGGCAAGTTTGACAACAATGTAGGCACTAGACTTTGATCCACTGTACTGCTTCCAAGCTACCCTCTACTATTTCCTCACTGGTAAAAGCCAGCACTGCCAACAGACACAACTAACCAGAAAGCTGAGAAGCTTGAACACATGAAAACTCACCACAAAAAACCCTCATTTTGCTTGGCTATACAGATGTAATTAACAACAAATGAAGAAAAAAGATAATAATTATTTACTATATGAAAGTCTGTGTTAGCTGCTCATCTAACAGACCAAAATTTCTGTAAAGTCTCATATAGATGCACAGAGAGAGGAAAAGAACAACTACCACCAAAAGCCTAACAGACATGCATCACTTCAAGTTTCTTCTTGACAGGACTTACTACTCTCTAATAAAAAGGAGTTTCCACTCAGAAAAGTTTCTGTTTGGTGAGGAAGAATAAAAAGGATACTATAAATCACACCCAGCATCAGCATCGTGGATGTTTCAAATCCACAAGAGACTGAGAACCTGTCCCAGGCTGGTGCCAGGTTGTCACTCCATTGCAAGACACGTAACTCTTTTCAAATCATTATTTCTGCGTACAGCTTCTTTCCCTAAATTGGCAACAAGACACCAGAAGCACACAACGGGAGCACAGCCCATACTGTCAGGCCTGTATCTTAATCCACTGTTGCTGTACAGGTATGTGGCCCCACTGAACGTTTCTTTGTTTGGGGGTTTTGTGGTGTTATTTTTTTTTTTCCCTTATTTCCACGGGCCGCCTGGCTGGGGTAGCTTTTGCCAACTTATTTTAACATCCCCTCTATTTCGTTTTTAACATTAGACAGTAAGATCATAAGAACACTGGAAACATAAGCCTGTTCTGGAGCTGCAGCAGAAAACATATGCCCATCACTTGCTCGTTCAGCTTGTACAGGCCATCAGAAAGGCAACTTCGCAGCCCGCATCCTAAACTTGGCACCACGGCAGGAAGCTGCTGCCTTGCGCCGAAACAGGCCCGGCTGAAACAGGTTACATCTGTGTGGAGACGAGAGACACATGGAAATAATCAGCCCGCGTTCCCCGTCTTCACTTTCATTTCGCTGTTGTAGACGTGACTTGGCTTCTCTGTCTCAGGGTTGGGTTGGGGGGGGGGGAGGAGAATCGACATCCCGACCGACGCTGCCGTCCCCTCGCCTCGCATCACCCGGAGGCTCCCCGGCAGGCGCAGCGCCCGAGGCGGGCGCGGCAGGGCAGGGCCCGGGCGGTGGCTGGGAAGGGGTCGGGCCGGCCGAGCGTCCCGGTCCCAGCCTTCCCCCCTCGATATGCATTTTGGGGGGACCGTTCGTCCCGCGGCCGGGAACGCGGTGGCCGGAGCGCTCCCGACGGTAGCGGTACGCGGTGCCCCTCACTCCTGCCCCGCGGAGAAGGGACGCGGCCACTTACAGCTCAGGACGCCCAAGTAACCAAGGAGCAGCAGGCGGAGGCTGCGACTCGCCATCTTCCCGGGAACAGCGGCTCCTCGCCGGCGCCAGCGGCTAATAATCGCCGGGCGGCAACGGCGAGGCGTGAGGCGCGGTTTGGGCTGTGGGGGCGGCCCGGCTTCGCCTCGGCCCGGAGGAGCAGGGCGGTGCCTGCGGGCCGGGGGCGCCGCGCCGAGGAGGCAGCCGTGAAGCAGGTGCGACAGCCGGGGCACAATGCCCGAGACTGCTGGACTCCTTCTCCACGCCGGCAGAGCCTCCCCGAGCCGCTGCTGTCAGCCCGCTGCCGCCGCCCCAAAACTTTCAACGCGTGCGGAACCGCCCCGCGCCGGCTCCGAGCGCCGAGATCCGCGGCCGGCAGCGGGGCTGTGCCCCGGCCACCGCCCGCCCTTCCCTGGGGCGGCCCGGCTCAGGGCGGGGAGCCGTGACCGCCAGCAGCTCCGCTGCACCTCCGGGCGCACCGATCTCCTCCCCGACGCCTCATCCTCCTCCTTCTCCTCCTGCCCCTATTGCCCAGCCGTCGCAGGGCCCCCGCGCATCCCGGGGCTGTATCGTATCGCGTTCAGCAGCGCTTCCCTCCCGTTTAGTTACTAATTTTTAAACTCTGAAATCTTCATAAACTCTTGTTGCAACAGAAAAAAAAAAAAAAATAAAATCGCAAACACAAACTTTTTATTGCGTAAAGCTTAAACTTCTCATAGAAGTTAGTACACGACCCGAAGTCAAACCCACATGGGGTGTAAGTAGGACTGTTTAACTGGGTGAGATCATGAAACATAAACGCGGGGACTGCGGTTGCGGAGAGCGCGATGTGACGGTAAAGGCGCTCGTTAAAGCCTCAGGCTTGAAACAAAGTCACAGTGACTCCTTGTGCCCGTGCATCTGGACTGGGCAAAATCCCACCCGCCCTAGGCAGCATCCGTTAACCAGCAGATGGACTGCACGGTGACCTTCAAGTGATTTTTAATTAATAGTTTATACCAGTCTAGGAGATTCGCTATTAAATATACAGTGGCCTTCTACATTTATTAATGAAGGAAAATTACTCATTGTGACAGTTAATAGTGTATCTGAGTGGTTTCTAAAAGCATCATCTGGGACAAGAAAAGTGTCATTGGCATTTATGTTGTAATTGGAGAAGCAATGCTGGCTATTTTTTGTTAAACTGTAGGAAAAGGGGGAGAGAGAGTACTTATAAATAAAACTTCTAGCAGCTATTTCAATGGGGACCAAAAAAGGAGGATGCCATGATGCTTGTCATATCAAAATCTTCATAGCTTGTTTTTCACATGCAAAGACTTGTGTAGAATACAAATAATAGTTCTGTGGAAAAAAAGAGTGTATCTATCTATCTATCTATCTATCTATCTATATATATATATCTCCAGAATATATTACCTGTATAATGGTGACACACATTGTATGAATTCAAAGCTATTCCATAGGCAACAGAAAAGTTCTTTGTGTGGCCCAGCACATTGTCACTTTAAGCATACACAAACTCCCACTGATTTCAGCAGGACTGCTTTACTGTTTAGAGCCACGGGGATGGTGTTGACACAGCATTTAAATATATGTGAGGAGCCTGGTGGAAAAGGCATAGGGATGAGGAATGTTAAGAAATAGCAGTATGGACTTGAACTAGGCTACTGAAGTAATGTAATGAAAATGAATCTAGGGGAGAATGAGGAGATTAATCATGAGCAGAAGGTATCCCATTAGATGATAAGATGAAGTAGCCTAGTACAGTAGCCTTTCTACCACAGATCTAATTATCTAAATACATAGACTCACATACAGGGTTTCATTTGGATTTAAACAGCATGATTCTTATTTAGAATAAACCAAACCAGGTTGGAAGAGACCTTCAAGATCATTGCGTCCGACCCATCAACCAATCCAACCCACCCAAACAGCTAACCCATGGCACCAAGCACCCTATCCAGTCTCCTCCTGAACACCTCCAATGACGGCGACTCCACCACCTCCCTGGGCAGCCCATTCCAATGGGCAATCACTCTTTCTGTATAGAACTTCTTCCTAATATCCAACCTGAACCTCCCCTGGTGCAGCCTGAGACTGTGTCCTCTTGTTCTGGTACTGGGTGCCTGGGAGAAGAAACCATCATCCGCCTGTCTACAACCTCCCTTCAGGTAGTTGTAGAGAGTGATAAGGTCACCCCTGAGTCTCCTCCAGGCTGAGCAACCCCAGCTCCCTCTTTCCTCATAGGGCTTGTGTTCCAAACCCCTCACCAACTTTGTTGCTCTTCTCTGGACTCGTTCCAGCAAGTCAACATCCTTCCTAAACTGAGGGGCCCAGAACTGGACACAGTACTCGAGGTGTGGCCTAACCAGTGCAGTATACAGGGGCAGAATGACCTCCCTGCTCCTGCTGGCCACACTGTTCCTGATGCAGGCCAGGATGCCATTGGCCCTCTTGGCTGCCTGGGCACACTGCAGGCTCATGTTCAGCCTGCCATCGACCAGTACCCCCCAGGTCCCTCTCTGCCTGGCTGCTCTCCAGCCACTCTGACCCCAGCCTGTAGCACTGCATGGGGTTGTTGTGGCCAATGTGCAGAACTGGGCACATTAAATCCACTTAATGCATAGAGTTTATACAAGCTTGAGGTCAGAGCAAAGTGAAGAAAATACCCATTGTGCAAGGCTGCCTTCCCCCCATTTCTTTGACTTTTCCCAGCATGGTTTCAGTTTCTCTGCATTATCTCATTATGTCAGCAATAACTAAGTCATGTTTTCTCTGCTTGCTTTACACAACTGCAGGAAATACTAGCAATGAAAAGTGAGCATTCTGAATGTATTCACAGAATGACTGGAAAAGTTTAATGCAACACATACATTTCATTTGATATATACACTTCTGTGTATGCTTTGCTGAACAATGGTATTCTTGAAAGTAACTGTTCAGTGCTTTGTTAGAAGAGCACAGGAGTGCTAGCCACATTTTTGATGCTTTTACATTAAATGTAGTAAAAATATTTTTATTAAACAGCACATAGAGTTCAACATGGAAAAAATATTGTTCAAGATGCTCAGCTGAACAGTTATTCTTGGAGAGCTTTCCATAGAGACTCCTTTTCAGAATAACACAAATAGCCTATAACTGACATCTGCACACGGAATGCTGGTCAAGAATAGCCATCTTATTTTGCAATAACTATCCCAGTCAAGTGGAAGCACAACACAATTTCAAGACTTGGATACTTCTTAATGATCTCAGTAATTCATAAACCAAAATATTACCCTCATTTCCTTAGATATTTTAGATAAATCTACTTTTTTACATTGCCATGTAATTCTGGGTTTTGTTTTAATGAAACAAGAAACACTGCAGATCTTGCAGCTGTGGAGTGCTGCTGCTGAGCTGTTCTAACAATACAGGCTCATTTTTTTTTACTATGGTGCTATCACTCTGTGACAAAACACTTTTGAAATACAATGCACAAAAAATCCTGTGAAACACAATAAGCCAAAACTCTGACTCTTCACTTTGGGAATGTTTTATTTCTCTTAGGTACAGGAACAAGAGGACACAGTCTCAAGTTGTGCCAGGGGAGGTTTAGGCTGGATGTTAGGAAGAAATTCTTCATAGAGAGAGTGATTGGCCATTGGAATGGGCTGCCCAGGGAGGTGGTGGAGTCACCATCACTGGAGGTGTTTAAAGAGAGACTTGATGGGGTGCTTGGTGCCATGGTTTAGTTGATTAGGTAGTGTTGGATGATAGGTTGGACTTGATGACCTCAAAGGTCTCTTTCAACCTGGTCTAGAATAAACCATTTATTTAGAATAAACCAAACCAGGTTGGAAGAGACCTTCAAGATCATCACGTCCAACCCATCAACCAATCCAACCCACCTAAACAACTAACCCATGGCACCAAGCACCCCATCAAGTCTCCATCTATTCTATTCTATTCTATTCTATTCTATTCTATTCTATTCTATTCTATTCTATTCTATTCTATTCTACTCTACTCTACTCTACTCTACTCTACTCTACTCTACTCTACTCTACTCCATTCCATTCCATTCCATTCCATTCCATTCCATTCCATTCCATTCTAAAAATGAATAGATATATTAGTGTGTATCACCCTGGATTTATTTGTGTGTACCTTTCATGCTGATTGATAGAAGAACTTAGAGGAAAAAAATATAACAACAATAATAATTAGAACTGCTAAAGTTGGTTACAAAGGTGTTGAAATGTAAATAAACACATTACAGACAGGTAAGAGAGGAAGAAGATGATGATGGTTCCTCTTCTCAAAAGCATGTGTAAGACAGAGGGGAAAACACTGAGCTACAAGAAGAGAACTGTTAACACTTAGAAGAGTAATATGTGTAATCACTGACCTGTCATGGTTTACACATACCAACCTGAAGACAGTCATGGGAGAGCTAATGAATGTTCACCCTTACACTGCCATAAGAAAAACCCAAACCCCAAACCCCCCCTCCCCCCAAACAAACAAACCCAAACCAAAACAAAACCAACCCCCTGGGGTGAACGAAAGGCAATGCTTCCCTGGTGTATCCCATTCAGGCATAAATGTAACATCTCAAGTTTACTCACTGGATTTAAGTAGATCAAGTAGCATTAACCCAAATTTCATGTAAGCAAGTACACTTTCATTCTGTCAATCAGAGTTAGTACAGATGTGTCCTGATCTGCGAGTAGCTTATCTCATTCGCAGAGTGAAACATCAATAAAGGTATTGAAGATCACAGTTCTGCACTAGCTTGACCTTTTCATCCTGTGGTTTCCTAATTTCATTGTTGTTAAAACTTTTTAATGTCTCATAGCTGATCAGGTAGCTCAGCAAGGCTGCTGATAACAAGTCCAAGTGGCATTCAACAAGTCCAAGTGCTGGGTGCTGCACTTTGGCCATGGCAATCCCATGCAGAGCTACAGGGTGGGGTTAGAGTGGCTGGAGAGCTCCCAAACAGAGAGGGACCTGGGGGTACTGATTGACAGCCGCCTAAACATGAGCCAGCAGTGTGCCCAGGTGGCCAAGAAGACCAATGGCATCCTGGCCTGCATTAGGAATAGTGTGGCCAGCAGGAGCAGGGAAGTCATTGTGCCCCTGTACTCTGTATTGGTTAGGCTGCGTCTTGAGTACTGTGTCCAGTTCTGGGCCCCTCAGTTTAAGAAGGGCATCAAGACACTTGAACATGTCCAGAGAAGGGCAACAAGGCTGGGGAGAGGCCTTGAGCACAGCCCTGTGAAGAGAGGCTGAGGGAGCTGGGATTGTTTAGCCTGGAGAAGAGAAGGCTCCGGGGTGACCTCATTGCCCTCTACAACTACCCGAAGGGTGGTTGTAGCCAGGAAGGGGTTGGTCTCTCCTCTCAGGCAACCAGCACCAGAACAAGGGGACACAGTCTCAAGCTGTGCCAGGGGAGGTTTAGACTTGAGGTGAGGAGAAAGTTCTTCACCAAGCGAGTCATCCATCATTGGAACAGGCTGCCCAGGGAGGTGGTGGAGTCACCGTCCCTGGAGGTGTTCAAGAGGGGACTGGACGTGGCACTTGGTGCCATGGTCTAGTCATGGGGTCTGCAGTGACAGGTTGGACTCGATGATCCTCGAGGTCTCTTCCAACCTTAGTTATACTGTGATACTGTGATAAGGTTGGAAAAGACCTCAAAGGCCACTGTGTTTAAAATGCTTTGCTACTCCACGGTGGCATGAAGAACATGGCTCTTAGAATGTAGTTACAAATCATGTTGTCATCCAAGGCAATTGCTCTCTCTGGCCATGGATTACTACTACCACTTCACTCGTGCATAGGAACAAGTATATGAAGCAGTACTTTTAAGTCAGGTCACTGAAATACTGTGAAGAAAACAATCTTTCAGCAATACTGACCCTGCAGTTTATATCACTTCAGTGATTTTGTGCTCAGGGCTGCTACAGTTGTCTAGTTAGAGGTTAAGCAGTGAGAAACTGCTGAGAATGGCAAAGGGAGGGACAGGGATTTTTAACCCTGTTTTACATTTGAAGCAATCTGTAAGTGAGCTCAAAGCTGGCTTTGGGACAGTGGGGGTGATCAACTGTCATGGTTTGTCACTTATGCATTACGTTGGGTCACATGGCATAGAGCAATTATGGGGTTTCCATTGCCTCACAGGGCAAACTCTCATTTTCTGCCCATTATAAAACAACATCCATGGTTTCCTGGGAAGCCCAAGGGCCTTATGAAGGCTGACACCTTGTAATTATTTTTGAACAGTTTAGTTACCCATCTCTTCTCTGAACCACAAACATGCTCAGTGTGGTGACCTGCTAAAAGCCACTGGACTGCAGCCAAACCCTTCCCCGAGTACTTCTTGGTTGGAATGCTTTTGTCTTTTAGGATTGAGGGATCAATAGCTGGGGGATTACAGCAGGCCTGTATGTCCTCCCAAAGCTGCTGATTGGACCATGTGTGGTGGCTGAGAGTGACCCCCAGCTGGCCCCTGGCTCAGTCCATAGGGTTTGAATGGACCCAAGGTTTTTTCCCTTCTCTCATAAGCCTTAAGTAAATACACTGTAGTAAACAGAGAAAGGATATTACTGTTGCAAGCCAGCTGTACTGGCATGAATAAAAAACAACCTTGAAGACCAGCCTTTTAAATTGACTCCAAACCTACACTAATGTTTCTCTTTTCTAGTTTTATGCAAGGGCAGTGGAGATGCCAGCTGAACCCTGGGAAAAATTCCAGCAGCTTTGGATGTCTTTTGCTTCCTGCTGGGAGGGCAAAGCTTTGCACTGTCACCTTGTTGGTGGAGGATTAAGAAAAGGCAGAGGGCTATGGCCTGCTCCTCCTGTAGTCTTCAGCATGCTACAAGTCTTTTTGTCTGCATTATGCTTTGAGAGCAGCACCCAACAGATGGAATGGGGGACTGCAGATTCTGCCACCATTTTTCTGAAGATGAAGCAAAACAAAACATTGTACATTCCTGTGTGAGAGAAGATTTACTGACTGGAAAGTGGCACTTTAAAACAGAGAGACACATATAATGGAGTGCACAGTATCAAACAGGATGTTACTCCTGTCATTTAATTTGGAATTTATCTCCTCACAAAGGTATTCTTTTTATAACTCTACACTGGAAATGTTGGATTTTTATATTTATTTTTTTTTTACTATTTAAACCAAAATGATTAAAAGAGAAGGATCCAGGGAGACCCCTTCCAATACCTGAAGGAGGCCTACAAGAAGGATGGAGAGGAAGTGATTGCAACTATACAACTGTAGTGATAGGGTGAAGGGCAATGGTTCTAAATTAGAGAAGAATAGATTTAGATTGGATGTTAGGAACAACAGGAGAAGTGTTAGGAGAAGTGTGGCCAGCAGGGCGAGGGAGGTGATTCTCCCCCTCTACTCAGCCCTGGTGAGACCCCACCTGGAGTACTGCCTCCAGTTCTGGAGCCCCTATTACAAGAGGGATGTGGAGGTGCTGGAACGTGTCCAGAGAAGGGCCACAAGGATGATCAGGGGGCTGGAGCACCTCTCCTATGAGGACAGACTGAAGGAGTTGGGGCTGTTCAGTCTGCAGAAGAGAAGGCTCCGAGGTGACCTAATTGTGGCCTTCCAGCATCTGAAGGGGGCCTACAGGAAGGCTGGGGAGGGACTTCTCAGGATACAGGTAGTGATAGGACTAGGGGGAATGGAATGAAGCTGGAGGTGGGGAGATTCAGGCTGGATGTGAGGAGGAGGTTCTTCACCATGAGAGTGGTGAGACCCTGGAATGGGTTGTCCAGGGAGGTGGTTGAGGCCCTGTCCCTGAAGGTGTTTAAGCCCAGGCTGGATGAGGCTCTGGCCAGCCTGCTCTAGTGTGGGGTGTCCCTGCCCATGGCAGGGGGGTTGGAACTAGATGATCCTTGTGGTCCCTTCCAACCCTGACTGGTACTATGATACTATGATACTATGATCTCTTTCAAGCCAAACCATTCTATGATTCTAGGATTATGTAATGTGGTCATTGGCTGCATATGATTCCTCAAGTCACAGCATAAAAAGTTAATAGAATAAATGGTGCAGTTTAGCTATAATGACATAAATAATAATAGCATCTTTGTGTATTTCAGAACTTTTCACCTCAAGGCTCACACATGCAAATATGTAGCCTACAGTAGGCCCAGTGTACTGAAAACCAGCTTGTATTTAACTCCTTTTAAAGCATGAGGAAGCAGGGTAACTGACTTGAAGAAATTCTTCATCTATCAAATAATATGATGAAGGGCACAAATGGCTTCTGTACTAACACACCTGGTTCTCTGGATGAGAGCCCAGGTGAGCAGGGAGGCCAGTGCCAGGTACTGAAGCAAGAGGAACCAGCTGTCCCACTGCTTCACAGATGTGTTTCCACAGTGGAAAATTCTGTGTCTATTACCAGCCCTTGCCAGCATCAAGACATCTATTTTTTTGATGCAGAGTTTAGTTACATCCTTTAGCTCTTGATGGCACTAATTCAGTAAAACTGTTTGACATTGGCATCCTTGATGGCTGTTGTTGCATCTTTGCCAGCTGGGGACTGGGATGAACATCACCATCACTTAAATTGTAAAGCATTGAAACAAACTTTTGAGTTATTCCACAAATGTTAATGAATTTTACTGCAAACCGTGGTTTTCCTGAGTGAGCATTATCTACTTTCTGCTTGCTTCAGTCTTTTGGGGAGGAAAGGCAGTAGGCAGGTGTGGGGGGTTGACCCTGGCTGGATACCAGGTGCTGGTCAAAGCCACTCCATCATGCCCCTCCTCAGCAGGACAGGAAACAGAAAATACAACAAAAGGTTCATGGGTCAAGATAATGTCAGGGAGATCACCCCACAGTTACCATCCTGGGTAAAACAGACGTGGTGAAATTGGTTTAATGTGTTACCAATCACATGAGAAATAAACCCAAATCTTAAAACATTTTCTCTCCTCTTGCCCCTTCTTCCTGTGTGTAACTTTACTCTAAATTTCTCTACCTCCTCCCACTGAGTGATGCAGGGGGATGAGGAATGGGGGATGAGGAATGGGGGATGAGGAATGGGGGATGAGGAATGGGGGTTGCAGGCAGTTCATCACGTTGTCTCTGCCACTCCTTCCTCCTCACACTCTTCTGCTGCTCCAGCATGGAATTTCTCTCATGGGAGACAGTCCTCTACAAACTTCTCTAACATGGGTCTTTCACATGAGTTACAGTTCTTCATGAACCACTCTAGCACAGGTCATTTCTGTTAAGTCCTTCAGGAACATACTGCTCCATCATGGGTTCCCCACAAGGTCAAAAGTCCTGCCAGCAATCCTGTTCCAGTGTGTGTTCCTCCCCACACATGTCCACAGGTCCTGCTAGGAACCTGTTCTAGCATGACCCATGGGGTCACAGCCTCCTTCAGGCATCCTAAAAGTTCAGAAGTTCAGGTTGTGTTCAGTGTCTGCTATTTTCAGACACCCCTCTGCTGATTTACAGCAAGATCCAAGGTAAAGCACTTAGCAGAGGCCCTTTGTGGTTTACATACACATAGATAAGGTGAACTGCCTGGTTCTTCCTTTGCTATTCCAACTCCCTCTTAGATAATTCTTCCTTTGTAAAGGCACTAACTACCTCCTTTTAATCTCATCAAGAGGCACTACAACTGTTGCTAATGGGCTTGGCCTTGGCCAGCAGCAGGTCTGTCTTGGACTCTGTTGGACATGAAGGAAGCTTCCAGCAGCTTCTTACAGAAGCCACCCCTGTAGCCCCACCACTACCAAAACCTCACCAAACAAATCAGTCAGTGACTGCAAAGGGAAGCTGGTGGTGAGGAGCTGGAGTTACATGGAAACTTGGAGGCTAGTGCATGTTGTGACCTGGCACCACAGATCCTTTCCTCCAGCTACCAGACTGTTAATACATAACTGTGATCTCCACTATGAGATGGCATTCCCAAAAGATGCCCATTTCAGGGATGACACAAAGGCCCAGGGTACTGAGGCCTGCTGAAGTAAAGGGAGGACAGGGGGCAGTGCTTTACACCCAGAGCAGTGGAATTTATTCATGTGTTACAGAATCCTAGAATGCATCAGGTTGGAAAGAACTCTCCAAGGTCATCTTGTCCAAGCCCCCTGCACTGAGCAGAGACATCTTTAACTAGACCAGGTTGCTCAGGGCCCATCAAGCTTGACATTGAATGTCTGCAGGGATGGGGCCTCCACCACCTCTCTGGACAGCCTGTTTCAGTATTTCATTGCCCTCATTGTGAAGAACTTCCTCCTTATGTCCAATCTACATCTGTCCTGCTTTAGTTTAAAACCATTTGCCCTCATCCTATTGCTACATGCCCTTCTAAACAGTCCCTCCCCAGCTTTCTTGTAGGGCCCCTTCAGGTACTGGAAGGCCACTACAAGGTCTCATAAGGTCTCCACAGAGTCTTGTCTTCTCCAGGCTAAATAACTCCAACTCTCCCAGTCTGTCTTCACAGGAGAGGTACTCCAGACCTCTGATCATCTTTGTAGCCCTACTCTGGACCCACTCCAGCAGGTCCGTGTCCTTCCTGTGTTGAGGACTCCAGAGCTGGACACAGCAGTGCTGGTGAGATCTCACAAGAGCAGAGTAGAGTGGTGGAATCACCTCTCTCAGTCTGCTGGCTTTTTCTGATGCAGCCCAGAATAGTTTGCCTCCTGGCACATTGCTGGCTCATGTCCAGCTTCTCATCCACCAGCACCCTCAAGTCTTTTCCTGCTGCTCTCAATCTTCTCATCCCCCAACCTGTACTGATAACAAGGATTGCCCCAACCCAGGTGCAGGACCTTGCACTTTGCCTTGTTGAACCTCATAAGGTTCTCCTGAGCCCACTTCTCTACCCTGCCTAGGTCCCTCTGGATGCCATCCCAGCCTTCAGACTTACCAACAGCACCACTCAGCTTGGTATCATCAGCAAACTCGATAAGGGTGCACTTGATCCCACTGTCCCCATCGCTGATGAAGATACTAAACAGCACAGGAGGAGACTTGATGGGGTGCTTGGTGCCATGGGTTAGTTGTTTAGGTAGTTTAGGATTGGTTGATGGGTTGGATGGACACGATGGTCTTGAAGGTCTCTTCCAACCTGGTTTGGTTTATTCTAAATAAATAAAATAAAGGTTTATTCAGCACGGGCCCCTGGAGGACAGCACTTGTCCCCTGCTTCCGTCTGGACACTGAGCTGCCAGCCCCTGCCCGCTGGGTGTCACCACCCGGCCAGCTCCTCAGCCACCAAACAGGCCACCCGTCAAAGCCACACCTCTCCGATTCAGAGAGAAGGATGTGGGGGCCTGTGTCAAAGGTTTTATGGCATTCTAGCTACACGATGTCCGTTGTTCTTCCCTTGTCCACTGACCTACTCAGCCCATTAGTAGAAAGCCACAAGGCTGGTGAGGCAGGACTTGCCCTTGGTGAGGCGATGCTAGCTGTCTCGAATCACCTCCCTGTCCTGCAAGCGCTTTAGCATAGCTTCACGGGGCCTTTGAAGACAGACTGAGAAGGCGCGGGCAAGCGGGCCAGCTCCGGGCGGTGCTGTGAGCTGTGCTACCACGCACCGCCGGCCGCCAGCAACCCCCGCTGCCTCGCAGGCCCCTCTCTGCTCCCTAGTTCCCGGCGCCGCCTGGTGGCCGACGGCGGAGCGGCGTGCGGAACCGCGCTATCGGCGCTTCTGTTTCCGGCGGAGCCAGGGCAGGAGGCACCGCGGCGGCGGCACTGGGCCGGAACATGGCGGCGCGCTGGGTCGGCCGCTGCTTGCGCGGCGGACAGGAGAGGCGCCGTGAGTGGCGGCGAGCGGGGCCGGGGGTGGGCGTGGTGGGATTCCGGGTGGGCGTGGGGCCGGGCTGGCTTCAGGCTCGTTCTGCGCCGATGCTTCTGAGGTGCCTGACTTGGGGCGATGGGGCCTGGCCGTGCGGTCTCCCCTGAGCCTCCTCTCCAGGCTGAGCAACCCCAGCTCTCTCAGCCTCTCCTCATAGGGCTGTGCTGCAAACCCCTCCCCAGCTTTGTTGCCCTTCTCTGGACACGCTCCAGCAAGTCAACATCCTTCCTAAACTGAGGGGCCCAGAACTGGACACAGGACTCAAGGCGTGGCCTAACCAGTGCAGTGTACAGAGGCAGAATGACCTCCCTGCTCCTGCTGGCCACACTGTTCCTGATGCAGGCCAGGATGCCATTGGCCTTCTTGGCCACGTGGGCACACTGCAGGCTCATGTTCAGCCTACCATCAACTGGCACCCCGAGGTCCCTCTCTGCCTGGCCACTCTCCAGCCACTCTGACCCCAGCCTGTAGCACTGCATGGGGTTGTTGTGGCCAATGTGCAGAACCCGGCACATAGATGTGTTGAAATCTCATGCCATTGGATTCTGCCCATCTGTCCAGCCTGTCGAGGTCCCTCTGCAGAGCTCTCCTACCCTCTAACAAATTTACTGATGATAGACTCAATCCCCTTGTCCAGATCATCACTAAAGATACTGAACAGGATGGGGCCCAGCACTGATTCCTGGGGGACTCCACTAGTGACTGGCTGCCAGCTGGATGTGGCACCATTCACCATCTCTGTCTGGGCTTGGCCCTCCAGCCAGTTCCTAACCCAGCACAGAGTGCTGCTGTCCAAGCCATGAGCTGACAGCTTGGCCAGCAGTTTGCTGTGGCCAAAGGTGTCAAAGGCCTTGCTGAGGTCCAGGTAGACTACATCCACAGCCTTCCCCACATCCACCAGGCAGTCACCTGAGCATAGAAGAAGATCAGGTTTGTCAGGCCAGACCTGCCCTTCCTAAATCCACACTGGCTGGGCCTGATCCCTTGGCCATCCTGTAAGTGCTGTGTGATTGCACTCAGGATGACCTGTTCCATGATCTTGCTTGGCACTGAGGTCAGGCTGACAGGCCTGGAATTCCCTGGCTCGTCCAACTGGCCCTTCTTGTGGTTGGGCACCACCTTGGCCAGCTTCCAGTCTTCTGGGACCTCTCCAGTGAGCCAGGGCTGCTGAAAAATGATGGAGAGTGGCTTGGCCAGCTCCTCTGCCAGCTCTCTCAGCACCCTAGGAT
This sequence comes from Melanerpes formicivorus, assembly GCF_026170545.1. Lineage (NCBI taxonomy): Eukaryota > Metazoa > Chordata > Aves > Piciformes > Picidae > Melanerpes > Melanerpes formicivorus. The sequence continues at coordinate 8,983,798 of NW_027142363.1, read as the reverse complement.
GGATCCCATCCGGTCCCATGGACTTGTCGGGATCCAAGTAGCTAAGGAGGTCTCTAACTGCTTCCTCCTGTACTGCAGGGAACTATGCTGCTCCCTGGCTCCATCTGCCAGCTCAGGAGGCCAGTTGTCCAGAAGACAACCTATCTTGCTATTAAAAATTGAGGCAAAGAAGGTGTTAAGTACCTCTGCCTTTTCCTCCTCTTTAGTTACAATATTCCCCTCCATGTCCACTAAGGAGTGGAGGTTGTCCTTGCCCCTCCTCTGGCCATTAATGTATTTGTAGAAGGACTTTCTGTTGTCCTTCACAGCAGTGGCCAGTCTGAGCTCTAAATGGGCTTTTGCTTGTCATAATTTTTTTCCTACATGACCTAGCAACATCCTTAAACATTTCATGGGTGACCTCTCCTTCCTTCCAAAGATGGTACACCCTCTTTTGTTCCCTTAATTCGCTCAGAAGCTCATTGCCCATCCAGGCTGGCCGTCTGCCCCGGCAGCTCATCTTCTGGCACATTGGCACAGCCTGTCCCTGCGCCTCCAAGAGTTCTTCCTTGAAGTAGGTCCAGCCCTCCTGGACCCCTTTGTTTTTAAGGGCTATTTCCCAAGGTACCTTCTGAGTTAGTTCCTTGAGTAACCTGAAGTCCACGCTCTGGAAGTCCAGAGTGGAGGTTTTATTGCTGCCCCTCTTAGCTTGACTGCATATTGAAAGCTCAATTACCTCATGGCCTCTGGACCCCAGACAGCCTCCAACCACCACATCTCCCACCAGCCCTTCTCTGTTTGTAAAAAGAAGGTCAAGCAAAGCCTTACCCCTGGTAGGCTCACACAGCAGCTGGGATAAGAAGCTATCCTCCATACACACATACCTCCTCTCTGCTGTGTTAAGTTCGCAGCAGACATCAGGCAGGTTAAAATTGCCCATAAGAACAAGGTCTGGTGATCTTGAGACAGCCTTTAGCTGCCTATAGAATAATTCATCAACCTCTTCATCCTGGTTGGGTGGTCTGTAACAGGCTCCAACCAGGATGTCAGCCTTGTTAGCCTTCCCTCTAATTCTCACCCGCAGGCATTCAACCTGGTCATCCTTAATCTCTAGTTCCATGGGATCTAGTGCCTCCCTGATGTACAGGGCCACCCCTTCACCCCTTCTCCCTTGTCTGTCTCTCCTGAAGAGCCTGTAGCCATTGATTACAGTGCTCCAGTCATGTGAGTCATCCCACAACGTTTCTGTGGTGGCAACTGCATCATAGCTTTCCTGCTGTACCAAGGCTTCCAGCTCCTCTTGTTTGTTACGCATACTGTGTGCATTAGTGTACATGCACTTCAGCTGGGCTGCTGTTTTCACCCCTGACTCCAGCTTATCACCCTCCGACTCCTGTCTGGGGAGGACTGGTTTCAGCCCCTTCCCTCTTCAAAGCATGTCTTCCTTTCTTTAAACAACATCTTATACAGGGGCTTCAAAGGCTCCTTATTACTTATTTGAGCTCTTTCCTTTTGCTAGGGTTCATCACCACACCAGCTGTTTCACGACTGACATCAGAGGAGGTGATTCAGATGCGTAATGAGCTCTTCACCAAGGAGAAAGAGAGGCAGTTGTCTCTTCATCCACGAATTGAGAAAATTGAAGTAAAGTACACTGGGAAATCACACCCTGGCAGCCTGTTTATAATGAACAAAGCTTTGTCTACTCCCTACAACTGTGCCATGCGTAAGTGGATGGATTCTTCAGTTAATGTTGTGCCACTGATCATGAAAGTTGTGCCACCAGTTGAAGTAGGTGTCAGCTCAATTTGAAATGTTAATGTTACTGACATTTGAATGACCAAGATTACAGACATGCATTCAAAATATTAATGTTTGGTGAGTTTAAAATGCATCTGTACTGAAATGAGTTAGCAGAAACAGCTAATTTTTTGTAGGCTTTGTTAGCAGCATGTCTTTCCAAGTCATTTACAAAATGTTTTGACAGATAACTCTGTTCTTGCAAAGCAGGAGTCTGCACTTCTGGCTGAGAAATATGCTTAATAACTGTGTAATACTGTTTCACTTTCTTTAGACTTAAGTGAATGGCATTGCAAGAAGTCTGTTCTAGCTCTTGTGGATGGTGAAGTTTGGGATATGTACAGACCCTTAACTAAGTCATGTGAAATTCAGTTCCTTACTTTCAAAGATGAAGATCCAGAGGAAGTAAACAAGGTAAGTCTATATCTTTTCTCATTGTAGACAACCTTGATTATGACTACTTGATTCCTTATGCCCTTTCCAGTTCCATGTTCATCTGCTTTCCTGAATTTGGTGGTTGTGAAAGTTCTGATGTTTTAAATGGTCGTTTGGCTCATCATGGTTGTCATTAGCTGGACCAGAGTGTGAGGTGGGTCATGTGTGGGCCTCCCTTTCAACCTGTATTCTTGTATTATTCTTTGATTTTGTAGAAATACAGAATTGTTTTGGCTGGAAAAGACCTCTAAGATCATGGAGTCCAACTGATCTTGGCCCATTGATCCATCCTGTCCAGATCCCTTAGCAGAGGCTTCCTGCGCTTGAGCAGATCAACACTGCCAGCTTAGCATCGTCTGCAGACTTAGAGGGTGCACTCATCCAGATCATTGATAAAGATATTAAAGAGGCCTTTCAGATTTAAATACCTCCTGGGAAGATCTGGTTTGCATTTGAAGTGCAGTTATGGTTGATTTTTAAGGTTTTTTTTCCAGTTGATTCTGTATGGAGAATCATCTCCAAACAGAAGGTTTCAGTTACTAAAGAAAGTAATGCTTGTGTTAACTGCTAGATTTGCATGTCATTCTGTTAAATGTTGATACCCTTTGGAGTAAGGAGCTGGTGTTCTTCTGCTATGGGTTAGCTTCTGGGTCATAAATCTGTGTTTTGAAATTCTCTCTCCAGGCCTACTGGCGTTCCTGTGCCATGATCATGGCCTGTGTCTTAAAGCGGGCATTCAAGGACGAGTACTCAGTGAGTCTGATTAAAGCTCCAGAAGTGCCAGGTGATCTAAGTGCTTTATACTGATTGTCTTGTCTATTGCTGCTTCTTACATGAGTGTCTAATAGCATCACCAAACAAAGACTTGGATTGAAGACACATAGCATTGATCTACATATTATGTGTTGTTGTTGTAGCCTTTAATTTATAGTAATCACACTGAAAGCAGTTTTGTTCTGAGGTACAGAAAATTGATCTGTGTTGCAACTGCATTTCAGGCCACTTAGGATTCTGTATCTGGAGTATGTCACAAAAGGACACAACCTTTTCATTGTGAAGGTACATGAGTAAGGTATTTAGAAGATGTGATGTGTTTCTGTGACATTTGCTATAATTACATAAACCTGTGAGCACTTCGAGTTACTGAAAATGACCATGTACTCATCAAGTTGGAAGATTATTGAAGTAGAGGCAGGCTTAGTAACAACTTTTTCTCATCTGTGGCCCAATTTGGGATTTAAAAAAGTGAGAAAATGCTCAAGGGGGGAGGCTATTTAAATAAGAAAGCCTGTGTGGTTACAAATTTCATATGTGAGAAAGCTGGTTGCTGTTGATATGGAGTCTCCTACAGTTGGTTCCCTTTTCAGCAGTTTCAGCATTTGTCTTGATTGCTAAATATAGACTAGTTCCATAAGGATTTAGAATAATCCTGCATGTGCTGTCCTGTATCAGTACACTGTATGTATAGAAGTGATGTGAGTTTACTGTGTTCATAAGATTGATTTTTAAGATGCTAGTAACTGAGTAAATTGACACACAGAGCATTTGAACAACTGCCACAGAAATGTGTGCTGCCCTTTTCAGACATTTGTCCCATCATTGCATCATTGATGAGCATTTTACTTCAGCTCTGATGTTGCCTGATTTCTCTATTACAACTAAAATTACTTTTAGTGTAGCTTGTATGCAAAAAGAAAAAAAATGTGAAATGTTTTCAGAGTTTTTTAGTGTTATATTGATGGAGTTGTGTTACAGTGACCTTACATTAAAACTCATTTCACATTACTTTCTTGTTCAGTGAAACAAGAGTGATACAGGTTTAATCTGCCATTTGACTGTACAATCCCAGGTGAAAACTTACATTTTGTGATGAATTTCATAGGTTGTGAAATCATAGAATCAATAAGGTTGGAAAAGACCTCAAAGATCATCAAGTCCAACCTGTCTCATGACTGTCTCATGTCACCTCATGACTACTAAACCACGGCACCAAGTGCCACGTCCAATCCCCTCTTGAACACCTCCAGGGACGGTGACTCCACCACCTCCCGGGGCAGCACATTCCAATGGCTAACAACTCTCTCTGTGAAGAGCTTTCTCCTCACCTCAAGCCTAAACTTCCCCTGGCACAGTTTGAGACTGTGTCATCTTGTTCTGGTGCTGGTTGCCTGGGAGAAGAGACCAACCTCCTCCTGGCTACAACCACCCTTCAGGTAGTTGTAGACAGCAATAAGGTCTCCCCTGAGCCTCCTCTTCTCCAGGCTAAACAATCCCAGCTCCCTTAGCCTCACCTCATAGGCTTGTGCTCGAGGCCTCTCACCAGCCTTGTTGCCCTTCTCTGGATGCATTCAAGTCTCTCAATGTCCTTAAATTGAGGGCCCCAGAACTGGACACACTACTCGAGGTGCGGCCTAACCAATGCAGAGTACAGGGGCACAATGACTTCCCTGCTCCTGCTGGCCACACTGTTCCTGATGCAGGCCAGGATGCCAATGGCATTCTTGGCCACCTGGGTGCACTGCTGGCTCATGTTCAGCCAGCTGTCTGACTACCCCCAGGTCCCTTTCTGCCTGGCTGCTCTCCAACCACTCTGTCACCAGCCTTTAGCACTGCATGGGGTTGTTGTGACCAAAGAACAGCACCCAGCACTTGGACTTGTTGAATGCCATCATGCTGGACTCTACCCATCTGTCCAGCCTGTCAAGGCCCCACTGGAGAGCCCTTCTACGCTCTAACAGATCAACATCTGCTCCCAACTTGGTTTCTTGAGATTGCTCTGTTTTCCTTCTCGCTCATTTTGTACACACATATAAGAAAGAATATATTATGACAGTGAAACATGCCTTGTTGCAAACTTGAATGTTCTTTTCTTTGGAATTGCAGTGATCTCTGGAGCTTTCTGTTATGATGTAATTTTGGACAATAGACTGAATGACTGGAAACCAACAAATGTAAGCACAGTAACTTCTTGCCTGAAAAGTTAGATGGCTTGCATACTTGTCCAGTGGCTCTTTTTAACGAGGGAGAGTGGGTGGTGAGGTGTGTGTGGTTTGGGTTATTTTTATTGGGTATATCTAGTACTAGTATCATTCTTAGGTCAGGTGTACTCTTTGGAAACTAGTCTCTGCATTTATCACATTCTGGCTCTCATTGCAGAGTGCTCTTGGAGGGCACACATTGTTTTCATTTCAGATGAAATGAAGCCTTGAGCTGTCTTTCAGATGCTTACAGGTTTTAGGTCTGTGGGGCTAGACCAAGTTCTAGTTAGAAGTGCAATTCCAAAAACTGTTGATGTGGCTGTTGGGACTTCAGTGCCATCTTTGTTACTATACAGATCTGCTCCTCAGCTGATTTTGCCTGGTAATGTAGATGCAACTGTAGTCTTTGTGTGAGTAGAGCCCTCTGAAAAGAAAAAGGTGTGTACTATGTGTGTTTTCACCTAGTTATTTACAACATCATCAGTTTATTGTTGTAAAAGAACTGTGGGCACATTTAGCTGCAGCTCTATTCAATAGCTTGCTTATATTTCATGATGTTCAGTAAATAATCTAAGCCCTCCAAGTCTCATAACTTTACTTGGTAGCTGGTGTGATCACAGGTGTTTTACTTGTCTATTCTTGTTCTCATGCCCAAAGATCAGCAGAGGTGTGTATAGCTAACAAAGCAGTTACTGTACAATGGAGAATTTTTCTTCAATATGTTCTTGTATTTGAAGTAATTTACTGTGAAGTATTTTCTACATCACACTATACATGTAAATTCTCCTAATAACTGTTTCCTATTTATCAATAAATATGAGTATGCAGATTTGTGGGTTTTGGCCCAAGGTGGTCAATTCCTGTTTATTAATTATTCAGTACTATTTTGTCCTTTGATTTCCATCACAATAGAGGTACTTTATAAGAGGAGTCACGACCCTGGGATACACAGAGCAATGTTTAATGGTAGCAAGGCTGTGTGTGCTATATATTGTGTTGGGAAAATCTGAGGAGTTTTACTCCAATTAATATATATTGGTTTAGATAGAATAGAATAGAACAGAATAGAATAGAATAGAATAGAATAGAATAGAATAGAATAGAATAGAATAGAATAGAATAAACCAGGTTGGAGGAGACCTTCAAGATCATAGCGTCCAACCTATCAATCAACACCACCTAATCAACTAACCCATGCAACCAATCACCCTGTCAAGTCTCCTCCTGAACACCTCCAGTGATGGTGACTCCACCACCTCCCCGGGCAGCCTATTCCAATGGGCAATCACTCTCTCTGTGTAAAACTTCCTCCTGACCTCCAGCCTGAACCTCCCCTGGTGCAGCCTGAGACTGTGTCCTCTTGTTCTGGTGCTGGCTGCCTGGGAGAAGAGACCAACCTCTGCCTGTCTACAACCTCCCTTCAGGTAGTTGTAGAGAGCAATAAGGTCACCCCTGAGTCTCCTCCTCTCCAGGCTAAGCAGCCCCAGCTCCCTCAGCCTCTCCTCATAGGGAGATGGGAAAATGCTTATTGATTTGCCTGAGCAGTGAATCAGTCAATTTAAATGGTGATGATCTTTAGCAGTCTGTTGCTGATAAATACCAAGAGTTACAATCCTGCAGCAATATTCCTATGTTTAGGGTTTCTGGTAGATGATTCTTGCTTTTGAGTGATACTTAGAGCTGTGTGAGCACTGCAGCTGTGAAAGAGTTGTAACAGTTTGTGTATGTATCAACTGTTTTTAGGACAACTTCCGTTCTCTTACAAAGGATGCTGGAAAGCTAATACACAAAGACTTGCCATTTGAACCCCTGCTTGTTGAAGCAAAAGTGGCACGTGAAATGTTTCAGCATAACAAGTAAGTGTGTGAGTTTGCCTTCCCTGTAGAAAGGTGATTAGAAGTTAATTTAAATACCTGCCTGGTTTTGTAAGTCTGAAATAAAATCATAGAATCGTAGAATGGTTTGGGTTGGCAGGGACCTTCAAAGGTCATCTAGTGCAACCCCCACTGCAGTCAGCAGGAACACCCTCCAGAGCCTTGGGGATCTCCAGGGGTGAAGTCTAAACTACCTGCCCTGGGCAACTTCTTCCAGTGTTCCACCACCCTGATGCTAAAGAACTTGTTCCTAATATCCAATATAAATCTATTCTAATTCAAAACCATTGCCCCTCATCCTATCACTACAGGCCTTTGTAAACAGTCCCTCTCCAGCCTTCTTGTAGGCCCCCTTCAGGTACTGGAAGGCATCTGCAAATTTACTGAGGGCATTCTCAATCCCCTTGTCCAGATTACTGATAAAGATATCAAAAGAACTGGCTCAAATACTGAGCCTCGGGGACATCACTTGTGACCAACCACCAACTGGATTTAACTCCATTCACCACAACTGGAAGCTTGTAATTAGGAATGTCAAGTTATGTACCCCCTTCAGTCATCACTTCTCCCACTGCTGAGTGAACATGTCTCTCTTCCCTTTGTCACGCTTCACCATTTCATTTTTAATACTTTCTCTAGCAGCCAGCAGCAGACATCTTTACTGGATGGCTTTGTGACAAATGGGAAGACTAGATATTAAAGCTGAGGGGTTTTATAAGCCTTTTTTTTTGTCTTCTCCAGATACAAAATGGAGATGATAGAAAGGAAAGCTTCTCAGAGTAAGGATGGAACTGTAACATTACACAGGTGAGCAAACCAATTCTCATTCTCTCGTTATTCAGTGGAAGAATTGATTATATTGCAAATTCTCTCTGCAGCTGGGAAGAGTAAGTTATTTGTGATGATTCTCAGTTTAGAAAACAGTTTTTTCATTGATGTAGAATAGAATAGAATAGAATAGAATAGAATAGAATAGAATAGAATAGAATAGAATTAGACTAGACTAGACTAGAATAGAACAGAACAAAATGGAATAGAATGGAACAAAATGGAATGGAATGGAATGGAATGGAATGGAATAGAACAGAACAGAACAGAATAGAATAGAATAGAATAGAATAGAATAGAATAGAATAGAATAGACCAGATTTCCCCCCCCTATTTTTATTCCCCCCCCCCCCCCTTGTTTTTTGATACTTAACACTTGGTGGATCTCACTACATTTCTATTTCTTGTTATGTTAAAAGTAGAAAGTGCCAGAGAGGTCTTACTGCTTTAAGTGCTTTTACATAAAATCCAAATGAACTCCTAGTGCTTGTCAGGTTAAATAAACTAACAACCAAAAGCATGTTTGAAAACAAGAGTTAGCATTGTACAGTGGATTTTTCTTCCAAAGTTGTCAAGAGCTTCCTAATTGGCAAGCTATTGCCTTGTAGTGGTGGAGATGAGAATGGAGCTGGCTCCTGGAATACAGTTTAAGATGTAAATGTTCTTTGGCTGGAGGCAGGAAGTTTGTATTGCAACTAGCTTAGGCTAGTGTAGGATATTCACTTTTCCAGATGTCTAAATTGTTCTGCATTTGATTTTGGAGTTCACATCTCTCAAAAGAAACAGATGTCTCTGCAGTGATGATTCTTGACATTTTAGAATAATGGATCTGTTGTTCCTCCATCCCCTGTCCCTAGTTTGCTTAACAAGAGGGAAAATGGGCTTACCTTACCTGTTGATTTCTGGGAGAAGTTTGTGCTGAATAGTCTTTTGCTATACATCTTTTTGTCTCACTTTTCTCAAATGGTTTGCAGTTTACCAAAACCTGGAAGGGAAATCCCTCTGCAGGTTGTAAATGCTGTGCAATGGAAAAATGTGTGATTTTGGAGAGAAATCTGTTTCTGGTGAATGATGGAGTTATCCTCCTTATTAAGCCAATATAACTTCAAAGATTTGTTAAACCTAGGATCCTCCTATTAGGCCTGAGCTTTAAATTTAATAAATCAATTTTAGGATATTGAGTGACATGTACTTTGCATCAAGAAACTTAGAAATGATGAAGTGGGGATTTGGTTAGATATGGTCTGAGAGTTGTGTGGATTTTCTTTCATCTGCTCTATAGATGACAATTTACTAATCAAACAAAAAACCAATAGGCTTGTACTTCTCTGTGAGTGTATTTGACATAGAGTTGTTTTTTCCTCCTATCAGGTTTGGTGACTTTGTAGATGTTAGTGAAGGCCCTCATATTCCAAGGACAAGTTTCTGTTTCCAATATGAGATAACAGCAGCCCATAATCTTCAGACTAACCAATCTGAATTGATGAGAAGGTTCCAGGGTGTGTCCCTGCCATTCCACCTGAAGGTAACAAATCCATTTTGTCCAGGTTTTCCTTCTTTAAGTTAGGGCTTGCTTTCTGATCTTTATTACATGTTCTGCTGTTAGCCAAGCCTAATTCAGAGCTGAGAATGGTAGGGGAAAGGGAAGATGCAGATGACTTAGGTTGGATATTTGGGGTTCAATTTCCTGGAACTATTCCTGGATGTGAAATCAGAACTAGAAAAGTCTGCATCAGAGGGCCCTTGATGTTATTATTTACTGCTGAAAGATTGTTTTAGATGTGCAGTTTCTGCATGGATATATTATTCACCTTAATTAGTTGTGCAAGGTAATCTTCTATAACTGAGGCTGCTGACAGTGTTCACTCAGATGCAGCAAGTAAGTGGTATGTGTTTTAAGTTCAACAAAAGCAGGTGTAGAGTCCTGCACCTCGGGAGGAATAACCCCATGCACCAGCACAGGTTAGGGATTGACCTCCTGGAAGCAGCTCTGTGGAGAAGGACCTGAGAGTTCCAGTAGACAAGAGGTTACCTGTAAGATAGCAGTGTGCTTTTGTGGCCAAGAAGGTCAATGGTATCATGGGGTACACTGAGTGTGACCAGCAGGTTGAGAGAGGTTCTCCTCCTCCTCTATTCTGCCCTATGAGGTCACATCTGGAGTATTGTGACCAGTCCTGAGCTTCCCATTTTGAGAGACTGGCTACTACTGAAGAGAGTCCCATGGAGGGCTACAAAGATGATGAAAAGACTGGAGCACCTCCCTTAAAAGGAGAGGCTGAGAGACCTTGGTCTATTTAGCCTGGAAAAGAGAAGATGAATAGGGGAACTTAATAATGCTTATAAATATCTAAAGGTGGCTGCCAACGGGATAGGGTCAGACTCTTTTCAGTGGTGCCCAGTGATAGGACAAGGGACAGTGGGCACAAACTAGAGTACAGGAAGCTCCACCTGAACAGAAAGAAAATCAATCTTTCTTTGAGTGTAATGGGGCACAGACTGCCCAGAGAGCCAGTGGAGTCTCTTTCTCTGGAGACTTTCAAAACCTGCCTGGATGTGTTCCTGTGCAATCTGATCTAGGTGAACCTGCTTTAGCAGGGGGATTGGACTAGATAATCCCCAGAGATCCTTTACAACCCCTTCCATTCTGTGATTCAGTGAAATGCAGAACTTTGAATTTATACTTGTGAATGTGGAGTAGAAATCAAAGCAGAAATTCCAAAGTAGAAATTAACAGTAACACAAAAAGTGCTGGTGCTAATCAGCCTTTAGCAAAGGCTTTGCAGAACTACCTATGGGTGCAGGCAGGAGTCTCCCATTTCTGTTGGCTTACACGATTTTGACCTGTGGTCTCACATGTGTGGTGTTGTCTCAGTTGGGGACATTTTCAAGGGACAGGTGGGCACTGAGTTCCTAAACCTCATCTCTGTGTACCCTTCCTCATCATAAGAGTTTAACTCCCATTTTAGCCCCTTGCCCTCTCAATGATTCCACATAAGGAATGAATACGATCAGCAGATTTTAGTTCAAGTCCCCCGGAGGAAAACGGACAAATTGGACACTGAAATCTTAAACAGTAATGCCTGAATTGGGGATTGTTACATCATTTCTGTGTACTTGTCAGAATCTGTTGTGTGAGAAGAGTTTTGTTTTTCCATTTGGGTTTTGTCTTTTGGCCTCCAGTAACATCATCTAATGACATTTAATACAGGCTCACCACGTCGTGTGGCACAAACTGCTGGAAAGATCCAAGAGGCTGGTAAGTTATTAGTGATGAAGTACAGCTTGCCAAATATAAAGGTATGCTTTAGCAGAGTAGAATTTGAATGATCAATCAAAGAAGATTCCTTTAGGAATGGAAATGTTCACAGGTGAAGAAAAATCAGATGTACATGAAATCTCTTATGCTGTTGTTAATTATTATCACTTTAAACTGTATTACTGTTTTTCAAAGCCATTTCTACAGTTAATGTTGGTATCAGACATTTTTTTACTGTTTTAATTATGAGCATGAAATAAGAAACCTAAAAATTGGAGTAACACTTCTTTACACTTACCTAGACTTTGTGTAGCAGCAAGTTTTCTGCAGTGGGTTTCACAGAATGCATAGAAGATGTTTCTTACAAGGAAATGCAAGGTTAAAATCTACTACCACTGAGTGACCCTAAGTGGATGTTACTGGAGATGAAAGGGAGGGCTGTTTCAGTAAGCTGCATAAATGCACTAGTTTGATTATTTAGTGCCTGTTTGAAACCTACAAGGAAAAGAGTGTGTTCAAGAGGGGATTGGATGTGGCACTTGGTGCCATGGTCTAGTAAGCATGAGGTCTTGGGTGACAGGTTGGACTTGATGATCTTTGAGGTCTTTTCCAACCTTGTTGATTCTATGATTCTATGATTCTAAAAGCTTCTTGCAAACATACTTGTGGTAGAGAAAAAGAGTTTCAAAGTTGAAATGTGATGAGCTAAGAGAAGCTTTACAGTGACTGAATAAATGGAACTGTAAAATATAAGCTGCATATAACCAGAGAGTCACTTTCAAGGCATAGGCTTATGTGTGGGAAATACTTACAAAAATTAAACAGCAGATCTTTTGGAGCTTTCAGATCAAGTATTTTCCTTATTTGTGTGGCACAAAAGAGGAAAAGAAAAGCCATGAATCCAGGAGGAAAAAAAAAAGCTGTGTATCTACTGAACTTGTTAGCCAAAGATGTGTCCAGAGCCTAACCTGTGATATTTTTCTGTGAAATTAGTTTGAAGATGCTTTGTCATTCAGGTTGTTTAATTTTGGAGACAATATTTGTCTTTGTAGACTGTCCTTTCTTGTTACAATGACAGCATGTGGTGGTGATTTCCAGGATCAAGGGCAATTAAATCATGTTTAAAAATATAACAGAATTTGTTATGTTTCTGTAGGTCACTGAAGAAAAATGTTTGGAAACGGCAGAACATCAGGAGGCAAAAGGTGGAAGTGAAGAAGAAAAACTATCAGTATAAATTAACCTCTAAATGTACATAATAAAACGTGTCTTTTTACATGACTTATTTATGCTGCATATAAAAATGTCTTGGCTAATTAATTTGAATTCTATGGCCCAGCAAATGGAGGACAGCCAGGCTGTCAGGCTCAGTCAGTCTGGGTTTATGAAAGGCAGGTCATGCTTGGCTAACCTCATCTCTTTCAACAGTAAGGTGACCCTCTTAGTCGATAAGGGGAAGGCTGTGGACTTTACTAAAGCATTTGACACTGTCTCCCACAGCATATTCCTGGAGTTTCTGGCTGCTCATGGTGTAGATGAGTGGATGCTTCTCTGGAAAAAAACTGGCTGAATGGTTGGGCCTAAAGAGTGGTGGTGAATGGAGTTAAGTCCAGTTGGTGGCCAGTCAAAAGTGGTGTTCCACAGGGCTCGGTACTGGGGCCAGTCTCATTTAATATCTCTATCAATGATCTGGGTGAGGGAATTGAGAGCTCCTTTAGTAAGTTTGCACATGACACCAAATATTGGGCAGCAGTGTAGATCTGCTTGAAGATAGAAGGCTCTACAGAGGGGCCTGGACAGGGTGGATTGATGGGCTGAGGCCAATTGTATGAGGTTCAATAAGGCCAGATGGTGGGTACTGCACTTCATTCACAACATCCCCATGTAACTCTACACGCTTGCAGGACAGTGGCTTCAACTACCTGGCAGAGAGAGACCTGGGGGTGCTGGTTGACTGTCAACTGAATATGGGTCAGCAGTGTGTTCAGGCGGCCAAGAAAGCCAACTGTGTGGTGGCTGGTATGAGAAATAGTACAGCCAGCAGGAGTATGGAAGTGATTGTGCTCCTGCACTCAGCACTGGTGAGGCTGCAGCTTGAGTCCTGTGTTCAGTTTTGGGCCTCTCACTACAAGAAAGTCAGTGAGTTGCCGGAGTGTGTACAGAGAAGGGCAACAAAGCTGCTGAAGGGACTGAAGCAAAAGTCTTACAAGAAGGGGCTGAGGGAACTTGGATTGTTTAGTCTGGAGAAGAGGAGGCTGATGGCAGACCTTGCTCTCTGCAATTACTTGAAAGGATGTTGTAGTGAGCTGGGTGTTGGTCTCTTCTCCCATGTGGCAAGTGACATGGTGAGGGGAAACGGCCTCAAAGTGCATCAAGGGAGGTGTAGTCTGGACATAAGGGAAAGGTTTGCTGATGGGCTTCTGAAGTGTTGGAGCAGCCTGCCCAGGGAAGTGTTTCAGTTGTCATCCCTGGTATTTGAAAGATGTGTGGATGTGGTGCTTAGGGACATGTTTTAGCAGTAGTCTTGGCAGTGGTAGGCTGGTGGTTGGACCTGATGATCTTGAAGCTCTTTTCCATGCTAAACAATTCTGTTGTATGACCTAAACCATGGATACATCGAATGCTAGTATCAAACATTTCAGTCCACTTGACTGTCACTGTGAAAAAAAGGAAGGGAATATAAGGTAATATTTGTTTGGGGTGATAACTCATCTTGCAAGTTAATCTTGTCCTTTTGTTGATGGCAGTTAACTGCCCAGATGCCTTCATTTGTGATTAGTGTATATTTGGGCCTACAGACTGTAGCTGAAGTGGCATTTGGAAAGGGCATTGATAAAATGTCAAGACCCCTTGTCTGGTCTTCAATGAAGCATCTAGTTTCAGACTTGATGTGATTGTTCCTTTTTGGAACTTCCTGATGAAATTCTACAGAGCTTTTTGCCACTGCAATATAAAGGTGACACAAATAGTATCTTTAGGGGAAAGAAATAGGAAAGAAATAGGAAAGAAATAGGAAAGAAATAGGAAAGAAAGAAAAAGAAAGAGAAAGAAAGAAAGAAAGAAAAGAAAGAAAGAAAGAAAGAAAGAAAGAAAGAAAGAAAGAAAGAAAGAAAGAAAGAAAGAAAGAAAGAAAGAAAGAAAGAAAGAAAGAAAGGAAGAAAGAAAGAAAAAAAGAAAGAAAGAAAGAAAGAAAAGAAAGAAAAGAAAGAAAAGAAAAGAAAGAAAGAAAGAAAAAGAAAAAGAAAGGAAAGAAAGAAAAGAAAGAAAAGAAAGAAAAGAAAAGAAAGAAAGAAAAAGAAAAAGAAAGGAAAGAAAGAAAGAAAGAAAGAGAAAAAGAAAAAGGAAAGAAAGAAAGAAAAAGAAAGGAAAGAAAGAAAAGAAAGGAAGAAAGGAAAGAAAGGAAAAAAAGGAAAGAAAGGAAAGAAAGAAAGGGAAGAGAAAAGAAAGGAAGAAAGAAAGGAAAGAAAAAGGAAAAAAAGAAAGGAAAGAAAGAAGAAGGAAAGAAAAAAGAAAGAAAGAAAGAAAAAAGGAAAGAAAGAAGAAAGGAAAGGAAGAAAGAAAGGAAGAAAGAAAGGAAAGAAAGAAAGGAAAAAAGGAAAGAAAGAAGAAGGAAAGAAAAAGAAAGAGGAAAGAAAGAAGAAAGGAAAGAAAGGAAAGGAAAGAAAGAAAGAGGAAAGAAAGAAGAAAGAAAGGAAAGAAAGAAAGGAAAAAAAGGAAAGAAAGAAGAAGGAAAGAAAAAAGAAAGAAAGAAAGAAAAAGAAAAAGGAAAGAAAGAAGAAAGGAAAGGAAGAAAGGAAGAAAGAAAGGAAAGAAAGAAAGGAAAAAAGGAAAGAAAGAAGAAGGAAAGAAAAAGAAAGAAAGAGGAAAGAAAGAAGAAAGGAAAGGAAAGAAAAAAGAAAGAGAAAGAAAAAAGAAGGAAGAAAGAAAGGAAAGAAAGGAAAAAAAGAAAGGAAAGAAAAGAAAGAAAGAAAAAAAAGAAAGAAAGAAAGAAAGAAAGAAAGAAAGAAAGAAAGAAAGAAAGAAAGAAAGAAAGACAGACCCTTTCAGAAGCCCATAAAGGGTTACCAAAGATTATTATTTTACTCATTTTAATTTCCTGCCAGAATTTAAATTAGATTCTCTGTTGTGTTTATGGTTCAAGAGATTCCAGTACACAACTCTGTAATTGTAATTGCTTTACTAATATGAAAATAGCAGAATGTATAAACTGAAAAGTTCTTTTGAGTTTAATATTTTCTGCTGTACAAATGTAATTAAAGATGATTTTTTTTCCCCCCCCAAGAATAGTACCAGGAATGTGATCTATTACTTGTATCCCCAGAGGTAGAAGATCTGTTACACATTTTAATTCTTTGATATTTAAATAGGGTGACTTAATTAAATTTTACAAGGGGGTTTTGTTAGATGATGCTTCCTGGCACTTTGCATTTTCATTTCTAGTTCATTAGAGCTGTTCTCATTATACCAGAAGATATTATTATTATTACTTTGTGAAGTGCAAATATTTTCTCTGTGCTGCTATTAACTGCACCACTTACTTTCTCATTGATTTGCACTAGTTTTGTAAAAGCAGGGTAGCAGTTCAGTAAAAGACATTGAGGGAAGGAAATCTTGCTTAGCTTAACTGAATTAAGTAACAAGCACAGAAGGAGAAATGCTGGGTGATACAAGAAGCTTATGGGGAAATTGTATATAAGGTATGTAAAATATATAAGGCATATAAGGTATGTAAAACATATTTGCTCCTATACATTTCTGCTCTAAGGGCAATCTTCATCATATTGATGCACTCCAAACTTCATTGCATGCCAGTAAATCTGGGCAGCCTGTTCCAGTGCTTCCTTGAGTACTGTGTCCAGTTCTGGGCCCCTCAGTTTAGGAAGGCTGGTGACTTGCTGGAGCGTGTCCAGAGAAGGGCAACAAAGTTGGTGAGGGGTTTGGAACACAAGCCCTATGAGGAGAGGCTGAGGGAGCTGGGGTTGCTTAGCCTGGAGAAGAGACGCAGGGGTGACCTTATTACTCTCTACAACTACCTGAAGGGAGGTTGTAGACAGGTGGAGGTTGGTCTCTTCTCCCAGGCAGCCAGCACCAGAACAAGAGGACACAGTTTCAGGCTGTGCCAGGGGAGGTTTAGGCTGGATGTTAGGAAGAAGTTCTATACAGAGAGAGTGTTGCCCATTGGAATGGGCTGCCCAGAGAGGTGGTGGAGTCACCATCATTGGAGGTGTTCAGGAGGAGACTTGACAGGGTGCTTGGTGCTGTGGGTTAGTTGTTTAGGTGGGTTGGATTGGTTGATGGGTTGGACGCAATGATCTTGAAGGTCTCTTCCAACCTGGTCTGGTCTGGTCTGGTCTGGTCTGGTCTGGTCTGGTCTGGTCTATTCTATTCTATTCTATTCTATTCTATTCTATTCTATTCTATTCTATTCTATTCTATTCTATTCTATTCTATTCTATTCTATTCTATTCTATTCTATTCTATTCTATTCTTCTATCACCCTCACAGTATTGAAGTTTCTCCAGAGGAGACCTCCCAGAGAGGTTGTGGAGTCTCTTTCACTGGAGACTTGCAAAGCCAACCTGGATGTGTTCCTGTGTGGCCTTCCCTAGGTCATCCTGCTTTGGCAGGGGGGTTGGCCCTGATAACCTCTTGAGGTCCCTTCCAACCCCTAAAATTCTGTGCTTCAGCTATTTAGATTTACTGGCATACAGTGAAGTTTGGAGTGTGTCAGTATGCTAGCAGCCTATCACATCTGATTTAGTTTCCTGTTAAATCCAACACACCTTTAAAGTACAGTCCATGGCTTCACACAGTAACTAAGAAAATATGGATAGGTTGGTTTGTTTTTCTGGGATTTTCTGTTTAATTAAGTTTTACTTGTGGGGATTTTTTGTTTTTGTTTGCTAGTGGTTGTATTTTATTTGTCTAGGTTTTTTTTTGGGGTGGGGGGTTGTGTGTGTCATTGTTTTGTTTTTCATCTGACATCTTTCATTAACCCAGGACCACAGTGAAATTACGCCAGTGGGATGTGATCTAGGTGATGTGTTTTGACACTTAAGCCAGTTATATCACCTGTCCACACGGTCTACTCATGCCTGCTCTGCATTTCGGGAATCCAATTCAGAATCCTTCTGGATTCCACCAGCTGCAGAAGGTGGTGAGAATGCTGCTTCCCCTTAGAAAAGTGTTTAACCTTAGCTGGAATGTCATGTTTCAGATCTCTCTCTCTCTCTTTCATTTTTTTAAGGAGGGAATCCAGCTTTCATAGTGTGCAGTGTAAGAAACGATGTGAAAGGCGTATGGGTGGGTTGAAAAGTCGAGAGGGAATTTCCCTTCCCTGACCTTTACTGGGTCGAATACAAGTGGGTGGGGGACTGGCCGGGGAATTTACAGCAAAGCCTGAGGAAGCCGCAGAGCTCCTGCCACTAGGTGGGAGCAGTGGCTTGGGGAGGAGAGGCACTGCCTCGCCGGCGGGAGAGAAGCAGCAAAGTGGCCCTGCGGAGACCCGGCTGAATCCCCATGGAAGGGACTTTGGCAAGGGCAGAACTAGGAGGTGGTGGAGTCACCATCACTGGAGGTGTTTAGGAAGAGACTGGATGGGGTGCTTGGTGCCATGGTTTAGTCGATTAGATAGTGTTGGGTGATGGGTTGGACTTGATGATTTCAAAGGTCTTTTCCAACCTGGTTAATTCTATTCTATTCTATTCTATTCTATTCTATTCTATTCTATTCTATTCTATTCTATTCTATTCTATTCTATTCTATTCTATTCTATTCTATTCTATTCTATTCTATTCTATTCTATTCTATTCCATTCCATTCCATTCCATTCCATTCCATTCCATTCCATTCCATTCCATTCCATTCCATCCTATCCTATCCTATCCTATCCTATCCTATCCTATCCTATCCTATCCTATCCTATCCTATCCCTAGTCCTAGTCCTAGTCCTATCCCTAGTCCTAGTCCTATTCCATATATTACCCAAAATGCTTTTGCCAGCTGAAGTTCCCAATCTGGAGAAGTTCTTCTCCAGAAGTCTAAGCAGGAAAAGCAGTCAAAGTTCTGTAGAACTTGGTGCTAGCTCACATCCTGGTTTCTGTGGGCTCTAGAAGCTAGCTCCCCCTTTGGAAGATATGGAGCTGGAGGATGTCTTTGAAAAGCACCAGGATGCTCACAGAGGACAATGGCAGTTAAAAGAAAACAGCAACAGAAGGTAGTCTCCACTTCTTTCTTGACACTAATATGATGGAAAGCACTTTTTGAAGCAGAAGTAGCCTAGCATTGGGGGGGTTGAGGGGGGTGTGTGTGTTTGGGTAGGCCTTCAGGTGGGGAGAAGGGAAGTGTTGGGGCCTTTGGGTGTGCTGTAAGGGATCCTGTATGCAATTTTCACTGTGTAAAAGAAATGCAGAGCCAGCTAAAGGTAAGGAAGAATCTAGGAAGATGGTGTACTGCAAAATATGGATGATGGAGAAAGGGGAGAGCAGAGTGGTTTAAGGCAATTCACATGATCAGAAGATGACGTTGGCCAAATTCTGATAAGGAACAACTAAAGAAGATTTTTTTTAATGATGAAGGTGGTGAGACACTGGAACAAGTTTTCCAGAGAACTTGCTGATGCCTCTTCCCTGTTAGTGTTCAAATCTAGGTTGGATCTAGCTTTGAGCAACATGGCCTAGTGGAAGATGTCCTTGCCTGTGGCAGGGTGGTTGGAATTACACGATCTTAAAAGGTGCCCTCCAACAAAAAACATTCCGTGATGATGGGGAAAGGGCAGGAACTGAAGCTGCCTTCCTCACTGCATATCTTAGTAGTAGCTCTATGGCTTCTTTCATTCAATTTGTTACTCCTTGAAACTCTTACTTGAAAAGAGTTGAAACTTTTCCAAGTTGCAGAATTTTAGCTCTTGAGCCTTTGTTATTTACTGGTTTTATCCTGAAAGGGAACTCCATACCAAGGTTAAAGCTACATGGTGTCTTCATCCTACAAGGTAGCAGCAGGAGGGTTGAGCTGAGTCAGTTCCAGCTTTGTGTATACATTATCTGACCAACTGAGGTATGGGTTTTTTTTTGCCAAAGCAATATTTTGTAATTCATGTTATCATGGATTTTGGAGATAGAAAAAGCAATTATGATGTAGTCTGACTTGCTCCTTAACAGAAGAAATTAAATGTCAAGGGAGAGGGTTTTTTTCCCTTTCCTTACCAGGGAAGCAAACCTCTTCCTTGGGAAATTGAGCACATGCAAGTGATGAAAACCCTCAATCATCACAAGATGTCAAGCCCTTTTATGACAGCAGCCAGCATGAGCTTCTCTTTCTATTTTAACCTCTGGCAAGAAGTAATCTCTTACTGCTCTTTGGTAACTTCTCTAAGCTATACCACTCAGCTTCTTGCAATATTTTGTTATATTTGAAGCCAGCAAACTTTCTAGTGCAGTTACATTCATTTTTATTAGTTTTTTTAAAGGAATCCAGACACAGGAACTCTATATCATATTGGTGTTTGATGGGAAAAGTTGGTAATGGATGCTTCTTGAAGAACACCAGCCATCCAAAAATGGTAATGCTATCATGTGGTCTTTCACAAGATTTAACCTCAGTCATGGACAACATTAACATTTGCTCAGAGTAAAAAGAAAACCAAAACCAAACCCGTGTTAAAACACATCTGCTACTCTAATGCATACAAATGAATATGCCTGCTCTTCTGGAGAACCAGCTATGCAAAAAAACCCAACAAACCCCCAACATATAAATGTTTTGATGACCATATTTATACTTGTTATCTGTTTGCTAAGTTTGCAAGTTAGCAGGCTTGCCGCTTGTTCTCTGGTAACTACACCACGGAGAAAACGCGCGAGCTCCAAGCCTGGGACTTTGCTCTTCCTATGGTCTTGGGGACCACCTTGGCTTCAGTAACAGAATTGATACTGCCAAACCTTGCATCAAATAGAGTGCACCAAGCTGCAGTTCACTGTTTCACCCTAGTCCCCTGCTCTCTCTTGCCATGGTTTTCTCCCCACTTTCCAAGCTATTTTTCCTGCAAAATGAGTAGGAATGTGATATTCTTTAACAAAATGTGCTTCACCACACTGGTGATCTCCTCTCAGAGCTCTTACTTTGGAAGGAATGAAGATGGCTTTTGCTTTTTGGTGGTCCTGGCTATGTGCACACTAGGGGAGCCACTGAGTTTACAGCCTGGTTTGGAAAAGCTTTACACCCTGCAGCAGTTTTGAGTCGAAAAAAAATTGTGCTCAGGGAGACTCCCTATGTGAGACCATTGATTCAGAAGTATTTACAGGCTTATGGTGTTCTGTAATTGTGCTTCCTGCTGGGGTTTAATCAAAACATACTGATACAGCACAAACATTAATCTTATTTCTTAATTAATGATGAATAGTTTATTCTATTTCCCTTTTTGCTCTGCCATCAAATTAATATTTCACAACTAAACTGTACATGAAGCAAGTGTAATTAGAGCATATAAAAAGTTTTAAAGACTACCTCTGTCACTTGGTTTTTGTGATTGTGAATAGTCAGTATCTGTTTTGACCTTCCACAAAATCAATATGACAATACTTTCCCATTTCTCTGGAATTTTCTGGGACTTCCTCTGAAAGTTTGGAACTAACTGGTAGCCCTTGACCCATTTCTCATAGAGTCTTAGAGAAACGTTTTCTCAGTTTCTTTTTTTTCCTCTTACATACCATAATATTCTATAAAAATGAATAGAATGCACAGTTACACATGCCAACGATTTAATTAATCATTTTTTTGTTCCTAAATAAAATGAAAAACATTTCAATATTTATTTGGGAACTAAACCCAGGAGATCTGAAAAGCAATACAGGAAAATAAAAGACATGTCACACTGAA
This sequence comes from Melanerpes formicivorus, assembly GCF_026170545.1. Lineage (NCBI taxonomy): Eukaryota > Metazoa > Chordata > Aves > Piciformes > Picidae > Melanerpes > Melanerpes formicivorus. The sequence continues at coordinate 8,962,772 of NW_027142363.1, read as the reverse complement.
AATGTTACATTCTACATCCCAGCAAGGAGTTACTGATCTGCAAAGCTGCTTTTCCCCCACTGCTTTTTCCAGCAAACATTCTATCAAGTATGCCTATATGCAGAACAACTGATATTTTTAGATGTGGATGAGGAATGGAGGTTTTCCCAGCACAGCACTGAGTCACAATTTCTGCTCACCTCCCACAGCAGCAGTTTGTTCCATGTGAATTCTGGTAAGAGGCATGATACAGTGTTAATGCTAATATGTAGGAGTCAGTCAGAGGTAAAAACCCCTATCACAATTAGCATTAACAACATACAGCCTACAGAAGAAATTCCAGAGAGAGTGTGAGCTAAAAAGAACAGAAACCACTGGTTTTTCCCCTGATATACCTAAAAAAAAAAAGACAAAAAAAAAGGTTAGACATTAATATTAAAAAATTATGTCATAGAAAGGTCAGACATCAGAGGAAAAAGACTTGTATGTAGTTAAATATACAGGAATTGTTTGCTGTACATGCAAAACCAGTCAAACCCACTACTGGTTTAGTGACTTTTATAAGAGAACTAGAGCATATTCACTATTCTCTGCAGGACTTCCATCATTCTGCTTATGGAATTTTGTTTTGTGCTGCTTTACTTGAACTGCGTAGAAGGAATACAGACTGTGTAACACAACCTTGCCTACTTGTGTATCTGTCAGTTAATGAAGACTTCCAAGGGCAGCCAAGTTCCTCAAAATGTTAAGTACGTAAGACAAAAGCAAAAATCACTTCAGTATATTTTTTACATAACTAACACAAAATGCCTATAGAATAGAATAGAATTAACCAGGTTGGAAGAGACCTTTGAGATCATCACATCCAACCCATCACCCAACGCCATCTAATCAACTAAACCATGGCACCAAGTGCCTCATCCAGTCTCTTGCTAAACACCTCCAGTGATGGCGACTCCACCACCTCCCTGGGCAGCCCATTCCAATGACCAGTCACTCTTTCTGTGAAGAACTTCTTCCTAACATCCAGCCTAAATCTCAGGAGAGCTGACTCTTTAATAGGATATAAGAAACAGAGCTAAGAATATTGTAATTTCATCAGTATGCAGTGTTTGTGATTAAGCAACAAATATTCCTTTGGATTCTGGAAAATGAATGAGCACTGAGCAGAGAAAAAACCTTTTGAGCAGGTTGTAGCCAGGAGGGGGTTGGTCTCTTCTCCCAGGCAATCAGCACCAGAACAAGTGGACACAGTCTCAAGCTGTGCCAGGGGAAGTTTAGGCTGGAGGTGAGGAGAAAGTTCTTCCCAGAGAGAGTTGTTAGTCATTGGAATGTGCTGCCCAGGGAGGTGGTGGAGTCACCGTCCCTGGAGGTGTTCAAGAGAGGATTGGACGTCGCACTTGGTGCCATGATTTAGTAGTGATGAGGTCTTGGGTGACAGGTTGGACTTGATGATCTTTGAAGTCTTTTCCAACCTTATAGATTCTATGATTCTATGATTTAGTTGCTGATCTAGGATCCATATAGAGGGCTCCTACACCCTGGTGTAGGCTAGAAAGAGATTATTGATTATAACTGTGTTGAACTGTACATTTTTTCCTAATCACTTCTCAATACTCACTGGGCACTGATACTTTGACCATAAAATTAGTACGTACAGAATTTTTTTGACTAGAGTTTAAGATTTCTTTTTTTAACTTCAGTCTATTATGAGTTCTCTCTTGAAAGCCAAGAAGGAAAATACAGTTTTGGAAAAAAGCAATTCTACAAAATATTTCACAAACCTGCAAAGAAATCACTTAGCAAAGTAGAAATGCACTCAGTAGAAGAAAAGCTAGAGAATCCTCTTTATATATGAAATGACTTGATTTTTTTTTCCCAACAATTTTCAGTTACTTACATCAGTGATAAGAGAGGAATAGTTGAGACTGTCATCCCAAGCAGGTTTACAAAGACTTAAGTAATGATCAGTCAGTTATTTCCTGAGCATGTCTTGACTGAAATACTTTTTGAGTATGAGTATGTCTTGGCTGAAATACTTTTTCCTTTCTCCATCCTTCTGAAATAAATTACTGGCTCTTGAGAAGAGCTCAGAAATGGTTAAACCTTGTTTGCTATCTCTTTGCTCTGCCAGTAACCACTTGAAAAAAAAGAAGTAAATTACTTCTATTGAAGAAAAAAATGATATGGGAAATGAGACATTGCATGCAAGACACAATTTCAGGGATATTTTCTGTATGTAAATTTAAAGAGACTTGTGTACTTTTACAACTTCCCTACTTTTACTCACACATGTTTTAAGAGGAAGTTAAAATGTCATAGTAAGACTCTGAACTAATTTAGAGATTTTAGGGAAATTACATTTGACTTTGTGCCACTCTAAATGAAACCAGCCAAGTGCCTGACCATGAGATGTAAGTGGCAAACAAAAATTCCAAGACCAATATAAAATTTTAGTAGACAGAAAAAAAAGTGGTTCAGAAATTTCCAAGCCTCAGATTTAAAATGATGATTCAGAACTGTGGTGAGTGTTCAGGTTAGATTCCTACTGATGTCAGACACTGAGACCTGTGGTGTAACATTTGCATCTGTAGGCAATGAAGTGAATAGTTTCTAAACCTGTACCTTAGTACTCCTAAATGCTGTGTGGCTGTGTGTGGAGGGTGAGGGGTGTGAGTCAGGGGAGGAAAATGAGAGATGCAAATTAATGTGTTAATTTAATCTAATTATTGTATTTTTTTTTTTTTAGGAAGTAAGCAAATTAATTCTGTCAATAAAAGGCTCTTGTCTTACCTGATTTTTTTGTGGGTTGAACCTACTTTGAGCAAGGATTTAGACTTGATGACCTAAAGAGATCCTTTCCAACCTAAACTGTTCTTTGATTCAATTATTATGCTTTGAAAGTCTCTAAGTCCTTGACTCCTTAGTCACTTCCTGACACCCCGTGGGCATACCTCATTATGAAAAGCTTGATGCAAAATGTCTGTTTGTTTTGTGGGAGCACTAAATTTGGCCTCATTAAGCTTTGAATAAGGATCACGCCAGGCAGTAGGACAAGAGTTTTGCTGCAGGAAGCTGCAGGAAGCTTCTGTTACCTCTGAGTGTGTTGCCTGAAGAATATTTGCAGAACATGCTTGTAAATTTGGTCTTTCTTAAATGCATTCAAGGTTGCTATTCTTTACACCATGCTTCCCTAACCCTAATTCTTTTTAGGGTTTGCCAAAGGCTCCCATGGATTTTTTGAAAAAGGGGAATATTTTTATTTCTCTTTCACAGCAGTGATTTATTGTCATTTATTTTCCTCTTGAATCTGTTTTCTTCTGCAGTCAGTCTTGGAGAAGGGATGCTTTTGAAACCTATCACTTGAATAACTGTAGTACTTGTTTCTCTAAAGAAGCTGAAAGAGTGCTGTGCTTGCACGTGCCTGTTTCCAACATCACTGTTGAGCAGTGAGGTAGGTGAAAGTCTTCAGGCAGCATCTATTCTCTGCACCTTTACTCCAAAGCCAGCCCTTCCAGGCAAAAATGGGTGAGTGAGTAGCCATAACCACAGACAAACCTTTGTCTTTGGTGCTTTTGTACTCCAGTCATTCTGGATTTATGGAATGGGGTAGTTTTGCCTAGACTGACACCCTAGCATTATAATTTTGAGTAGAGGAGCTCCACAGCATCTCCGAAGCTGCAAAATGTTTTGCTTTTGTGTGCTAAATGAAAAAAAAAAAAAGAAGAAAGACAAGAAAAAAAGAGTTGTGCTTTATCAGGAAGTGGTGAGAGATGACATGTGTTTCCTCTCGCTGAACCTTTGTAACAGCCTTTTGTACAGCTGTCAGCTTTCCATTACATGAACGAATACATGTATTGCTGCCTGTCTTCTCACATGACTCTAAAATGTGGTCTTGCCACTGGTAGAAATGATGACCATGCTTAAATACAATATAATCAAATCCCATATTAGTTCCCTTGCAGTATTCAAAAAGAAAAAGCTTATAAGATCTGATGTGATTTCTCTCTTCCTCTTTCCTGCACTCTCTTCCTTCAGTCAGTAACATCAGAATATAACACATCTGGTCTACTTCTCTGTTGATGTCTGGTCATCAGGTCCTGTCCTCTCATCTACTTTTATGTTCTTTCCTCTGTTGTAGTCACCTCAGATAAGTAGGTGCTTTAATTTGATTTTCAAACTTCATATCTATTTTCATGGCTATTGCCTCCACAGAAGCTGTCCATATCAAAATTGATCATTTACACTACACAGCTACCTTGTGACAGGTTGGACTCGATGATCTTTGAGGTCTCTTCCAACCTTAGTGATACTGTGATACTGTGATTATTTTATCCCCATTTGACATCAGATATACATGAAAATGTCCCACCTTGTCTTTTTTTTGGTGTGACTGCTCTTTCTTGAACAGTCCTCCCACCTTTTGAATCACTGAATGATTGATTAGTCATAGAATCAGAGAATCATTTTGTTTCGAAGAGGCCTTTAAGATAATCAGGTTGATCTGTTAACCCAGCAGTGCCAGGTCACCACTAAACCACGTCCCTCAGCACCACATCTATATGTCTTTTAAACGCAATCAGGGATGGTGACTTCACCACTTCCCTGGGCAGCCTCTTTCAGTGTTTTAAAACACTTTTGGTGAATATTTTTTTCCAGCCTCACCCTCCTCATTCCTCTGAGATGCCCCTTTGAATTTCTTAGTAGCAACATTTGACTTAAGAAATGTTAACTGCAACATGTATTTTTTTTTTCTCCAGTGTCATCCCTGCTTCATCTCCATGCACATTCAATTCTTATCAGTGCCATTTCTATCAATACTATATGGATGTGATCTATTCCACCAGCCATGTTCCTTACTCCATCTACTTTGAACAGTTTTCCTAGAGTGGGGGGTAGATGCCCTAAGCCTGTCAGTGTTTAAGAGGATATGGACAATGCACTTTAATAACATGCATTAACATTTGACCCTTGAAGTGGTCAGGGCTAGATTAGCATTGTAGGGCCCTTCCAGATGAAATAGTTCTGTTCTATTCTATTCTATTCTATTCTATTCTATTCTATTCTATTCTATTCTATTCTATTCTATTCTATTCACTTTTCCTTATACTCTCCTTCAAACAAACATTTTTTTCTCCACAGTTCCTTTCTCCTATTTCAAATACCCTCTACTGGCCAGTTTCTTCTGGGAGAGTTTCAAGAAATCTACTAGTGCTTTCTGAAGAGCCTGTGAGGCAGCTGGGATAAACTGAGAGGCTGGATGACTTAGTCTGAACTGCAAACCTTAAAAACAGAATGCAAACCAAGTAAATATTGACAATATTTCCTCTGCTCTTGTATACATATGTGGATATACACTTTTAATTCTCTCTGTAATTTCCTCCGTATGTGATGATGTTTAAGTTCTCCTGCAGTGCTAATGTAATTGATTGAGATCTTACTGAGACCTATGCCATTACTGAAAAATAAATGTTGACTAGTAATTTTGCAGACTACAGTAGTTTTACTCTGTCTTCCAAAATGTGTGAGTGGGCACCATGTTCATAGCTATTTTTACATCCCATATATTTAAAAAAAAGAAATCTCTGAGTTATTGAGGCACTTAAAAAGTCTGGTCAAGCATAGGCAACTCATTGTTCTCTAACCTAGGATTTCCTTTGGTCAGTGAAATACCAATGGTTAATCACTTCATCCATAGCAGCCTGTGCTCAGATTCCCTTCAGAAGGAGTGCCCCAAGTACAGTTCAAACTACATAGTTTAAATGCAACAAGTGTTAATTTCCCCACCTGTACATTTATAGATCATTATACAGCACCTTATGGGTCTGAGTGGACTTATGCTGGCCCACTGATGGACTAGAACCATCCAGCTTTTTAGCCTAGGTATATGGTTATCAGCCAGTTATGACTGGTCAAAATAATCTGAGTCATAACTATTGGTCAACTGATGTGGATCCTTTCTCATCAGTCTGAAGTAAAACTCACTTGGATTGGTTGCAAAAAGGCCATGCCAGCTTTGATAGTACTTCCCAATATAAATGTTTTATGAAAACCCTATGCAATTTAAGAAAAGGATTCCAACTCTGCAAAATTTGGTAGCCAGTTTAGAAAAGACAAAGGTGTTCTCCAAACAGTAAAAAAACCAAACCCTTAGCATTTTGCCTTTTGGGAAGCCTCATCTGAAAGTGCTATCACCCTTGTTACAAAGCTCCTTTTCAGCGGGAGGGAGCAAGGGAGAAAAGGCAATTCACCAAGGACAGAAATCTCCAGTCTCATGTATATGAATATGCACATTCACAGTTATGTTGGAGGAGTCAAACTGTGATAGCCTGATACTTTGAAGTTAAAGAACAGAGGCCTACACTGACCACAACAGGCTTTGAAACAGGCCTAGGAAGCCTCCGTCTTTTATTTCCTTTCACCTGCATATAAGCGAGACATAGCTCACAGGCACAATGTCAGATTAACTGCTGAAAAGAAACTAAAAGCCTGCTTATGGCAGCAAAAAAACTTGAAGGAGCTTTGGGGTTTGGAAAGAGATATGCCAACAAGCAGATTGCATGAACAGCTTTGTAAGGGATATGATGCAAGACTTGCATCACCCAGCTGCAGCTATAGAAAAATTAGGTGTTCAGTCCACGCTGCCTGTCTGCGTATCATACCTTAGTATTTACCAGAGCACCAGAGAAATGAGCACTTTATTAGAACGTTGCAAACAGCCCTCTGGAGATGCCTATTTCCTTTTATTTATCAAAATGAAAATTTGCTAAGGTACACGAGAGTGACTTTTGAATCTGTCTTTCTATGCAGTCACGAAAAAATCATTGTTTTGTAAAAAACAAAACCAAAATGAAGGGTACCACTTTCAAAGATGTTTACACCTCTGAACAGCAGAAATCTGATTGTGATTGAGCAAGATTTAGAGCTAATATGGTTAGGACATTCTATAATTCTTTTAACCGCATACGAAATGCTGTTAGGCAGACAGTACACCAGATACCCATTGTCAGGCACTCTATTTAAACTTTCAGGAGGATTTAAAGCCTTGTATTCTCCTCTAATTTCTCAGAAAATAAAGCTATCATTTTAAAAACACTTAGAAAAATACTGAATTGAAGTCTCTTACTTAAGACACGGGAAGAGCTCCTAAGATATGTCTGTGGATAGAATAGGCTCTTCTCTGCTGAAAACTTCCCTCTAAAGTAAAATGTACTTATGGATCAAGCAGCCAGATTATTATTTTTCATGCTATATTTCAGCTGTCTTGCTGGTTCCTTTGTGAACTGAGAATTGGCATATTAAAAAGGTAATAAAATAAGTGATTAATCTTAGATACTGGTTGCCAAATTTGAGTTCAGAGCAAATTTTTATGACCAAATTAAACACTGGCATTTTCACCAGACAGATATTAATGCTGAGCACACTCCTTCTGTTTTGATATGGATATTCATTTCAAGAAAGTTCCAGTATGGACAGTTTAAACACTTTGTATTTAAAACATGGTTTAAACCAACCATAACTAAATGATGCAAGTCCAATGGGTATATTTTAAAGAAGGCACTGCTCTGTTGCTTAGTTTTGAAATGAGAACCAGAACTTATCCAATGTACAAAACTACTTGTGTAACCAAGATTAAGTAAGTCAAACTAGTCTGTGCAGTTACTTTTCCCCACTTCAAAATATCTCTGGCAAGCTGTACACAAGAGAACAACTCCAAATTGTCAAACCTGTTCTAAATAGATAACTAAAAAACTGTAGAAATTGTATTCCATGTTGCATGGTCTACTAACCTTTTATCTCAAAACAAAATAAAAGGAGGGATGCACAATCTATAAAGCATGCCCCATGTCCTCTTAGTTGTCTGCAGACACCTTTCTCATGTGTCCTGCCCCATCAGTTTTGTGAAGCCACTTCCAGAAGATGGCAAGGGAATTGGATTTGTATTCAGGACTGGTTGTCTGTGTGTGATTCTGGATGGCTGAAGGCATATTTCCTTAAGGACGCCTGTCTGACTGTTTCTACATGTGTGCAAATGTTTGCAGTTTAGCCTTTCAGACTCTTGAGGTTTCTAAACCCTGCTCTAGAGCCCCTTCCCTTGGCCTGCTCCCATCTCCCGAAGCACACAAGTTTCTTACTTAAAAAAAGAAACCACACACACACAAATAAACAAACAAAAAGTCAAAGAACCAAACTGAAAAACCTACCTGCTATGAAGCAGTTTCTTTACACAGAGATGCAAGCAAAACCAATGCAGCAAGGAGGCCACAGACTTCCTTTGTTCCATCTCACAGGTTAACCATGATCACTAAGCTTGACTTGTGCTTTTTTCTTCTAAAGAGCGAGAGGGAGAGTGTGAGAGAGAGAGAGAAATAAGGCAAACAAAAAAATGAAGTAAAAGCAACTGAGGCAGAAGAGTTGCTACAGAGGTCTGTTGGTCTGGCTGGTCGCCTGACATGCCTGCAGCACAAGTTAGGTGAAGAAAGCCAGCTCCAAACAACTTGAGACCCTTTATAAGTCACGAAGGTGACTCATAACTAACCGACTTGCTTGCCTTTAGTAAATCCCCTGCTTTCCTTTTCTTAGAACTGAGCTTCAAAAGAAAGAAATAAAAAGAAAAAAAGAAAGAAAAAGAAAACCAGAAGTAAAGAGAAAACCCAAGGAAAACAGAAAACTCCAGTCAAGCTGAGGAGTTTTTAAAAATACACCACGTACTTTCCTTCCCTCAGACAGCTTGGCATCAGCCTTTCAACTGAGTAATAACAGTAAATGCAAATGATTGTTTGGTAGTGATGGTACACTTAAACAAGTTAGGGGGGATGTCGTGCGAGACAGCGTTCATACCAGTATCTTCAGAAATCTAACTGGAGAGGGAGTTAGCTCACTGTGGTGAGCTGTTTCTGACTTTTCTCTGTATGACTTTTTCATCCAGCATGGACTTTTCACTCCTTCGTGGACTTTTCATGTTGCAATTAACCCTGGCATACCCAGAGGCAGAAAAAAAGAAAATAACCAGTGATGGATAAAATTCTCCCTGTGCCTGATAACTGTGACTAGGACAGCTTCAGACCTTTAAAAATAGGGACAAATTCTAGCTAAACTGGGGTGTACATGGAAGGCTGTAAAAGAGTGGATTGTGGAAGCATGTTATTAACGTTATAACACATTTTTAACGTTCTTGAAAGACCACTGCAGATGACTAAAAAGACAGGCTGGTCTAAATGTCTGGGAGACATAAATCCATAATATATATGTTTATATGTTCTCAGGTTCTGAACACATTCCCAGGAAAATCCAGTTTATGTGAATATCCAGCACAGAAAGGCGCGGCTGCCACCTCCTGATTTGCCTTAGACATTGGGGGTTCTGTGCTCTCAAAACTGTTATTCACTGTGAATAACAGAATTTCTTTTGCCTCAAGCTTTGGACTTTAAAAAAACCCCACACTTTAATTTTGCAACTCATCAAGATGGCTAAAAGACAATAGTCCTATGTGCCAACCACCAAAATGTAAGGAAATAATAATATCACAGTATCACATTCAATCAAATTCCATCTCACACATTGTTCTTCTCTTTGGTTTAGCTATGTATTTAGAAATGTCTTCATTTTTCTCACTGAGCCTGTGTAAGTTTTGGGTGCTTGTCCATAAATGTGCAATTCCATGATTACATCAGACACTCACGCCTCATTAGCAATATGATGGATTTAGGTTCCTGTGGTTACAGAGAAAAACCTGAAGCTGTAGCTGAAGCAGTGATGCTTCTCTGACACATCCCTGAGCAGCTCTGAGAAATATTTGGTATTTGATCCAGGTCCAAAACTTGGGGCCAGCTTCTAGGGGGAAGAAGAGGGGAGCTCCATTTCAGTGATGTTAGTCTCTGGGATTGTTTCCAGCCTGGTAGTACTACAGTACAAGAATATTAACTTTTGCCTCAATAATTTTCTGAACTTGCATTTTTACTCGATTTCAGTAAAAATTGGAAACATATTTCTAAGGAGATGAGACTTATGGAATCACACTTGGCACTCATTGGCCTCCTCTCTAATGACTTGAAATTATGGGTTAATTTGAACCCACAATGCTGTCTATGACATGAAGTTTCTATGATTTTTGTGAGAAACAGCAAGCAGATTAGGAAAGACCTTATTCAAATTCACACTTGTGGCTGTGACAGCAACTGGAGTTGAACTCTTACTAAATACTACAGAGTCCATATGGGAACAAAATCCACAGGCAAGCAGATGATTTTAATTTTGTCACTCAAGAAATGACCTGGTTTGTAAAAGATTATGTTAAATACATGAAAACACCAGTGAATACTTGATCAATAGACAATTACGGGTTAAAGGGCAAATAAAATCCTAATGTTGCCAAGAACAATAAAAATGGGTAATGCAGTAGGAAAGCTGTCAGTGATACATCGGTACATAATTAGGGGGTAGCCTGATTAGAGTTACATGTATGCATCTGTGTTTGAAGGCAGGCAGGCAATCAGCTTCAAATGCCCAAAGTGATGGGTGCTGTGAGGTGGTCTGGAGGTATTGCTGTGGTTGAGGGTGCTGCTGAGGTTTTTCTCATGCTCTTTTCCTGCTCCTCTGATTTTCACTCCCTCAACTGATTTTTGCACCTTACAGCAATTACCACTGTGGCTCTGTTCTCAAGTATGACACAGAACTGTAGCATAGTTTCCTGGGAGAAACATAAATGCCCTTTACATGGTCAAGTGTGTGAGTACGATTTCAGTGGCTCCCCTGAGAGATGTGAAACAGTAACCCCCTGCGGGAATGTGAAAAAGAGACCTCTAGGACCATTGGAAAAAAGAAATCAGTCTGTAAAAGTATGTCATATATTTCTAAATTCCTGGAGTCTTTCTAGCTGTCCAGCACACATGGAAACCTAAATTTCCTGACTGACTGTATATGGGGTTAGGTTTCTTGTCCTCTGTGGTGCTCCATGAGATCTGGCTGACCATGAGAGGGCAATGCATTCAAACAAGCAAGTCAAAACTTAGGGAAACCAAGGAGAATTTGATCTTCTGGTCAGAAGTATAATGTTTAATGCTAATTTGAACTGAGACAGTGGTTAAGAAGACTAATGACATTAACAAGAGACAGAAGGAAATTGCAATTTGATCTGCATTAGAAAATAAACACTGAAAACCAGAAATGCCAGAGTAATGAAAACTGTTTAATGACAGAAGTACCAGCTTCAAATAGAACACGTTCACCAGTAACTGCAGGGCTTTCAAATATGGGTTTTGAAGTTAATAATAATCTAGAGGCAGCAAACTTCACTTGTAATTAACTTCTATTTCTTCAGATTTTCCAGACTTATCTTCCCCTTTTTTCAAATAAATGGGTTTAATCTTCTAACGAGTTTACCATTTCAAAACTGCTAAGCTTAGCGGCTGCAATAAAAGCTGTCTGTAAGTTTTCATTTCGAGTACACTTTAAATACTTTTACAGGAATTATAACACTGGTTAAACAAGGTGTTTTTTTAACAGAAGCTCCTTAAAAGGTTAACACTTCAATTAGCCAAAAATTGCTATGTATGGTTTATTAGTTTTTGTCACACCGCCTGGTGAAGTGTCTAAGATGTAATTTGTGATGGATGTTTGAAGCTTTTTCTCCCTGTTATCCTCTAACCCTTTGCAACAGCCTCTGGTGCTTCAGCTTGTGTACTCCTGGGTCTTAATGACATCTCAGTTCTTTTACAAGAAAACTTTTTTGTTGTGTTTTATTGTTGTTGCTGGCACCTAAAGTCTGCTTAAGTTACTTTTTAAATGCCTGTCACTTCTGTGATACTGAAATTCTGCTGGTGAGGCATAGAGGAGCTAGAATGTGATTGCTCAGATCTATCTTCCTTTTCTGATTCAAAGGTCATATGTTCTAGATGCAGCTTTAAACACTGATGAACAGTCTTTCTTGTCCATGCAATAGAGGTGCTGCTCTCTAAAGCCTCCACACAAGCAAGATGGGTCACCTACCTCCCAGTGGAACTCTTGGGCTTATCTCAGGAGAGAGGGCTAGAGACAGTACCCCAGGAGGTGGGGAAGATCAGGAAAAGCAGATGAGATGCTTTCAGTCCTTCTCCACTTGTATTGAAACTGACAGAGAGAAATCCAAGAAGACATGCCAGAGCAATAGGCTGCACAGATGTCTGGGTCCATCTTGGAGGTCATTCCAGTGAAAAAAGATGGAGATCAGGCTTTGGACATGAACTTCAAAGCCCTCGTACACAAGGCCCTGAAAGGAGGTGGAAGTGATGGAGAAAGTTGTTTTAAAAGCTACACCCTAGGGAAATTGGATTCCTTCTGCTTCTTTAAGGAAAGAAGATGACTCAATCCTGGAAAGCAATGAAAACTGAAACTAATGAGGAGTCTAATACCAAAAGGGAATGGATATTATTGTGAACTGCCTTTGAGATTATCTTTAAATGGCAGAATGGGCAATGTTTATAAAATAGACATTTTAATGCATCCTGGGTAAGCCTAAGTGTGACTGAATATATCTCAGGTATAATTAGAAGGATGCTTAATAATGCCAAAATACTGTTGTGTAATTTCTAAATGCTTTGAGTTGTATCCAGACACCAAACAATAACATTTGGATTTGCTTCCTGATGGCGTTTCTTCTAACTCAGCTTTGAGGTGCAGCTCTCATAGTTTCTGGATATTTTTTGTATTAGCCTTTTATTCTTGGGGGGAAAACTGGTATCTTTTTCCCTGAGACTTCCAGTAATTTTAATTTGATTCTAGGAAGGAAGGCAATAAAATGTGAACTGGAAATAATCAAGACATGCTGGAAGTCCCTTTCCCTTACTTTGTTGGTGACAAGCGCTCTGTCATCCTTTCAACTATGGAAAATAAGAGGGAATATGAATATTACTGTGAACCACAGGGCCAGAGGACAAGGTAGTCTGATATCCATACTCTTTCATCCATGTGCTTTTGTAAGTCTCAAATCTCATTAACGTTGTGGAAGAATGTGAGTTTTTTGCTGATCATATTTATATGTAATTTGTGTGTATGAACAGCACCTGGTTGGATTTCTGCTACCCTTTTGCTCATAGGGGTTCTGTCAGCACTTCTGGGTTGTGGAAATCTCTTCTGTTTCTTCAGCTAGACTACTACACATCACAAACAGTGCCATGCAGCATGCCTGGTAATCAGAGCCACTATTTGACGGAGAGCAACCCTGGCTATTCACAGGCACTTTATAGTGCAGACCCTGTGGTCCTCTCAGGCCTTGACAGGAGCAAGGGTCAGGGGCACTCCCCTGGGTCTCTCTCCTGGGGCATGCTAGTGAGGTCATGGCTGGCGACCGGCAATGCTTCATGTCAGTATCCATACAACTCTTCAGCTTCACTCTCTTAGGAGGCACCAGTTAAGGCACAATATAAGACAAGTAGAAGAGAAATGACAACTACCTGAAGGGAGGTTGTATCCAGGAGGGGGTTGGTCTCTTCTCCCACGCAATCGGCACCAGAACAAGAGGACACAGTTTCAAGCTGTGCCAGGGGAAGTTCAGGCTTGAGGTGAGGAGAAAGTTCTTCACAGAGAGAGTCGTTAGCTGTTGGAATGTGCTGCCCCGGGAGGTGGTGGAGTCACTGTCCTTGGAGGTATTCAAGAGAGGATTGAATGTGGCACTTGGTGCCCTGTTTTAGTAGTGATGAGGTCTTGGGTGACAGGTTGGACTTGACGATCTCTGAGGTCTCTTCCAACCTTATTGATTCTATGAAACCTCTTGAGTTTGGCAGGAGGGAAAGGGAGTGGAGGAGGGAAGCTGTCGCTAAACAATAAAATATCAAATAACACTTTTGTAACAGAGTTCAGAAAATTTGAATCTCCTAGTGACTTTTTAAGAACTTTTTGGAACTTTCTTGCTCATCTCTTTAATACAGTCTGCAACATTATTAAAGTATAGCTATTGAAAACACGACTGAGGAGCACAATCACCACAGAATTGCATTTAGTCTACGTTCAAACTGGGATTACAGAAAGACATATGTAACCTTATACAACAAAGTTCTTATGTTTCTCTTTGTTTTCCTCGTCTTAAGCACAGGCTGAAGGGACCAACATGACTTTTTCTTGGAGAAGTGATCTTCATAAGTCACTTAGGTTATTCACCTATCCTGTAGATATCTTAGCTGGGACCCAGAGATAATCTTAGACCTAAAACTAAAAGATATTTTTTCTGCCACCCTAACCGGGCTGTTGTACTTGCATTTATCACACAAAGGGGAAAAGAAACCAGAGCCATGCAGAAAATTCTGTCTGCCTTCAGTGTTGTGGAACCTCCTTCTACCTGCAGGTTATGTGCTATATGCTTTGCTCTCATGGAATTCGGGAACTGTCGTATTCCTTATTATAATGCCCCACAAATAGTCAGGGCAGTGCTTGTATTATCTCTGTATAAGCTACACAAGAAAATGTGTAGATCATACACACATAAGTGCCTTCAAGCACAGACTAGGTATCAAATGCTTCAGTTCTCATTTTCTCCTGAAAAAGTCAGAATTACCATTTTGGGAGTTAGAAGAACATTCTTATAGATGATTGATCACTTAAGCAGGGGAAAAGTGCGGGTCTGTGAAATTTATTTCAGGGGTTTTGTGGTGTTTCTGGGGGCAGTAAACTTTTTTTTTCTTCTCAGCATAAACTATGTTGATGCTGTGAAAGAAATTGTGTATTCTCTTATTGCTGCCTTTCCCAAGGTAAATAGTTTTAGATGTGAATTTGGACTAAGAGACAACTGACTTCAGCAGTAGCCATTAACAGTTTTGACTTACTGAAAAAGAGATAATGATATACCAAAGGTTCATGGGGGCATATCCTGAGTAAGAGAATGAGAAGTGGAAGAGCAAGAAGTTGTGCTTCAGAATTTATGAGACAATAAGACTGGAAAAAGAAAATGAAAGTCTAGGTGAGCCTGATGTCTCCTCACAAGATCTGGCAATATTTTTTGTCTGAATCAGGGGCTATCTGCAGCTGTTCGTAAGTGTCACTTGAAGGTCAAAAAACCTTTACCTGAAATATGACCTGTTTTGCTTTTGAAGATGGTTACCATGTTATTCCTTTCTGAGATGCATCTGTGTACCTGGTCAACAATTTTGTTTAGTCACTTTGCAGTGTGGTCAGATGCAGTGAGATAAAGTGTCCTTGTAGCGCAAAGTTCTTCCCAATCTCATGTTATTCGGTGGTTCTGTCAGCAGAGTTCAGCTCACTACAGAATGTAGCAAAG
Source organism: Melanerpes formicivorus (assembly GCF_026170545.1). NCBI lineage: Eukaryota > Metazoa > Chordata > Aves > Piciformes > Picidae > Melanerpes > Melanerpes formicivorus. The sequence goes on along the minus strand of NW_027142363.1, from coordinate 8,947,546 downwards.
ATAAAGGATTTCCTGGAGACAAATACAGAGTTCATAGGTAATAGACAAAAAAATTCTGTTAGATGGAGTTAATGGTACGCAGTTTGGTGTTTAGATCTTGGCTTTAAAATCTCTCCTCATCTTTTATTGTGGTTTAAGCTGGGGGCCTCTGCTGTCTTCTCCAGTTTGGACTGCAAAGTAAAATTTATTCATGTGAAATATTAGGACAGTTTTAAGTGGGTGGTTGTTTTGAGAAACCATCATGTTTAGGATTATGAAGAATTCTACAGAGCAAGGTAACCTTATTACACTTCCAGTCTTTCTCTTTGTCTGGATGTCCAGGGAGACTTAGACAAGGATCATGAATTTGTATAGCCTTATTCAAAGATCCCAATCTCTTGTATTCTGCATCTGCACATCTCTGGCAATCTAGCAAGAGGTTTCAGCATGAACTAAATCAGAAATATCTACCACATGCTAAAAATTTAGAGCTGGGTCTGACCTCGTGGCTTAGCTCTGTTTCAGCAACATACTGGTCTGTCAAATCAAGAAGAAACCCAGATCTTAATTGTCTGCTCTGAGAGAGTATGCTAATGTTTATTATGAAAAGAAATAATATTTTGTGGCTGTTAGAGACACCATTTCAGAAAGAAGGGCCACTCATGGAAACATTCATTAATACCTTCTGTGGATGAATAAAAAAGTTACCCAATGAGCAGAAAAAAAGGCTCTTAAAGAAATACCAACACCCCTGCAACCATTGTTGCTGCCCACTGAGAGTGTTTTTCTTTGTATTAAGACTTGCAAGGTTGCAAGTGTGTAAATATATAACGGATTGAAAGGGTTAATGGTTTTTATCTGGTTCTTTCATACTCACAGGAAAACTACTTAGGTCGATTTCCTGTAACACAGAAAGCTGTATCACAACATGAAACACTCAGCTGACAGTTTTATGGCAAGAAATGGAAAGAGCTTCTCTGTGAGAATGTTCTTCAAAGAGAATAATGTGGGTGGGGAATTTTTACAAGCTACACACAAGTTCAGAAATTTCTGAAGAAGTCAGTCTTCAATCAGTGATCTTTCTTTATGTAAAATAGAAGGGATTTTGTACATTTTTTTTTTTCACTGACAAATATTTCCTTCCCAGAATCCCCTTAATGACAACACTGCTTGTTACTACAGAGACATGGGATTAAAAAAATAAAAGGCAAACAGATTGCCTAGTAATACAGTAATAACTGTCTTTATGTGACAGGGAGAGAGATGTTGAGTGAAAAATTACATGTTGGGATGCCTTCTGTGCTCTTGTATGCTCCCAGGAAAATAGAATAAATTAATAAATAGATATCAACATATTGTAAGCCTGGTTACAGAATTGAATTTTCCCTTTAAATGGTGGTAAGATTTATTAATAAATGTCGATAAGGTTTATTAATAGCAGCAGCATTAACAGTAGTAACAACTAATAATGTTATGTACAAGTCATTTACTGAATAACAGTAATTAAAAACTCTCATTAATTACAAAACACTCTCCAAGGAAGGCATGAATAGGTAAGTAAAACAGAAGCAACACGTAGATAAAACAAGTGGAGAAGGGTGGTTTCAATCAGGTAGCACATTAGGTGGGACAGTTTCACACATCAACATGTAACTGAGACCAGAAACTTTCTAGGTAGGGAAAATTTCCCCAGTATCACTATAACTATACTTCTCTTTAGCTCTTTAGAAAAAAGAAAGAAATGGAGTATACCCTTTTCCAGGTTGATACTCTGAAAGGTAGTGGCTGCAGAGAAGGCATATATATGTCAGGGTGTTTCAAGACCATGAGGACAACAACGGCTTCTACTCACACCTTTCTGTAAGTGGCAGTGAGAAAAACAGAATAATCAGCCCTCAGGGGGCTGACAGCATGTGTTACTAGCATCAAGTTGTCTTGAGGAACCAGCTAGTAATTTTGTGCCTAAAAATTGTCTTATTAAATTACATCTAGCACAACCTTCAAAGAAGAGGCTGTGGTCTTCAATGGGGCTAACAGTTCTACTTTGAGTCACAGCCTTAACTGATTTCTTCTCCATTGTAGGGAGAAATGAAGGAATATATATGCCTTAATCAAAAGAGAGCAACATAGTCCTGCAAGGAGGAAAAGTTACAGCTGCATTTGTAATGTTGTGCTCTATTTTTAAGAAGGGTATGGTTGCACTGAGGACTGGATAGCCTGTGATTTTGCTCAGGTGAGGAGCACTTCCTTTCATAGCCAGCTCTCTTTCTGGGTTAAATAAGATTGTGTCTGTTAACTGTAGGATCCAGACTGTCTCTTCCTCCTACGTTTCTGGAACTGGAGGAAAGCACAGAAAAATACCCCAGACTAGAGCCTGACTCACCAGCAAACACACAAACAGGGAATTAGCATTATATCTAATCAATTGCCTAGTAGCGTGACAGTACAATAGAGAAGTTCTGTGTCCACATAGGGCTTGGTTCTGTGAATGATCCGTTATACTTTCAAGCTATCTCATCAGCCTGAATGTGGCTAACAAGGGCACATGTGGTTTCCCCCCTGCAAAGTGAAACTGGAGGTGAGATATGGCAAGTGTGATACAGTTAGAGGTTTGGGCTAATTCAGGGCTGCTCCCAGTAGCTGGCAGACTGTGGCTAGGTATTTTGGATTCCCAGGGAGTCTCTGGCACACAGGGGTGGTTGGAAAGCCACTCATGGCACATCCCTGCTTTGAAGTGCAAAGCCCAGAAAGCAAAGAAAGTCCATCTTCAGCAAAAATTTTGTACATCACTGCATAATGGAGAATACAAAATCCCACTGTGACCAAGGTTCTCCTGCCCTTCAGAGCTACTGGAGTTTTTGCTATGATTCAGACAGTTGTACTTTAATTTGGGGAAGTTGCATCCTGCAGCAGTCTGAAAGGGAGGGAAGTGGTTCTCTGGGGTCACAACCCTCCGTGATTGGAGATCACAGCCAAAAAGAGGGCTGGCAGGAAATCAGGGGGAATGCTGCTCACCGCTTAGTGAAAGTCTTTTGAAACAGAAATGCTTCCATGAGGCATGTGTCCATCATAAAATTGCACTATGTAACAGGATTCCTTACCAATTCTATGTGACATCTCCAAGTGTAAGGACCTGATGTCAGAAGCAAAATACCAGCACATTGTTATAGAAGTGGTAAATCAGGTTTTCCTGTTCTTTCATGTGTTCTGCATTTTAAGAACAAGCTTTTACTGTGTTTGTGTGCAACTGTGAGGGCTTGCAAGTTTCCCCGAGTGAAAACTATAAACATGATGTTACTGCAGAGCTCTTGGGTCTGAGTTTGGTATACAAACACCTAATATCCCAACCCTCCAGTGCTGTGCTCTGCCCACATAAAACATCAACACTGCACAACTTCCTTCTTTCAGCTTATCTTCCTTTCCCTGTGTTCTTCTGTCCTGCATGAAGAACAGGTGCCAGAGTAGAGCAAGAAAGATCCACTATCAACAAAAATAGTTCCTTCTGTCTACTTAGTTCCATACAGTAGTTCACAACTGAGCACAAAGTCAAACTTAGAAGGCAAATATTCTTTCCTAGTAAATTAAAATACTGAACAACTCTGTTGCTGTGTATTCAATGCTCACGAAGAGAAAAATTGCAACAAATAGTCAGTCACACATCCAATGATCCAAAATTGAACAACAACAACAACAAAAAAAAGATCCAAATTGTTTCTCAATAAAAGACACCAATTTGGAATGACACTTTCATGTTTCAGTGAAGTGGGAAATTTACCTGAGAGGTTGAAGGACCAGTTCATATTTTCCCAATTATTTTCAGTAAGCAAAACAGCACTCATCTGGCTAGAGAGTTTGCTGCCAAAGCAGCGCTGATGAGATGAAAAGACGTGACCTAGTTGGAGGAGATGAGACAGATCAGTATCTGTAAAACCCCTCAACTTAAGGGAAATTAATCTGGGATGAGGAAGTTGGTTGGAAATAACAGTTCATTTTTTTTTTCCTAGAAATTTCACTCTAAAGATGTAGCACAGCCTGCTGTTGGAGGGGAGATTGTTGTGTGTATGTGCATGGAGACATATGCCAACTCTCTCTGCCTCAGCCCATGGCAGTGTTTGCAGCAGGCCAGCAGATTACTGTGAGCCATGTGGGCATTTCTTAGAATACTAAATGTATCTGTGAGTGGTTTTCAGGAAAAATAAGATAGCATCATCTGGAAGATCAGTAGATATGAAAATTAATTTATGATCCAAGAAGTCATACCACAGGCACTTATTTCCCGAGTCCCTAAAACTTCAGTGTCAGCTTCCTTTCTATAGCATGTATCTGTGCTCCAGCATAAAATCAATACCTTCAGGAATCAAATATCACCTGTATTTCTGAAATTTCATCCTTTGAAAGATTAGCATCTGTAAAGCAGAGCTCACAACTAACAACCACAAATGCATCTAATACATTTCATGCCCACCACATACATCTCACATTCCCTTTTCCAAGTGACATAGCTTCGTGGAATCATTTTTGGTTGGAAGAGACCTTTAAGATCATAAAGTCCAACTGTTCACCCAGCACTGCCAGGTTACCACTAAACCATGTCACTCAGTACCACACCTATACACCTTCCAAATTCCTCCGGGGATGGAGACACTATCACTTCCCTGGGCAACCTGGTCCAGTGACTTACAAGCCTTTCATATACAAAACTTTTAATGTCTGATGTGACTCATGAAATGCATACGTGCACTGTTTATGCTTTCTTCACCTTCTTGACAAAGAATGCCAAACCACTGAACGTTAGGAAGCATTCCTACCTAATTTCTTAGAAGTTTTCACTGTTCCCCTTTCTAACGAAGGCTGCCGTTGTAGTCATATGTCAAGAATGATTCATATAACACGAGATAAGTTTACATATGCCTTACTTTGTGTACTTTCACTTATTCATAAACTTACACACTCATTCTTCTTTAAGCTCTTATTTAATTCCTGTACAAGGATAAGTGGAAAGGAATGTGAACTTATGACTGAGATGTAGCTGGGAGTTTTGTTATCTTTAACCATATATTAAGCCAGTTCTGTTAGAACGTTCTAATTAACTCATCCTGAGCATCATGTCCTGCATGGATTACATCAGTCTGTCAGGCTGCATTACCGAACTTTGGCTTTTGCTATGTAGTTAGTTTTCACTTGCTTGCTTCTATGTATGCCAAGAATTTTAGAAAGGTCAATCAAAAGTGTTATTATTAGTAAACAAAAAAAGGGGGAGATGTGGGAAGAGGGTTGTTTTTTGATAGCTTTAGAAGACAATAGGGAAGATTTGCCTTTGCTTGAGTTAGAGAAAGCTATATTTTGTCTTTGAGAGTGATGTAAACACCTTGTAACTGAAGGAGAGAAGCTGAGCAGAATCTGGTTGGATGTGTTAAAATATTGTTCTGTTATTTTGACCTATTGTATGCCTTAATTACATGCATGCCAGTAGAAAAGGACCAAATGAGATGTGACACATGTGCCTTCTGATAGACTAGATAACTTTGCTGCATAGCAAATATCTTTGCCTGCTTACATCTGGTCCTGAAAGCATCGGTCAAGGTGAATCCAACATCTATCAAACATCTACAAAGCACCTATACTTTTACAATTTTGTACAGAATTTTGTGCACAGCATTTGTTGCCTGGGTACTTGGGTGCCAGAAAAAAAATAATCCCAAGCAAAGCTTGTCAAGGAACATGCATTTCTATCTCCTGTATCTCACACTACAGATGGATGGCTTTATGTTATGTTTACTGCTAACCTAATTTCAGTGGTTTAGGTGACCAGTAGTAATTTTTATAGTAATTTATTTGCTCTGCTGTTACAGGTGGCAATTTAGAATAGAATAGAATAGAATAGAATAGAATAGAATAGAATAGAATAGAATAGAATAGAATAGGACAGGACAGGACAGGACAGGATAGGATAGGATAGGATAGGATAGGATAGGATAGGATAGGATAGGATAGGATAGGATAGGATAGAATAGACCAGGTTGGAAGAGACCTTCAAGATCATCGTGTCCAACTTTCCAGATGTTTGCCAACACAGGCTACTGGATAATTGAAAATCTTTTAAAGAGATATCAGGTATTGGGCAAGGTATAACTATTTCATATGAAAACTGGAACTGAGAAGGTATGTATGCAAGGGAAAGGTCAATCCTTGCTTGAGAGTTGCTGCGTGTGCAGGTGAATAAGTCTGTTAGCAGAACCCTCTGTTGCCAGGGACATTCCAGGGACAACAGCTTTAATGTACTTGAGTCTTTTTACAGGAGGAGGATAATTCTGAAGCCCTTTTAGGCTTGAATTTAAGCAGTTTAGCCTCTTGAAAAAGGATTCATTTTATGTAAGATGGACTTCCATGGTACTGGTATCTGTAACTGTTTCAGTTACTCTGGATTCTCCATAAGGTCTGTAAGTGATAAGAGACACATCTTTGGACACAGTTAATCCGGATAGTTTCAGCTTCCTACTTTAGATGGAGGTGATTTGTACCGTAGAAGACATTTATCTCCATGACTACACATAAAATCTATACTTTGTCTCAGATACTGAGATCTACTTAAGCTAGATGCTACATTTTTTCCCCCCCAGGTGAATCATATTCACAGAGACCAGGCCATGCCACAGGTTAACCAGAAAAGCATAATGAAGTGTACTAACCTCAACATCTTCCTTATATAGCTTATATAGCCATAGTGATCAAGATCCAGAACTCATTACCAACATCAGCAGCACAAATACAGCTGCAAAGGTTTTGTGATGTTATTCTGCAAGAGTGTGTATGCAATTCACAAAACTGCCATTTCAGGTTTTATTTGGCTTTATTTTTAACATATGATGACAAACACTTGAATTCTCTGTATCATGATTCGAATATGGTTATAGATTCCATGATTAGAAAATAAAGATCTCAGGAGAAAACATCTTAAATCCATTCATCAAAGCTACTAAATGGAATTTATCAATTTGGAGTTTTATTTGAAACTTGTTCAAATATGTCATCTGACTAAATGTACATACAATGATCTCTCTTTGTCAAAGACTTTAAATAAGGAGAGAGGTGGGGCATCCTCTGGCACTGTGAGGGTAGTGACTCTGTAGCTAATTGATTAGTTTCCTGTTTATGGAGTGCAGTGTAAGAGTGCGTTTATCTTGATCTAAATATCGAAGCTTTCTGTGGATATTCATATGCAGAAGTTCACATTTTGATAACCACATTTAAGACACGTTGGAGGGAAGGGATGCCATCCAGAGGGACCTTGACAGGCTGGAGAAGTGGGCCCATGACAACCTCATGAGGCTCAACAAGACCAAGTTGCAAGGTCCTGCATCTGGGTCGGGGCAATCCCAAGCACCGATATAGGCTGGGCAGTAACTGAATTGAAAGCAGTACTGAAGAGAAGGACCTGGGGGTGCTGGTGGATGAGAAGCTCAACATGAGCCACCAGTGTGCACTTGCAGCCCAGAATGCCAATCACATCCTGGGCTGCATCAAGAGAAGCATAGCCAGCAGGCTGAGAGAGGTGATTCTCCTCCTCTGCTCTGCTCTGCTCTGGTGAGACCCCACCAGGAGTACTGTGTCCAGGTCTGGAGCTGCTATTACAGGAAGGATCTGGATGTTCTGGAATGTGTCCAGAAAAGGGCCATAAGGATGATCAGAGGGCTGGAGAACCTCTCCTATGAGAACAGACTGAAGGAGTTGGGGCTATTCAGTCTGGAGAAAAGAAGGCACTGAGGAGACCTAATTGTGACCTTCCAGTATCTTAAGGGGGGGCTACAAGAAAGCTGGGGAGGGACTATTTAGGGTATTGGGTAGTGATAGGACTGAGGGAATGGAAAAAAAATGGAAATGGGTAGATTCCAATTGGATGTTAGGGAGAAGTTCTTCACTATGAGGGTGATGAGACACTGGAGCAAGTTGCATGGGGAAGTGGTGGAAGCCTCATCCCTGGAGATTTTTAAGGCCAGGCTGGATGTGGCTCTGAGCAATCTGATCTAGTGTGAGGTGTCCCTGCCCATGGCAGGGAGGTTGGAACTGGATGATTCCTGAGGTCCCTTCCAACCCTAACAATTCTGTGATTCTGTGATTCTGTGATTCTAAGTTCTTAATGGCTATTCAGATGATGAGTTCTGTTTAAAGGTAGTAGACTGGATTTACTGCCTATTTGTGCACTCCCCTGATCTAGCAAAGCCAGAGAGTTAAAAGGGCTGATAGAGAAGGATTCTAGTTACAGCATTGCAAAAGTATACTTTCTACCTTTACTTAGGTGTGCATCCATGGACCTACTCAAATGCTGTATTCCTACCTCTTGGTAACTAGGTAGGGCAAAAGTTTTCAGTTTAGGATTTGGCCAAAGGAGGGTGTCACCTGGACTATGCTCTGTAGATATCATCCTCAGGAACACTGCAAATTGGCTTGACCATCCAAGATTTCTGCTATGGCAGCAAATGTGGGTTTTGCCAGAGAATTGAATTACTTATTCAGCCCAGTGATATCTAATTTGAATGTCTGCATGAGCACATTTGTACTACTTTGAGTGCAGGGGATATATTTTCTTACATTCTAGACTGTAGGCTAGATTTGCCCCATATGCCAGTCTCAGTGCAGTGCTATGAAAGCAGTTGCCTCACTTAAATGTCACCAGCACTGCACACTCCTGAAAAATTCTGTTGCTCTTCTCTGTCATACAGGAAATGCCACATGATTTCTCAGGTTTTTCAAAAGAGGACTGTGTTTTAACCACAACATTTACAATGTGAATCAAGGTTACTATATTCTGACTGACTCCTGAGACATGCAGAGGGAAAAGAAAAGTAATTATTTTAAGAAACCAAAGTTCTTACTTTGGTTTCAGCAAAACTTGGGGTTCAGGATGCTTCACTCCAGTCAATTATATCATGGTGTAACTGGAAACTTGGGAGAAAGATAATAAAAGATATTAACAGCCCTGGGGCTTCTCAGTCTTGCAAAGAGAAGACTGAGAGGGGATCTCAACAATGTGTATAAATATCTGGGAGGTGGGTGTCAAGTGGAGGGGGCCAAGCTCTTGGTGGTGGTGCACGCTCATAAGACAAGGAACAATGGGTTCAAACTTGAACATAGAAGATTTCACCTCAACATGAGGAGAAACTTCTTCACAGTGAGACTTTCAAAACCTACCTGGATGCATTCCTGTGCAGACTACCCTAAGTGATCCTGCTTTGGCAAGGGGGTTGGACTTGATGACCTCTGGAGGTCCCTTCCAACCTCTAATGTTCTGTGATTCTGTGATATTCTGTAACATCACCTGGAACATGCAATTAGATGGAACATTGATGGAGTAGGAAGATAATTTCCTTGCAGAATATAATGTCATATTAACAACAAATAATTGTTACCCGCATTAGTTTTTAACACACATATTAAGTAATGATGTATGTTCTTAATACTGAAGCCCATAGAGCATGTATCCACAGTATCACAGTATAACTAAGGCTGGAAGAGACCTCGAGGATCATCGAGTCCAACCTATCAACACAGAGCCCATGACTAGACCATGGCGCCAAGTGCCACATCCAATCTCCTTTTGAACACCTCCAGGGATGGTGACTCCACCACCTCCCTGGGCAGCACATTCCAATGACGAACAACTTGCTCAGTGAAGAACTTTCTCCTCGCCTCGAGTCTAAACTTCCCCTGGTGCAGCTTGAGACTGTGTCCCCTTGTTCTGGTGCTGGTTGCCTGAGAGAAGAGACCAACCCCTTCCTGGCTACAACCACCTTTCAGGTAGTTGTACCAAAGAAAAAGCAAGAACTTATTTTGTTTGAACATTATGTAAAATTAGTTAAGATTTGCTGGAGAGAATTAATGAGTTTATTCTTGCTGGTCCCACATATACATCCTAATGTATTTGTGGAGACTTGCCCTTACTGAATGGTGAATTTACTTCTATGAAAGCTGTATCCAATGTATGTAGACTGAAAATGCAAGCTATTTCTAAGAATAAAGAAGTATTTATCATGCACATGCCTTTGCAAGATACATGCACTTACTCAGAGACATTGTGAAAACACACAGTTTAATTCAATAGGAAGCTTTATGAAACCATATTATTTTCTTGTGTGCAGCTATTACTTATTTTTGATTAGGCAATGACTCAACAGCTAGATAAATGATACTTGATAATCAGGTAATATCTTTTATTCAAAACCTGAAAATCAGGTCCCAGAGTGACACACTGTTTTGAGTCATGAGGGTATGGAGTCTTACGCAAATGTCCTTTCTCCATGTTTCTGTTCAAGAAAAGAGTCTGATTTTTGCAGCGGCCTGCAGGCATTTTAAGCTGAAAATCTTGTTAAACATATTGGTGTGGGGTTTGTTTGATATATCTCTTGGGAACGCTGCAAGGAAAGCCTAAAACTTCTCTCACTTTTATACCTTTCATTCTGAAACTTCATGTACTCATATGAAATTACTCAGGGTTCTTACCAACCACAGGAGAGAGGTGAGCTCCCAAACTTGTTTTCTGCTCTCACAGAGGACAAAATAATGCCTTCTTTTCATTTTTGTTGGGACTATAGGCCCATAATATTACATTGTGTTGATTCAGGGCCTTTCAAAACAAACATTTAGGGCCTTTCAAAATAATCTTATGGTGCTGTGGGCTGAGCAATGCATAATTTAAGCAACCGCCTTTGGCGTATTGTAATGGTTATACTCATATTTCACTTAAAGCAGACTCTCTGTTTCTAACATCCCATCCCATCTGTCCCTTTTGGGTTCTCATGAATGTTCACAGCAGTTTAACCTAAGCAGGTTTCAAAGCACACCTCTTACTGCATACTGGACAGTTTTGTGTGCAGGTAAATAGCAAGACAGAGACCTAAACCTACAGGATTTCCCGGCAGAACAGAAATGTGAATGGTTGTGCACACAGAAGCTGGCACCGATCTGTTTAACGTGTCAGAGAAGAGTGCATCCACTCTTCTGAAATGAAAGTGACGATGCTTGCTTGTCTGTGTTCTCACAACATCAACTATGCTTCAAATTCTTCTATTCCAGAAGCACATCCAGGTAAAATATGGAGTATTTGAGCAGCGTTCAGTGTTGGTGAAGCACTGCTCAATGCAAAATGAAGTTGTTTATGGTCTGCATCTCACTTTTATTTCTAGTACCCTGGAAGAGTCTTACTCAGCAACTTGTTTCTTTGACAAATACTTTAATGAGCTTTGTAAACTTTTCTCTGATCACCAAAATGCTGGTAACAGCGCTTGACTTAATGGGAAAGAGTAATTCCAGCAAAGCTAACAGGACTACTCCAAAGTTTCAAGTGGAGTATATCTGTTTGCAGGATCAGAGACTGAATTTCTGCAGCATTTGTGGAGATCACTGCCATGTACCGGAGAAGAAACTGAAATAATTTATTAGGTCCCTTGTAATACACACTTGAGAAACGACATTTCCTAAAGAACACAGAATCATAGAATTGTCAGGGTTAGAAGGGACCTCAAAGATCATCTAGTTCCAACCTCCCTGCCATGGGCAGGGACCCCTCACACTAGATCAGATTGCTCAGAGCCACATCCAGCCTGGCCTTAAAAACCTCCAGGGATGAGGCTTCTACCACCTCCCGGGACAGCCTGTTTCAGTGTCTCACCACCCTCATGGTGAAGAACTTCTTAACATTCAATCTGAATCTACTAATTTCTCTTTTTTTTCCACTCCCCTTAGTCCTATCCTTACCTGACACCCTAAAAAGTCCCTCCCCAGCTTTCCTGTGGGTCCCCTTCAGATTTGCATCTCATTTTTTGTTTGGTAATCAGTTTCCTATTGGGGACCTACAATTGTACCGAGTCATTCTTTTTATATTTTAAGGCCACATACATCACAAGCAGAGAAGGAAGGTGGTGACCATAAGAGAACCATTAATTCCTCTGGAAGGTGGTGACCATGAGAGAACCATTATTTCCTCTGGAAGGTGGTGACCATAAGAGAACCATTATTTCCTCTGGATACCTACATGCCATTAAGTTTCCTGATAATGACACCTGTTTGTTGTGTCCCAGGGTGGAGATCTTTTACTGTTTGATACATGTGAGTACAGCTCAGTGGTTGTACTGGCTCATTGTACTCTTTCACACTTTCATCTCTTGACATTCACTTACATTAATTTTGGTGAGTTTGGTGTTTTTCCTTGTGAAGAGAGAAAAATAAAATCAAGTTTACCACTAGACTATTTTAAAGTAGTTGTTTTAAAAATAGTTATTAATTTGATCTATACTTACAAATAAATATATCCCTTTGCTTTCACTGCACTCTTGGAGTTATGATGAAGCAACAGGGTTTACACAGAGGGGACTTTAATTGAAATACAGATATGTCTGCAAAAGAGGTCTGTGATTTAAAGAATGACATATCTTTCAATGATGTTATGCCCAAAGTGTTGTGAACCTAACATTTCTGGCACTGGCTAGAGCAGTTTAGACCACTGCTGTGATTCATCCTGGCAATTCTCAGTTGATTTTGTACATTGAAGGGGGATTCCCACTGAACAAGGGTAATTCTAAAGGAGTGCTTGTAAGTGAATTTCTGCATCTCAGCATATTTTTGATCTCAGTCCAGTTGTGAAGATCAGTCCTTTATCATCACAAGTGTGTGTCTGCTGATGTGTTCACTCTGCTCCTCATTCACTTTCCCTCTGCCCAAATCCGTTGGGGTACTGCACTGTACAATGAATGGGAGTGATGTCTTCATACTAGTGCAGCGCAAAAGCAAAGACTGCATTACAGGCAATTCTTCCTGACTGCCCTCCTCATTAAATGAACCAGCTACCTCTTCTTAATGTAAGATTTTCTTCTGAGCTTATTTCTCTCCCTGCCTTTTCTTCAGTTCTTTCATAGTGTGTTGTCACTTGTAACAGTGGTTGGTTTCAGTCATGCCTCATGGGGAAGAAGAGCATATAACCCTCATTGCAAACACTGGTTTCCCATGAACCAATGTGAGGGTTGGGAGATCCAAGTCCACCTGGTGCCAGTGTCCTGGTTTTGACCTATGTGACTCTAATAAGGATCACACAGGAGGACTGAATTATTGTTTGCCTATAGGAGAAGAAACATGATGGTGGAGCATGACACATGGGGGACAGCTCTCCTTACCTCCACAACCAGTGGCTGCAGGGGTTCTGTCTCAGCCTGGGCCAGTGGTTTGGTGGAAACCATGGTCAGGGAGCTTCAGATATGGAATGAAACTGTCCGTTGAAGTTGGTGGGGATGAGACTGAGGACTTCTGTGGGGGAGGGTGACCTTAGTAATAGATGAGGGATGTCTTAGCATAGGCCGACACAAATAATATCAGCATCAAGTAGATTTCTTTATAAGGGAATGTGAGTCTGAGGGCTGCTAAAACATGTTGGGTTTATTTTTTAAAATCATCTTGGCTCACTAAAAACTTAGAGAATAAGCTTGGTATGGCCTCAAAGTCATTCACAACTATTTCTGTAGACTTTTAGAAAAAAAAGCTGACACTTTAAAAGTCTGCAGGAGGGTGAGCACACCACAAAGGGAACCTAGGGATTTACAGACTTCTATATTTTATTACCAGAAATACTTGAAACAAAAGAAATTCTAAACACCTAGACATACAGATTTATTAAGAATAAATTGTGTTGAGCAGTTTCACTCATGAAGGGGACCATGGCTTTTTACTAGGAAAGATGCGTGATTTTACATCTTTTAATCCTTTTTCACATGACATTGTCATAAGCAAACTGTAGAAAAACAGTCTAGCTGAAACTGTTATAAAGTGCAAAGGTAGTAGGAAAACTGATCTGACACAGTATTAATTAGTGATTCATCACCAGAAGAGAAGAACATCCTGAGTGGTGCTTTAGTAGGTTACTGCTCACTGTTTTCAGTGATGTCCATAAGGAAGGAACTCTATTTTGCAGATGACACCAACTATGCTAGAAGATAACATTACAATTGAGAGTGCTCCTAAAAAATGTCAGCAAAAGGAGGGTGACTCACCATTCCCCTCATGGGGGAGTACACTAATAAGCCATAAAGAGCCTGAGCAGCTTCACCTGGGGCTTGCACCCACATTTGTGGGTCCAGAAGCTCTACACAAGTTCAGTCCAAGGGCCTTCACTCCCTGTCTGACTTGTGATGGAGGAGTGTTGATCATCAGCTCAGCTGCAGCAGTGTCTGCAGGTCTAGGGATGTTCTTCTACCTCTCTACTTTGCCGTGGTGAGACCACACCTGGAATACTGCATCCAGTTTTGGGCTCCACAGTTCAAGAGAGACAGAAACCTGCTGGAGAGAATCCAACAGAGAGCCACGAGGATGATTAGGGGGCTTGAGCATCTCCCCTATGACTGAGAAACCTGGGGATATTTAGTCTTGAGAAGACTGAGAGGGTATCTCATCAATGTGTATAAATATCTGAGAGGTGGGTGTCAGGTGGAGGGGGACAAGATCTTTTTGGTGGTGCACCGTAATAAGAAAAGGAGCAATGGGTTCAAACTTGAACACAGAAGATTTCACCTCAACATGAGGAGAAACTTCTTTACAGTGAGGGTGACAGAGCCCTGGAACAGGCTGCCCAGGGAGGTTGTGGAGTCTCCTCTGGAGACTTTCAAAACCCACATGGATGCATTCCTGTGCAGACTACCCTAAGTGATCCTGCTTTGGCAGGAGAGTTTGACCCGGTTATCTCTTGAGGACCCTTCCAACCTGGAATGTACTGTGATACTGTGCAGTGTTATTCCTACCTCTCAACAGAGGCCAGGCTTCAACCACTGGTCCAGCTCATATTTGCCCAGCAATCAAGGTTCTGATCCTGGTCATGACCTGTGGGTTGACTTCTCAGCTTGATTCCAGACCTGGCTTATCACTATGGTGTTGCCTTATTGTCTGGCTTCTTCGTTGGACCTGCCCACCACCTCTGGCTCTGTCCTGCTTGGGCACTGTCAGGCTGGCCCTTAGGTGAACCCCAATCTCTGCAAGATGTGAAGACAGACTTTGCTGAGAGGATAAGCCCCTCTCTGGGCCTCAAGGATGCTCATGTGCCTGTCTGTTCCCATTTGGGACCCCTCTTAGCCCTCAGGGTCTGTCATGCCCTGCCCCAGCACCAATGCAGCAAGGTCACTGTCCAGCTCCCCAGAGACCTGCCCAGCACTGGGTCCCACTAAGCTATTCCTAGGGAGATGTCTGATACCTGAGTCTGCCCTGGTGCCTCCCATCTGTGCTGCTTCTGCATGGGATGGTTTGATGGGACTTGCTGGCCACTGGGGATCCCCTAGGCCAGACTGAGCATCCTCATACTTGCTCTCTGACACCCCTCCAGAAACATGATGCATGGAAATGATTTCTTGTGTCCCACCACATGCTGTGAAAGGCAATTTTTTTCTTCTTGTTTTCACAGCACAAGTAAGTATTGTGGGTGACCATCAGGACAGCAATATTTTCTGTTTAGATAGGCAATGCACATGTATTATTTTGATTTACCTCTTCCAACTACAAGTGCTATTTTTTTATGTTGCATTTTGATAACATGGTTTTGATCTTTCATTGATGCTGTGCCTATCATCAAGGTCCTGAAGTACTTCATGGAATGAAAAGGACAAAAAGGGACAGACAGAATAATTGCATAAAAAGCATGAACAAGAAGGATGTGTTTCAGATTGTAAATTTCCCAATCATGTCAGGCATTTAAAAATGCCCTTTTTTTTTCTCTCTTTTTTTTTCTACAAATGACATCAGCTTGGAAATAACCTATAACTTCTCTGGATAGAAGAGATTAGCACACACTCCTGAGAGTAGTATTAATCAGACTTTTCACTTCTGTTATGCATACTCTTCACAGTACAGACAAAGTGAAAACTTTTGAAACACAGGATGAAATAACAGGTTACATATGTGAGAAAGAGACTTAAATCCCAATTGAAAATCATAAGCATTAAATTCCTCAGGGAAAAGAGGAAAACTGCAGATGACAAATTCAGTGATGCAGTTGTATTGTGGATTTTAGTGTAGTGATCTCCAGGGACTTTCTTTCACTTGGGAGTGTATTCTCTGCGCCATTAAGACTCTCTAAATCTTGTTTGTACTGAAAGTAAAATAATGAACGTTGCCATCTAGTTTATAGAGCTTATTGTTGTGTTTTTGAAGTTTGGAGAACTTCAGTTTGAGAGCAGAAATGTTAAAAACAGTAAAAAAATCCCCCCTCAAATGTTCCTTTCCCTTGTTTACCTTGAAAAATGTTACTTGAGTTGTTTTGCTTCTCTTTACAATTTTTTTCCTCCTTTTTTTCACTTCAAACCTCCAGACTGGAAAAGAAACTATACGTGCACATGAACTGAAGAAAAAAAAAAACCCACAATAAAAAAATTGGAGCTTGACTAGTTCTGCTTCAAAGAAAGAGGAAACAATGGAGAAGCTAGGAAAAAAAAATTGCCTAGGGAATTGCCAAACAGAACTACATCAATCTTGATTGAGAAAGAAAATGGAAATGTTTGGATTTTTAGGCACATGTTTGTGACAATCTGCTTATTAGCATTTGTTGAATTTTTCATCATCTTGGGATAAATAAAAGTGCAGAATTAAAAAGCAGCTGCCACTTGCCATGGCCTTGCCTCCAGAGAAATCTGGCATCTCATATCAACGTGTTCATTTATGGTAATAGGGTGCAGATATCTTTTTGATATTGTAGAAAGAATACAGGTCCCATAAAATGCAGTGTAGCAGTAGAAGTGATGTTCAAGGAGATAATATTGATCAACACCAATAACAGACTGATGAAAAAAGTTCTAGCCAGTGAGGAAATATATTAGTTTTCACCAGGGGTGGCTGACTGAGATAGTTGGTTGCTCTGACTAAGACTTACTTTATCTAATTTGTTAATGTGGATTTTTTCTGTGAATAATAGAGAAACATAGATCTTATCAGTTGATTCAACATTACTGACCTGTTTTAGGATGAAATTAATCACTGTCTGTCTGTGACTGTTACCACTGGATGTAGAAATTTAGGTGAGTGATTTAGTCTAGGAATACAGGCTGTCTTGGCTCTAGTCTGTCTTGTTAGGCCTAATGGACAGACATGTTCTGAATTCCTTTCTGCCTGAGACAAGTTTAGGTTTCTGGTCTGAACTGTTCTGCAGCACAAATCTGAGAGTAGTCTCCTTTCTGCACTTGGATGTTAGACAAGTTCCTGTTTGACAGTGAAACATTCAAGCTTTTACCAACTCTTCTCTTTTCCCTTACTCCCTCCCTCCCTTCCTTCTTCCCTTTCCCCCTCCCTCCCTCCCTCCCTCCCTCCCTCCCTTCCTCCCTCCCTCCCTCCCTCCCTCCCTCCCTCCCTCCCTCCCTCCCTCCCTCCCTCCCTCCCTCCCTCCCTTCCTTCCTTCCTTCCTTCCTTCCTTCCTTCCTTCCTTCCTTCCTTCCTTCCTTCCTTCCTTCCTTCCTTCCTTCCTTCCTTCCTTCCTTCCTTCCTTCCTTCCTTCCTTCCTTCCTTCCTTCCTTCCTTCCTTCCTTCCTTCCTTCCTTCCTTCCTTCCTTCCTTCCTTCCTTCCTTCCTTCCTTCCTTCCTTCCTTCCTTCCTTCCTTCCTTCTTCCCTTTCCCCCTCCCTCCCTCCCTCCCTCCCTCCCTCCCTCCCTTCCTCCCTCCCTCCCTCCCTCCCTCCCTCCCTCCCTCCCTCCCTCCCTCCCTTCCTTCCTTCCTTCCTTCCTTCCTTCCTTCCTTCCTTCCTTCCTTCCTTCCTTCCTTCCTTCCTTCCTTCCTTCCTTCCTTCCTTCCTTCCTTCCTTCCTTCCTTCCTTCCTTCCTTCCTTCCTTCCTTCCTTCCTTCCTTCCTTCCTTCCTTCCTTCCTTCCTTCCTTCCTTCCTTCCTTCCTTCCTTCCTTCCTTCCTTCCTTCCTTCCTTCCTTCCTTCCTTCCTTCCTTCCTTCCTTCCTCCCTCCCTCCCTCCCTCCCTCCCTCCCTCCCTCCCTCCCTCCCTCCCTTCCTCCCTTCCTTCCTCCCTCCCTCCCTCCCTCCCATCTTCCATGCAAAGTTTTTGTGTTAATAATTTTTTGGTAATAAGTGGCCATGAGGATGCATGAGTTGTATTCAAGCACGATATTTAGCAGCTGAACCTGGGATAGCTAGGTCAGAAAGTTTACACTCGAATTGTAGGGCTAGATTAATTTTGGAATGAGAGCAATATTTTTCGTTAGTCTTCAACTGTTGTATTTAATGTTCAGTAATTAGTGTAGGAAGAAATTCTCCTGTAGTATTTACTAATTTGAAAACAAGTAAAAGGTGTCTGGAACACAGAATCAACCTTTTCAAGAAAGTTTTATTACGAATGTTAAACACCTTGTACAATAAGTCAGTGAGGGCTTAATCATAAGTAAAATATTGTTGCAAGGCAGCTTGGTAAGCTGGGCTGAATCTGACTGAATCAGACAAATGCACCACAAATAGGTCTGGTATATGAATGACTATTTTTAAACTTTACAGTCTTTTGTCTTTTTCATAAGATGATGGAAATTCATTCTCTAATGAACCCACTTCTAATGTTATTAATGCACAAAACTTCCCTTCACCACAAAGCTTTCTTGTTATTCAACACAGCCACAGACTCATGAATACAAGTCTGTACTTTTGGTTTGCTTAGTGCAATTACCTTTGGGTCTTACAGTGTTTATTTTTGTCTGCTTAAACATTAATAACAGCTAAGTATTCTATGAAAATAAAACCATACACTTTGTTTATTGGCTGACTGATATCAGTAGTCTAACCCAGGGATAAGAGCTTTGAAAAGCTACAACTTTGAGAGACTAAAGAGTGATTGCTCTATGGAATGGGCTGCCCGGGCAGGTGGTGGAGTCGCCGTCATTGAAGGTGTTCAGAAGGAGACTTGATGGGGTGCTTGGTGCCATGGGTTAGCTGTTTGGGTGGGTTGGATTGGTTGATGGGTTGGACACGATGATCTTGAAGGTCTCTTCCAACCTGGTTTGGTTTATTCTAATAAAGATCAGTTTATTCTAATAAATGATTTATGTGGAAATCTTATGGTTACCAGGTGCTACTGATAAGCTGCAGTTGTGAGTTTGTCCAATTCTAGAGCTGAAGACAAAACCCAGATTTGAATTTGATTGCAATATAACAGTATAAATAGCTTGATTGCTGAAAGGCTGTGGAAATTATTCTGTATTTGTGATCCACTAGGTCGAATGGGATCACATGAAATACTAAAAATCTAAGCTGCCTTTTGTGGAAAGGAAGATAACCTGCTGTAAAATCCAGTACCTCAAACACAAAACCTGCCAGAATTAAGGTTTTCTGTGCATGGGAAACCTTATTGCTGAGCAAGACTCTTTGAGGCATTCTGTTTGTTTTATACTTAGGGAGAAGTTGTTATATTTTATCAATAGCATGGTGTGATTCAATACAATTCTTACTCTAATTTGCCTTCCTTGAAGACAGAATACTAACTTGTATGATCTTGATAATTCAACAATGACAAATGTAATTACATAATACTTGAAGAGTGTTGGCTTGTTTTAAGGGGGAAACTGAGGCAAAGAATGATTTCAGGTGTAAAATATCTACCAGTCTGGGATGCCTACTTCAAGGTGTACAGAGCTTAACTTTTATTAGAATATTAACAGTTAGCTATTTTCAGGTTGAAGGTGTGGCTTTTTGCTGACTTGCGTTTCCTCTGTGAGTGATCAGCTTTGACTGCAGAGCAGAGTCTCAAGTCACATTTAATGAGTAACTCATAATTAGTAGACACCTGAGAAAAATAATGTAAAAGCTTTTCTGCCTATCTGATGAGAGCTTCTGTGACAGAGGCAGGGATTAAATGTACAGAATGTGTGATATAACTGAGCCTATTACAATGTATTCAAGCAGGGCTGTAAAATTAAGGTGACAGATGCTACTTTAATCCTAATATTTTGCAATTTTAGTGTGATTAATTTTGCCTCAGTCACTTAAAAAATACCTGGTTACGCATAATTTTCACAGTGTAAGAACACAACACAAATAGCTAAGAAAAGAAAGCAGGCATTATAGCAACATGCAACTATCAGCAAGGTTGCTGTTCTTAAATCAGTAACTCCTCATGGCCTTTAAGCTAAAAGGAACTGATAAATCTGACAGTCATTCTCTGTTTTGACTGGCACTGAAGTGATGTTAAAACCTTTGTTTGACCAGTGAGTTTCACACATATTCATTAGCATTGGGGAAACCCGACCTTCAGAATTTGATAATGAACCTTATCTGGTTTAATATATGTTATCAATTCTGGATTTCCCCCCCCCCCCCCCCCCCCAGCTTTCTGGTATTAAGAAATTGCTCAGTATTTCTCTCTGTTTTACCTTGCTCCTAGGAGCTGTTTTTTGGAGGCAAACTGAGATGGTCTTTGTCTTGTGTATACAGATTCTGGTGATGGTGCATTCTGGTGTATGGTTGTCATTCTGGTGCATCATACTGCAATAGAGATAAAGGCCTATATCCACTCTTCACTCTGAAAATTAGGTGTAGTTTTTTTACCACAAGGTGTGTTGAATCCTGAGATCTAGCACTATGTACTGAGATCTAGCACTATCTAGCTGTTTTGTTGAGGCAAACTGAGATGGTCTTTGTCTTGTGTATACGGATTCATTTGACAGTGCATTCTGGTGTATGGTTGTCATTCTGGTGCATCATACTGCAATAGAGATAAAGGCCCATATCCACTCTTCACTCTGAAAATTAGGTGTAGTTTTTTACCAACGAGGTGTGTTGAAGCCTGAGACCTGGCACTATGCACTGTATTACATTTTCAGCTTTCAAATATCATCCATTCAATTTCAGATCATCCACAGAAGGTATTTACTCGTGGTTAAAGGTTTTTTTTTTTCTCTCCAGCATACCAGATTCAAATAAAGGTAAAAAGAAATGATTTTCTTATAACTGCAGAAGGTTATTTTTACTAACATGTCCTTTGAAATTTTTCAGATTTTCTGCAATAATCTGTGAACTGGCCAAGGGGAGGAATAAGATTTCAGTTAG
This sequence comes from Melanerpes formicivorus, assembly GCF_026170545.1. Taxonomy (NCBI): domain Eukaryota; kingdom Metazoa; phylum Chordata; class Aves; order Piciformes; family Picidae; genus Melanerpes; species Melanerpes formicivorus. The sequence continues at coordinate 8,926,520 of NW_027142363.1, read as the reverse complement.
AAAAAAAAAGTGCTCTGAAAAACAAGAGTCGATGGGAACATCATTATCAGATGGGAAAATCATGATCAGTCTGTTTCTCAGAGCACCTGAAAACTCTCACCTCTGGCTGACCTTGCTATTACATATCAAATACTTTAGGTGAATTTGTTAGGTACCAGAAGATATCTGACACCAAACATCTAAATACTTTGGAACAACAACTGACTTTGAACCTGCATCCTTCTGAAGTTCCTGCTATTTTTTCTTCAGCATATGCAAAGAATAGTTTATCATATCAAGTTTCAAGTTAAAATTCCTATCTGAACTAATATTCCAGAAGGAGATATGCTTCACAAAAGTTGTTCACACTCTGATTCCTCAACTTCATGGTCATTAGACACCAAACAGAATCTGCTATATACCCATGGTATCCCTGTAGACAATCTGGTGAAGTATGGATTCAGTAGGTAAACTATGAGGTAAATGGATCCTGAGGAGGCTTTGCCAGCCTGGGAAAATGGACTGATGGGCTTCATAAAGTTCAACAAAGGTGAATACAGAGATCTGAGCCAGAGTCTGGGTTCCAACTAATAAGAAAGGAATCCAGGTAAACATAAGTTGAACATGAGTGAGCAGAGTGCAATTAATAAAAAGGCCAACCATATCCTAGGCTGTATTGACAAAAGTGTAGTCAGCAAGTTGACAAAAGTGATTATGATTATTACCCTCCATTCAGCATTTGTGCTGGGGCTGTTGTGTCCAGTTTGGAGATTTCCCAGTACAAGAAAACTATGGACATACTGGAGAAAGCTCACTGGAGGGCAACTCAAATGATGAGTGGGCTGGAGCACATGGTGTGCAAGCTAAGAATGAGAGCTGGGTTTGTCCTGTGTTGAGATGAGAAGGCTGGGGACCTGGGGGAATTTCCATTGCTACATTCAGCTACTTAATGAGCAAGTACAAGAAGGGTGGAAACAGACTCTTCTTGCACCTGAACAGTGAAGGGAAGAGAGATAAAGTGCACAAACAGCAAAGTAGGAAATTCTAATTAGATATTAGGATTTTTATTATTTTTCTTCCATCACCAAGAGTATTCAAACACTGAAGCAGGTGGCCTAAAGAAGTTGTGAAACATTCATCCTTGGAGGTGTTCATCATTCAGCTAAGCAACCTGCTTTAAGATCACTCTGTGTTGACTAGGTTGTTGGACTAGATGACATCCCAAGGTCTTTTACAAGCTATATAGATCTATAATTCTGGAAAAAAACACAACTCTTTCCCTGGGAAAGATGGAATGCTAAACAGTTTACTACTCCTCTGTAGCAGGAATTGCATGTGTCACCTTTGCAGGCTACAATCTGTTAAAGTCCTGTATCTTGGCCTCATTTCAAGAAGTCATCTCAGGGCCCCAAGACCTTGACCATCCATTGCTCTCACTAATTTCTTGCTGTTTTAGCACTGTGGAAGTTGGGGCAGATAAATTCTATAAGCCTTGGTCATATATGGTGAGGCTTGAAGTTCTCAGGACAGAGAAAGATTGCCAGTTTCTGTGTTTGGGCTCCAAAGGTGAAATTGAGAAAGCCAGCAGTTTCAATTCATGCTGATTGATCAGCTAGTGGGTTTTGGTTAGGTATGATTAAAGCTTTCTAATGCAAACTGTATTTGGCCACAAGGAGTGGAAAAAAACAGAGTCTGCAAAATCGAAATTTTCACTGCTCAAGTTTCAATTCTGATGCAGTGTTTTGCTTTCCAATTGGGGCAACAAGCTCGATATTTCATTTGAGACTGAAGCAATCGGAAAGGAAACATGACTGTTTGTTGAATTAAGTTGAATGGTTTAAATTCAGGTCAGATTGTCTGAGTTGAGGTAGTAGCTGCAGTTGTGGGAGAAGTAATCGTATGTCTTGATTCATTTAGGAAGAAGTGAGATTGAAATAAGTAAGGCTGGTCATGTATTTTATCTACTGATGTCTTCAGGTCTAGTTTAGAATCACACATGGTGACTATGTTTGTGTGCATGTACATAAATGTACAAATGTTTAGCTTTCCAGGAGAAGAATACATTAAACATGCATTTATACATAGCTACACATATCTATTTTAATATTTATATCTATAAATATGTGTAATAAAATGTACTTTTCTTTCCTCTGAGAAAACATGGCTGGAGCCCAGAGGAGAATAAAAGATGTCTACAAAGTAAAAATGTCTCTTTTTTTTTGGCTGGTGCATAATGGTCTTATTTCAACACATGGCTATGCCTTACCTGAACCGTTCATGTGCATGTGACTTTTACTTGCAGACCTGCGCTACCGGTAGACACTAGGAGGGTTGACACTGAAATCTGGTGTAAGTACATAAATGAACACGGTAACACTCCTGTGGCTTTGTGCAGAACAGCCACAAGATGGCAGGAGCACAACATGCTGATTTCTTTTCACAGCATTTCCTGCTATTTTTCCTAATTTTCTGGCATTGCATTGCATTTTGCATACTTTTGATGGTTTTAAAAGCCAACTCAGTTCAACAGCAAGTCACTTTAAAGGTTTTAGGTCTCTTATTATATATGCCAGAATCCAGAGTAAACACAACAGCAACATTAAAAGCTATAGTGTGGTACTAATGGAAAAATGAACCACTTCAACAGCCTATTCCATGATAATTTCCTTATTTAGAAAACAAACTGTATCTCCATCATATTTTCAACTGTTTAGGAAATTGTTTGTTTCTTTCTTAATCAAGTTCATGATATCAAAAATTATTCACGGACTCACAAAACTCTCCCAATCTATTCCTTGCATTAGCATTCTGGGGAAAAAAAAACAATCTCAAAATGCAAACAGCTCCTTAAGCAAATTAAAGAGAGAGTACTGCAACTTTTGTGCTGCTGAAAAAATGTATGCCAGATGCAGTGCTGTCAGGTTCTCACCAAGAAGCTGTATGGATAGAGAATGTTGCCTGCAACTTGACATGTGTAAACAATTTTGGAACGTTTCAGCAAAGTGAAGTGAGTTGCTCCCAACTGCCTTAAAAATGTGAAACATCTATTTATGAAGCACCTCTAATATATCTGTGTTTTGAACAAGTCTTGACAATTGGAAAAGGATCTCTTGAAATCAACAGGTTTTGCCATCACCAAAAAGTGGGCTCAAAATTGATTAGTCTAGAGGATTTACAGTTAGCAGAACTATGTTAAGAGTGTGGCAGTTTAATCATTTGGAGAGTCTTCTTGCCTAAACCTTCTCTAACTACTTCGCAGATCTTTCCTGTGCATGTGGATACATACAGCATCTCACAAAGTGATTTGTGCACAAGCCCTCTTGGGTTCCATGGTCCCATGGACCTACAACTATGGAAGCCTGTTGTACCTCCCCTGCAGTACTGTGCTGTGCAGCATGTTGAAGAAATTGATGTTCCTTGCATAACCCCAGCTCAGTGCTCTGAGCAAAACCTTTGCTCAGACATCGAGCAGCAATATGAAGCCAAGGTGATTCCCCCTCCATAATCTGTAGGCAGGGGCTGTTTCTAAGGCCTGTCCCTTTTGATTTTAAGATCCTGTTTTCAGTTTCTTCGAAGATTTCACAGCTTTAAATGTTCTTGGTGAGAATGCCCATGCTGGATGTCAGTTTTTATTTCTGTAAGAGGTACAGTTACATGGGTAGCTTATTTCCCAGAATATAAATGGGGAAGATGCACTTGGTCTTTGAAAAGATCATAAATGTTCAATAGAGAAGAACTGGCACTTCCTTGGTTGGAAGCAAAACTCTTGTGGTCCTTGATTTTAAATGAAGGCATTGTATTTTAATTGGGAAAATAAGCCCATGATTGATTAAATCATGCATAACTGAGAAAATGTCAAAGCACACATGATGGTTCATATGCGTACAGGAAGATCTGGTAAGCAAGGCTGTCTACAGCTACTTCTGTTTAGTGATTGTATAGTCTGATAGATTTTGCTACTGGCTGGGAAAGAGGTAAATCTTTTCTGGAAGTGTTCCTCAAGGAATGACACTGAAGGATCTGTAAATCTTGAATCTAAATTGTCTCCTTCCTTGTCTTTTCCCCTGTTCCACTCATCCATTTGTCCCCCTCTCTATCCCACTGTTTCCTGTTTCTCTTTTGGGAGGGTCAGTGAAATTCAATTTGTTTATATTTCTGGGAAGCTATGAACTCACTCAGACTGGTCCTTCCAGATTGTGAACCAGGTGATTGCTTTAGTATGAAGCATCTGAGGAAGCTATATCAGTCAGGGATCTGAGAGATTTTAAAGTGCTAGGATAGTCATCATATACCTCCAGATAGCACCACTTCCCCTGGCAAATACTGAAGGCTGCCAATGTGTCAGAAAACCTGAATTTTGACAGTTATAAACTTTTAGATGCCTCACAACGTAGCCTTTTTCTGGAGCTTTCTTGTATCTAAGATATGCATAGAGACAGAAGGTTTGAAGGTTTGTCTACTAGTAGATATTTATCTAGCTATCTAGTTATCTCTTGGCATGAATAAAACCCATTCAAATACAAATGTACAGCTTTGTATTTCTTTGTAAAGTGGAAGATGTAAGTGGTAATTTTACCAGCAGAGAAAATCTATTTGAAGGTTTTCTCTTGATGGCAGTTGCTTCCTGAATTTTTATCTTCTTTAATACAATGTGGGATGCTAAAGTACACACCTACCCAGTGGAATCATAATCCATTTTAGCTGTTCAAACAACATCATGTTATCAAAGGACTTTTGATTTCTGAGCCTTTTCTCTGTATTGTGCAGGAGGGTATTTTTTTTTCAACTGCAGCAATATATTTCATGTTTCATTTCAGTCCACTTTATACCTACTGTCTGTTATAAATACATATTCTTTGCCGTGAGTGTTGCATAAAATTGTCTACAATTTGTATTTTTACATTTATTTCACATGTTTTTTGAGGCAATACATAGATATTGCAAAAGAAAAGCCAAAAAATTGACCTCTTCCCTTCTGACCCCATCTCAATCTCTGATTGTCTCCTAGTGCTTAAAAAGCAGAAACAGTTTGGAAATTGGAGGATTGACCTTTTCACCTTTATCAAATGAATTCTCCTGTTTGTGAAACCTGTTGTATGATTTGGATCTTTATTGCACTCCCAGAGCTATTTATACACTATAGCATAGTGTGGATGCTGCAGGCATCAGCAATTGTGTTTCTCTGCGTAGGTGGCCCAGAAGGAATCCAATTAGAAACAAGAATGTCTGCGAACATTTGTTATTTTATTAAACATTTCAAAGAAGAAAGAGGTACTATATACTTTTATTCCCCTCAGTGTAGTTATAATCCCAAAATGCATACAAAACTAGATAGCATTAACTGTAGAGTGGAATTATTTCCATCACTGAACAGGATAATGTACCAGACTTTACTCTGTAGGTCCTCCCCTATGGGTGCTTTATCATGTCATGCTTTGATAAGATGTCAGAATTGCAATGTATCTGGGTTTGGTTTTTTTTTGTGTGTGTGTGTAGAATTGAAAATTATTCGAGTTTAGTTTTTTGAGAAGTGACAATCTCTTCCTGACATGTGGCAGAAAGTGGAAAAATAAGTACTGAACCACAGAATAGCAGCTCCTTCATCCTTGCGGAAACTCGAGTCTAGGCGCATGGAAGTCCGTGTGAAATACAAAAGCCCTTTTTATCACCTTTTCTTATGAAACCCGCTGAAAATGCTTGTGAAAATATGAAGACTGAACTTCATGGAACCTGAAAAAGGCAATGCAAACCACGGTGTCTTACTAAGGAGGGAATTTCCGTCAGAAAGTAGATGCACGTGTAATCTGTCACACACAGTGACAACCTTCCCACAGCACCCTCTTCCTTCTGAGAATTCATTCTATATGAAGGGACCGCACTCTGCCAGTCTCACCTGGGCATGTCCTCTGGACTGAGGATTCCTGGTGTTTTACCCTGGAAAAAGAGGCTGGCAGGCACAGATTTACATTTTCCTACCTATGAAACAGACAAAATGCCACCACATTTAACACCGAAGAAACATTATTTATATTGAAAAGACAAACTGCTTCAGGTAATGATAGGTAGTAATAGTAGTGAACAGCAGTAACAGGTAGATAATAATGATAATAAAAAATATCTTTTAAAATCTAATTTGTTTTTCCAAGGAAAAATGATTTTTTTTTTGTGGGTTGCTGTTATAGTTTAGTGCCAGGGCTAAACTCCCCTACTCCCTGCCCCCTGCCTCCATCTCCTCTCTCCTTTCTACTTACCAGGAGATAAGAAAGGGAGGGGAAAAGAACAGGCAGAGGGTGAGTTTTCAGTTGATTTACACAGAATATTTTGTTCTCCTGCTACAAAGGTATTAGATTACATCAGAATATGTAGGGAACAGAAGGAAAAGAGAAAGGAACATCCATCCAAATCCTGTAACAGGCAAAAATGCAGCCACCTGCTCAAGGACCGGAAAAGTCAGAGGGGGGACAGTCTCAGGCTGCGCCAGGGGAAGTTTAGGCTTGAGGTGAGGAGAAAGTTCTTCACCGAGAGAGTCACTAGTCATTGGAATGTGCTGCCCGGGGAGGTGGTGGAGTCACCATCCCTGGAGGAGTTCAAGAGGGGATTGGACGTGGCACTTGGTGCCATGGTCTGGTCATGAGGTCTGTGGTGACAGGTTGGATTCGATGATCTTTGAGGTCTCTTCCAACCTTAGCGATACTGTGACCAGTTCCTGCTTTCCAGGGTTGTAATGCCACACAGCTGTAAATACAGTAGTGTAAATTCATTATTCTGATAGTGGGGAATATACATATATATATGGATGAATATTTATATATAATATACACATATTATTTTAGAATGATGTATTATTTATTTATAATATACCTATATTATGTGGTTCAAAGCACTAGAGTTGCACTTAAGGAACTGTTCCTCTTGTAAAAGAGTACTGATGAGTAACATGCAATGTTATTTGCACCTGACACTAAAAAAACCAAACCCAAAACCATATCAAGCCATTAAGAAAATAATCCTCTGTTTGTTAGGTAAATGAAATGACATCTCTATAAAGGATCATAGCAGCTGCAACTACATTTTAGATACTAACTGATCTATTTTATCTTTTCCACATAACTTGCAAAATGTTCTTCATGGAAGTGTAAGAAGAGTAAGAGTAGAAGAAGCTTCCTTATGTCTCAGTTTTCCATTAAGCAAACCTGTGGCTTTTAAGTAAAAATGGTTTTTTTTTCCTAAGTATTAATGAATATACATCTTTCATTATTTGCATAATTTCCCAATCTATATTGTTGGGAATAAATATTAGTGTAACCGATGACAAATCATGTTGCCCTTTAACTTTCACTGAAAACAATAGAAATCAGGTTTCAATGATGAGATGGACTCAGTCACGATGATAGAAAATAATTACCTAATGAGAAGTGTTGACAAAAATCATTACATGCATTGACACGCATTTTTCAGGTAGAACATATTACTGAGGGACAAAATCTTGCAATTAATATTAAACCTTCTTGAGAAAGTATAAGAGACAAGGCCTGTGAATTCTAGTTAAAAGGAAAATGGAATATTTAGTTTTGTTGACTCAGATTCAGCGTGGAAATGTAGGGTACCACATAATGTTTGGGGTTTTTTTTTGATCAGGAAATGGTTTGACTGCATTAAGAGTACAGCATCCTGGCCTGCATTAGGAATAGTGTGGCTAGCAGGAGCAGGGAGGTCATTGTGCCCCTGTACTCTGCTTTGGTTAGGCCACACTTTGAGTACTGTGTCAAGTTCTGGGCCCCTCAGTTTAAGAAGGACATCAAAACACTTGAAAGTGTCCAGAGAAGGGCAACAAGGCTGGGGAGAGGCCTTGAACACAAGCCCTATGAGGAGAGGCTGAGGGAGCTGGGATTGTTTAGCCTGGAAAAGAGGAGGCTATGGGGTGACCTCACTACCTGAAAGGTGGTTGTAGCCAGGAAGGGGTTGGTCTCTTCTCCCAGGCAACCAGCACCAGAACAAGGGGACACAGTCTCAAGCTGTGCCAGGGGAGGTTTAGACTCGAGGTGAGGAGGAAGATCTTCACTGAGCGAGTCCTTTGTCATTGGAATGGGTTGCCCGGGGAGGTGGTTGAGTCATCGTCCCTGGAGGTGTTCAAGAGGGGATTGGACTTGGCACTTGGTGCCATGGTCTAGTCATGGGGTCTGTGTTGATAGGTTGGACTCGATGATCCTCGAGGTCCTTTCCAACCTAAGTTATACTGTGATACTGTGATGATAGCACTCTCCTATTGATAACAGTAGAGAAGAAAAGAGTATACTGAGGTAGAAATATGATAAGACTAAAATAGTAATTTCTTGACCAGTCAAGATTTTCTCAAAACCTACATCCATCCCACAAAACCTTGTGCATCAAATTAAAATCAAAATTCATCACCCTAAAAGCTTCCATAGCCTAACTCCCCTTGGTAGTACCATTAATGAGGTTATGATGTAAAAACTTCTTGTATTTCAAGCATTAGTTCAGTGTAGTCATTCAGACAGTATGCACATGAATATTCTTGAGAAAGCTATGAGGTTGCTTCCCTCTTGGTGTCATGAGAGTGCCAGCAGTTCAGACAGGAGATGGTGTGGGCAGTCAGAAATGTGACTGTGAGAGTGCTCTTAGTGCATCTGTAGCAATGCAGCCCTTGAGTTCAACAGTAATAAACCGAGAGATGGAGAGCTGAAACGCAGTAGGAATTGCTAATAATCACCTAATTTACCTTCTCTTGCACGTAATATTAGAAATACCTAATAATCTGGGATGTTCTAGGGCAAAAAGTGCTTGAGTAATATAATTATTGTGCTTTGCAGCGGTCACAAATTTGGAAGCATAGTATTACAAGACCATAAAGCCACTGTTAGTCTCTGGCTGAACATTGCTTAAGTCAAACTGTTGAAATACTACTAGTATGAGGGCGAATATTCCATATTTAAGAAGGCAGCTTCATGAATACCAGATTTATTTTTGCAAAACAGCTGACTGAATCATGGAAAAAAATTATCTAGTCATTAAACTTCTTGAATTCCAATTACCCAAGGCCTGAAAATAAAGCAAATGTAGGAGAAGAACCAGCGTTTTCATGCTGGAATATGAAAAATGCCGGGGTTCCTTCAAAACATGACTCATAGTTACAGATTGGGAACTTCATTTTTTTCATTGGTAAATAAATCTGAAACTCCTCTCCTCTGTGTGGTGCATGAAATTGAACTGAAGAAATCTGTAAGGTCCACCCAATTCTTTGTGACTTTCATCGCATACTATTTCATTCTATGGCCTGTGCTTCCTGATTACAGAGGTTGTTCATTGTGCTTCTATCATGTCACAAGTCTGACCCTAAGACCTGTCTCAGAGCCCAGGACTCTTATGGGAACTGTTTGGCAAAATTAACATTTA